>NW_025110946.1:2718262-3401850 GCF_015476425.1 Leptopilina heterotoma | reverse complement strand
CTACAGCTATATTTTTATTATTATATAATATATTAAATAATTGTTTCTCAATATAATAATATTAATAATTTTAATTAATATCTCAATAAATGAATATTAATATTAATAATTTATTATTAATTCTCAATAATAATTAATATTTAAATAATAATTAATAATATTAATATTTAATTAATGTTATATAATATTAATTAATAATATATCAATAATAATAAATTTATATTAATAATATAAATTTATTTATAATAATTATAAAGTATAAGTGCACAACAAATTTTTTTAATTGTTTAATTTGAAAAAAAATTTCAATAAATAATTACTTAATATATTGATTAAATTCATTTACCTATTAATTAATCATTTCACAGCCACACAAAAAAAGTTCTGATCTGGGGGTCTCACTATACCCGGAATTACTCTAAATGTTACGTGTTCCTTCATCCAGCGCACCTCCACGTGGTGACGGTGGGTAACGGAGTTTGTCCGCTATCCGGCTAAGTTGTGGACGACGACGCCTGAGAGCCTGCTTTCTAACACTCAACCGCCGATTCTGGGGTTCCGAGTCCCTAAATCATAGCACGTTTTCTACGTGTGTCTGCCATGACGGCATCAAGCAGGTTCTACATGGGATGCCCGACACGACACGACGTGCCCCCTCTACTCTATCTACCAAATGCTTTCCCCTACTCACGGAGGAGAAGTTGGTATTGGAGAGGGGGCCCGTTTCACGTGTCGGGTATCCCATGTAGAACCTGCTTTAAAGTCATTATCCAGGGACTTAACCGGATAGCGGACAAACTCCGTTACCCACCGTCACCACGTGGAGGTGCCCTGGATGCAGGCACACGTAAGATAAAGAGTAATTCCGTGTGAATTGAATCACTCAAGTTCTTAATTCCTTAAAAGAACATATTTATTGGATGCACCATTTTGAATTTTTGAAATTGACTTCAATTTCTTTATCAGCGACCCAAAAAACCCTCGAGTAATGAGTTTCAAGCGAATCCGATGAATTTTTAAAAAACGTGTCCGCCATATTGGTTTTTTGAGGTTATGTCAAAATCCTGATCTGATGGGGTTAAATGGACCTCGGATTCGGATTCAGCGACCCAAAAAACATAAAGTCTACATAGTGAGACCCCCAGATCAGAACTTTTTTTTGTGTGGCTGTGTTATTTTCTAAAATAATGCAATTAATTATTGTAATAATTATTTAGTTATGACACATTTATTGAAAATAAATTTATAATGTGATTTATAATGTGACAATAAATGACGAGATCCGCTCCAGTACCGAGCCAGTACAGACTTAACATATCCGTCATTCTTCTGACGCCGCAGAAGAATAACATCCGCGGGCGGAAGAAATCTAGTACCGAGACAGTACTGACGTTAGTGGGAAGACGGATCGTAATCGGAGCATAATCTGTACCGCGCCGGCTGCATTTTCAGATCCGAATCGGTACAGACCTTTGGTACTGCGGTGTGTACGGGCGCGGAGTCCAGTCGGTTGTAAACTCCGACATTCGTCCAACTTTTCCGCCTGGGAAATAAATTAAGGTACACGGAGAAAATTTGTTCCTTAACATTTTACGGAATTTTCAATAAAGTTGGGATATAGTAGCATAATCGTAATTTTTAATAATTTTTATATTATTTTTTTGGTAACAATATTTAAAATCTAATGTGATATCTTTATTCCTTAAGAACTAGTACTGTAAAAGTTGAAAAAAAATTGAAACTGAACGTTCAATGTAAATTAAATAAATACCTCCTTGATGGGCACTAACGTTTCAGGAATAGTTCGGTAAAACTTTCTTGACTTGCTTAAAGTGTTAGTTTTCAGGAATAGTTCGGTAAAACTTCCTTGACTTGCCTAAAGTTTTAGTTTTCTGGATTGAAATACTTTATTTCAAGTGTCCCGCAGCCAAATGAAAGACTTTCACACTAATAGTTGATTTTTACAACTTATTTAGACTTAATTAATAATCATTTTATTATTATTTAAATTAAAATTCAATTAATTAATTATTTTAAACACTTATTAATTGCCAAATATGTAATAAATGCTTTTAAATCATGTAAAAAGAAAATATAAAATGGCAATAACATACTTATTTTTTTAACATATAATTTATTCATTTTAATTAAATATGAATAATAGTAAGTAAGTAAGCAAGCAATCAAGAAAGCAAGTAAGTAAGCAAAAAGGAAATAAATAAGTAAGCAATCAAACATATAAGTAAGTATGTAAGTAAGTAAATAAGTAGGTAAGCAAGTAAGCAAAAAGGAAATAACTTGCTTGCTTACTAGCTTACTTTCTTATTTGCATACTTACTTGCTTATTTATTTCTTGCTTACTTTGCTTACTTGCTTACCTACTTATTTGCTTACTTCCTAATTTCCTTCTTGCTTACTTGCTTGTTTTCTTATATGCTTACTTACTTCCTTATATGCTTACTTGCTTACTTTCTTATTTCCTTCTTGCTTACTTTGCTTACTTGCTTATTTCCTCCTTTCTTACTTTGCTTACTTGCTTATTTCCTTCTTGATTACTTACTTTCTTATTTGCTTACTTTCTTACTTGCTTATTTCCTTCTTGCTTACTTTATTCCTTATTTGCTTACTTGCTTATTTCCTTTTCGCTTTTTAATACCTCACAATTATTATTGAATACTTGCACTTTTAATATGTATATTTTTAATTTTAAACACAAAAATTTGAGAATAATAAGGATTTTCATAAATTATTGTTTTATTCCATTAAATACAAATTTAAACATTTTTCTTTATAATAATAAAAACATAATTTAAAAATATTTCATAAATTGACCTTGAATATAGTTAGAAATGATTCATTAATATAAATAATTTTTAATTTTGTACAACGATAGTTTATTAATTTGAATCTTTCTCACAAGCGGTGAAATAAAATTGAGATTAATATATAAGGACAGTTGAAACTTTCTGAAGCATTAATGTAAAGCGTGCGATGTGTGTATTAGTGTATGCGTTTAGAATGTACTGTAGGCAGGTGTATCAATTAGTATTTGTTCGTAAACAATTGTAGGGGGTTTAGGTAGTGATTAAAGTAGGTAAATTGAGAGTTACGGCAGTATTAATATAGAGATCTACTAAAGTCACATTATTTTTTATTTTTTTTCTTCAAGTTTTACCGAACTTTCAGTAAATTGCAACTCGTCAGTTTTACCGAAGACTTTATCTTATGTTTTACCGAACTATTCAATAAATTGCAACTCGTCAGTTTTACCGAAGACTTTATTTTACGTTTTACCGAACTATTCAATAAATATGAATGTAGCGAGCACTTGGCTTACGTTTTACCGAACTGTAACTGAAGCGCTAATACATGTATCGTGAGCTTTATGATTTTTACATTATTTTTCAATGCAATTTCTTTTACAGTCTAGTTCTTGAAAAATTACTGTTTTGACACTTCATCCCAGTTTTACCGAACTAAATTTAGTAAAATTTCAGGAATAAATTTTCTCCGTGTATTAAAACAAGTGTTTTATTCGTTTCTAACTAATTACACAAGCCTGCAAAAAAATAAAAATTTCCGTTGTCTGAAATCGAGAAGTCATTTCCCGCAGTATTTGGTGCGCTGAATCCGAATCTGGCAACGAAAACCTCCCATCACGTCAAGATTTTGAGAAAAGTGGGGATAAATTCCCAAAAATCATGTTTTTCGCTGTTTTTGTAAATCTCTACTGGGTAAATCCGACGTGCTAGAGACTTGCAATAGGAGTCAAATTAAAGCATGAACCCTGTACTTTAAGAAGATAATTAGCGATATTTCTAACAACAAACTAAATTAGCCGTCAAAAATGATTTTTTTAACAGTTGTCAAGTATAAAAATTGACTGACACTGTCCGTAAATAAAACTATTTGAAAAATGATTGAATTCGCTTAAAATTTGTTACTCAGGGGTTTTTGGGGTCGCTGATTACGAATATGTTGTCAGATTATTAAAATTCAAAATGTCTGATCCAATATAACAGACTTATTTTTCAAAATTGAAACTTGAAACTTGTTACTCGGGGGTTTTTGGGGTCGTTGATTATGAATCCAACTACAGATTTTTTATTTTGACATCATATTTGTAAGCAACGACCCCGAGAACCCCAAAGCAATAAATTCTAAGCGAATCCAATCATTTTTTAAAATAGTTGTATTTACGGACTGTGTCAGTCAATTTTTATGATTGCCCACTGTTAAAAAAATCATTTTTGACGGCTAATTTAGTTCGTTGTTGACAATATCGCTATATTTTCGTAAAGTGGAGGGTTCAAGCTTTAATTTGACTCCTATGACAATTCTCTAGCACGTCGGATTTACCCGATAGAAATTTACAAAAACAGCGAAAAACAATATTTTTGGGAATTTACCCCCACTTTTCTCAAAATCCTGACGTGATGGGAGGTTTTCGATGCCAGATTCGGATTCAGTGCACCAAATACTACCAATTCGAGCCTTTTATTCCTTAATTAATTTTTCTGAATTCAAATTTTATTTAAAGAATCAAACTAGCCTTTGATCCAGTTACTCCCCTCTACAGTGACCGGTATCAATTAGAAAATAAAATTATCAAATAATTTCAAAAAAATTCAATTTAATTTTTTCAAAAAGATTAATTCTACAGAATTTTTAGTGTTAAATGTATGATAAATCCGGACTTTCAAAGATTTTAATTTGAAACCTTTTGAAAATACAATTATTTCCGAGATTATTTCTAAAAATTCATTCTATAATGCTTTTAATATTCAATTATTATTTAAAATTGTAACTGAAATTCATTTTTAAATCAATTTTTATTGGAAAATTCTACGAGAATTCAATTATTTAAATAAAAGAGTAAATAGTTTATTAAATAATTAAATGTTTCTTAAAATTTAATTCTTATAAAGAATTTTTTCAATAAATTTTTAAATAATTAAATTCTTTTGACGAATTTTAATCAAATTTTTATGAATAAATACATTTTTTGAGGAATTTGATAAAAATTGTATTAAAAATAATTTAAATTGTATGATTAGTTTTATTATTTATGAAAATAATTTAATATTGCGAAGAAATTTATAAAAAGTTTGTAAATAACACAGGCACAAAAAAAAGTCAAAACCCAGAAGTCACACCCCCCTATCCCCATGTTTTTGGGGTCGCTGAAACCGAATATGACCATTAAAAATTTTTTTCATCGGCCATCCTGTCCACCTCAACCCCCTACAACCCTCTGGAATAATTTTTGATAATTAATATTTAATTTTCAATTTCCCAAAAATCGATCCGTTTTATTTAAAAAAAATTATTGCAGAGGGTTGTAGGGGGTTGAGGGTGGAATAGATTTCATTTTGGTAGTCTTTTTTGGTTTCAGCGAGCCAAAAAACGTAGGTTTAGACACCGTAATCGACTTTTCGTGAAAATTCGAATTTCGACCCCTCACCCCGGGGTTGTTAAGGGGGTTGTAGGGGATTAAGGGAGGGAAGAATTTGTTTTTGGTAGTCTTTTTTGGTTTGAGCGACCCAAAAAACATAAGAATAGACACCCTACTCCAATTTTTTTAAACTGAAATTCCAACCCCCGGGAGCAGGTGTAAGGGGGTGGTAGCGGGAAAATGGCCTATGAAAAAAATTATTAATGGTCATATTCGGTCTCAGCGACCCCAAAAACATGGGGATAGGGGGGTGTGACCTCTGAGTTTTGACTTTTTTTTTTGTGCCTGTGTGAAATTTTTATTATTTATGAAAATAATTAAAGTTTTGAGTGGAATTTTATTGCATTTTTTTCAAGAATTGAATTCTTTTTGGGAATTTTTATTAAAATAATAGATGTTGAATGAAAATCGTTGAATTTAGGAAATTTTTGAAAATAATTGAAATTAGGACAACAATTTTATTGACATTTTTGAAAATAATTGATATTTGAAGAATTGTGTTATTTATAAAGATAATTGTGATTTTAACGAGAATTTTTTTTAAATCTTGAACATAAATGAATTTGTTAGAAGATTTTCGTTAATTTGAAAATAATTAAATTTCTACAATTATTTGTAAGTTCTCCAAAATGCAACATATTTTTAATGTTCTTAATTAAAACTCTTCTCTAAATCAACTATTTTTAATCATTTTTGAAACAGTTCTTTGAGAATTTGCAAATACATTTTTTTTAAATTTAATTTTACGAAATTTCAATAATTCGGAAATTATTCAATTAAATACACTGTACGAAAATTTTTGGAAATTTTCCCAAAAAAATTTAGGAAGGAAATTCTACTAATTATTTAGAAAAATTTACTAACATAAACAAGGGAATTTTTCTAAAAAATTATCGTAAACTTCCTATGAATTTAGAAATAATGTAGAAAAAATCCCAAAAGTTTGGAAAAATTGTCTTAAACGTTTAAGAAAATTTCCTAATGAAAATGTAGGATTTCTGAGAATTTTGCAAAATTTCTATGTAACTTCCATGTAGGTAATTTGAAATTATTTTTAAAAAAAATTAAATTTAGCTTTTTCAAAAAAATTAATTCTTCAAAATTGACAGTTAATAGTTAAAAAATTCAAATTTTCAAATAGAGCGTTGTCGGCAGTGGAGTCAAATTTTCTCAAAAAAATCAAAGTTGGTCATGAGTCTTTCAATTTTTGTAAAACTTAGTATAAAGGTAGTGTTTTATGACAGAAGATTTTAGGAAAAAAGAATTTAAAAAAATTTTCAAAATTGGGGATTTTACCGGACATTAAACATTAAAGCACATTTATTTTGAAAAACGAATAATTTTTATCCATTTAGTTAGATTTTGTTTATATTTTAGGTAATAATAGTTGATTATCCACCAATTTAAAGTGCAATATTAAAGAAAAAAAATCCAAAATTTGCCCAGAAAAAAAGTAAAAAAAATGTTTATTTTATTTTTTCGGGCATAAGCACCCGTTCGATTTTTTTGTAACTATAATATTTGGATTCGTTATCTTCTCCAGAATTTTTTGCAAAAAAAAATCCCTGTAGACTTTAAAACTAACCAAAATATCGAATTTTTTGTCTCGAGGTGCACAGATATCGATCTCGCGAAAACACGCCTGAGATGTGCACCAAACGTTTTTAAGCGTGAATTTTCGCATTCTAATATTATTTTGTTAATTTTTAGTAAAGAAGAAAGGTTTAAAAATCAAGTTTTGCAATTATAAATTTGTTTTTAAACAATTTTGAATCTCAAAATGTGTATGTAATATATAAGGGGCAATTTTCTCATGTGTACAATGTCAAAATTGCAAGCTGTTAGATCGAAATAATATTTTCACAGTATTTAGAACTATGAATGAGTACTTAAAACCACCAAGTAATTATAAAATTTTATAAAAAATTGTAGGGGGGAGGGGGTTGAAGATTTTGGATAAGTATAAACAGGGTCAAACCATTTTATTTCGCCTAATGTATTTTTGACCTTTATAAAAAATTTCAATACTTTGGGAAAATATTCTTACATGTTTTAGGATTACGAAATACAATTATTTGTAAAAAATAATTCCATTTCATATAAAAAAAGATGTTATAAATTGAGAGTACATGAAAAAAGGTTACATTGACAGACATTACAAACTATTTAAAAAAGGAATAATCCCTTGAAAAAATATAAAAAAAGCGATTGATATTTATTTTTAAAGACTGTATTTGTGTTTTAAACTTGATATAAATATCAGATAATTTACAATAAACAGTAAAATATGTAATTTTAGTTTCTGTAAATGTCAAAAATCGATTATATTTAACAATTTTTTTTGACAAAGTAATTTAATTTTAGTAAATCAGAATTATTTAAATATAAAGTATTTTAAATACACTTTAATATTATTTAAATACTTTTTTGATTATCAACTGAGAAATATAAAAAAATTTACCTTAAAAATTAAACATTCTTCATTTTATCGGGAATTGGAATGTTTGTAACTTCGTCGGAGAAAAACCGATTTATGACAAATTTTTGGAGTACGTAGATTAAAGTAATATCTTCCTGCTGCTAAAATTTCGTGTTGGGTTTTGCACTAGTTTTCAACAGAAATTGATTTTAAAAAATTGTTAATTTTGAAGGTTACAGACAAGTATTATAGCTGATTTACAGTTGGTTTGTTTTAAACTGACTTTAAAAAATTAGTTTTATTATTTTCAATTTGACTTTTATTGCAAGTAGCAAACCAACTTTAAATTAGTTATAATACTTGTCTGTAACCTTCAAAATTAACAATTTTTTTAAATCAGTTTCTTTGGAAACTAGTGGGCAAGACTCCGTCAGAAAAATTACAATTTTCATGGGGTCTTCGGATTATTCTGTAATTTGGTGAAGTTGTTATATTTTATAACAAAAATAAGTGTACCAAAGGATTTTTAGAAATTTTCAAAATTGTAAAAGTTACGCCATTTTGAATTTTTTTAGAAGATTTTTTTTTAAATGTGAATATTTTCGAAACAATTTAACGGATTTTAATGAAATTTAAATATGTTATACTTAAAATCATGTCCTTTCAGAATTTTTCAAAAAAAAAGTTTTTGTTTTTTTCAAAAAAAAGTAAAAAAAAATATTTTGAATCGATTTATTAAGCACGGGACCGATTTTTGAGTATTTTTCGATACATAATAAAACATTCCTTATAATTTCACCTTTCATCTACAAAAAAGAAAACGATGGAGACTTTAATAGTTTTCGAGATATTGCAATTTTTGTGGAAGCGCGACCGCGTTTCAGTGTCAGCGCAGTATCTTTTACCCGGGACGCCTCACAGTGGGATTTTTTACACTTTACTCTTCAAAATTGTCTAGAGTCTACAAATTTTTTTCGATTTTGATGTTCTTAGTCTTAAATGAAAGGGGATAAAATTTCTAAGAGATCCGTTTAAACTGATTTTTGAATTTTTAATTGTTTATTTATTTTTTTGTTACTCAAAGTTAACAATTTACAATATTTTTGTAAAAAATACTGTTTATTTTTTATTTTTCCATTGCACAAGATCGAAATCAATTTAAATTAGTCTAGTCTGACCACCTGACAAATAATAATGCATAATACATTTTATCTAAATTGTTAAAAAAACAATTTAAAGTAACAAATAAATAACTTTGGTCTTTTTTTTTAAATTGTTTTTTTTGTAGACAAATTTATGTTTATTTAAGTAAGGTATGTCTATTTTGTAAAAAAATGATAACCAATAATCTATTTTCTTTTGCATTTATAAACATTTTTAGCATTTTTTAAACTTAAAATGATTATATCATATGTATAGGGGAGACTGGGGTAAACCCGCGCACAGGGTAAACCCGCTCACTAGCGATTTTACGCTATGAACTCAACTTAAGATGGAGATATTGGTACTGTGAATAGTACTTAACATTCAACTTATATTAACGAACTTTCGTTTAGTTTCATGAATTCAACATAGAATCAGAGACGATCAAATGTTTTTAGAGGTGTCAGAAAAAAAACGTATTTTGGATTTTTAAGTTTTTCGATCATTATTTTTGAGTATTAATTTATCTGGCAAATTTTTTTTGTTGCCATTGGATGTCCTTCTTCGAAGTACATATATAGTTTTGTCTTATTTTAAAAAGATTTAATTAAATTTTTTCTGAAATGTGAGGAATACACTCGGGGTAAAGTCGCTCACGTGAAGTCGGGGTAAAGCCGCACACTTAGTTTTAATTTTAAAATTTAGAATAAAATAATTTCACGTATTATATTTCAACAATAACACAATTTATGACTTATTAAAACCAAAATTGTAACTACATTTCACTTTTTCTTAATAAAATATAACACTATTTAAATCCATAGTTGTAATTCATGAAATCTATGTTCATTATTTATTAAACCAATTTGTTGTTTATAGAATTGTTTATATAACTCATAAATTATCAATAATAAATCATACCTAAGACGGGAATAAGAAGAACTTTAATATTTAAAAAATAAAACTGTTCCGTCTTGAAAAGATAAACTGAGCGGGTTTACCCTGGAAAATTGTGATTTCGAAATTTGGTATATGTTTATTAAAAAGTTTCTCTAAGTAAAACTAAAAAAGATAAATCAAAAACTCTTTTTTATTTTTTTAGTAGAAATCATAAGCTTTCAAATGATATAAATTAACTTAGATTTAGAGAATAATTTCCTAGATTTTAGCCGATCTGAAAAAAAGTGAGCGGGTTTACCCCAGTCTCCCCTACATTGTTTCAATTACTTAAAAAATTTACTTATTGATTTTAAAACAATTTTAATTAACAAATAGGTAACATTAATCTTTTTTAAAAAAATTGTTTTTTTAGACGAATTCATTTTTATTTAAGTAATTCATGTCAACGTTGTAAAAAATGATTTTAAAGTTAATAATTATCATTGATATTAACAATATTCAAGTTATCGATATTTAAGTAGAGCTTTAAAATGTTAAACTCGTTCAAAAAGGTTCTATTTTTTTCCAGAAATAAGCCATTTATTTGTTTATAAAGTTAATAATTTCTTTATAACAAATGTTTAAGCTAATAAATTTTTTAAGTATTTGAAAGAATGTATACATATGATATAATCATTTTAAGTTTAAAAAATGCTGGAAATGTTTATAAATTGCAAAAGAAAATAGATTATTGGTTATATAATTATTAATAACAATGATAATTGTTAACTTTAAAATTATTTTTTTACAAAATAGACATACCTTACTTAAATAAACATAAATTTGTCTAAAAAAACAATTTAAAAAAAAGACCAAAGTTATTTATTTGTTATTTTAAATTGTTTTTTTAACAATAAACAGTATTTTTTACAAAAATATTGTAAATTGTTAACTTTGAGTAACAAAAAAATAAATAAACAATTAAAAATTCAAAAATCGGTTTAAAGGGATCTCTTAGAAATTTTATCCCCTTTCATTTAAGACCAAGAACATCAAAATCGAAAAAAATTTGTAGACTCTAGACAATTTTGAAGAGTAAAGTGTAAAAAATCCCACTGTGAGGCGTCCCGGGTAAAAATACTGCGCTGGCACTGAAACGTGGTCATGCTTCCACAAAAATTGCAATATCTCGAAAACTATTAAAGTCTCCATCGTTTTCTTTTTTGTAAATGAAAGGTGAAATTTATTTATTTATTTGATGTGTATACGGGTAAATACCCTTTCGTACAAAAGTACTGGAATATTGCTTAAATTAAAAAATAAAAAACGAAGCAATGACAATAAATCGTAATTAGCAAAAAAGAAAGAATAACAATCTGCGTGAATCAGCTTTAAATCTAGTAAATTAAATTTTGTAGTATTCAACATTATTATTATACTCATTAGCATCTACACAATCTTATCAAAAGTGAGTATATAAATAGAAAATAATAATTAAATTAACCCAGGAGGAAAAGTTGGACGAATGTCGGATTATACAACCGCCTGGGATCCGCGCCCGTACGGACCGCCAGCACCGATGGTCTGTACCGATTCGGATCCTAAAATGCAACCGGCGCGGAACAGATTAGGCTCCGACTTTTGGCTCCGCCTTTCTACTTTCGTCAGTACTGGCGCGGTACTGGATTTGTTCCGCCTGCAGATTTCATTCTTCTACGCGCGTCGGAAGAATGATGGATGTTAGGTCTGTACTGGCTCGGTGCTGGGGCGGATCCGACTGCGGATCTCGTCATTTATTGTTATAGTTTACATTATCAGTATAATCATAAATTTATTTCATTATTATAATTAATTATTACAATAACTAATTGCATTTATTATAATATTATTATTAGTTAACCAATAAATAAATTAATAGTATTCATGCAAAGGAAGAATATAAGAAACTTAATTTTTTCATTATATATATAATGTGACGTGGCACAATTTTGCACGTTATTTATAATTGAGTTTCGTTATAAACAAAATAAACATCCTTGCGCCAATGTTGATGGCTGCAGCAATTACTCAATTCTAGTCAATTTGTTTATTTATAGAATTTATTTGTTTATATTATTGTATTCCCTTTCACGAAAACACTTCCCTTTGAATTCGAATTTGAGATATTTCCCGGCTATCGTCTTGCAAGCAGAAAGGATGATCATCACGTCTGCGCAGATTCGACTTTCCGTTCACTCACAGCAGAAAACTACAACGTCAACCAAAATAAAAATCGAATTGACTCAATATACCTGTCACTTTTAAATTCAACCTACACAAAAGTCATCTCACAAATAACCCTTTGAGTAAATTAGAATTATTTTCTACATTTACCAGATTTTACTGGAATCTCAAAAATGTTAAGAGATTGACTATTGAACAGGATGGTCCCTGTCATTTCTCTATTTCGTAAAGAGACACCTTTTGCCCAGGCCCGAATTCTCATGTCACTAACCTCAACTTTTCCCCTTTTTGATTTTGATTAATTTTGACTAATTACCTTTCCCTTTACAAGTGACAATAAGAGAATTTTGGAGGTTGACGATAAGGAAGATAAGAATTAAAAAGTAAAAATCTCAGGAAGCGAGAAATTACTAACTTAAATTATACCCCGGTGTCACTATTTTCGAAAGTAATTACGCTCCTGTTTTCGGCGGAGTAATACAAGTTTTGGGACCATGGTAACCGGCGGGGTGAACGGAGGGGAGGAATCACGGCAGCATGCTCGCAAGGAAAATCCTAATCGCTCTCTCTGGATCTGACCGCCTTCGAAGGAAGCTATTTTCAAAGAAGTTCTCATCCAAATTTTCCAGTTTTCCTTTTGTTATAATTTGTGTGTGTGCTGACGCTGGAAATCTCTCGAGTGGAGCGTCGCATAGCAAAATGTAAGTCAGGTCACAGTATTTTCTTAACTTCTTTTATTTTGTATAAAAATGTAAATTTTCCTTTTTCTTTTAAAATGTAACAAGTGGTTCAGCCGGCCTCATGGCCAAGCGAGAAAATGTTACTAGTTTGATGGTTTTCTGGCTTCCTTGCTTAATTTAACTTTAAATTACTCCCTTTTAATTTTGATTATTATAAAAATTATTTATTTAAATAAATAATGTGTAAATTTGCAGTTATTCGTTTTATAAAATTTTTCTTATTCTCGCTTGACCATGCTGCCAGTATTTCTCAGCCTTTTTGTCTATTCTTAATTTCAGTTATGTTATAAAATTTCAATTAATTGTGTAATTGGTGTTAATTTTGTGAAAATTGTAAATGAAGTTGTCTCATTTGCAATTATTTCGTCCCATTTACAAATTTTACCTTTCTGATTAAATGGAATTGTCCCTTTTTATTAGTTTGTCCCTTATATCCGATTTTATTGAGAAAATCCTTAATTAATAAATAGAGTTGTTCTATTTATAATTGTTAATTAATTTTCGTGTCCCTTATACCCGAATTTATTGAGAAAATCCCTAATAAATAATTAGAGTTGTTCTAATTATAATTACTAATTAATTTTCGTGTCCCTTATACCCGAATTTATTGAGAAAATCCCTAATAAATAATTAGAGTTGTTTTATTTATAATTGTTAATTAATTATCGTGTCCCTTATATCCGATTTTATTGAGAAATTCCCTAATTAATAAGTAGAGTTGTTCCATTTATAATTGCTAATTAATTATTTTGTCCCTTATGTTTGACTCTATTGAGAGATTCCTATTTTTAATAAATGGAATTTGTCCCATTTACAACCAAATTTGTCCCTTATTTTGTGAAATTTAATGATTTTGACAAACTGTTTATCCCGTTTTCCCCAATTTTATGTGTAATATTTTTAGATATAAGTTGTAATTTTGTTATAATAATTTTTGGCTGACCACATATTAATTCATTGACCTAGCGATATTAAGAATGTTGTTTAATAATTGTAAATTTGTTGTACGATTTTCCATTAATTTTATTGTTAAAATAAATTGTTATTTAATTGTAAAATTACTGAATATGATTTTCTCGAATCCCCCCTCCTCCGTCTTTTGCTAGTCGACCGGCATCGAAATTAATATTGAATTGAGATTTATAAATTCACGGAATTTAATAATAAATTTTCTTTTTGTCTTTTATAGAATTTAGTTCTATTATTTTGCCTTTGCTTTTATTTATATAATTTTTGGTATTTAGTACCTATTATTGCGTTTATTTTGGATATTTAGTATCCGCTTCTTTTGAAACTGTCCCAAGAAAGGACTGGCGCTCAACAATTTCGTTTATTTAAAAATTCCTTTATTTATTATTTTGTCAATATATTATTATTAATTTCAAAATTATTGTTCGGACCAGAAATCTTTGGCTTATCGTAAGTATTTATTTTTGTTGTTTGTTTATTTATTTCAGAGTTTATGATTCTGTTTATAAAATTTCATTTGTTTATAAATATTCCCGTGTTTGGCAAATTATACCCATTTGTTTTTGATATTTACTATTGTTGAAAAAGGTCTGGTTACAATAAAAATCCAACTTTATTAATGTGCAATTAAATAAATAATTTTTAATAAATAATATATTAATTTGAAAGAAGTAAAATATATTTAACTTGAAAGAAAATGTGATCAATATATTATAATGCCTACAATAAATAACATATTAAATACAATATATAAAAAAGAGATTATTATTAATTAATTTATTATTAATTAATTAATAATCTCTTTTTAATTTAAACAATATATTAAGTAATTATTTATTGACACTTTTCTGCAAATTAAATAATTAAAAAAATGTGTTGTGCATTAAAATTTTATTCAATTTAATACTATTACTTATATGTTATAAATTGTTTTGCAGTGAAGTTATGTTCATATTATTCGATATATTATGTAATAAAATATTAAAAAACATAATAATAAAAATATAACATTTTTTTTTAAACGAAATATTGAAATATTTATAAATACACATTCAGTAAAGTATTGAAAATATACCGGTATTACATCAGTTCGTATTTCCAAATTGCCTATTGCCGCGTAGTAATTTTACAATTTTTATTTCAGCTAGTGAGACTTGAAAGCATTTAAGGTTTGAGAGTTCCATGCGAGCGTAGCATAGTGGTTAGCGTGCGAGATTTCGGTGCATAAATATTCGGTTAGGCGTAGGTTCGTACCCCCAAGCGTTAGGATTTTTTAAATGTGTATGTAATAAAAAATTGCGTTTAAGTGTATAAAGAAATAAAAAAATGTGTAAAGTGAACTGTCAATGAATTGTCATCAGTATTTATCTTTTGCAATTAATTATTATTTTTTATTGATATTTGTTGAAATTATCATTTTGATCCGAGCCGGTTGTCAGGCGGTAGAATGCCAGCATTGACAGCGCACATCTGGGTAGGAAATGAAAGATCCGCAGTCGGTACAGTGCCGGGTCCCAGGCGGTTGAATTATACACGGAACGGCTCTTCGCGGCCGGTTACCGGGCGGTAGAATGTCAGTTCCGAGACGGATGGCCAGCCAGCTCCTGGCCAAGTCATCTTTTGGTAGAATAACAGTTCTCGGGCGGTAGGCAGGCGGTTCCCAGCCAGTACCACTACTCCGGCGTCGGTACAGGCGAGGATCCGCGCCGGTTGCAAATTTCCCACTGGGAACATCTGTAAATAGAAACAAAAAATGCAAAGTTTGTAAATTGGATGTCAAACCAATAAAATTAAAACAGAAAAATTAAATGTCACTTTCGAAGAAATCAGCTGACCAGGAAAAGAGGGTTCATGTATAGAACCATCACACTCTCACAAAGTAAGTAATATACAGAACACCGTGTGTCTCTGTTTACTAAAAATCAAAACAAAAGAACCTAGGCGCGAAAGACCAATGCTGACGATGGATTGAAGCTTGATTCAGTCTTGAACGCCCAGCGTGGGTAACCCAGTGTTGAAGCAGTCTTTACATCACTGTCAATCAATATTAGTTCAATATTGGTTCAACATTGGGCCCAATGCTCGTCCCATGCTCGATTCAAGACTCGGTCAATCTTCGTGAGTGAAGCCTGAATATATAATCTTAATTCAATTCTGAATCAATCTTGACAGTTTATTTATTGACGTGTGCATTTAAAAATATCAAATTTAAATATTTATAAATTATTTAATATTAGAATATTTTTTATGATAATTTTATATACTATTTAAAAATTATTATTATTAAGATACACTGAGAGAAGTCCAGGGCGTAATAGTTACCGCTAGACGTCGCTATAAGCTACTGTTCTTGTTGCGTTTGAGATGTTTCGAATCTAGGGCTCAAACGCCCCGAGTCTGTCAAACATTGTTCCCGCATGTGAGAGAACAACTCGTGACCGAAACTAAAAGTTGTAAGTAATCCCGCTTCGGGACGTTCCACGTTTTTTATCGGGGCTTGAGACGTCCCGATCGAGGGTTCACATAAGAACATTCAAAATTATCACTCAAGCCTCGCACGGGACGTATTAGTTCCCGGACTTCTCTCAGTGTATCAATTGGTAAATAAATATTAATATTTATTTAGTATATAATATTTATATTAATTAATAATAATAATAATAATAATTATATATTATTATTATTATCATTATTATTATTATTATTATTATTATTATTATTATTATTATTATTATTATTATTATTATTATTATTTATTATTATTATTATTATTATTATTATTATTATTATTATTATTATTATTATTATTATTATTATTATTATTATTATTATTATTATTATTATTATTATTATTATTATTATTATTATTATTATTATTATTATTATTATTATTATTATTATTATTATTATAAGAATAATAATAATTATTATTATATTATTTATTATTATTATTATTAATTATATAAGATTCATATAAATAAAGTTAAATTATATATTATTATTTTTTTCTTGCTCAGTGTCAAATTATTGTTTTCAAAGTCCAAGAGTTTCGTTTGTCTGAAAAATTTTCAGTAAAAAAAATGTTCATTAGGGTGTAATAAATATTTATGCCTAGTAGTTTCACACTAGGATTAACTGTTTAGTAAATATGTATTATCAAAAAACTATTTTTTGTCAAACGCGTGCGATTAAACACAAATAACCTTGAGACTTTAGCATTGCCAACTTAAGAGTTTAACGTATGTGTTGAGTTGGTAATGCTGGAGTTTCAAGGTTATTTGTGTTTAGCTGCGCGTGTTTGCCAAAAAATAGTTTTTTGATAATATTTACTAAACAGTTAATCCTAGTGTAAAATTACTAAGCATAAATATTTATCACTACCTAATGAACATTTTTTTAACTAATAATTTTTCAGATAAACGAAACTCTTAATCTTTGAAAATAATAATTTGACACTGTACAAGAAAAAAATATATGTGACGCTCCACGAGAAAAGGGACCTTATGACAAGAGTAAATAAGGTCCCTTTTCTCGTGGAGCGTCACATATATATAATTTAACTTATAAAATTATCATAAAAAATATTTGAATATTAAATAATTTATAAATATTTATATTTAATATTGTTCAGTGCACACGGTAATAAAGAAAGTGAATATTGTATCAAGATTGACCGAGTCTTGAATCGAGCATGGGACGAACATTGATGTCCCATGCTGAACAAATATTGAGTGACGCGCCGTATATACAGAATATACGGCGCTGGCATTGAAATAGTAGATTAGGCGAGGTGCCTTCCAGCCTTCTGTGGCCGAGCGGTTTAAATGCGAGCGTTTAGGACTTCGGTATGCGTTAGGGGCGGGGTGCGTGAGTTCGATCCCACATGCGAGCGAATATTTTTCATTCTTTGTTTTAAGCGTTATACCTAATAATAAAATTGTGTGTTGTGTTGTGAATAAAAAATGTGAATATGTTTGTAAATAATATTAAAAAGTCTGCTGAAAAATCGAGAAAAAAATGTACCGATTAACAGAAAAATTGTTTTCTTTTACTAAAATTATTTTTTTAATATTACTATTTCAAATGACATTTATTGTTAGTAATATATTATTTATATGATAATAATATAATTATTATAATAGTAACTTAATGCCATTAAATTAACAAACGCATATAATATGAATAAAAATAATAACAATAATATTCATTACTATTATAATTATAATTATTACTATTATTATTATTATTATATACAATTCATATATCCATATTATATTGAATGAGCGCGAGAGACGCGTAAATTTGGGAACAGTGCAAGCAGCCTTGTTTCAGTCCTGCATTAGGGTTCCGCAGCATTGATTGAACATTGAACGCCAATCTTCTACAAGGACTAGAGCGTCAGTCTTAAATAAGTGTTACATTATGGCTAGAAGCAACCTTGCTTCCGCCGTCCCACCGAGGCTTGATCAATGTTGACCAAGCCTCAACGAAGCTTTCGTAAAGCCTGAACCCAGCGTCAGTTCTCACCTGGGAACGAGTGTAATCATTTTGTAGTGGGCCGTTGAGACACAGAGTTGGATTTTGCTGTAGCCTTGCGTTTTATTATGTGTGGCTCACCACGTTGATACACCAGCCTAAGATCAGTTTCTGCCTAAGAAATTATAAGGAATATTTTATTATATATCGAAAAATACTCAAAAATCGGTCCCGTGCTTAATAAATCGATTCAAAAATTTTTTTTTCACTTTTTCTTGAAAAAAACAAAATTTTTTTTTTATTTTTAAATTCTGAAAGGACATGATTAAAATTCATTAAAATCCGTTAAATTGTTTCGGAAATATTCACACTTAAAAAAAATCTTCTAAAAAAATTCAAAATGGCGTAACTTTTACAATCCCAGGCGCGAGCTGACAGTGAGTTCAGGCTTTACGAAGCTTGATTGAGGGTTGGTCAGTATTGGTTAAAGATTGGTGGGACAGCGAAAGCAAGGCTGCTTGAGTCCGGAATAGTAACATCGATGTAAACCTGACGCTCAGTCTTTGTTGAAGACTGGCGTTCAGTCTTCAATCAATGCTGCGGAAGCCGAAAGCAGGACTGAACAAGACTGCTTCCACTGTTCCCAAATTTACACGCTTCTCACGCGTTCATTCAATATAACGTGAATATATTAATTATTATTATTAATAATAAACAGTATTGTTATTAATATATATGTATCTACATATTTAATAACAATAAGTTATTATTATTAATTTATAATGATTGTATTATTTTCATATAAATATTATATGACTAACAATAAATGTCATTTGACATAATAATATTGAAAAATAATTTTAGCAAAAAAAACACAATTTGTGATAATTTGTACATTTTTTAACTTCATTTTTGACAGACTTTTAATATTATTTACAAACAAGTTCACAAGTTTTTATTCACAACACTTATTAATTATACAGATTAAATAGTAATTTTATTATTTTATGTAACGCTTATAATGAAAAAATCCGCTCGCATGTGGGATCGAACTCACGTCCCCCCGCCCCAGACGCATTCCGGAAGTCCTAGACGCAACCACTTAAACCGCACGGCCACTGAGTCTCGATGAGAACTCGGGCCAATCTAATATATTAATGCCAGTGCCGTATATTTTGCTACTTATAAGGGCAAAGTGAAAACTATGACTAAAAATTTTACACATACTAATCCTGAATTATTTTAATTATTAAAAATGAATATTAAATAATTCATAATAAAATTGTAATCATTACAAAATTCAACTTTTAAAACATTTTACAATTAAAAATATTTAATAGATAATTTAATAAATATCGATAAATAATTGATATTTTTTATTATTCAGTAACAAATTCTTAACATTTATTATTAGATATGAGGCATTTCACGTCAGAAATATCACGATTTGCAAAGAGTATGCCGATTTTCGCAAAACTTCGTGGGAGTATAGTTCTATATAACAGACTTCTTTCCCCCAAATTTTTTCAAAAAAAATTCAAAATTGTTGAAGATACGCCATTTTGAATTTTTATATTAATTTTATAAAATTTTGAATATCTCGGAATATTGTTTATGGATTTTTATGAAATTTACACATTTTTCAGGTAAAAGTATGTACTTTAAAATGCAAATAAAGTTAATAAAAAAAAATTAATTTTTAAATAAAAAAATAAAAATAATTTTTTTTAAACAATTTTTTGTTTATTTACTCCTCTCTGAGAAAAATGTTATTAACATATTTGAATTCCTCATGAATTCACCTTTAATTTCATAAAAAAAAATTGATGGAGACTCAACTGGTTCCGGAGATATTGAATTTTTTGTAAAAAATAGTCATAGTTACAGCAGCAATGCACGACTGCGGTAACGTACTGCGCGACTTGTGCAGTATGGTGCTATGGCGAAGCGACGCTTTTTTTTACAAAAATTCAATATCTCCGGACCCAGTTGAGTCTCCATCAATTTTTTTTATGAAATTAAAGGTGAATTCATAAGGAATCCAAATATGTTAATAACATTTTTCTCAGAGAGGAGTAAATAAACAAAAAATTGTTTAGAAAATTTTTTCTTAATTTTTTTATTTAAAAATTAATTTTTTTTTATTAACTTTATTTGCATTTTAAAGTACATACTTTTACCTGAAAAATGTGTAAATTTCATAAAAATCCATAAACAATATTCTGAGATATTCAAAATTTTATAAAATTAATATTAAAATTCAAAATGGCGTATCTTCAACAATTTTGAATTTTTTTTGAAAAAATTTGGGGGAAATAAGTCTCTTATATAGAACTATAATCCCACAAAGTTTTGCGAAAATCGGCATACCCTTTGCAAATCGTAATATTTCTGATGTGAAATGCCTCATATATTAATAATATATTATTTAAATAAATATAATTTGGAATAATAATGAATTATAATGTTAAATATTATAATTATTATTAATTATAATAATATTTATTAATTCAATAATAATTATTAATAACTATAATAATTAATTAATAAATAAATAATAATTAATTAAATTAATATTAAAAGTTAACATAATCAATAAAATTATTAAATATGATGCAGTGTCAGGAATATTTATTGCACATTTTAATTATTATTTATTAATTATCTATAATAATTTTGAAAACATTTATAAAAAAAATTTCCATTTAACTTTCTTTAAATATGAATGTTACAATTAATAATATATTTATACTAAATAAATGTAAATATTTATTTATCAATTGATAACTTAATGTTAATTATTATTATTTGAAACAATTATTATAATTATAATTATAATAATATTATATTTAATTAAGTGAACACAGTAATAAATTAGAGATAAGCTGAATATTGTGTAAAGATTGATTCAAGCTTGAATCAAGATTAGATGTTCGAGCTTCACACATAAAGATTGACCGAGTCTTGAATCGAGCATGGGACGAGCATTGGGCCCAATGTTGAACCAATATTGAACTAATATTGATTGACAGTGATGTAAAGACTGCTTCTACTGTGAGTTACCCACACTGAGCGTTCAAGACTCAATCAACCTTTAATCTATCGTCAGCATTGGTCCCCAGTGAGAAATTTCTTACCGGTCCAATATCGGTCCAATATTGGGAGCCAAGAGACCAATCATCGGTCCAATAAAGGCTCCCAATATTGGACCAATATGGGCTGATGCTTGGGATGTAACGGGTTCGCCAAGCATCGGTTGTTAATATTGGTCCAATATTGGCCGAATATTGGCAACCAAGAGAAAAAAATTTTTGTTAATAAATTTTTTTAATTAAATAATAATAATAAAAATTAATGTTTATAATTTTTGTTTAATATATTTATTTGTTTAATTATTTATTTTTAATAATTCATGTAAATAATAAATAATTTATGATTTATAAATTATAATTATTTAAAAATGCAGCAACTATTAGGAAATAGCATTCTGCAAAAAAAATTCTATCATTGAAAAATCAATGATAGGCGAGAGATATCCGCGTCATTAAACAGATTCGCAGATATACTCTGGTCTCGCGACGAATCTCTCGATACTTATATACACTGGAGTCGCCGTGTCAGTTGCGAGAACGGTTACAGCGTCCCTCTTGCGGCAGAGATAAGAATTGTCACGTAAACTGCGGGTATAATAAGGCCGTCGGTAAAGCGATTTAGCAGTTTACGTGACAATTCTTATCTCTGCCGCAAGAGGGACGCTGTAACCGTTCTCGCAACTGACACGGCGACTCCAGTGTATATAAGTATCGAGAGATTCGTCGCGAGACCAGAGTATATCTGCGAATCTGTTTAATGACGCGGATATCTCTTGCCTATCATCTGCGAATCTATTTAATGACGCAGATATCTCTCGCCTATCATTGATTTTTCAATGATAGAATTTTTTTGCAGAATGCTATTTCCTAATAGCTGCTGCATTTTTAAATAATTATAATTTATAAATAATAAATTATTTATTATTTACATGAATTATTAAAAATAAATAATTAAACAAATAAATATATTCAACAAAAATTATAAACATTAATTTTTTATTATTATTATTTAATTAAAAAAATTTATTTAAAAAAATTTTTTCTCTTGGTTGCCAATATTCGGCCAATATTGGACCAATATTAACAACCGATGCTTGGCGAACCCGTTACATCCCAAGCATCAGCCCATATTGGTCCAATATTGGGAGTCAATCGGCGCCCAGCACGGCAACCAATATTGGACCGATTAAAGTCTATTGGCAATTTCTCACTGGGTCTTTCGCGCCTGGGATTTTGAAAATTTTTAAAAATCCTTTGGTACACTTATTTTTGTTATCAAATATAACAGCTTCACCAAATTACAGAATAATCGGAAGACCCCATGCAAATTGTAATTTTTCTGACTGAGTCTTACCCGCAAAACCCAACGCGAAATTTTAGCAGCAGGAAGATATTGCTTCAAATCTACATGCTCCAAAAATTTAGCATGAATCGGTTTTTTTCCAACGAAGTTACAAACATTCAAAATCCCGATAAAATGAAGAATGGTTAATTTTTTAGGTAAATTTTTTTATATTTCTCAGTTGATAATCAAAAAAGTTTTTAAATAATAATAAAGCGTATTTAAAATACTTATTATTTAAATAATTCTGATTTACTAAAATTAAATTACTTTGTCAAAAAAATGTGTTAAATATTATCGATTTTTGACATTTTATACAGAAACTAAAATAACATATTTTACAGTTTATTATAAATTATTTGATACTTTTATCAAGTTCAAAACACAAATTGAGTCTTTAAAAATAAATATCAATCGCTTTTTTTATATTTCTTAAAGAGATTACTCCTTTTTTAAATATTTTGTAATGTCTGTCAATGTAACCTTTTTTCATGTACTCTTAATTTATAACAACTTTTTCTTATATGAAATGGAATTATTTTTTACAAATCATTGTGCATTTCGTAATGCCAAAACATGTAAGAATATTTTCCCAAAGTATTGAAATTTTTTATAAAGGTCAAAAATACATTAGGCGAAATAAAATTGGTTTGACCCAACAGTGAGTTTTATAAAAAATCGTGGCTTTTATATAATAAAGAAAAAAAAATTGTGACCTATATGTTTTTGGTAGGTTTTTTTCTGCTCTTTTAAATAGTGAGAATTTGTTTTTAAAAATTGAAAATTTAACCCTTTTTTGAAAATTAAAATTTTTTTTGATTTTTTCAAAAAAAATCGATATCTGTGCACCTCGAGACAAAAAATTCGATATTTCGGTTAGTTTTAAAGTCTCCAGGGATTTTTTAGCAAAAAAATCTGGAGAAGATAACGAATCCAAATATTACAGTTACAAAAAAATCGAAGGGGTGCTTATGCCCGAAAAAATGAAATAAAAATTTTTTTTTACTTTTTTTCTGGTCAAATTTTGGATTTTTTTTCTTTAATATTGCACTTTAAATTGGTGGATAATCAACTATTATTACCTAAAATATAAACAAAATCTAACTAAATGGATAAAAGTTATTCGTTTTTAAAAAAAATGTGCTTTAATGTTTAATGTCCGGTAAAATCCCCAATTTTGAAAATATTTTAAATCCTTTTTTCCTAAAATCTTCTGTCATAAAACACTACCTTAATACCAAGTTTCACAAAAATTTAAAGACTCATGACCAACTTTGATTTTTTTGAGAAAATTTGACCCCACTGCTAAACTGCTGCAGCAATAATGCCCATCTGATAGCAACTAAAGTAAACTACCATATGCAGTCTACATTATCAATAGCGCACGATTTGAAAACATTATGCAGAAATAAGAAGCAATTGGCTGCCTTACCCCGTTCTACTCTACTTTAAATAAGAAAATAAACAATGACTGAAACTTAGACGAACGATCAAATAATAGTTTACTTTGGTTTATGCTCATCTGGAAATGCTTAACGTTCTTTGTTGTTAGTATACCTACTAAGAATTGAAAAAAAGGAATATAAAAAAAGTTATTTAAAATAAAAAGAAGAATCAAATAATTTAACATTTTTTTTACCATCTGGAAGTGAAAATGTTCCAACAGATCCGATGTTAATATTATATATAGTTTGATGGACAATTTTCTTCGTTGGCGAATCGAGATTACTTTCCCTTGTAGTGTAATCAGGACTTTTGGATGTTGATGCGTTGAAATTTATGTGTTGATCCGTTCTCACTTTTTTTACAATGTAATTGAAGGCCCGAAATCCACTTTTCTTGAATTTCATTGAATTTGTTTTGTTATTTCATTGGATCTTTTTCTTCTATTTCCTATTGAGTCATCGATGTAGTTCACGGCAACTTGATCTGATTTCCAGCCGCGCAATCGTTTTACAGAAAGTAAATCTGCCCTGGAATCAGCAAGCAAAGTTGCCGAAGTTCTACGGAAACTATGCCCTGTATAGGTTTCTGGTTCCTCTAATCCTAAATAACGAGCGATTTTTTGCGGCATACTTCCTATTTTGTTTTTTCCTATCACCTGACGGGTACGCTTTCCTAGTTGAAAGTTTAAAAAGAATCCAGAAGTTTGAAAATCTTTTGGACGTAAATCCATATATTTTTTTATAAAATTGTAATGTTTTTTTTCAATTACAAACAATCTCGGAAGATGTGTTTTTGTATCAGGGATTTTTATTTGAACTATGACCTTCCGAGATCTTTTAAAACACTTATAGTGAGATCGCATAGTTCTCCTCCTCTACACGCTCCATATACGCCAACGATTAAAGCAACCTTTATATCTAAATATTCCGCGTCATTAGATTCACTTAGAAATTTCTCAATTTGTTCGGATGTTAATACACGAGATTTTTTTGACGTATATCCAGTGTTTTTTTTCTTTAAAAATGCCAATGATTTTTTGTAACTTTTAATGTCGATGTTATTTTTATTTATCATTATCGTTTTCAGCATCGAATAGATCGATAGACCAGAGTGTTGGAGGCTTATATTTTTCTGCCAATTGATGGAAATATGACACTAACACAATTTCTGAAAACGACTGCGTTCCCTGTTCTTTTTGCCATTGACAAAATTTTGCGTAAGTTGCTTCATATTTCGGTCTAGATTTTTCGGGTAGCGATTCCTGAACAGCCAGACTGGCTTCTTCTATTAAATGCGCTGGAATTTCAGCGTCTTCCATTTTAAAAAACAATTACTTTTAATCACTCTGTGTCGAACTAACGTTTAACATTAAATGTCTGATAAACAACCTGAACGTACACGGAAAAAATTCCGGGACATTAGATGCGCCGAGGACAGTGTCAACAGCAGTACATTTCATTTTGCACGTCTGAGGTGCCATTTCGAGATATCAGACGTACATAATGCACGTCAGATACTCCAAACTGGCACAGATGGCGTGCAAAATAAATGTAGAAGAAAATTTGACACAACCTGTACATCTGACGTGCTGGAACTTTTTCCGTGTAGGCATGTATATTTTATTGACGAGAGGGTTTATTAAGTTATTCGACAGATGGCGCTTCCGAACGCTAGAAACCAACCACTTAATCGAGCAGAAAGTATTTTCTACCTTATCCCTAGGGAAGAAAGGAATAGTACATATTATGTGCGCATGCGCAAAAATCATTTTTACTCTTTCGGGTTGCAAAAAGCCACTTTCTTCTTGCTCTACAGCTTTAGAAAGTAAGCAAATTCGTGCATGTTGTGTGATGAAAAGATATTTTTTTCTCTAAAAGGTCAATATTGCATCTAAAAGCGCTACTCTTCCCCTTTAAAATCCATTTAGAAAATTTAAAAAATCTTTATTTGTCTCTGAGTAATTGTTCATTGGATTTTCTGAGTGTGGCGAATTCTTCGAAAACTGAGTAGAAACAGACAAAACTTCGATAATAAAGATCAATATAACTACAAAGAACAACTAAATTTTAAATAGTTCTGAGGATTTTCAATATAATTGAATACGAATTCGATGTCAAATTTACAAAATTCAAAATGTCGGATACAATATGGCAGACGATTTTTTAAAAATTGCTCGTATTTGCTTAAAATCTGCCATTTTTAATTCTGTAAATCTGACATCGAATTCGTATTCACTTATATCGAAAATCCTCAGAACTATTTAAAATTTAGATGTTTGTAGTTATATTGTTCTTTATTATCGAAGTTTTGTCTGTATCTACTCAGTTTTCGAAGAATTCGCAAAACTCAGAAAATTCAATGAACGATTACTCAGAGACAAATGAAGATTTTTTAAATTTTCAAAATCCCAGTGGGAAATTTCCAACCGGCGCGGATCCTCGCCTGTACCGACGCCGGAGTAGTGTTACTGGCTGGGAACCGCCTGCCTACCGCCCGAGAACTGGTATTCTACCAAAAGATGACTTGGCCAGGAGCTGGCTGGCCATCCGTCTCGGAACTGGCATTCTACCGCCCGCTGACCGGCCGGGAGAAGCCGTTCCGTGTATAATTCAACCGGCTGGGACCCGGCACTGTACCGACTGCGGATCTTTCATTTCCTAGCCAGATGTGCGCTGGCAATGCTGGCATTCTACCGCCTGACAACCGGCTCGGATCAAAATAATAATTTCAACAAATATCAATAAAAAAATAATAATTAATTGCAAAAGATAAATACTGATAACAATTTATTGATAGTTCACTTTACACATTTTTTTATACACTTAACGGTATTTTTTTATATTCACATTTGAAAAATCCTAACGCTTGGGGGTACGAACCTACGCCTAACCGAATATTTACGCACCGAAATCTCGCACGCTAACCACTATGCTACGCTCGCATGGAACTCTCAAACCTTAAATGCTTTCAAGTCTCACTAGCTAAAATGAAAATTGTAAAATTACTACGCGGCAATAAACAATTTTTAAATACGGACTGATGTTATACCGGTATTTATGAATATTTTAATATTTCGTTTAAAAAGGAACTTGTTAAAATTGTTATTTTATTATTATATTTTTTAATATTTTATTACGTAATTATTAATAATTGAATGGAATTTGAATGCACAACACATTTTTTTAATTATTTAATTTGCAGAAAAGTGTCAATAAATAATTACTTAATATATTGTTTAAATTAAAAAGAGATAATTAATTAATTAACAATAAATAAATTAATTAATAATCTGTTTTTTATATATTTATTTAATGTGTTATTTATTGTAGGTATTATTATATATTGAACACATTTTCTTTCAAGTTAATATTATTATTTATTAAAAATTATTTATTTAATTGCACATTAATAAAGTTGGATTTTTATAAATATAATGAAAAAATTAAGTTTCTTATATTCTTCCTTTGCATCAATACAATTAATTTATTTATTGGTTAAATAATAATAATAATAATAATAATAATAATAATAATATTATTATTATAATAAATGCAATTAGTTATTGTAATGATTAATTAGCTATGATATATATAATAAAATAAATTTATGATTATACTGATAATGTGAACTATAACAATAAATGACGAGATCCGCAGTCGGATCCGCCCCAGCACCGAGCCAGTACAGACCTAACATTCGTCATTCTTCCGACGCCCTTAGAAGAATGAAATCCGCAGGCGGAACAAATCCAGTACCACGCCAGTACTGACGAAAGTAGAAAGGCGGATCCAAAATTCTGAGCCTAATCTGTTCCGCGCCGGTTGAATTTTGGGATCCGAATCGGTACAAAACATCGGTACTGGCGGTTCGCACGGGCGCGGATCCCAGGCGGTTGTAAACTCCGACATTCGTCCGACTTTTCCTCCTGGGATGGATATTAAAGGGGAAGAGTGGCGCTTTTAGATGCAATTTTGACCTTTTAGAGAAAAAATTATCTCTTGATGTTACATGACATTAAATATAACTAAAAACAGGTTTTTTGCACTTTCAGGTTAAAATATCTCGAAAACTTGACGTGCAGGGTCTATTTTAAGGCCGGATTCGGATTCAGCACGTCGAAAACCTTCGGAAAAGTATTATCTGATTCTTGGAAAGTAAATCTTGTCGGCCTGTGTAATCTTTATAAACTATATTGCATTATAACTTATCACTTATTGTTTACTTATTTAAAAATTAAATAGAAATAAAATAATAATTTAATGTTGAATGTTTTTCGCTATCCTTTATATAGCAACTTGAATTTTTAAATTTTGTATTAAAATTCTTGAACAAAATATCTCATGAATATGTTAAAAGTGAAAAATTCACTGGTATAGTTAAGGACTTATAAAAATTTCAATTCGCGGATTTGGTAATATTTTTCTTCTTCTTATAGTTAAATTTTAGTTACATTTTGACTAATAAATAATTCATAAACGAGTCAAATTACAAAAGATTGTGATGAAAAAAATTAAACTAATAGTAATAATAATAAAACTGAAAGAATCTTAATATGTGGAAGTTATAAAATGACAGTTACTAATTGTACATGAAAACGACAAAGTCAAGACACAAATGTAATATACATATAATAAAAGAATATAAAAGAAAAAATGAACAAAGTTAATTAATTTTTTTTTTCACATACATACACAGAGAATAAGTATATATTTTTCTTGTGCTGATATAATTTAAACACAGAATGCATTTGGGCACAATGCGCATGTACACGCTTCGCATAAACCGGACAAGGGGTTGTAAAATACTAAACAAACCGAGGGTGTCTGTACAAATGATGCTCCCTTCACGCTCTGCTAAATAATTGCTTTTAATGCTCTCTAGTTTTCGAGCTCTGACTTTTCATCGCAAGCGAATATATATGCATTTATTATTACAATAAATGTCAAAAAAATTATATTTTCTTTTTATTTGCAACGATAAAAAGTATTACACTAAATATAAAGACCGGAGGAAAAATAAATTTTTTCCTTTCAAATTGTAAATTTTTTCGCTAAGTGACCAGTGTGATTATTAACTGACTGTCACACAGAAAAGAAATTATTCCTGTTTTGAGAGAAAAATTACTTGATATAAGAATATTACACTTCATCAGAGAATATGTCCTCTACTTTTAAGGGGAATAT
This sequence comes from Leptopilina heterotoma, assembly GCF_015476425.1. NCBI lineage: Eukaryota > Metazoa > Arthropoda > Insecta > Hymenoptera > Figitidae > Leptopilina > Leptopilina heterotoma. The sequence continues at coordinate 3,372,483 of NW_025110946.1, read as the reverse complement.
TCTCAAGTACAGAATAATGCGCTTAAGAGAACGTTTTCTGAGCCATATTCTAGAGGAAAATATGCATAAAAATAAGAAGAATCCGCTAAAAAAGAATTTTTTCAGATCAGTTAAAATTCACTAAGAAATTAGTCAGTAAACTTATAATTAGAAATCCAGTCTATTTCACTGATTCAGAGTTAAATAATACAAAAATATTAATCAGTTCTTCTTTTATATTAACAATTAATATTGTTATAATGTAAATATTATTATTGTTTATGTCTTATTAGATTATTTATTAATTTATTAATCAAGTTTTAAAATAAATGGAAAAAATCTCTACGAACGCACTTTCTACATAAAATTTTCATTTTATAGATTTTTTTTTCTTAACTTAGTTGAATGCAACGAATTTCAGCTTGTTTTTCTTCATATTTCTTAACATTTTTCTGTGTTTTTCTTTTTTTTTCACAAAAGACTCTCTTCTAATTAAGCCCAGTTTAAGAAAATCCTGAAAAATCTTTTGCTACGAAGCCTAGTCTAGGACGTGTTTTAATTGCTTGAACCAAGGAGAGGTTTTTTCAGTGTAAAATCCAGGTCATGAAATATTCCATGCAGGATAAAATCACTATTTTTACTCTAAACTGTGATTTAAGAATGCGTAAAACTTTTCATCTTATCAGGTTGTGAGTGAATTAAAATTTTATTTTGATGACTGAAAGGTGTTTCCTACAATTTTTTTTTAATTTAAGAAAAAACATCAATTTCATATTTATAAAAAGTGAGTCAATTTATTTGAATTTGCCCTTATATTATATTATATTATATTATATTATATTATATTATATTATATTATATTATATTATATTATATTATATTATATTATATTATATTATATTATATTATATTATATTATATTAATAACTGTCGTACCCGTCTTCGACAGGTTTTAGTTTCTACAAATACATTCAATAGTGTGTCTACCAGTCTCGAAAAATGGAAAATAGAGGGGAATTTAATTTGACAGGAAAAAATAATAATTAGCTACCATTAACTATTTCATTAGAAAAATATAACTACATATTTTAAATCAGTGATTGACTTTTTATCATCAAATAATTTGTTTTTAATTAATTAAAATGCAGAGAACAATGTTTGTCAATTATTTGTAGAAATTTAATTATTGTATTATAAGTTAATCGAAAATTTCCACCAGTTTTTGCTAAAATCTAAAATAAGACCTATATTGCAGGCTGAATTCACAGTTTTTCCCAATTAAATTAAATTCCTGCATATTTTCCGTTTTTCCAGTTGGTAGAACCCCTGTTAAAAGTGTTAGTAAAAACAAAAACCCGTCGAAGAGTATTTTCATAAAATAAGTGAATTTTTGTAGCCATTTGTAGTTTTATTTATTGTTAATACTTATCAAGATTTATATTTGATGAGAATAGATACACCTGGAAAAATTTGGACAAAGCTGGGAAAACCGGATAGTTTGTTAAACAAAAATAATAATAGACACCCTAGTTTAACTTTTGCCTTTACAATGCTCAAAACATCCCTAAAAGTTAAATCTAGAATTAAAATAACATAACTTTTTACTATCTAAGTTTTTTCTTAGTATCATAATGCAAGTATCGTATCACAGGTATTTTTGAATTCCTGCAGTATCAATTTTATCATAAAAAATCTCCATTTTTAATATTTTCGAAGTTTTTGCTATTGAAAATTTTTTTATTAATTAAATAAACAAATAATTCTAAATTCCATTATTTTGACGTCAAAAGTTTATCAGAGACCCCAAAAATACTACTGAATTAATCTTGATAGTAATTGGTCTCTCAATTATAATTTTTCAATTTTTTGATATTAAAAACATTTTTATACATACTTCCATCTTATAGTTATAGAACAGTTTTTTTTCAAAGTTATGCTAAAATATGACTAAATAACATGCAATATTTAATTACAAAAAGTTTAAAAGATATACATTAAAAAATATAAAATTTGGAAATTTTCCATTTGTTTAATTTTTTGAAAAAATTGAATACCTCCCATTCTAACAAATAAGTTTAAAATCTGTAAATTAATTGTTTATATATATTTTACAAAAGTCATAACTGATTAATTTACAGCAATCTGGCAAAATTAAAAAAAAAATTTCGAATTTTTTGGAAAATTCATAATTTTTTTTTCATATTAATATTATTTTTTAATTCAATTTATTGTTATATATCTTTAAAATCATTTATGAGGCATTCCATTTCAAAACGACCCCCTTCGTAAACAATTGCCAATGTAAGACTATTTTTAAATGAATATTTCTTCCATTCTGTAGAACCAAATTACTTTTTATATTAGTGATTTCGAAAGTAGAATTTCTGAACTTTCTAATAAGAAAAAAATACATTTTTTTAATAATTTAATTTAAATAGAAAATTGAGTTTAAAAGTTAAACTTTGAAAAATCTCAAAACACGTTACCTCCGATTTTAATAAAATTCATATCAAACGAAAGCTTGAATATTGTTCTTTTTATTTATCAAACGATAATAATGGACATTTCAGTGGATTTTGAGAAAATAATTCAATTTTACAGACATTTAGAAGGTTATTATGCATAAATTGGGAAAAACAAATGCCGCCCTATACTTAATAAATGGTTTTCTCAATATAACCTTCTAAATGTTTGTAAAATTTAATTATTTTCTCAAAATCCACTGAAATGTCCATTATTATCGTTTGATAAATAAAAAGAAGAATATTCAAGCTTTCGTTTGATATTAAATTTATTAAAATCGGAGGTAACGTGTTTTGAGATTTTTCAAAGTTTAACTTTTAAACTGAATTTTCTATTTAAATTAAATTATTAAAAAAATATATATTTTTATTATCAGAAAGTTCAGAAATTCTACTTTCGAAATCACTAATATAAAAAGTAATTTGGTTCTACAGAATGGAAGAAATATTCATTTAAAAATTGTCTTACATTGGCAATTGTTTACGAAGGGGGTCGTTTTGAAATGGAATGCCTCTTATATTATTCATAAATTAAAAAATATATGCCAATCTGCAAAAATTAAAAAAAAATTTTTTTTAATTTTTTGAAAAATTTATAACTTTTGTTCATCTCAATATTTTTTCATCAAATATAGCTAATATTTGAAGTCAGACCACAACCTAAAAGATTGCCAAATTTTACTTCAATCGGTCAAAACGTTTTCAAGTTATACGCGAACAAAATTTTGCGGACATACATACATACATACATACATACATACATACATACATACATACATACATACATACATACATACATACATACATACATACATACATACATACATACATACATACAGGAAATTTTCTATTACCATTTTTGGATTCTCCGTTGTTCAAATAAATAAATTATGCTACAAAAAATTAATTTTGTGCAATGTACAGACAAAAGTCTGATTTTATTAATATAGATATTAATTCAATATTTTTGGAAGCCATAAAATTATTATATAAATAAAAGATGTTTTGATTTTTCTGTTTGCCATTAGGTCAAACAGAAGAATCAAAACATCTTTTATTTATATTATATTAGGGTAAGGGGCTCCAAGGTGGCCACCCATCTTTTGAACGGCTGTAATTACACAGGAAAAAAAAAGTCTGACTCCGTTTACACCTTAAATTCAGCCCATGTATTTCACATAAGTCTGTCCTTGTTTAATGGGGCTGACTCCGTTTACACCGTAAATTCAGCCTCGAAAACGGGCTAAAAGTAAAACTTTTTTTTTAGTGTGTTCCTAAACGGTATCTATATCTATATTAAAAACTTTCTTTTATTAATTACTGTTCATTGGTATTTAAATAAACTATATTTGAAGTAGGTACGCTACAAAACTATTTAAAGTTTAAAAATATTAAAATTATTTAAATTTCACCAGGATCATTTTGAATTTTTTCACGTCGCTCTTTTTCGACATTTGTTTTTTTCTGTTTGTTTAATTATTCTTTAATGTTAGACAATCCATATCAACTATATTTATTTTAAATTACATTTATTAATAAACATTAGTTTTCTTGTAATTAGCACTTTTCGCGTAATTGAAATGAGATGTGAAAAGTAAACAGGAAAACTAACCTCATCAGAGGCGTATCATCGAGGGGCACTGAAATTCATATTTCTTCTATATAGGTATTATTAATTAAATTAAATGAATTATTTTTATCATTTTTAAAATTATATTTAAAAATATATGAAAGATTAGAAAAATTTCAACTTTATTACCTATTTTAAAAAAAGTTTTAGGCACGGGCACACTTTTTACTTGTTTCGCACCTACCACGTGCAAATGTTTTGACACGACAAAGGACTCCACGACAATGGAAATTTGTACGAAATCCATTAATACATATTTTAAACAAAAGTAAATAAAAAAATGGCTAGGTATACACTTTTGTCCTACCAAACTGTAAGTTTTCATCCGTTTTTTATTGATATTTATATTGAAATATTAAAGTTATGACAGCGCACGACAAAGGAATGAATAAAAATACGCAGTGTTTTTCTAGTGTTTTTTTCTTAAAAATATGAAAAATATAATTTATTTTCCAATTTCTCTTGGAGATTTGAAAAGTGACATGTTTTTTCTTTAATTTCCAATTGATTTTTATATAAAAAGTGCACGTCTTATAGTTTATTTATACACGTTTATCCTTTGTCGTGCCAGCATGAGATTTTTAAAGACACTTATATTTTAATAATTATCAATAACTATATTGATGTATTAAAAAATTTCATCGATAAAAATTGAAGCTTTTGAGTTAATCTTTCATAATATTTATTGAATAATTAAAGATACTTCTTTTTTTATAAGTAATAGTACTTTAAAGTTTGGTACTCAGAGGTAAGGACATATTGAATTGCTGTTTTACAGCTGTTAAATGTTCTTTTCCACTAAATTTGTGTTAAAAAATTATCGTTTTTTATAAAGGGTATAATAAGTGATGTTTAAATAATATGTTTGTCCAATGTTAATATTTAAACTAGCGATATTTTCCTCGCTCGCTAACGCTCGCTCGGTTTATATTTTATTTATTTATTTTTATTTGTTTTTATTTAAAATAATTTTAATAAAAAAACAATTTGCGTTATGGTACATTTTTTAAATTCATTCTTTAACAGGCCTTTAACATTATTTACAAACATGTTTACAATTTTAATTTATAACACTTATACAGATTAAATATAGTAATTTTATTATTTTATATAACACTTACAATGAAAAATATCCGCTCGCATGTGGGATCGAACTCACGCCCCCCACCCTTGACGACCCGACTCGAAGCATTTAAACCGCACGGCCACTGAAGTCTGGGTGTGAACTCTCCTAATTAACTATATCAATGCCAGTGTCATATATTCTGTTGCTAATAAGGACGAAGTGAAAACTATGACTAAAATTATTACACATAATAATCCTGAATTATTTTAATTATTAGAAATTCATGTAATTGTTCATAACAATGGTAATTGTTAAATTCAAAATAATTTTTACCAAAATCGACATATATTACTTAAATAAACATAAATTTTGTATAAAAAAATTTCTATTTGTTAATTAGTCTGAATTGGCATCTTTCTGCGCAATTGAAGTTCATCTATTTTTGAAAATTGTAAACTCAATTAATTAATATTGAAATATTTAAATAGAATTATTCAATAAATAATTTATAAATAACAATAATTGTATGATTGTTTTTTAAGAATGAAGTTATTTAAAAAGAAATATTACTGTCGGAAATAGAAAAATTTGAAAGTTTTGTGTTAGAATTCGTGGTGATTTCATAGCAAAAAAGAAACCATTTTTGATTTTTTTGGGCAAAAAATTGAGAGTTTCCGGGCAGCGATTTTTTTGAATTTGTGTAGGAATGTTAGAAGAGTCACTAGGAGCCATTACCAAAAATAAAATCCTTAGTCAATTGATAACTCTAATTTTGCCATTTTTTTCTCTATTTTTACCTAATTTTTCGATTTATTAGGGCAAAAAATTGAGTTTCCGGGTGGCGATTTTTTTGAAATTCTCCAGGATGATTAGGAGACTCACTAGGAGTCATTTCCAAAAATAAAATCCTTGGTCAATTCATAACTGTAATTTTTATATATGTTGTTGTCAAGTTTAAGTTTTTAAGTTTGTAAAAAAATGTAATTTTTTTATGATTTTGAGTTTTGATATTTGCTTTCTGTTGTGTTTGTGACTTTTCTTTTGATATCTGTTATATTAGTTAAATCTTCTATTTAAAAAAATTAAAAAAAAAAACCCTTAAAATCGATAAAATGGATTTTTAAGTGAAAATTAGTATATATATGTATATATTATATATATATATATATATATATATATATATCTAATATATATATATAATATATTATATTATATATATATTATATAATATTATATATATATTATATATAATATATATAATATATATATATATATATATATAATATGTATATAATATATATATTTTTTTTTTAGTATACATATATTGCTGAAAACGTTGAACGAAAAATTTTTGATGGACGAAGGAAGCATTTTAATATAATATAATATTAACCTTGACGAAAAAGTATAAATATGCAGGACAGTACGAAGATTCTTTTTGCCCTCGGTTGAAATAGAATCGCCTGCTAATTTTTTTTTATATCTTTGAAATTTTTTAATATAGTGTAAAATTGATAATTTGAATTTATTAAATTACATTTGTAGACAAATAAATAAATTAATTAATATTGTCTGATAGCTCACTAACAATTTTGAGGTTAGGTTATATCAAGGGGAAAAAAAGGATCCAGTGATAGGTGCGCTTCTGACATCATCGAGTCAAGCACGACCCTTCCCTTCACCCCTCATCCCGTTTCAGCGCCATCACATTCCGTATAACCAATTTCCGTATAACCAAGACTTCAGTGTAATAGAATTATAATTATTATAATTATAAATTGGCTGTTTTTTAAAACAAAAAACGATAATTTTCTTAAAAATTAGCGTACAATAATTTTTAAAAAAGTGTTTGAAAGGTGACAAAATAAGCTCTTAATTGCAATAAATGAAATTTATGTGTGATCACTTGTTAAAAAACTATATTTGTTTAAAATTTATCACTAAAAAGTGAAATATTTTGTTTATTGGTAATTGCATTTAAACAATAATTAAGAATTAATTAATTAATGTAACATTGATAGAACACTACTGCGCATGCGTGACATTGATAGAACACTACTGCGCATGCGTAACTTTGATAGAACACTACTGCGCATGCGTAACTTTGACAGAACACTACTGCGCATGCGTAACTTTGATAGAACACTACTGCGCAGGCGTGACTTTGATAGAACACTACTGCGCATGCGTGACATTGAAAGAACACTACTGCGCATGCGTGACATAATTATGTCATAATACATAACATATAATTAATTGACAGAACACTACTGCGCATGCCTAATATTAATAGAGCACTACTGCGCATGCGTAACATTCACAGAACACTACTGCGCATGCGTGACATTGACAGAACATTACTGCGCATGCCTAATGTTGATAGAGCACTACTGCGCATTTTATTTTATTTTGCATTTTACTTTTTAAATTAAGATAAGCCAGGTTTTTTGTCAGACTACCGTCTCACATTAGGTACACTTATTATTTGCATGTTCCTATTATTTTGTTTTTTATACGCTTTTTATAAGAAACTTCGTTTGACTGATCTAAATTATACAAATTTGTATGCTTTTTATTTATAAAAAATATTAGAAAATTGTTAATTGTTAAGAATTATGATTAAGAAATAAGAAATATAAGGTAAAGGTCCCAATTATGGGACAATTTACAATTTCGTCCCTATTATAAGACAGTATTACAAAAAATAAAATAAGTGCAATTAAAATTGGTCATACGAAATTTCTACTTATTTCAAAAAATTTTACACTTTATAAGAAAAATTATTTGTGTATAGCATTTAATTTAATAAGAAATGTTTAATTGCATTTTAGCTTTTAAATTAAGGTAAGCCAGGTTTTTCGTCAGACTGCCGTCTCACATTAGGTACACTTCCCACACAGCACATGATATTTCCTGAACATTTCACTGAAAGATTGAAATATTTCAGTGCAAGGTTCTTGAAATATTGCTGCAAATTGAAATAAAAAAATAAATAAATAATAAATTGCCTATATGAAATATTGACGCGAAAGTTTAGAAAATATTTTGGAAATTTCCAACTTTAATTATGCGCACTGGTCGAACTCAGTTTCTATGGCCTGTAGAGCTCCGCAGTAGTTTTTGGCTTACTATATCCTATGGGTTTTAAAATATTTCAGAAAATTCCTATTGGTTTCAGGTGTTTAACAAATTTCTTAATTTTATGAAATATTTTCAGAATATTGCAGAATCGTCATGTGTAATATTGCAGGAATATTTCAATGAAATATTTTCTAAACTTTCACATCAATATTTCACGTAGGCGGACATTTTCAATTTGCAGCAATATTTCAAGAACCTTGCACTGAAATATTTCAATCTTTCAGTGAAATATTCAGGAAATATCATGTGCTGTGTGGGTTATTATTTGCATGCCCCTATTATTAGACACACAGGAAATATACAGCAAACATAACCTCAAATATTTTCAGTATTTTCGCATTAATTTTCTACCAGAAAAATTAGTTTTATAATTATTTATTAAATCAGAATTTGTTTATTGTATTTTATTCTTTATAATTAATATTCAAATTATTGAGATAAGTCAATAGAATTCTAATTACTTATTGAATTAAATAAATGTCTCATAATAGGTACATTCATTTTGGGACACCCGTACATACAAGAAATCATCGTCCCATAATTAGTGCAGTGCAGAGTTTCAAAATTTAGTTAGTAATTAATTAGTTGAATTTTTTAGTACTGCTTAATTAAAAATTTTTTTTCTCGAGTTCCAGTTGACGGATTTTGAAATTAAAATATGGGTTTTTTTCGTCTTGGATTGTACTATTTGAATATATTTTTTGTTTTTAAATTTTTTTATTTTTTATAATTTTTTATATAATTTGTTTATAAAATGTTAATAAACAAATATGTTCTTCACGTCCTAACAAAAAAATTAAAATTTTATTCTATTCCTTAAATGTCTCCGAGTGTAAAACCGTTTCGAGAAAAAAAAACCTCAATTAGAAAAATGTTATTAATTAAAAACTGCAGCTTTCTAGAGCTTTATATGATGACGTTAAACTCGCCCCGCGCACATTGGAATTTTTTACAATTTACTGTTTAAAATTGTCTGGAACCTACAAATTTTATCGGATTTTCATGGATTTGATCTTAAATTGAAGGGAATAAAATTTCTAAGAGATTCCTCTAAACCAATTTTTGAATTTTAAATTGTTTATATTTTTTTTGTTATTCAAAGTTAATAATTTACAATATTTTTAGAAAAAATCATGTTAATTTTTTTATTTTTTCGTTGCAGATGATTGGAATCAATTTAAATTAGTCTAGCATGACCACCAGACAAATAATAATGTATAATACAATTTATTTAAATTGTTGCAAACAATGTTAATTAACAAATAGATAACTATTGTACTTTTTTATAAAAATTTTTTTTTTTTTTTTGCAGACAAATTTATGTTTATTTAAGTAATCTATGTCGATTTTGGTAAAATTTATGTTGAATTTAACAATTACCATTGTTATTAACAATTACATGAACAATAATCTAGTTATCAATAATCAAGTAGAGCCATTTATTTGTTTAAAAAGTAAATAATTTGTTTATAACAAATGTAATTACATTTGTTATAAACAAATTATTAATTGTTTGTGCTAATAAATTTTTAAAGTTTTTGAAAGAATGTACATATTATATAAACATTTTATGTTTAAAAAATGTTTACAAATGTCAAAGAAACTTGATTATTGTTCATGTAATTGCTCATAACAATGGTAATTGTTAAATTCAAAATAATTTTTACCAAAATCGACATATATTACTTAAATAAACAAAAATTTGTGTGAAAAAAAAATTTTGTATAAAAAAAATTTCTATTTGTTAATTAGTCTGAATTGGCATCTTTCTGCACCCAACCGACGATATATTGATAAATGTAACTAATTTTAAGAAGAATTTGAACTATTAAAATTTTGAAAAAATCTAAGTTTTTTAAAGTTTCTAATTACATTCATTAAAAATTGAAAGTTCATGAAATTTCAAATTAAAGCCTTTTGAAGTTCATCTATTTTTGAAAATTGTAAACTCAATTCTTTTAAATGGCAATTAATATTGAAATATTTAAATAAAATTATTCAATAAATAATTTATATATAACAATAATTGTATGATTGTTTTTTAAGAATGAAGTTATTTAAAAAGAAATATTACTGTTGGAAATAGAAAAATTTGAAAGTTTTGTATTAAAATTCTCGGTGATTTCATAGCAAAAAAGAAACCATTTTTGATTTTTTAGGTCAAAAAATTGAGAGTTTCCGGGCAGCGATTTTTTTTGAAATTGTGTAGGATGATTAGGAGACTCACTAGGAGTCATTTCCAAAAATAAAATCCTTGGTCAATTCATAACTCTAATTTTTACATTTATGTTGTTGTCAAGTTGGTCTAGTTTGCATACATATTGTTGATATTTTAAGTTTGTAAAAAAATGTAATTTTTTATGATTTTGAGTTTTGATATTTGCTTTCTGTTGTGTTTGTGACTTTTCTTTTGATATCTGTTATATTAGTTAAATCTTCTATTTAAAAAAATATTTTTTTTCGTTGATAAACGTTGTGGACTTCAACGTCGTTAAAAATTCAGAATTTTCTTAGGAATTCATATGTGTGAGTAATTAACGTATTGTTGGAAGGGGTATAAATATTACACCCCATTCATTATCAATTTTTCAAACTTGGAAGGGGTTGTAAAAAAAATTTTTTTTAAAAAAAAACCCTTAAAATCGTCTTAAAATGGATTTTTAAGTGAAAATTAGTATATATATATATAATATATATAATAATATATAAATAATATATAAATAATATATATATATATATAATATATATAATAATATATAATAATAATATATATATAATATATATTTTTTTTTAGTATTCATATATTGCTGAAAACGTTCAACGAAAAATTTTTGGTGGACGAAGGAAGCATTTTAATATAATATAAGATAAGATGTTAAGGGGGGAGTCTGGTCCAGCCGAGCGTTTTTTCCAATGTGTTTTTTTTAATGATATTATATATTTTATTAAATAAGATTTTTTTTACATGAAAAGAGACATATGTGGAAGAAAATAAAAAAATAAAAAGTTACTTTAAATATAAATATATATAGATATAGCAGTGACAAGGCTAGAGGTCGTTAAAATCTGCGAGAGCTCTGTAGTCCACAAAAATCGTCTAAAACATAAATCCCAAGAATTTTTCGTTAAAATGTGATCGTAAAATGCGGATGAACCTCAATTTGCAAAAAAAAAATTTTTTTTGCGAAAATGGCGGAAGAAAGAAAAAAAATGAATGTAAAATTTCGTCACTTATTTTGCTCTAACTTTTTTTTATAATGAAAATTCATAAATATTCGAGGTTCATCCGCATATAAATTTAATTACCTTTAATTTAAGCTATTATCGAAGTAAATCGGTTGAAAATTCGAAGAGCTAGGACTCTCGCAAATTTAAAAAACATGGTTTCGAGAAAAACGCGTTTAAAGTTTTCGTTTGGAGAACTCTTAGTTTTTACATACTTACTACTGTTTGACGCTAATCTGCGATTCCTGGAGCATAAAGTAGACCCTCAGCCTTCTCAAAAAACTGATGCTTTTCAATATTCCTCAATTTGAGTGCAATTCGTCCCTCCTTCGTAGCGTCAAGGCTTTTCCGTGCTTGCCGCTTCAGGCGTTCGTTGTCGTAGTTCTCGGCATAACTTTTGGATTGTAGGCCGATTTTCAAGTTCAGCAGTTCCATTATCTTTAAAATAGCTGAGTAGCCTTCATTAAATAATGCGGCAGCTATATATGAAGCACTCTCGACTGTTGTTAAGCCAGAATGCAGATGTTTTGGAGCTAAACGCCAAATAGTTGCGTTGAAGCTTTCGTTTGCATTTTGTGTGTGTCCACCCAAACATCTTTGCAACAGGTCGTCTTTAGAAAGATCTTCATAAATCGGCAATATATGCTTCTGCACATCAGCATGAAGAGGAGCTGGGTGATTATATTTAGTTCCTTTAGCAACGGCCTTTTGATACTTGCACCAGCTGTCATCGCCCTTAGGGCAATCCTCATGCTTCGGATTCTCATCAGTCGAAGTCAAATGCTTATAGGTGGCCATGATTGCTCTTTTCATATTCTCAACTGAATCAATATTACGTCGTATAGCTAACCCGTAATATTTGGTAAGTTTTTTAATCATAACATTCGTTAACTTTCCTTTACCTCCGAGTTTTTCTTTAGTCCTGACATTTCGAAGTCGATTGCCCATTCTCTTTTCAACGTGGCCTATGCATTCACTTTTCGACACTACATGATCTTCACCGTATGGATTTATTTCAAGAATTGATTTAAAAGTCTTGGAATCACCATCACCAATGTAATTTCCATATTTTACTCCGTGCAATTCTTCAGACCGTAAAAACATTTCTTGCATCCCATCGACCTCCATTTTTCCAGCTGACCCCTCGTGATTCATATAACATTCTTCTTCATGTTCTTCTATCCATTTTTTATATTCTTCAGAATTCTTGTCCTTATTATTCCAGTAAGTACAGGCACTACAGTAACTTGATTTTACAACGACATCTATCACTTTGCCTGTGTAGTAACCGATAAGCGTAACCACTCCGTACAGCGAAGAAAATCCACGCTTCTTCCAAGAACCGTCGCCAGAAACTTTCAAGTTATTTAACGGTCTCTCACGTTTTTCATTTTCTTTTTGTTCTTCCTTTGCTGCTTTTTTAATTAGAGTCAAAAACATAACTTTTGCGGCATCACGCACATGTTCCAGAATTAAGTAATATGCGGATTTACTCAAACCTTTTCCAATATCCATCAAGTTGCTAAATAAATTTATTCCTTCCAGGCTAATTCCTAAAAGTCTCATAACAAATACCATTCTTCTGTTCACTTCATATGCACCTTGTATGAAAGGACTAGAATTAATTGGTGTTATTCCACAATTACACTTCACTTTAATTTTAAAGCCAAATCCTCGATGATCTGATTCTGTAAATAATATTTGACTTTTGCATATTCTACAAATAATTATTTCTGAAAGAAAAGTGAACACTGACAAAAATTCAATAATTCGGTAACCATGCCCTTCGTCAACAACAATATCCTCTGATTCTGCAAGAGCTATTTTTTTTAACGATGCACTCTCTCCATACTGTTTCTTTTGCTTATCTTCATTAGAATGCTGGTTACCGTGGAATTTTCGCTTCTTAGGGTTTGCTGTACGGTCAGCACTTTCTCTGTTTCCTTTATGACATTGCATGTTTTCAATAATATCAATTCTAGAGGGAAATTTCTTACTGCCAGGCTTATGCCAGTACTGAGACACTATTGGTAACGTGGAACATATATAGTTATATAGTATGTTAATTAGGATGATTTTAAGTCCGTCTGTCAGTTTTGTGCCAGACTATTCAGTCATGGCGCAGTGCTGCGACAGTAGTTAATTTTCCTCTGGAGCGCTTTGGTATACGTACTTGACGCGCTCCACTTATAACAATATTTAACTACATTTCCAGTTCGAATTTGTTAAAACAATTACAGAATCGCATTCTCTACATGTTTAGGAATATTTTGGAGCAAAAAAAAAAACATCGATTTTTTCGACCTTCTGGACCAGACTCCCCCCTTAAGTTGTTTAGAAGATATAATTCAAAGACATGAAATTGCCCACTTTCAGGAGAATCACCCATATAGGTCAATTTTGACCTACTTTTTCAACCTACAGGTCAAATACTAATGGCACACTATAGTATATTTAACTCTAGGTCAAAACATAGGTCAATTTTTACCTATTTCTAACCTACAGGTCAGATTCTAAGGCACCCTTATATTGAAGATAACCCCTGTTCGAAATATATGTCAATTTTCACATATTTTTTAACCTGTAGGTCAAAAAGAGGCCTCATAAGGAACCTCCAATGGATTATTCCCCTAGGTAAAAATTTAGGTCAAATATGACCTATTTTTTAACCTGCACGTCAAAAAAGCGACCTCATTAGTGTCCTTCAAAGGGTTGTTCCCTTACGTTAAAATTTTGGTCAAAATTCACCAATTTTTCAACCTATAGATTAAAAAATAAGTTACATTTGATCTAAAATTTGATCTAAGGTAATGGCCTTTTGTAGGGTCCTCATGACGCTTCTTTTTGACCTTAATTTTGACGTAAGAGATCAACACTTGGAAGGACCCTAATGAGGTAGCTTTTTTGACTTGAGGGCCCTCTTAGGTGTCGACATTATGTGTCAAAATGTAGGTCAAAAGTGACCTATTTTTATAGTTAAGGTTTGAAAATTAAGGGAAAAATTTATCTCAAGTATAAATGTAATCTTTATGTGTAGGTAATAAGTTAAAAAGTTACGTCAAAAATTAGATTATATTGAAATCTGCCTACAAAGTTATTCGAATTCTACACGGAAAAAAATACTAGGCTAAAAACACATGAGCGTCTGTTGTGTATATTGCACGCACACTACCATGCGTGATTAGCTTGGAATCCATCCTATTTTCGCATGGTGCTGTGGCAAAAGTCACAAAAGCCATGCATTTTTAGTAAACTCCTGTGTGATATTTGCAAAATGGGCTCATGTAAAAATCGAACCAATAGACTGCTTATGGTAGTTTACTTTAGTTGCTAACAGATGGGAATTATTGCTGCAGCAGTTTAGCAGTGACAATATCATTATGTTTTCTTAAAAAAGTACTCGTGGGATTAGGCAGCCAATGCTAAATTTTTCGTCTTTTTGTGTTGATTTTATTAATTCTTCTAAATGTTTTCTCTTTTTTTCCTACTTCAATACATTTTTAACTTAACATTAAATTTTATAAACTATTTGTAAATTTTTGAAGTTTACTAACAAACTAAAAGTAAGTTAAGGACAACTACCTTGTTATGTTTCACTAATTTTAACTTTAAGTTGTGTTTTTTTAACTATTAAAATAGTTGGCCGCCTCACCCCACGTTTTTGCAAATATTCCAAAATGTGGTCCTTTGGGAAAAGGGTTGTAGAAATTTTTAAGTGGAACCTACGTCAAAATGTTCTATGGAGATTTTTTAGCCAAAAAGACAAGCTTTCTAACGCGATATTAAAATTGAATAAACCTATTTAAATAACTACCTCGCAAACCAAAATGTGCCGTCTTGGCTGCCTCGTCCTGTTCTCCTCTAGTGAAGGAGAATAAAACGAAAACATTCGGACAAATAGTTTTTAAAAATTTGTTTACTCCAACGTTTCGAAATCTAAATGATTTCCTCTTCAGGGAGTCAAAAAAGTTAATTATTCTCCTTCACTATAATTACTATTTCTCGGACGTTAAAGATTGATTAATAATTACACAGCCACACAGAAAAATAAAGTGTCTTGATCTGGGGTCCAGACATATGTAGAAAATTATCAACATGCGGTTAGATTCAATTTTGATAAATCAAAAATGACTATTTTAACGATTTTAGGGTATTTTTAGAGGTTAGGGCGAAACCAGGACCCATTGGCCAAATTCTGATGGCGGATTCAGATTCAGAGCATCGAAATACATCGGAATACATATATCTCGACCCCAGATTAAGACACTTTATTTTTTTTGTGTGGCTGTCCCAAGTGCGAAAACCAACGCGGCCCAACACTGGCCCAGTATTGGCAAAGTTGGCATCGAGACTTGGCAGACAATATTGGCCCGACTTTGCGCCGACTCTTGTGGTGTTAACAGCGGTTGGACGTCGGCAGCCAGATCTCGGCAGAGATTAATGGCCCAATATTGGCACCAGATCTCGGCAGACATTAATGGCCCATTATTGGCAGCCAGATCTCAGCAGACATTAATGGCCCAGTATTGGCTGCCATTACTCCCCCAGAGTTGACAAAATTAGAAAAAAATAAAAATAAATTTTTTTTTATTCAATTAACTAATTAATTTATAACATTTATACGGCTTATTTCCCTAAATTAAACGCAAACTTACAAATATTTGAAAAATTCTTACCTCTCGCAGGGATCGATACCTGAACCTGACGCACCACAGCCTAACACTCTGACCACTCTGCTACTCTGACTTGAAGTCGAGGAAGCAAAAGGGTTCTTATAAGCTACACTACACTGGCCGATACTGTGCCATCATTGGGCCGAGCTACGTTCCAATATTGGCAATTATAATTTGCCATCATAGATACAAAATGTTAGCCATTAATATGCCATTACTGAGCCAAGCTATACCCCAATTCTGGCAATTATATTTTGCCATCAAAGATACAAAATTTTTGCCATTAAAGTGCCACTAATGAGCCATTAATGGACCGATCTTCGTCACATCACTGGCAATTGAATTTTGCCATTAAAGATTGATCAACTTTACCAATATTGTGCCGTTATTGAGCCAAGCTACGTCCCAATACAGGCAATTATAATTTGCCATGAAAGACACAAATTTTTTGCCATTAAAGTGCCAATAATGAGCCATTAATGAGCCGATCTTCGTCACATCACTGGCAATTGTCTTTTACCATTAAAGATTGATCAACTTTGCCGTGAATGTGCCATTATTGGGCCAAGCAACGCCCCAATTCTGGCAATTATATTTTGCCATCAAAGATACAAAATTTTTGCCAATAAAGTGCCATTAATGTGCCTTTAATGGGCCAATCTTCGTCACATCATTGGCAATTGAATTTAAAAAAATTTTAATATAAAAATTCATGCTATGTTTTTAAAATTTAATTATTATCTAAAAATTTGACTAGAATCCATTTTGAAATCAATTTTTACTAGAAAATTCTACGAGAATTTAATTATTTGAATGCAAAAATAAATAATTTATTGAATAAATTGAAAATTTCTTAATTTTTAGATAATAAAGGAAAAATTTTACTCAAAAAAAGGTTTCTGTTACATTTATTTACGAATTTCTTTAATTGTAAAATTATTTGATAACATTAAAAACTTCTTTTTAAAATTAATACTTAATTAAACTTTTTGAAAAAAATTAATTCTTTAAAGGGCTTAGGGGGTTAAGTGTGCAAAAACTGCCCCCGCATCTATTTTTCTCAAATTTGGCCCATATATTACTATCCATATGACTATAACTTTCTGCAATTTTGAACTCAAAATTCGCTTTTTTGGGGGAGTTATGGAGGGGGAAAGCAAAATCAAAAAACTTATTTTTCTCGAAAACTACTGAACCGATTTTAATGAAATTTTAAGAGGTTGTAGATATAGATAAGACGATTTTAGAAAAAAAAATCAAAACTTTTTTTTCAAAAAAAATTTTTGAAAAAAATTTTTGAAATTTTTAAAATTTTTTTTTAGGGTTATTTTTTGAAGTGACCACTTTCTCTTTTGTTGTAAAAAGTACCTTATAATGTCCCCTTTAACATATATTTTTTCCAAATTTTTTAAAAATATAGTTTTTGAGTAAAATGTCAAAAACCATGGTCATGCTATTTGCCACGTACGGTAATGCACATATATACATATGGGCAATTTCATGTGATAGGGTATAGCCAAATAAGTATGGAAAAAGTGACCCGAATATATTTTTCCCATTCATTCCTACCCACTTAAAAATAACTTTTTGAAATTTTTAACTCAAAATTTTGAGTTTTTTGGAACTTATGGAGAGGAAAAAAATCGAAAAACGCATTATTCTCAAAAACTACTGTATGCATTTTAATCAGCTTTGAATATGTTGAAAAGACAATTAAAGAGATTCCAAAAAAAAATTTCAAATTTTTTTTTCAAAAAATTTTAAAAATCTTTTTTTTTTGAAAATTTTAAAATGAAAATTTTTTGAAATTTTCAAAAAAAAATTTTCTAGTTCTATTAAAGTGACATTTTTATGTATTTTCTCATTTCATTCTCTTATGTGATCTACTTAATAAACAAATTTTGTCCGACATGATTTCAGGGTGTCACGGTAAATAACTCAAAAACATACCCGGTACATTTTTATGTTGTATGTAAATGATTAATTTTAAAAAACCTGTCAAATATTTTTGCAACTTATTACTAGTGGGTTATTGAGGTTGCTAAATACAAATCTGAAGTTGATATAAAAAAATATGTTTAGACAAGCAAAAAAATTTGGAAAATTTTAAAATCAAATTTTAGGATTGTTTGAGTTTTTTTTAGCGTGTTACACTCTAAATATCTCAATATCGCCATTATTTTTTAAAAAGTAAGACTGTTAAAAAAGTTAAATAAAAAAGTGTGATTTACCGCTTCAACGATCCAAAAAGAAAAAAATTTTAAATGCCCAATCAAAATAAAATTTTTTGGATTTTTCTTTGGAAATAATTTTTTTTAACATCGATTACAGATTTGTATTCAGAAAACCCCTAAGTATTAATTTGTAATTAAATAAATAATTAATTAATTAACCATTTACATACAACATAAAAATGTACCGGGTATGTTTTTGAGTTATTTACCGTGACACGCCCTAAAATCATGTCGGACAAAATTTTTTTATTAAGTAGATCACATAAGAGAATGAAATGAGAAAATACATAAAAATGTCACTTTAATAGAACTAGAAAATTTTTTTTTGAAAATTTCAAAAAATTTTCATTTTAAAATTTTCAAAAAAAAAAGATTTTTAAAATTTTTTGAAAAAAAAATTTGAAATTTTTTTTTGGAATCTCTTTAATTGTCTTTTCAACATATTCAAAGCTGATTAAAATGCATACAGTAGTTTTTGAGAATAATGCGTTTTTCGATTTTTTTCCTCTCCATAAGTTCCAAAAAACTCAAAATTTTGAGTTAAAAATTTCAAAAAGTTATTTTTAAGTGGGTAGGAATGAATGGGAAAAATATATTCGGGTCACTTTTTCCATACTTATTTGGCTATACCCTATCACATGAAATTGCCCATATGTATTATGTGCATTACCGTACGTGGCAAATAGCATGACCATGGTTTTTGACATTTTACTCAAAAACTATATTTTTAAAAAATTTGGAAAAAATATATGTTAAAGGGAACATTATAAGGTACTTTTTACAACAAAAGAGAAAGTGGTCACTTCAAAAAATAACCCTAAAAAAAAATTTTGAAAATTTCAAAAATTTTTTTCAAAAATTTTTTTTGAAAAAAAAGTTTTGATTTTTTTTTTCTAAAATCGTCTTATCTATATCTACAACCTCTTAAAATTTCATTAAAATCGGTTCAGTAGTTTTCGAGAAAAATAAGTTTTTTGATTTTGCTTTCCCCCTCCATAACTCCCCCAAAAAAGCGAATTTTGAGTTCAAAATTGCAGAAAGTTATAGTCATATGGATAGTAATATATGGGCCAAATTTGAGAAAAATAGATGCGGGGGCAGTTTTTGCACACTTAACCCCCTAAGCCCTTTGACAGTTAAAAATATAAAAAATTTGAAGTTTCGAATATTTTAATTTGAATCCTTTTCAAGCTTATTCAATTATTTAAATACAAAATAAATAATTTATTGAATAACTGAATTTTTCTTAAAATTAAATTCTTATAAAAAATTTTACCAAATTAAAATGCCATTAATGTACCTTTAATGGGCCGATCTTCGTGACATCACTGGCAATTGAAATTTGCCATTAAAGATTGATCAACTTTGCCAATATTGTGCCGTTATTGAGCCAAGCTACTCCCCAATACTGGTAATTATAATTTGCCATGAACGATACAAATTTTTTGCCATTAAAGTCCCAATAATGAGCCATTACTGGGCCGATGGTCGGCAAATCACTGGCAATTGTCTTTTGCCATTAAAGATTGATTAACTTTGCCATGAATGTGCCATTATTGGGCCGAGAGCTGGCCCAGTCTTAAAAAATTTGAAATTCTGACCATCGGCGCCATCATTGGCCCAGTAATGGGACGTTTTTAACACCAATAATGGCCCAGTCACTACTGACAATTCTCGGCAGACATTACTGCACCAATGATGGGCCGTTTTTGCAGTCTTGGCATTTCGCACTTGGGGTGTTATATTATATTATACTAGCTGTCGTACCCGTCTTCGACGGGTTTTAGTTTCTACAAATACATTCAATAGTGTGTCTACCAGTCTCGAAAAATGTTAAATAGCAGGGAATTTAATTGGACCGGAAAAAATAATAATTAGCTACCATTAACTATTTCATTAGAAAAATATTACTATTTTAAATCAGTGATTGACTTTCTATCATCAAATAATTTATTTTTAATTAACTAAAATACAGAGAACAATGTTTGTCAATTATTTGTAGAAATTTAATTATTGTATTCTTGCAGTATCAATTTTATAATAAAAAAATCTCCATTTTTAATATTTTCGAAGTTTTTGCAATTAAAAATTTTTGATTAATTGGATAAACAAATAATTGTAAATTTCATTATTTTGACGTCAAAAGTTTATCAGAGACCCAAAAAATACTACTGAATTAAGCTTGATAGTAATTGGTCTGTCAATTATAATTTTTCAATTTATTGATATTAAAAACATTTTTATACTTACTTCATCCATCTTATAGTTAAAGGACAGTATTTTTTCAAAATTATGCTAAAATATGACTAAATAACATGTAATATTTAATTACAGAAAGTTTAAAAGATATACATTAAAAAATATATTTACCATTTTTTTAATTTTTTGAAAAAATTGAATACCTCCCGTTCTAACTAATATGTTTAAAATTTTGAAATTTATTGTTTATATATATCTTACAAAAGTCATAACTGATTAATTTACAGCAATCTGTCAAATTTAAAAAAAAAATTTCGAATTTTTTGTAAAATTCATAATTTTTTTCATATTAATATTATTTTTTAATTTAATTTATTGTTATATATCTTTAAAATCATTTATATTATTCATAAATTAAAAAATATATGCCAAGCTGCAAAAATTAAAAAAAAAATTTTTGAATTTTTTGAAAAATTCATAACTTTTGTTCAGCTTAAGGCTATGTCCAAGTTGTGAAATGTAAACAAACCATAAGGTCACTACACCAGCACTAAAAACGCAATTTTGTGACATCCAATTCTCCCACAAAAAATAACATTTTTACACTTTCTTTACGAAAATGGAAAATTAGAGTATCAAAGTTTCCAAAAAAATCATTTTTGACTATGAGCAATAAAAAGCAATTAGTAAAATAACTAATTAAAATTACCTGTAAAAGAGCATTTTTGACGCGTCGCGAAAAATAAACTGTTTGAGTATATCAACCGCACGGATGATGAAGAAGTTCCATGTCAGCGATTGGACCTTCAACATGTGGAAGGGTAAATTTTTCCCTTTCCTCCTTGAAATTACAAGAGAAAGGGTAAAAACTTCTTCATCGTCCGTGCGGTTGATATAGTCAAACAGTTTAATTTTTCGCGACGTGAACTCTGTTGCTCGCTGCGCGTGCGCAGACCGTACCAAGGTCGCAATGACATTGCCATGCAAAAAGGCACATTTTTTTTTTTGACTGAATTTCAGTGGTTTTCTTATTTTTTCAGTTATTCAAAGTTTAGTAACCAAATTCGATACTTTAGTTCACCATTTGTATAAAGAAAATGTGAATTTATCTTTATTTACGCAAATGGGAACCGCGAAAAAATGCTTCACTATTCGGTCTATAATGGGGCATTTTTTCGCTGTTCGCATTTGCGTAAATCAATATAAATTCACATTTTCTTTATGGAAATGGCGAACTAAAGTATCGAATTTGGTAACTACACCTTGCATAGCTGAAAAAATGAGAAAACCATTGAGTATCATTCAAAACCAAAACTAAGAATGCATTGACAGCACCATGCGAAAATGCACATTTTGTTTTCTACTGAAACTTAGTTATTTTCTCATTTTTTTCAGCTATGCAAGGTGTAGTTACCAAATTCGATACTTTATTTCGCCATTTCCATAAAGAAAATGTGAATTTATATTGATTTACACATATGCGAACAGCGAAAAAATGCCCCATTATAGACCGAATAGTGAAGCATTTTTTCGCTGTTCCCATTTGCGTAAATAAAGATAAATTCACATTTTCTTTATAGAAATGGTGAACTAAAGTATCGAATTTGGTAACTAAACTTTGAATAACTGAAAAAATAAGAAAACCACTGAAATTCAGTCAAAAAAAAAATGTGCCTTTTTGCATGGCAATGTCATTGCGACCTTGGTACGGTCTGCGCACGCGCAGCGAGCAACAGAGTTCACGTCGCGAAAAATTAAACTGTTTGACTATATCAACCGCACGGACGATGAAGAAGTTTTTACCCTTTCTCTTGTAATTTTAAGGAGGAAAGGGAAAAATTTCCTTTTCCACATGTTGAAGGTCCAATCGCTGACATGGAACTTCTTCATCGTCAGTGCGGTTGATATACTCAAACAGTTTATTTTTCGCGACGCGTCAAAAATGCTGTTTTACAGGTAATTTTAATTAGTTATTTTACTAATTGCTTTTTATTGCTCATAGTCAAAAATGATTTTTTTGGAAACTTTGATACTCTAATTTACCATTTTCGTAAAGAAAGTGTAAAAATGTTATTTTTTGTGGGAGAATTGGATGTCACAAAATTGCGTTTTTAGTGCTGGTGTAGTGACCTTTTGGTTTGTTTACATTTCACAACTTGGACATAGCCTTAATATTTTTTCATCAAATATAACTAATATTTTAAGTTAGACCAATACCTAAAAGATTGCCAAATTTTAATTCAATAGGTCAAGACGTTTTCAAGTTAAACGCGAACAAAATTTTGCGGACATACATACATACATACACACACACATACATACATACATACATACATACATACATACATACATACATACATACATACATACAGGAAATTTTCTATTACCATTTTTGGATTCTCCGTTGTTCAAATAAATAAATTATGCTAGAAAAAATTAATTTCGTACAATGTACAGACAAAAGTCTGATTTTATTAATATAGATTATATTAGGGTAGGGTGGGGCATTACTATTCTTGTTTGGATTTTTGAGTCTAAAAAATTTATTTAAAAAAAATACAAGCAGGACCGTTTGAAAACTTGACTTCTTAGCTACAATTTTACCATGTATTATTTTGCTGTAACTCGATTCTGTTCCGAACTACAGCGATTTTACGAAACCCTTTTTTTGATGTCGAAAAAAACGAGGGGCGAAACTATTTTTGCAGCTATTAATGATATAATATTTAAAAAATATAGAAATTTATTTGTTAATTGCAGGATTTTTTCTGGTTTTTCTCTTCCAATTTCTTACCATTCTAACCTAGAAACAAGCACATAAAAAAATACACAGTTTGACAAGTATACAGTGTAAAAAAACTTTAATCGGATGAATAGTTTTCTCTCCAGGTCTATAAAATTTTAAAAATTTATCAGATTCGATTGAAACTTATTACTCGGAGGTTTTCGGGGTCAAGTTTTCAATATTCAAAATGCCGGAACCAATATGGCGGATAATTTCAAGATTGATGCAATTCGATCGAAAATCATTTCTTGGGGGTTTTTTGGGTCGCTGCCCTCCCTAGGGGTTTCAAGACCTTGCCGTTGGTGGGAGGCGCACGAGGGGCTTTTACCCAGTGGGAGGCTACTTCTCGATATCTCTCGTGGGGACTGAGGGGGCGAACCCTTCAAAATGGGTCGGCCGCTACAGAAACCGAATCTTCTGTGTTTCGCTGGGCAGTGTCTCAGGGCACGGGGATTTAGAGGGATATCGAGAGAGACGGGATGTACAGAGGCTTAACCGCGGGTCCATTCCGAAGACTTCCTACTGGTGGAAGTCTGACCAAGAAGAAACCCTTTCATGGTTACGTTGGCTGTGCCATGGCGATTGAGGCGCGAGTCTCTGCCACCCAATCCGTGATGAACTCGTGTCCATGGATGAATGATACTAGGGTTAACAAATCCGTCAGGTTCTTCCGTGGGGAGGGGGTTGGACGGGGGACGACCTTCGCTGGGCACAATTAACCGTAAACCGTAAAGCTCGGGAACGGTTGTGTTACAGGAAGGGCCCGTCTTCTGGACGACCCGTCCCCGGGGTGGGGCTCGAATGGAGTTATCTTAAACGAGACTCTGGGATACCAGGCGACCTCTTAGATGTAATTAGCCTTTTCCTTAAATAGAGGCTCTTTAAGGATTGACCTTTCTTTCCTCTTTTCTCGTGGGACCATAATGGATACTACAGAAATTAATAAAAATAAAACCACACACGTGAGCGTCGAAGAGCCCTTTTGGGGGATTACGATGCTGGCGATCAAGGTGTGGACGCGACAGAAGGGACCGTGAGTCAGTCTTAAATATGGGATGACCCCGCACCACCTGCAGAGGTGGAGAAGTTGGTAGATTACTGTCAACGGCAAGGTCTCCCATTAATAATAGTTTGTGACGCCAATGCGCACCATGTCGTATGGGGCAGCACTGACATTAACGATAGAGGCAGAAGACTTTTAGATTTTCTGTTAGATACAGATTTAGATATTTTAAATCAGGGTAATGAGCCGACTTTCGTTACTGTTAACAGAAAAGAGGTGTTGGATATTACGATCTGTTCCAAGTCTTTTTGTGATGGCGTGAGGGACTGGAGGGTGTCTGATGAAGATTCCCTCTCGGACCACAGGCTTATTACGTTTAGATTGGAATCGAAGGATCGGGAACAGGAGTGGGGACGTAATCCTAGGAGTACCGACTGGGCTTCATATAGTGAAGACCTCAAGGCCTCCATGGCATGCTTCCCCACTTCCTATGGAACGCTGGAGGAGTTAGAGCTTGCAGCGGAATATCTGCGAGATTCTATTATCTGTTGCTTTGAAAGGAACTGTGTAGTTAAGAAAATGGGCTTCAATGGGGGCGGTAAATGGTGGACCCCCCGGTTGGAGGAACATAGGAAAACTGTAAGAAAGCTTTTTAATAAAGCCAAGAAACGTAGGCATCAGCGAGCATGGGATGAATATCATACCGCTCGCGATTCTTATAAGAAAGAAGTAGATAGGGCAAGTGGTGTCAGCTGGAGAAGTTTTTGCGAGGGAATCGAGAGGGTACCAGAAGCTTCAAGACTTCATAAAGTACTAGCTCGAGACCCAATGGCAAAATTAACTACTATTAAGCTGCCTAATGGGCAGTATGCCCAGGATAAAAGGGAGTGTCTAAAGCACTTGATGGAAGTAAACTTCCCGGACTTTAGAGAAGGTTTCGAGAACAGCCAGGGCATAGGACCAGGTAGGAACCGAGGATATCGGGAACACTGGAAACTAGCAGCCAGGGTTGTAACTCCGGAAGGGATTGATTGGGCAATAAGCACTTTCAAACCATTTAAGGCTTCAGGGGGGGACGGTATATATCCGGTTCTTTTGCAAAAGGGATTGGATTGTATTAGAGTACCCCTGTGTAAAATTATGAGAGCATGTATAGCTCTTGGTTATACACCGGAGTCTTGGAAAAAGACGAGGGTTGTGTTTATTCCGAAGGCCGGTCGGTCAGGCTATACTGCGGCGAAGGACTTCAGGCCAATCAGCCTAACTTCCTTTATATTAAAGACGTTAGAGAAACTGGTGGATAAGTTTATTAGACAGGAATGTCTTAGAGATTTTCCCCTACATCAGGGACAGCATGCATATAGAGCAGGCTTCTCAGTAGAAACAGCCCTCCATTCGGCAGTAGGTAGAATAGAGGGACAAATTAGCAGTGGTGGTTATGCGGTTGGTACTTTTCTTGATATCGAAGGTGCCTTCCCTAACACCTCTAGCAAAACTATCTGCAGGGCAGCCAGGATGCGAGGCGTGCCCGAGCTGCTAGTTAAGTGGATCGACAGCATGCTTCGCGAAAGGGCCCTGGAGGCAGAGTATGGTGAGGCCAAGGTAACCGGCCTTGTCTCAAAAGGGTGCCCACAGGGAGGAGTTCTCTCTCCTTTATTGTGGTGCTTAGTGGCAGATGAGTTAATTAGAAACCTCAATAGCCAGGGATATTATACGCAAAGTTATGCGGATGATTTCTTTATAATTATAAGAGGGCACTCAATTGAGACCCTCTTAGAACTTACGGAACGTGCGCTTAAGATTGTCAAGGATTGGTGCAATCTGACTGGACTTTCTGTAAACCCAGAGAAAACGAATATAGTAGTTTTCACAAGAAAATATAAGGTACCGAGTTTGAAGAAACCGATATTTTATGGAAAAGAGATTTCCTTTTCTGAATCGGCTAAGTATCTGGGAGTAATCCTGGATAAAAAGCTGGTTTGGAGGGAACATTTCGAATATCAGTATAGCAGGTTTTGTACCGCGTTTTGGGCGTGTAGAAGGGCGATAGGGTCATCATGGGGACTAAGGCCTAATATGGTCAGCTGGCTCTATCAGATGATCTTAAAACCAAGGTTTCTTCACGCGGTGGTTGTCTGGTGGTCTAGGACTCAACTGATAACGGTTAAAGAGAAACTAGGCCAACTACAAGCAATGATTTTCAGGGGTATTACGGGGGCAATGAGGACCACGCCAACAGCTGCGTTGGGATTCATACTTGCCGAGGTACCTCTGCATATTGCCGCGGTAAAAAAGGCGGCTCTTACTATGAGCAGGTTAACTGCGCAGGGTAGGTGGAAGGTTGGTGGTATACACACCAAGCTTCCACGCTCAATTCTATCAATACCAGAATTAAGTATGGTGCAAGATAGAATGATCAAGAGGGTGAAATTTAAACCCCGCTTTAAGATCATTACACCTTCCAGAATGGACTGGAAGAAAGGTTTTCCACTTGGGGACGAAGTCTGGTATACAGACGGCTCCAAGATGGACTGCGGTGCAGGCTTCGGAATTTATCGGAAAACTGGCTGCATTAAAGTGGCTGAGTCATTAGGACAACATGCCACGGTCTGGCAGGCAGAGGTCTGTGCGATTTTAACTTGCGCCCAAATATCCATTCGAAATGGAACAAAGGGCAAGAGGATTAGTATTTGTGTGGATAGTCAAGCGGCCTTAGGGGCTCTGAAAAATCCCACAATAGAATCAAAACTCGCCTGGGAATGCCGGAGCGTACTAGATGAGTTGGGTTCAGCAAATAGACTTTCATTGATTTGGGTACCGGGTCACTCGGGAATCAAGGGTAATGAAAGAGTAGACGTCTTGGCGAAAATCGGTTCCGAGACGAAATTTATAGGTCCTGAACCAGCAGTGGCAATAATGCCATGCTTGGTTAAGGGAGCCATAGAAAGATGGGGTGAAAAGGAACATGAAAAGTATTGGGCGAACGTTGGGGTGGGAAGGCAAGCGAAAACTCTGTTGGGGTTAGCACTCAACAAGAGGCGAGCGAGCGATCTCCTAAAACTCGATAAGATCAGAGTTAGAACCTTAGTTCGTCTACTTACGGGTCATGGACTATTGAACTACCATCAGCATAAAATAGACAGACAAGTTTCACCTATGTGCAGACTGTGTGGGGAAAGTAACGAAACTTCGACTCACATATTATCTGAATGCCCAGCGTTAGCTAGGATCAGGCTATCTAGCTGGGGTCAAGCAATTATTGACCCTAAGCAGGTGAGCAACCTATCGTTAGAAGAGATACTGGACTTCTGGAGAAGAACAGGACTCTAAGAAGTTGCTATAAACGAGCGAACTGGAGTCTGGTACAATGGGTTCTATAACCTAGGTGCTTACTTTCCCCTCTTGAGGAAAATCCAGCTCGATCTCGGTGTCAGATTAGATTAGATTAGATTTTGGGTCGCTGAATTCAAATTTGATGTCCATTTTTCAAAATTTAAAATGTCGGATCCATTATGGCGACCAAATTATTTTAATAATACCGGATTTGTCTAAAATGTTTACTCAAAGGTTTTGGAGTCACTAAATTCAGATTTTTATACCAAAAGAGAAAAATTATGGTATTTATTATTTTTAAAATTAATGTCGTCAATATGGGGATCAAAAATTTTCAAATGAATTAAAATCTGATCTCATACTTCAAAAATGCAAAATGTTTGTAATCCTCTAATCCGAAAACCCCAGGAGTAACAAGTCTTATGCAAATCGGCCCCGAAAACCCCTAAGAAATAAATTTCGATTGAAACGCATTAATTTAAAAAAAAAATCCGTTATGTTAGATCGCCATATTGGATCCGCCATTTTGAATTTCGAAATACTGACCTCAAATTTGAATTCAGTGACCCTAAAAACCTTATATATGATGAAATTTTATTTTTTTGGAAACTTTTTCGGGCCCCTTTTGTCCCGCAAGCGATTTTTAACTGGACTGCGAAGGGGTCAACTAATCAATATTCTCCTATATTGTTTATAAGTTTTTCAGTAGAAGCGTAATTTTCTTTAGTAAAACACAAAAAGTTAATATATTACCAATAAGTTTATTAATGTTTCAGTAAAGAATGTTAAACTATCTTAAGGCTATGTCCAAGTTGTGAAATGTAAACAAACCAAAAGGTTACTATACCAGCACTAAAATCGCAATTTTTCGACAGCCAATTTTCCCACAAAAAATAACAATTTTACACTTTCTCTACAAAAATGGAAAATTAGAGTATCAAAGTGTCAAAAAAAAAATATTTAGGCTATGAGCAATAAAAAGCAATTAGTAAAATAACTAATTAAAATGACCTGTAAACCAGTATTTTTGACGCGTCGCGAAAAATAAACTGTTTGAGTATATCAACCGCACGGATGATGAAGAAGTTCCATGTCAGCGATTGGACCTTCAACATGTGGAAGGGTAAATTTTTCCCTTTCCTCCTTGAAATTACAAGAGAAAGGGTAAAAACTTCTTCATCGTCCGTGCAGTTGATATAGTCAAACAGTTTAATTTTTCGCGACGTGAACTCTGTTGCTCGCTGCGCGTGCGCAGACCGTACCAAGGTCGCAATGACATCACCATGCATAAAGGCACATTTTGTTTTTGACTGAAACTCAGTGGTTTTCTCATTTTTTCAGTTATTCAAAGTTTAGTAACCAAATTCGATACTTTAGTTCGCCATTTACATAAAGAAAATGTGAATTTATATTTATTTACGCAAATGGGAACGGCGAAAAAATGCTTCACTATTCGGTCTATAATGAAGCATTTTTTCGCTGTTCGCATTTGCGTAAATCAATATAAATTCACATTTTCTTTATGGAAATGGCGAACTAAAGTATCGAATTTGGTTACTACACCTTGCATAGCTGCTAAAAATGCGAAAATAAATAAGTTTCAGTCGAAAACAAAATGTGCATTTTCGCATGGTGCTGTCAATGTATTCTCAGTTTTGGTTTTGAATGATACTCAGTGGTGTTCTCATTTTTTCAGTTATTCAAGGTTTAGTAACCAAATTCGATACTTTAGTTCGCCATTTCCATAAAGAAATTGTGAATTTATATTGATTTACGCAAATGGGAACCGCGAAAAAATGCTTAACTATTCGGTCTATAATGAAGCATTTTTTCGCGGTTCCTATATGCGTAAATAAATATAAATTCACATTTTCTTTATGGAAATGGTGAACTAAAGTATCGAATTTGGTTACTAAACTTTGAATAACTGAAAAAATGAGAAAACCACTGAGTTTCAGTTAAAAACAAAATGTGCCTTTTTTCATGGTGATGTCATTGCGACCTTGGTACGGTCTGCGCACGCGCAGCGAGCAACAGAGTTCACGTCGCGAAAAATTAAACTGTTTGACTATATCAACCGCACGGACGATGAAGAAGTTTTTACCCTTTCTCTTGTAATTTTAAGGAGGAAAGGGAAAAATTTCCCTTTCCACATGTTGAAGGTCCAATCGCTGACATGGAACTTCTTCATCATCCGTGCGGTTGATATACTCAAACAGTTTATTTTTCGGGATGCGTCAAAAATGCCATTTTACAGGTCATTATAATTAGTTATTTTACTAATTGCTTTTTATTGCTCATAGCCTAAATATTTTTTTTTGACACTTTGATACTCTATTTTTCCATTTTCGTGAAGAAAGTGTAAAAATGTTATTTTTTGTGGGAGAATTGGCTGTCGAAAAATTGCAATTTTAGTGCTGGTTTAGTAACCTTTTGGTTTGTTTACATTTCACAACTTGGACATAGCCTTAAAGAACTCTTTAACATGAGTGTTATCTTTTGTCTGACTAAGCAGTTACTTATACTACTGATTTCCTCTTCTCTATACACTGAAAGAAAGATTCATCAGATTTTACACAACTTTTACTAGACTCTTGAATATAAACGACAGTTTACTGAAAACTCAAATAGCATCGTTTTATGAATTATCAAATTTCATTTGAAGTTTTATTAAAAATTTCTGTATGTTTTAAAAATTATGAATAAAAAATGTACAAACTAACCAGTGTTTTTTATGTCGCTTGTAAGGAACGGATGAAGTCAAATAATTAAAAAATTTATAAACATTCATAAAATAAAAAAAATTGATTGTAGAGGAAAGCAGCAGTTTTTTTTATTTATACATTTAATTATTTTCATAAATAATAAATTTTTTTTTAAGGAATTTAATTATTATTTTCATAAAAAATAATTTAAAATTCTAGAAAATAATAATTGAATTAAAATGATGAAAATAATTTTGATGAAGTTACAGTAACAATATTCTTATAATATAAAATAATGATTTTATCTCTCGGGCATCTTTAATTATTAGAAAACATGAAGAAATCGATCACTCCGAGTCTTCGACTCGGAACAATCGTTATCTTTATGTTTTATAACAATACTTTTATAAGTTGTTTAATTTAAACAATGCTCTAAAACAAAATAATAATTTTGTTAAAAAAATTGTGATTTAAAAACAAAAACAATGCAAAATAAGTAAATTTTCTATTTCTTAATCAGAGTTGTTTAACAATTTCCTAATTTTGCTTAGATGTAAAGAACAAAAATCTGCATAATTTCAATTTGACAAAACATAATATTTAACAAAATTTTAGTCTTTTAATGAAAAGAAGTAAAAAAAATTCTGATGATTTCTATTTGTCATTACAATTTTGAATTAATTATAAAATAAAAATAATTATAACATATAATAATATATTATACAATCTATCTAAAGTTTTTATATAGTTTTTTCTTTTAATCGCTTTAAATATTTCTCTTTCTATGTCATTTCTATGTGAGAGTAATACCAATACTAGCACTTTACCTTGAATTATTGTAAATAAATAATTTGTTTACAAGAATTGTTTATAACTTTGTTAAAAATATTTAGAATGAAATTTAAGTTTTAAAATATATGAACCTTATAGAATAAAGGATATTTAAAAGAAAAAACTGTTTTTTTTTATTCAATTGTTGTTAAAATGTAATTTATTTACAACAATTGTTTATAACTTAATTGAAAAATATTAGTAGGTAAATTAAAGTTTCAAGATTGATTAATCCCATAGAAAAAAATAGTAAAAGAAAAAACGAAATTTTTACATGTTTACTTGTTGTTAATTTAAAATTTTTTTATAACAATTGTTTATAAAGTTGTTAAATAATTGTGGTCAATAATTTTCACCTCAAACATTCATTAAGAGAATAGTAAAAAAGTCTGTGGAAGAAGACACTATTTTCCAGCTTCAATTATTGTAAATTCTTAATTTGTTTAAAAAATTGTTTATAATATTGTTAAAGGGTCAGTCCATTATATTTCACCTGAAGCCGTTGCGGACAATTTTAAAAAAAATCTCATAATTTGTAAAAATGATGTTTAATATCCATAGAATTCATTTTTGAGAATTATTTTATAAAATTTTTTGAATTTAACTTAGAATTTTAATTTTTAAATTGAGTTGGACAGAAAAAAGGTTAAATTGACAGTTATGAAAATTTAATAAAAAAGCATGGGAATAATTTAGATAATACAAATTTCTTGATTGATATTTGTTAAAAATGAGCTAATTAACTTGTATAAATAGATTATTATGTAAACACACCCAAAATAATAGATAAAAATTGATTTTAAAATTTACCTATGAAATGTCAAAAATCACTGTTGGATTCCACGTCAGTTCAACACACTTATATTCATGACTTGTTGGGATTTAGCTGTAATTTTGTAAATTTATTACTTTTATAGTGATAAACAACTCCACCAAATATTTTTTCAAAATTTTGAAAATTACCAAAAATATGTCATTTTCAAAATTTTTGTCTTTTTTTTTAAAGTGCTATAACTTTGGTTCTATTTAACCGATTTTGGATTTTAAAAAAAGGATTTCTTTGGCTTTAAGTATATTTTAAGTTAAAATTAATATAAAAAAAAAATTCAAAAAAATTTTTTTTTTGAAATTTTGAAAAATTAAAAATCCGTTTTTGAAAAAACATAATCTTTGATTTTTTTTTAAACTTTACTAAATGTTAGGGCAAATGTGCTTTACATGTCCTGTAAGTTTCATCTTGGGATCTCAAAAGGATTCGGAGTAAAAAAATAAAACGTAACCACAAATTACGAACATATGGGGCAAAATTCCTCAACTGCCCAGGTAAAAAAATGAATTTTCTCTAAACTTTGCTAAAATGTTACTATTATTAGTAGAAGTGTAAATATTAATTTTTTTTTAATTTGATAAAATATTTTTTGAGTTATGGAGTTTCAAAATTTTGATTTTTTTGAAAATATCTTTTTTTCGTTTTTATATATTGATAAGTAAAATTAATGAAATTTAAAGTATGAATAGTGATTTTTAAAGGGGTTTTCACGGGCTATAAGGTGGTGACCTATTTCTATGAGCCATGTAAAAATCAGAGCGGGACCATGAGAATTTTTGAGGAAAATAATAATTTATCACTATTTTACATAGAAAATGATGATTTATAATTAATTTCTTCAAAAAGTTCCATGGTCTCACTCTGACTTTTACATGGCTTTTATGTAAAAAGGTAAGCTTTCGATTGGGATAGGTTACAAAAAAATAAAAAACACCGATTTTGAGATACAGTAGAACTTGGTTAATATGATTCTGTAAGGACCGCACTAAGAATGCGTCTTATGCGGGAAAACGTATTAAGTGGGATATAAAATGTATGTCTTTAATTGCAGGGACCACCATAAATAAGCGTCTTAAGCGGGAAATCGTATTAAACGGGATCGTATTAACCGGGTTCTACTGTATATTGAAATTAAGAATTTGACCTTGAATTTCAAGGTGAAATTGACAGAAAACAACTTTTTTTTCATCACCAGCTTATAGCCCGTGATAACTCCTTTAAAAATCATTATTTATACTTTAAATTTGATTAATTTTACTTATCAATATATTAAATCGAAAAAAAGATATTTTCAAAAAAATCAAAATTTTGAAACTCCATAACTCAAAAAATATTTTATCAAATTAAAAAAAAATTAATATTTACACTTCTACAAATAATAGTAACATTTTAGCAAAGTTTAGAGAAAATTCATTTTTTTACCTGGACAGTTGAGGAATTTTGCCCCATATGTTCGTAATTTGTGGTTACGTTTTATTTTTTTACTCCGAATCCCTTTGAGATCCGAAGATGAAACTTACAGGACATGTAAAGCACATTTGTCCTAACATTTAGTAAAATTTTGAAAAAAATCAAAGATGATGTTTTTTCAAAAACGGATTTTTAATTTTTCAAAATTTCAAAAAAAAAATTTTTTTGAATTTTTTTTTTTATATTAATTTTAACTTAAAATATACTTAAAGCCAAAAAAATCCTTTTTTTAAATCCAAAATCGGTTAATTAGAACCAAAGTTATAGCACTTTAAAAAAAAGACAAAAATTTTGAAAATGCCATATTTTTGGTAATTTTCAAAATTTTGAAAAAATATTTAGTGGAGCTGTTTATCACTATAAAAGTAATAAATTTACAAAATTACAGCTAAATCCCAACAAGTCATGAAAATAAGTGTGTTGAACTGACGTGGAATCCACCCACTACATTTTAATTACATTTTTCTAAAAAGTTTATAAATATTACTATTTAATGTAAAGTATTTTCAATGTACTTTTATAATATGTGCTAACTTTTTAATTTTATAATATGTATATTATGAAATTAAAAAGTTAGCACATATTATGAAAGTACATTGAAAATACTTTACATTAAATAGTAATAAATTTTTGTATATTTATAAACTTTTTAGAAAAATGTAATTAAAATGTAGTGACTTTTGACATTTCATAGTTAAGTTTTAAAATCAATTTTTATATATTATTTTGAGTATGTTTACGTAATAATCTATTTATACAAGTAAATTAGCTTATTTTTAACAAATATCTTCAAGAAATTTTTATTATCTAAATTATTTCCATGCTTTTTTATTAGATTTACATAACTGTCAATCTAACCTTTTTTCTGTGCAACTCAACTTAAAATTCTAAGTTAAATTCAAAAAATTTTATAAAATAATTTTTAAAAATGAATTCTATGGATATTAAACATCATTTTTACAAATTATAATATTTTTTTAAAAATAGGCCGCAACGACTTTAGATGAAGTATAATGGACTAACCCTAAATAATAATGTTCAACAATTTTTATCCTTAACATTAATTGCAACTATCAAAATAAGAGCGATATGTAAACAAACAAATTTTTTTCAATATTTGTGACTTTAAAAAAACAATTTGTTTATAAAAATTATTTAAAATGTTGTTAAATTAGTCATAGTGATTAAATTTTATCATAAATGTTATTTGTATACTAATTTTACTCATTTGTGATGAGAAAATGTGTCTAGAATTTATTTTTCTAACATTCAAAATTTTAGATATTTTGTCGGACATTTTTGAGCCGCCATTTTAAATTTCGAGAATATTAAAATTTCTAGCAATGCCTAAATAAAAGGTCATTTATTTTGATTTTAGATAACAAAAATAAAAAACTGCTTTATTTAAAAAAATGTCTAGCTATTTAGACAAGACAAACGAAACAAATAAAGATTTAAACTTCGCATATGTGACGCTCCACGAGAAAAGGGACCTTATTTACTCTTGTCATAAGGTCCCTTTTCTCGTGGAGCGTCACATATAATGGAAGTATATTGAAAATGTTAAAAAATATTACTTTTATTGAAACCGAAAGCAGTGTAAAATTGTTCAATGCTCACTACATAGAATAGGACAGTGTATAGAAAGAGAAAAAAATAAAGTTAGAAGATTGACATTCATGGTTAGTGAAGGTTGGATGATCACAAATTGAGAATGAATCAGAGTACGTATCGGGTAGGCTTGGTTGGTCGATTTAAACAGAAAATACAAAAAGTAAATTAGCCGGATAGAACGACCGTTCAGTGGTTTGTCCCGCCACCCTGCGCCACAGCGTCACGTGTGTTGGATCGTGCGGTCCTTGCGGTTCGTGGATTTTATATACGTACACCGGGTAGATTATTACGTCGATGGGTGCGTATGTGCGTTCATCCACGCATGGGACAATTTGGGCCATATGCTGACCGCGCTCAAAATCGAATGTGCCCTACACTGTTTGCCATGCAATCATAAATCGCATTCTGACAACATTGCTCGCTTCACGGCAGTGAAGAAGCTGGCAGCCATCGATTGCTTTCCATGAGGGAAATACAACATTTTTTATTATTAAAAATATACTATTTTCAAAATTATGTCCATAATCCTTAAATTATTACAATTTTAAACATATGTCGTTTGTTATAAGAAAGTTGAAATTTAATGATATTTTTTTGCTAACATGTGCTAGCGTGGTTAAAAAAATTAAAACTATATTTTCAATGCTTTAAAAACCTTTAAAAACTGAGAGTTGATAAAGTTATTTTAGTAATTACCATTAATTACCATTATATTGATTTCAAGCCAAAGGCCGTAGCAGTATAAGCATGTAAAAAGTGCTCCCATTTTTGGTCCCTAAAAATAGTACAGTTTCCTATATAAACAAGGGGCCAACATTCTTTAAAATTAAATTAAGTTAATCAAGTTAACTTTTAGTAAAATGTGTCAGAATTCCATAAGAACATGTGAAAAGAAATCAATATGTTCGCAAAGCACCAGTGACCATTTCAAACTTAAATAAAGTTTGTGAACTCGTGCAGCATTCTTCGTAAATAGTTTAATACAAAAATAAAAAAATTTCAGTTATTTACAAGATTTTAAAAATAAAATATTCTGTATCTCTTTTCTAAAATTTCAACAATGTTCTTAGTTATATTATGAAGAAATGAAAAGTAGTGCACGAAAAATTCTTCTGTCCAAAAGTGAAATAATAATTCACTGAATTTTCTCGTATTTTTTCCCATGCACTTATAAAGCTTCTCATGTAAGTACTTCATAAAAATGTATTAAATTTGATGTATTTTCGTTAATTTATTGATTTGATTTCGAAGTTTTTTTTAGAGAAAGGAGAAATTTTTTCATACTTTTCACTTTATAGTTTTGGATTAACTATAGTTTTTCTAATTTAATTTTATAAAAAATAATATGCTCTAATATTTACGATAAGACAAAAATATTTTGACTTTTCTTATTGGTTGGAAATTTTTTAAAATAACAGTTTTTTGACTATTTGAGTAAAATATAATCACAATAGTATAATAAAAATTAAAAAAAGGTTTTTTTTTACAATTTTGAAGCATATTTTACAAAAATTCTAAGACTTTTAGTTCAGTAAGTATCTAAGTGCTGGAAAACGTTTGAATTACCATACCGAGTGTATATCATCATTTTTGGTTTCTTTTCAAATTCAACATAGTATTTCTGGAGTAAGATAAGTCGCTTTCAAGAAAAGATGAAACGGAATTAAACTTCTTTATATTCAAATATAAATCCTTTTAGTAATTGCCTCTGTATTCTTATTTGTCATTATTATTCTAAAAACGATCATTTACTTTGCAGTAGGGGTAGACAAAAGGAAATAAAAGTTTCACAACAATAAACCAGTTATATTGTTTAGATTTAAAAATTTTCTTTTCTTTATTATTTCCGTCATTTTTTACTAATAAAAGAATAAAATATCAAGGATATTACGAGACAGCGATTTATTAAATTATATTAATGGAAAAATTGCATTCAAAGTTATATACAATACATCTGAATTAAACGATTTTAAATTAGGTCACGATAGTAATTAGGTGCTTTTGAAGGGCCGATTAATAAATTTCTCATTAGATTGAAACTATATACATAATTCCATTATATGTTCGAAGAAGAATCGATAAGTGAAAAATGACCCGAAGAGACAAATTCAGGAGAAATACTTGAGCTATGTGTATTCACAATATTCTACGAAGGGAGAAGATGAAAAAAGAAGAAGAAACAAGGAACGACGTAGGAGATTCTTTGAAGCGCAGAATATAAAGTGAAATTCTAGGAAAGAGTTTTTCAAAATTTATTGCTTCTTTGCAGGATTTACTCATCAGCGTTCCGAGAAGCGCGTATCGCTGATTCATCGATATCCTTAATACAAGTTTAATTAATTCACCGCTCGGTTAAACCATCAGATAGGTCGACATGAAAGAGACAGTATAATAAAGAGTGTATTTCGATATTTCGAAGAATATGAAATAAATTTTTTCGAACTTTTCTTTCTACAATAAAATTTTCTCATGTAAGATATATATTGAAATTCTGCACCGAAAAAAATGTTTTCAATTTTAGAGGATTCCTGTTCTTTTTCATTGATGCTTTATATACTCTCTCTCTCTCTTTAAGAAAATCTATAGAAAGGCGTTTAGCCGATGTGATATCTTAAAAATACAGCGAAAATTTTTTACTAGGATTATTGTAGTCTGCGAAATTTTAATTGAAGATAGAGAAATTGTTCGCGTTTCAATCTCTTTACTGGTTGCTATAAATAGTTTATCACGAAATTAAAGTGGCTTGTCTGAGGTCATTTATTTCTTTTGAGAATGATGGGTCCTAGCTTTACGTATCCCAGGTACAGATTCATATCTCCAAGATATAACTATCGAAGGCTTTATTTATTATCCAATGCTTTTAAGCTTCCCCGTTGCTTTTGCCAGAAATGACGTGGATCGAATTACGAACGAGCGATACTTCGACGGGTATCAACCAATGAACGCTGAATTGGATTATCCGTGGCGGCGATGGAAACCAACTTGTATCCCCCTTTACTGCGAGGTAAAACTTTATTTCGGAAAGAAAATTAATGTGGCGAACACGCCATTTCTCAGTTTAATCAGTGTTACTAGTCTTAACTTTCCAATCTCAGCAAAATACTGTGTCTCAGAGGTATTGTATTAAGTTTAGAAATAATTAGAGCGAAGTGACTTAACACGATATTATTTCCTTGACAAGTACAATTCTTTGTACAAACTATAAATATAATATTTATCTACAGAAGCTATATTTAACTTTATATTAATATCTATATTAGCAATATTTCCTTCGTTCGCTAACGCACACTCGGTTGTAATTGTATCTAATTATGGATATAAAATTACTGAATTAGGTGATAAATTTATATTTTCTCATATAAGTCTATTTTAATATTAAGTTATTATTCATTTTCATAATTATACATATAAATTAAAGTACAGTTTTGTTATTTGAGTTTTTTAAATCTTTTTTTTATAAAGGCAATTCTGTAAATCGCGTCTGTTTTCTCATACAGAGCAATGAGTTAATAAAATAGGCGGATCTCGATTGCACAAAATATATCCTTAAGATTCTGCACATCGCACATGATAAAACATTTTCTATAGAAGACTATCTAGAGGGGCGAAGTCTCCCTATTATATTGTAACGATGGGCTATGTATTAATATATATGGTGTCCCAGTCGAGGGTGTACATATTAAAGGGGTATATTCTACTAAAAAAATAAGGACACAAAGTCTACTTTTTTTTCTACTTTTTAAAAATTTTCAGCAGTTTTTCAGTAAATCTCAATTGAAAATTGAAAATCTACGCATTGCTATTGGCCGTCCAAGTTCAGTGTACCGGTGGGCGGGGCATACTTTTCCAGCAGTTATAGGCATCGGCGTATACCAGAAGCGCGCGTATAAAAAAATAGAATACGTCACACACACAGCCATCGTAGTCGCGTTCAGCGTGAAAGCAAAGAGAGAGTAGCGACCGCGCACGAAACTTGCGTCGCCTGCCTCTGCTCCCCCCACCACTCGCTCTCCTCGCGTCGCGGCAGAGCGAACCTATATACCTTGCTACACGATCCCAGATCGAGGCTCGAGGTGCTCTTCGGGCCTAACAGGTACAAACTCACTTTGGGCATTAGACTCAGATAGAGGTGATCTTCTGTGAGTAAAATTCTTTCAAGGAAAATGTATGTTCTACCTAGGTGCTCTTGGGTCGAACGAACTTTCTTTCTAGTACAAGGCGACTAACCAGGGGTGCTCTCGTGGAAGGTTGCCGAGTACGCCTAGTTTCATTTAATTCCCATCCCCGGTGATTAGTTACCGCGTACGGCAATAATTTCGGTAACATCCAAAATTTGAATTAACTCCTATGTGCTACTTAGTTAATTCTTAGAAGTGATAGGTCATAGGCCTCGTCGGACTCGCGTAACGTGGAAACTTATTCCAGAACGGTTTTACGTATATGAATAAATCCCTACACTGGAAATATAATATAAATTATATCTAAAATCTAGTGCAAGCAAGAATCGATTTAACTCCGCGAGAACCGATAATTATAAGAATTAGTATTATTTGTTTAAATGCATTTCTAATGTTTACTAAAGTATTTCTTTAAGCGAGAAACAGATGTTAAGTTCCTTTTTATACTATTTTATATACACTATTTTTATATTCACACTTATTGTTTCTTACATTTCTTATTTTTATTATTGTTTAATATTTCCTTTTGATTTACAATATATTTATTTTTAAAGGTTTAAAATTGGACTCATTACTGACTACACCTCTCCTCGAATTCACAGCAGAAACCATAATTACGTATAGTGCTCAACCTAAGATTCACTAATGATTAGTTAAAGAAACTACGATAGGTACCCGGACTTCATCCGGCGAGCGAATTCCGTAGCAAATAAAAACCCAAATATGTGTGTAGATGTGCAGAATCAAAACACAATATTTGGCGCAATCTAGACACGCCTTCATAATCACACCATTATTGACAATCTTTCATAGTTATTGTTGACAAAGTTGTCTCGATTGAAGTTTTTATAGTTGGCCTGACTATGTATACCACTGATCTACCAACGATATCAATTCTAATTAGTTTGAATATCAGCTGACAGAGTTGGGTTAAGCTATATACTGCTTCTATAGCATACTGTTTCTATAGCAACCGTTGATATAATAATGGTAACCACAACTTGGCTAATTTCTTCCATTTCTTCTGCAATGGTTGAAGAAATGTGTTTCGTCAATGTGCTTTTTCCACTTAAGGAGATGGAAAGTGACTTTGACTACTCCATTCCAATTCTGGTTAAAACATCAGGTATGTTTTTTTGTTGAAACATCTCAACTGATTTTGTTTGGAATCTTGAAAATATTTAGTTTCAAAGCAGAAGTATAGATGACCAAAATCTTTATCCTTGAATTCGCTTCTTAAGTCCGTTTTGAGTAGATTGAATTCTTTTTAATGTCTCTTATAAAACTGTTTGCCTCATTGTTTCAGTCCAGAAATAGATGTCTTTAACAAGCACACGAGAGTTTCTTCACTTTGTTGAACCAAGTTGTCTGCTTAATCAATAAAGATCTCTTCCTCCAAGTAAACACTTATGTTGGCTATTAAGACATCTATTTTCTCAGAGGATAAGACCGTACAACGATGAAAGTGCCACTATTAAACGAATCGAACTTAAAAGCATCAAAGGGGAAAAGCGTTTTGCTACTGATCTAGTTTTTCGGCGTACAATATTCCGGTCTGCTGCATCTAGATAATCAAGATGTCTTAAGGATCTTATGTTAGATCATTTCCCCTTATCTTCATTCCTCGTTATTTAAGTTCTAGGATCGTCACTGGCCTGCGTTTTGTCTCTTCCAGGGTTTCTGTCAATACTTGATAAACCTCTTTTACCTTGGTAAGGCAATCCAAGTCACGAATCTAAATTTTCGATATACCGACTGTACCTTACCCATGTTTTCACCGCTTCGACAACCTTCTTGTCAGAGTCGCTTCCGAATCTAGACGTCTGCTAAATGGTTGAAGAGGCAAGACCTACACAAAAGATCTTTTTTTGTGTAGGTCTTGCCTCTTCAACCATTTAGCAGACGTCTAGATTTACTTCTTTACCACTCTTTATCGTCATATTGACGTTCTGACTTCCCTGGATTTTTTGGAAGAAGGGACTTTTGGAAATCTGTTTACTAATACCTTGCCTTATGTACTCCAAGGTTATGTGGAGTTACCCTCGGGAATCTTGTAAGGCTTTTTCCTTTACTGGGGTTCCACATGCAAGCGGAATTGTAAGTTACAGCGAATGTCATACCCCTATGGTCCTATCTACTCAATGTACTTCCCTCTTGTGACGTCTAATGGGGAAAGCATTGGGCTGGGATACATAGGTAGAGTCGAAAGTTTACAGACTGCAATCAGAAATTTCTGTCTCCTACTGAAGATCCAGACGTAGAAATATTTTTGAGGGAAAGTCACATCGCAATTTTTGACAGCTGAGCAAGAACTTAACAAATGTTTTTGTAACGGGAAGTGCAATATAAAAAAATGCAGCTTCAAAGCACAAAATCTATTGTGAAATTCAAAATGTCAAAAGAGGGGTTTTTGCCATAATACATAATTTCTCTGATTTTCTTGACCCCTGATTTTCTTGTTCCCTGATTTTCTGACCTGTGGGAACCTTGTTAATTGAAAAAAATGTAGACTTAATGACGAGATGAGATTCTATCTCAAGGCGCGACTTTTCCAAAACAAATCTGTTTGTTCAATATTTCAAAACGAGTCGAGATTAAAAAGAATCTCGTCTTGTCTTATCTTGCGGCAATACTAATTGTTTTACAGTTGTTCAAGAAATACCAGAAACATGGTTTTTGCATTATGTTGAAAATCCTATTAAAATGGGATGCTATATTTTAGACAACATTAAGTTGTCGAAATTTCGCCGGTTTGTGTAATGCTACTTCGGAGAGACGTTCTTCCTCTGATCTAAATTAACAGTTAAACCAAAAAACAATTTGAAGTAGATGTGTTTCGATTTATGATCAGAGACAGCTTGATTCATAAATCGTACTTGTTTATATGTGATTGGTAGGAAACTGAAAAATCTATCTCAACCCCGTACGCCCACTTCCGATGAATATTTTAATGACGAATGCTATTGGCTGGCGACGATGAGTTGGAAAGACGCAGGGACGGTGCTTTGTGACAAATCAATTGACCTCGAGTATTCTTTTTTTAATTTCCACGGCAATTTTCGTTTCGATTGAACTGCATTATTTTTGCATCTCATTCAATGCAACTATATATCGTCTATGACAAGCTACCAATTACTTCTGAAAATTGTTTGACTTGAACGCCATATTCATACAAATAGAAATAAAATTATGGATTTGTTTAAAATAGGTATTTGTACAATTAAAACTTATTGAAATTAATAATTTATTTTTCTTCTATAAATAATTATAACGTCCCGTGCAGAAATTTTAATTAGGCAAGACTAGTGCCAGTTCGAAAAATTTGATCTGGTCCTAGCCTGGATGAAACAAAGACAAATACAATTAAGTTTTTTTAACTTTAATTTGAAAACTTCTTAAAAAAGTCAAGGATTTATATATTTATATTAGTTGTTCAGTAAAACAAAATATTAAATTAGTATACTATGAACCGTAGAAAACAGCATTTGAAAGAAAACATAACAGAATAATTTAATATTTATTCTACATGAACCTTTCAATTTTAAAAGGTTAAAAAATTATATATTTTTGACTGCATGACTTTACTTATCCGAGACGAAACCAAGAAGTCAGGAACAAAACTGGAAATTTCTTCACCGGGTATTTACTTTATAAAAATAGTAGTAATAACTAAAAAATGTTAAGCATTTAAATTAGTTATTTAGTATTATTTAGATGATTAAAGTATAATGTATTACTAAATATGAAAAGTGTGACTTTACGTTACCGCAACCAACATAATACTTGTTTTTATCATATAGCTTTGTGTGAACCTACTCGAGTGACATGAAAAGTTCAAGAATACTCTTGGAGGATTTTAGAAAAAACCACAATTCCAACGAAACGAAATTAAAAGCAACAGTGGGAATTGCGCTTACTATCCTTCGCTTTAAACTAATGGTAGGAACTTTTATCTTCCTCTGGACAGACGACATTAATTGTTGCAAAATACGACCATTAGGGTAGCTTTTATTTGTTTTTTTTCTTTTCACGAACGTGACGTATTACCAATTCAGGGTTTAGCGCAATAATTAAAGATTTTTCTAAAGAATACCAAAGGCAAATTATGATATTCTGTTTAATCTTGAATAATCAAAAACGAAAAATAGAAAGATGGTAAAATGTAAAGTTTTCATTATTGTTAATTCCTGGAAAATAATTGTAATAACAGGCTTTATCCTTATAAATAAGATTAGACTTTTGTCTGCACATTAAATAAAATTAAATTTTTTTAACATTCCTTTTTCTTATTACCTAAAAGTTCCAAAAATATTAATAAGAAAAAAGTCTGTATATATATGTATGTCTGTCCACAAAATTTCAACAGTGTTTAGAATAAGATTAGAACAAGAAGACTGGTATTTTGAATAATGTGAAACTTTAATTAATATCAAGATAATTTTTATGGTTTCTGATCTATAATTAAGATTAAAATATTAGTTGCAAATTTATAAAATCACATTTTAATAGTACTTATTGAAATATTTGTATTTAAGCATTTATAAATTTCATAAATTCCAAGTAAGTTTAAGCAATGTTTTTAAGCATCTCGAAAATAACTCGAAAATAACAAAGTTGAAAATAACTTAAAAATTAAAATTTATGCTTTAAAATGTATTTTAGAGTTTTCCGAACTGTTATGTTGTCTGCTAATCGTATAATTGATTGTCGTTGAACTAGTTTCACAATAATTTATCAAATTGAATAAGGAATCCATTCAAGCAAGTAAAGTTTACTAGTGGAAATGCCGATAATTCAAAGTTTCTCAATACTCAGGAATAAATTGATAAAATGTTGATTATTCAGTTTATTTTAAAATGTTCCAAGTGATTAGAATAACTCAATGGGATATAGCAATATATTTTTTAATTTTAGTAAAAATTTTGAAGATAGTTCTGAATTCGTAAAATTTTTACAAAAAATTAAAAGTATTTTTTTTAATCGAAATATTGAATTTGGCCTATTTGGCCTTAGGAAAGAGTCTAATAAGGGAAAGAAGAATAATTTTTTTATA
This sequence comes from Leptopilina heterotoma, assembly GCF_015476425.1. NCBI lineage: Eukaryota > Metazoa > Arthropoda > Insecta > Hymenoptera > Figitidae > Leptopilina > Leptopilina heterotoma. The sequence continues at coordinate 3,328,013 of NW_025110946.1, read as the reverse complement.
AAAGTTATTGCAAAATAAATTTTTTTTTGTTAATTATATAAACCGATTTAAATGAACCAAACAAGAATACAAAGGGGATAAAATGTACTTTCGTTTAGAATTAGAAAATTTTTTAATTTTAATTATTTAATAAATTGTTTATAAATATTTTTTTTTAAATGCTTTGCGTCTTATACAAATTTTAAAAATCTCAACTTAAAATTAAAATTATAAGAAATCAAAATTCGTTGAGAAAATTTAGGAGCGACAATTATTTTAACAGTTATAATGAAAATTATATTGCCCAGAGATGCGATTTTGATGATTTTCAGAATTATTACATTATTTTCAACTACAAAATGAACAAAACACTGTCGAATTAACATTTGCATTCAATTATATAACCATAAAAATAATCAAAAACAAAGTATAGCGCTGGTGCACTACACCATGCCAATTTGATTTTCATTATAACTTTTACAATAATTGTCACTCTTAAATTTTCTCAACGGATTTTTATTTCTTATAGTTTTAATTGTACGTTGAAATTTAAAAAAAACATTTAAAAGTCGCAGAACATTAAAAACATAAATTGTTTATAAACAATTTATTTAAATAATTATTAAAAAATAAACTTTAAAAAATTTTTTTATTTCTAAACGAAAGTATATTTTATCCTATTTAAATCGGTTCATTTATTTAAGAGAAATAAAATTTTGTTTAAAAGGTTTTAAAAAAATTCTTTTTGCAATAACTTTTATAAAAAAGATACTAACAGAAAAATTAGAAGAATAAGTAAATTGTAAAATTTGTTTTTTCTATTTTTTCAATTACTAAAGCTTCTGAGTAGTTATATATTTTACTAATCCGACATTTTGAATTTTTAAAAACGGACATCAAATTTGAATTCAGCGCCCCAAAAACCTCCGAGTAAATAGTCAAAAAATCATTTTTAACTTTTTTGCTGATTCTGATAAAATTTCAGACGCTCTTTGACATGATGGAAACCAGATAGTCATAAGTTGTTGAAAAATCTACTATAACTAAAGAGAAAGAAGAGTTGTAATAATTCAAAATGGCGGATTCAATATAGCGGACGAAATTTATCATTCATTGAAAATGAAACTTTAAATGATTCTATTTTGCTAGCTGATAATTATCACCCCCTACTACTAATTAATATTCTTCCTTTTAGCCTAAATAATATTAATTCTAATATCTCGCAAGAAACCAATGTCTATGACTTCAAAAAAGCAAACATAGCAGGTATTGTAACCTTACTAAATGATACAAATTGGAATTTGATTCTATGTACAGATAATGCTGATGATTTAGTTACTGTTTTTTATAATTATTTATATAACATTTTGGATAGATATGTTCTCTTGGACTTATTTTGAAAAATTTAGTACTTGCAAAAAAGAATGCTTATTTAACTTACATAAAAAATAAAACGAATAGTAATTATTTGTATTTCTCAAATTTACGATCTTAATGTAATAATCTATTTAGTATTTGTTATAACAATTTTATTACTAACACTGAAAGAGGAATTTTATAAAATCCAAAACATTTCTGGAATTATGTCAATTCTGCTCGACGAGAATATAACATTCCTGCTCACATGTTTTTCAAGGACGAATTTGGAGACACTCCGCTTGAGATATCTAATCTCTTTGCTATGCATTTCAAATCTGTTTACACATTACCCAATACACAGTACCCAGATTCGTCTTTTAATTCTAATTTTGACGTGAATCTCAATAATATAACAGTTACTAGGAATTATATTTTTTAAAAAATAAAGGATTTGAATATTAACAAGGGTGCAGGTCCTGATGGAATACCGCCCGCATTTATTAAATCGTGTGGTTATTACATCATTGAACCATTACACATAATCATTAATAAGTCTCTTAAGTCCTGCATATTTCCACTGGAGTGGAGAAGGGAAGTGATAACTCCAGTCTATAAGTCAGATAATAGAAATAACATACAAAATTATAAGCCTATAACTATTCTAAGTTCTTTCGCTACGATTTTCGAGAGTATAATTTTCGATAATCTATACGGGTCGGTCTCAGATGTAATAATTGATGAACAGCATGGATTCGTTAAGGGTAGGTCAACGGTTACCAATCTTGGTATTTTCTCAGTGTATTTGACTAATTTTATAGAGAAAGGTTTCCAAGTTGATGTTGTTTATGCTGACATATCGAAGGCATTCGATAAGGTTGACCATAAAATTTTGTTGTATAAATTAAAGTCTATTGGAATATCAGTTAACACACTGAGAAAACTGGATAGTCAAACTTAGAGGGTTAGGTTTTGAGTGTTAAGCCTGATTCTCTGGATAGTTAACTTTTTCATCCGAGTTAGTCAAATTGATCATTGGAGTGTCTATTTATCCCTCCGAGATGGTTACGAAAAACTTAACTTCAAACAAAGTCTATTTGTCCCTCCAGATAGTTAGTTGAATACTCCATTTTTCTCCGTGCATGATTGAATTTTTTAAGAGTTATCTTTCTGACAGGTGTTAAGTAGTCAGGGTAGAAAATGAATATAGTGAACCATTTTTAGCGACCTCTGGGGTGTCAGAGAGATCACGGCTGGGTCCATTGATGTTTATAATATATATGAATGATATCAAACCAACCTTTAAAAATGCAATGTTCTTACTTTATGCAGATGACTTGAAGTGTTATAAGATAATAAAGTCTCTCACCTCTTGTAACGACTTTTTGCAATTGCAATTAGACCTAAAGTGTTTGGAAGAATGATGTAAAAGTAGTCACTTAAGTATTAACATAAACAAAAGTTACGTTGTCTCATACACTAAGGGTAGAGTCAATCTACATAATTATTCTATTGATGGACATATTTTAAATAGAGTTACAAGGGTGAGAGATTTGCACGTACTATTCACAAGCGATTTTTCTTTCAATGACCACATTTCAGAGACTGTGTCCAAAGCTCAAGGCCTCTGGGATTCATTATGAGGTGTGCCCCAGTGTTTCATAACATGGTGACCGTTAGAACCCTGTACTTGACACTTGTCAGATCGATCATCGAATACGCATGTATAATTTGGTCACCTTTTTATGTTCTCAATATGATTAGAATTGAACGTGTTCAAAATAGATTTCTGAGATTTGCCGCAAGATTGCTAAATATACCTTTTGATTTTCACACCCATGATTACAATGAACTGAGAAATACTTTGAAAGTTTCACTATTGTCCTCGAGATTTTATTTTTCCGATATGAATTTCTTGTATAGACTAATGAATGGTGCTATGTACTGCCCTTCTCTATTATCTATGGTAAACCTTACAGTTCCTAGAGTAATAACAAGATACCATACACTTTTCACAGTAGCATTCCATAAAACACATTACGGTAATAATTCCCTAATAGATCGAATCTGCAGGAAAGCAAACTTAATTTCGAATAATATCAATTTTTGACAGTAATGCTTCGGGATTTACGTCGGGATTAAGAAATGCAATTTTTTAACTTATATTAAATTTAGAGCCTACCTAGATGTTAAAACTAAATTGTTACATTCGTTTAATTAGTATTAGGAGTACATTGTCCCGTTATTTTCGAAATAAATAAATAAAAATATCCTGGAGGTCAATAAATAATTCTTTTCTAAACCTCTTGTCACATGTCAACTGAACTTATTGCCACGTCAATAAAATAATTATCTAAAAATCAATACTTGGTTAAAAATGGGTCAAAGTTCTGAAATAAATTTCAAAAAATATTAAAATAAATAATGAAAACGTTATAAATTATTTTTTTAAATTGATTAGATCTAAACCCAATAAGAGACTAAAAACATTATTCAAAGAGGTAAAAACACGTGCAATATAATAATTAAGAAATCAATAATACAGTAAATAATTGAGTAATCAATAAAAGTCACATAGAATGCGATGACCAGTTGGGTGTTACATTCCATGAATTCTGCGAGCATTAATTATCCAATAGCACGCTGACCAGGCACGGTTCGCAGATTCGATTAATCTTGATCTTGGCAAACTTAATCGAGTCTCGGTTGAGCGCGAGTGGTAGAGGTAAAAGAGTCAAGTTGGAAACTGTGTTCCAAACCGTTTGGTAAAGTTGTCGCTTATAATCTTGAGATTGCTGCTAAAGTGAAGTACCTGCAGGTATATAGGTGAAGTGAAACAGGCAGAGAATTTCAGAAAGGGAAGAAAAAGAGAGCAATGAGAGAGGGAGAGAGGTCTATTCCGTAGCGCTACGTGCGACTAAATGAAAGGAATGTAAATCATAAAAAGTTACGAGCTTTTAAATCTTCTACAAGGTGGCGCACGTTCGCCTTAATTACCTGACATCCCTCATTCTATCCCTTGTGACTCTTGCACGTCCTTAGAAGAAGAAAGTCTCTATGCTGCCCTCAACTTCTCACTCCCTCCTTGTATATCACTCTCATTTGAATTCCAGAAGGACGTCGTACCTCCCCTTCTGCAACTAAACTTATTTCTATATCCCCTCTTTTCAATTTTTTTCCTTCATCTCCTTTCTCTTTCCATCACCATGAAATTTCATACCTTTTCCAAATAGACCATCTTTAATGCTTCTTCAAGCTCTTGGGAATAATTAGATGTGACCGTTACGAATCCCAGTTTCTGATATTAAACCTTCAAAAGAAATATGGGGAAAAAATTTCACTGCGATACTGCCCGTGTTTCTTGTTGTTATTAACACGCCTCTAGATCCTCGGGGAAATGTATATATATATATATATATATATATATGGAAAAGATACGCGATCTTTCTTTGGATGGTGTGCGCCAAGAAGCTAGTAGGATTGCTTTCTAAGTGATTGTGAGATAAGTGGAACGATCCTTCTCGCGTCTGACGTTACACTCGTGCCAGTAGCTTTCCTCTAGGATTTTCTCTGCAAGCGGATGCCAAGGTGAAATACAAATTTCGAATTCGTGTCGTATTCGTGAAGTAAAGGCGTGTTCAGGGTTGAAAATAATTTAGAATCCGGATAAAATATAAGGCTCAACACAACTAGCAAACATGCTTTTTATGTAACCTGCCATGTATGATTTTCATAACTCTTATTATTTGCTTGACGGATTGCGTCTCATTAAGGTGTAAATAGCTTTCTTAATGATCTCTACATGATTCGAAAAGAAATGTACATTTATTCATGTTCAAATAAAAATATCTTGAATGAGATACTTCTTTTAGTTTTAAAATTTAATTAATAAATTAAAAATATTCTAACTTTTATTTTTTAATTATTAATTTAGTGTAATTTTATTATTAGAAACGAGGTTACAAATTTACAAATTTGAAATATTTAGGCGTTTAAGTAGGGCCTAAATCTATTGATCGCTGTACACCTTCGTGTTGCCTATTATTTCATATTTAGATCCTATACATTCTGAAAAACAAATTTAAAATATTTTGAGACTTTAATTAAAGCACTTGAGATAAGCAAGAATTAAATTTTATGTGATTTATACATTACCCTGCATGGATTTTTAAAATATGTTTTAAACTTTGGCTCAATATTCATATAACCATAAGCATTCATGAAACAAAAAATGTAAGAAATAATAGGATTCGATTAAAACACATTACTGGTGTTTTGATTATTGTTAATTACTAACTTTCTTCGTATAAACATGCATTGTGGTTTAGCTAATTTGAAATTTTTTTCATAATTTAAAAAAGTAATTTTTTTATTATGTACTTATGTTTATGTAGCGAGCAAGGAAAAGAAATGTAAGTAATAATTTTTCATTTCCATGTCGAACAAATATAATTTGACAGGTCCGACTTTGAAAAATATTTCATTTATATTTTAATTGAAACAATTTTCTCACAATATGCAAGTTTAATTTAACTCACAGAGGCACATTAAAGACTTAAATTTGCTTTCATTATTTAGAAAAATTCGAATCATACAAATTTAAAATTTTTCAAAATGTAAAACGTTATTAAATTAACTTTTATTTAAGTATAACAGAATGGAAAATTAAATTTGGTAATTCATAGTTGTAATTGTATACCATCATTTTTGTCAGTCATAAAATTGTTAATATACTTGTAGTAGACAATATGTGAGAAAATATTTATAACATATAGTTAGTTATGAAGCCCTATTTGAACATTTTGATTCACATTTTTTTAAATTCATTTTTAATACAGTTTAAATCTAACTTAAATAGCAACTTAAAAAATGTTGCATATCTTTTTTTACATGAGCTATATATATATATATATATAAATTTAACAATTATTCCTTATTATTTTATACTTTATTTAGATAAGAAAGTTTAATCTTGACTAATAACACAGTGCAACAGCATTTTTATTTCTGGGATCGCATAGGGTGATTTTTACAGGTTTTTTGATGCCGAACGCGAATCCGTAATCAGAATTGTTCCATCACCCTAGATTTTTGAGAAATTTGACCTTGAAAATTGAAAAAAGGCCATTTTTGGGGTACTTTTTGGTTTTCTATCAGGGTGTAAAAATTTTTCCTAGGGTTTTTATTATATGCGTACGAAAGCCCATATCCTCCTTAACAATTTCCAATTGGGACCTTTTAAAAATATCTATTTTTCGATGAGTTATCTTTGTTTGAAGTTCGCGTCGCATCGTAAAATCAGCAAAAATGCCGTTTTTGAGGTATTTTTTTGTTTTTTATCAGGGAACAAAAATTTTTCCTAGGGTTTCCATTATATGCGTACGAAAGCTCATATCCTTCTCAACAATCTCCAATTTTGACATTTTAAAAATATCTATTTTTGATGAGCTATCCTTGTTTGAAGTTCGCATCGTAACGTCAAATGGGATAACAGTGAGAGAAATATTAACATAATATTAATATTATTAATATTAACCCATTAAATCTCAAGCAGAAACCAATGATTCATTAAAGAAATTATTACATTCTTAGGAAAATCAAAAATAAATGAACCATTGTTTTTTTGTTTATCAACAAAAACAAAGATAACTCATCGAAAAATAGATATTTTTAAAATGTTCAAATTGGAGATTGTTGAGGAGGATGTGAGCTTTCGTACGCATATCATGAAAACCCTAGAAAAAATTTTTGTACCCTGATAAAAAACAAAAAGTATCCCAAAAACGTCCTTTTTCAATTTTCAAAGTCAAATTTCTCGAAAACCTAGGGTGATGGAACAATTCTGATTACGGATTCGCATTCAGCATCAAAAAACCTATAAAAATCACCCAATGCGATCCCAGAAATAATAAAAAAGTGAAATTCTGTTGCACTGTGTAATACCATAATTTTTACTAGTATAAAAATATCTATGAAAATTCTCATTAGAATTTACAAGTTTTTTTAAGATAATCACTTTTAAGAGCACAGATTGAATTACTATTTTAAACTCGAAAAATGTTTTATAGTGTATGTTGAAGTACCTTGTTAGAACGTTACACGTAATGTGAAAAGCATGAAAAATCTTTCAAAGAAATCTTCAATTAAAAGAGCATTGCAAGTTTTCTAAATGCTGCATACTTAACTCTCATAATTTCAATACTTAAAAACTTGTATTTAAACTTAGTTTTTAAATAATAAAAAAGGATAAAAAGTATTGCTTTTTAAAAATTTAATCGACCTCTGAATTAAATTATGTTAACTAAAAAATGTATATTACGCAGAGGATTAGTTCTTGAATTTTCAGGAAAAATATCGAAAAATTTGTCGTTCTTCTAATTTTAATACTATTAAAATTCTGATTGACAATTCAAGAAATTGCAAATATCTATTAGTTTTAACTCTGCAGTATCGGTTTATACTGCAATATTAAAATCGTGTCACAAATTCCTTAGAGGAGACGGGTTCATCAACCCGCACAGTACCGGGAATATCTTGAAACTTGACAGGACCTCGTCCAGCCCATTTTTTCGGGAAAATATACATTGACCATAAAATTTCTCCAAAAAATAGAAAAAATTATTTTCGAATTTGTATAAAGATGCAAGTTTTTCTGATAATTTTCTTCACATTTGTCAGAAATTTTATGTTTGTTTATAAGAATTTTCATCTAAAACTTCTTGCCTCTAGATTAAAAGAAAAGAAAATTCTTGCTCCTAAAACTAAAATTTATTTATATCTTAATAGAGAAGTTTCTTTCAGGACATATTTTTCTTGAGAAAAATTTTTGGTTTATTGTAATAATGTTGAGGACCTCATAAACAAATTTGGAAGCTATTCTTATAAATCCACTGACTGACGATTTTTTCTAGATTCATCAACCACAAGTTTTAAAGCAGTTCTATTGCATAACGGCAATATTTATGCACCTATCCCTCTTACTCATTTCATAATTTTAAAAGAAGAATATGAGAACGAAAAAATTGTGCTAGCAAAATTGCAATATGATCAACATAAATGGCAAGTGTGTAGTGATTTGTAGATGATCAGAATTCTACTGGGACAACAAAGTGATTGCATTTCCACCTTTGCATATCAACCTTGGTACAGTAAAACAATTTATAAAAGCTATAAAGTTTAATGTTAGTGAGGCCTTTAAATAACTGTTTATTAAGTTCTGAAAGTTGTCCGAAGCAAAAAAGCAGTGTTGAGAAACGTCATGGCATGCTTAAACGACTACGACTGTGTGAAACACTACAGTTTTAGCATGACTTTTCTGATACTTCTACAGTTTTACAATGCTAAAACTGCAGGTCACTCATACTGAAATAGCGGTTTCCTAATGGCAGTACAATTCCTGCTATAATAGCATCACTTTACCGCTAAAAACGGCGGCTTTTTTCTCAATGTAGTCCGCAAATAAGAGCACTTCTCAAAGACGATGTCTGATGAATTTAAAATTGCACTTCCTGTACTCGCATATTGATAAATTCCCTAAAAATTTAGGAGACTTTAGTGAAGAACAAGGAGAGAGATTTCATCAGGATATGAAAGAAATGGAAAAGCGATATCAAGGTGCGTGGGATGAAAACATGATGTCTGATTACTGTTGGTGTTTAAATCGCGATATAGAAATTCAACATTTAAGAATTAGTTGAAAAAGAAGAAGAGAAATTATATCATTATTAATTAGATTGTTCCCTTGGTAAACTTTGGTAAGTTAAAATGTCAAATTTTTTTATTAATTATATTTATTATTTTCTATTAAAAGATTAATCTAACACAGAAATTATTGTTGGTATTTAAATATTCTTAAAGGTAAATGAGATACAAACTATTTTTGTTTGAAAATAAACGCAATTACCTTCTTTGGATATCATGGGAGAGAAGGCTCTTCATTTATTTATTTGATAAGTTCTGGATTTCATACTCATTTACAAAACAATTGAGGGTCAATCCTCACAAAAACACATAAAATTGTCAACAGATGTAAAAAAAACTATCAGAATAATTTGTCTCTTTATACAAATTCGAAAATAATAGTAAAAATGTATATTTTTGAGAATTTTTAATTAATCTCGAAACCGTGACGTACTGGGTCAAAAGTAGACCATCAGTCTATCTTTTTTACGAAAGAAAAGTAAATATAATGTGCTGACAAATGGGTGCGCGTTTATAAATAATTTATAATTGTTAAATTAATTATTATAAAATACTTTAAAATTGTTAGAAAATACGAACTGTAAATTAGTTTCTATAACTAGATTTCAATTTACATTTTATATAAAACTAGAAGTGAAATACTAATTTATGTTTGATAAAAGAACAATTTTAAAAATGAATTTTAAACCTAATATGAGTAATAGTCAGTGATATATCTATATATTGATGAAAATAGCAGAGAAATTGGTACAAGGGTGTGAGAACTGTCAAGCGAGATGGAATATACGTCATGACGTGACAAGCGGAACAAATGGAATCTGAACCAGCAATCCTCTGGTGTAAACTGCTTATATGCCTACCTCCCAAGTATCATTCGACAATGATCTAATAATAATAAAAATAAAGGACAGATAGGTTATTCATTTTAAAATTTTTAAAGCATCCAGTATTATTACACAACTATATATCAGAAAAAATCATAATTAAAACTCACAAAAAGTAAGTAATAATGATCCATTTTTATATTAAAAAGTATAACAATAATTAGGGTAAACGGTAGAGTAGTCGAACACCTCTAAATTTTGAATAATTACAAAATGATATGAGATAGAAACAATTTGTTTGTTACTAAACGTTAGTAGTACCATTGTTAATAAGCCTATGCATTTGCAATCAAAGTAAATATTATTTTTAAAGGTTTTTGGATCGGTGGACGACTACTTCACCATTTATACCCTATTTAATCTATTTCGTTATTGTCTTTCTTTTACTGGACCTCAATTTAAATATTTTATCTGTTATTAAAATTAATATTTTTAATTGTTAAATTAGTTTATTTTATATTTTTATAAAAAAAATGTTATTAGTTTTTTAAATATGTATGTAGACTTGTGTGCACTGGGTTCTTGGTCACCTAGATTCCTTGACTAATTCCCGAACTTTTCAGACACACACGGAAAGACATTTTATATCGAAAAACGATAAAACTGGAAGCACAATTGAATGTTACACTATATTAAAGTGTGGTTATTCGAAAACAATATTGAAAACAAGCAAAGTCACCGTTAACTATGTAAATTAATTTTCAGTATTTCTAAAAGTGAATATACATCATTCTTATTTACAAAAATAATGCCAAAATATACAGTTTAAGCAATCAAACAACAATATGTAACGCGCTCCCAAGAAAGGTACCTAAGAAGATTTTTTCTGTTAGCTTTCGTGACTTGCATTTTCTAAAGAAATGTAGGGGAGAGTGGGGCAAGACGGGGTACTTAAGGTTTAAAGCGCAAAAAAACGAAAATTATGTAATATATGGGTAAATCCACCGAACCGTTCGATTTCATGTTACTGGCAAATCTTTATATTTTCAAAGTATTCTACTGATTATTTTCATGTTTTTACTACTTTAGAGAAGATCTAAGAATCTATTGAACTAAGAAAATTAAATAAATGTTAGCCTACTTGCCTTATATAAATAATAAAACAGAGTAAATTAATCTAAATCATGAAATTTGCAGTGTTACCCTAGGTACAAGTTTCTGTTCTTATGGGCATAACTTTTTTGGCATACAACGAAACAATTCTAAACGATGGTGAATTGAACTTCACTTTTTGTAGAATGTATTGAAAGATAAAAAAAAGATGTGCTCTTAATTATAAAGAAATTGTAATACTTGAAAATAGCGTTACTCATTATTTTTTAATAACAAAATTTATGGAAAATTTGTATTATAAATTTCGTGGCGATTGTTCAATTAAAATTTTTGACAACCGCACTTATTCGTTTTAAACAGACGAATAAATCTGGGTATTTTAAAATAATGTGCCCTTAGAATTAAAGAAAATATTACAATAACTATCACCTTAGACTTGAGCGTAAACAACTCTAAACTTAGCCTCTTTCTAGGAGCACATCTACAGATTGAAATAAAATAAATTGAAAACGTGCGTGATTATTAGAAAGCATTTTTATAATTCTTATATTCAAATGCCAAATTTTATCTCTAATTTATAATGACAGAAAATTAAGAATTACAATAAAATTTTACATTATTTATTCATTTAGTTCATTATGAACGTATCAGTCAATGTGAAAAATTGAATAACTTTTCATCTGTTATTTTTTATTTTGACTTTCGTCAAAATTAAGATAATTTAACTAACGGAATTAAAAAATAGATGCCAAAATGATGTTATTAATAAATTATTATATTAATCATAAATATATTTTAATATTAATTGTCTTACACAAATAAATAATTATAATGAATAATAAACAGAAATAATAAAATTATTCATGTTTTTCACATATTAATATAGAAAACAAAAGAAGAAAGAAATACACATTTTTAATTGTATTTTCTGAAAAAACTCATATTTTCGTTTTTTATTTTTATTTTGCACGGCATTAAATTAAAATGAATCACGCAAGAAGATAATTGTTCCAAAATAAATTTTGAAAAAAATGAACCGTAAATGAGTGGTGTGCTTTCAATTTAAAAATTTTCATTTTTATAAGTAAATGTCGACTAACTCCGTGGATTTGCCAATATACTTTATTATTATTTTTTTTAATCATCTTTGGGAATCAGTCTTTCGTAATAAAAGCGTACAAAGGCCATCTGATTCTTAAATAGCTTACAATTAATAATATAGAAAAAATTGCAAATCACCCCATCTTGCCCCACCAGGGGGCAAGATGGGGTACTAAAAGAAACAACCTATTTCTGTCGACAAATTTCACAAGTAAAGGTTGCATCTTCATCTTCATGCATAACTGCAGTGAGCCCATTGGCCACAGACAAAAAAAGCAGCCCAGCCTTCATTTGAGTCTAAATAATAACCATTACAATAGAGACAAGGTGTATTTTACACTTTACCATCGCTAATTGATGATTTAACCTGACAAGCTTTTTTTCTTTTTGGTCACTCTTATTTTGTTCAGTCTTCATTTTAGTAGTTTTCTTAACTTCTCTTATTTCTCTTTTTTTTGCTTCATTTGTGAACCCCGTCTTGCCCCACTCTCCCCTACCCCATCTTGCCCGCACCTACGAAATTGAATAAAACGAATAATTACTACAATTTACGATTCAACAAAGAAAAAAAACATATGCTTCCCTTCTTCTATAACCCTTTCCAGTTAGAAAAAAATTTATACAGTTCATTAACTGTTATTATTAAATAATAAACACCTCCTAAAAAAGTGAAAAAATGACAAGAAAATCGTCGAAAACAGTTTTTTTAGGAAAACAGATAAAAGATTTGTTCTTATGACTTTTAGGTTTTATAAACAAGATACTATCGTCTCGGTGCAGTATTATGTAAAATATAATCGCGATTGGTTAATTCGTTTGTTAAATAAGCCCGGTACCCCGTCTTGCCCCACTCTCCCCTATGTAGATAAATTCTTGTAAAAAATCTAAATTCAATAAGAAAAATTATTTTTTATCCCACATGCACAAAAATGGCGCTTTTAGATAGCTGACGACAGGGAGTAGAGTCACTCATTTGTTCAACCATATGAAAATAACGTCCATTTTCTCCCATGTGCAAACATAACCGCTGATCCCAAGCGTTATTTTTGCCCAAGGAAGAAAACGGCCGCCATTTTCATATAAGTCGAACAAGTGACTGACTTTTATTCCCTGTCGTCTGCTATCTGTAATCGCCACTTTTGTGCATTAGGAATAAAAAATATCGTAAGTAACATGGGAATAAAGACATCTAAATTTGTTTACAATTGATTTTTTTGACACGAGTGGAGGTCTCGGGGAGCCCTCGACCTCCACTCGTGTCACAAAAATCACCGTATTTAAAAAATTATCAGCAATTTTTACGTGCGGAATTACCACCGTATTCCCAGCGGAATTTAAAAAAAATTCCTATTAATTTTACGGACAGAATTTCGTTCCGAATTCCGTGTGGATTGTTTTTTTTATCAATTCTGTATCCATTTTTCCGCCTGGAATTCGTATAAAAAACGTTTCAAAACGGCACAGGAATTCCTATCGGAATTAAACCCGAAATCTGTATTAGAATCATACACTTATTAAATATTTAAATATTATTGTTACAACTAAATAAAACAAAGATAATGATAAAGGGGAAAAGCTCATATGTATTAGGGTTTTGAAAAAGAGGAAAATAAATTATAATTATTTGTAATTCTGTTTTACTTTATTTAATAACTTTAAAGTCATTCCTATTTCATAAATAGGAGAGATTCTCACCTCACTGTTTGAATAATAAATTGGAAGGAGAGCTATCATCTACCAAAATAAAAATATGATTTATAATTTAAATAAATTCTTCATTTTTCGTTTAGGGGAGGGTAGGCTACATTGGACCGGTTTTTTTCTAAAGTCCAAGAACTAATTAAATTTTATAAATTTTGATCAGGCTTTTGTATCAAAATAAAACTGAAGTACTCCTTTAGTTAATACACACGTGACAAACACAAATTATTATGATTAAATAATGAAATTTAATTTTTTTCTAACCAGTTACACTTTTTTTATTTTGAAGGATGTGTGTCTACATTGAACCACACCTCTAATAAAACACTACAACTTACTTCGGAAATAATATTTCCACTTACACATTGTAAAAAATCTTATTTTCTACTCAAAAAAATAGAAAACCTTAACTGCGCATGACTACTAGCATTTTTCTTATTGGTCAATAGAGCAGACAACTGTTGGAGTTAGGGCTACCACTCCTGAAACTGAAAATACGCTGTAAATTCGGGTGGTTCAATGATGCCGCACTCACTATATTCACATGACATTCACAACAAAAATTTTTTATAATAAATTTATGTAAGACTTAAAATTCTTTATCACATCGGAATATCGAAGTTGACACCCTAAGCGAAATATGTAAATCAAAAGTTTACTAATTTTTAAAACTTCCTATTTCAATAAAAAAACCTACGTGCCGCAAATTTTCGGACATAGTCTGTTTCGGTAAAATTAACTTATATATTGAATAAGAAAAAATTTCACTTAGTCATTTCTCAGAAAATTGAAGTTGTTCACTGTTGATGCTGGTTCAATGTAGCCCACTCTGGGGTATTACATAAAGAAATCTCTAGTTTGACAAAGATGATTTGGAAAAACTTGGATTTATAAGAAATAATTTTTAATATTTTATAATTCTTTATTTGTTGATGTAATATTTTATCAAACAATAATATATTTTATTTCGAAATTTCGAAAATTCATAAATCTAAAATTTCGGCAATTATATCAGGGTATTATTACTTTTACTAATCTCTTAAAGACTTTTGAGTATAAAAAATTTATTTAAAGAGATATCAAAAAATGCTTTGAACCGTTTGAAAAAAAATAAAAAAAAATAAGAAAATAAGAAAAATAAAATTAAAAAAAAAAAAATAAGAAAATAAGTTTTACTTACAGAAAATATGAAAAATATTAATAAAATAAAAAATATTTCAAAAATAAATTCACATATAAGAGGATTTTTCTCTCGCATATTTATTTATTTATTATGGTTCTGAACTGATTGAAAAAGCTGTTCTGATGCAATAAAATAAAAAAAATTCTAATTAAATAAATAAATTTAATGACTGAAAGTTAATTAGGTACCTACATTCGCGTAATAAAATTATTATTAATTACTTACTTATTTATTTCACTACAGTTCAATGATTTTATATTATAACTTCAAAAAATTTGTTTTGTTTTATTATTAATCACCAAAGGTCAAAATTTTTCTTTCATTATGATAAATGTAGATTTACGTAATATTACTGTTCTTTCATTTTCTTCTACGTAGAATAATTTTAAGCTTATTTGTGAGATGCACGGATATAGACTAAGGTGAGTGCTGTGTAACTGAGGACAGAGCCCCGAAGACTTTGAATAATGTATCATCCTTGTCGAGAACCTATATCGGTAAACTGCCAATATTCAGTTAACCTATTTCTAGAAATATACTGTGAATAAAATCACTTAAGAACGATTTGCTTCCTTTATGCTCATCCTGTTCGTCGTTTTCTACAATCCATACAGACACTTTGAGGATTTCGACAAATCTGCCATTGGATAGAATTGCAATTTAAAACATTTATTGATGGTCAATCGCTTATGAATGGAAATTGAATTGCAATAACATTCTCCATAAATGTTAAAAGCAGAAAAATTAGTGTATAAATAAAAATATATTTTTAACTTTATACGATTTTTTCTTAAATAACAAATTAAATGAATTTCTCCTCCATTTGCTTCGTGTATCTATAGTTCATTAGGATATTTCTTCTTTAAAATTAAAAATGAAATTGTTCCAAGTCTTATGCTTTTGAGGCAAACTCATCTTCGCGTAAGCTGTCTTAATCAGGCTCTTTGTATTTCGTAATAATGATAAAAAACAAAGAAAAAGAAAGGAGCAGAAAGCGAGCAACAAAAGTTGTGAAAATGCGCCTCGTCGCATTTCTCTGTGGTTTCCCAATTCCAAGAACATTCCCTCTTCGAATCTTTTCGACGAAATACTCTCATCCCCATAGTGCAATGAACGTACGAGAACTGCGGTTTCTCCGCTGCGAGCCGTTACTTTTTAGCAGTCTTCTTTTTTTTCTCTTTCTTTTTCCTCTCTAGTTAAGTCTAGAGAACTCCCTGTGCAAAATATACATATCCGCTTTTTAGACTTTTCAATTTCTGCTCAAGCCATATTGCTTGAGCATACCGATGTATGTTTACTTTGCTGTATATCAAACAACCAAAAATCATTAAACAAGTTCCATGTCCTTATATTCATAATATTCTTTTATTTACTTAGCAGACACAATGTAGTATGTTTTTTTCGATTTGGTAAGAAATGGACCGATGCTAAAACGAAACTAAATTAAAAATTTACTTTCAATTTAATTTTGTGTCAACCCAAAACTAAATTAAGGCATTACATGCCATCACGACCACCTCTGTACGTGACCTTTGAGGTTTTTAAGAGAAAGGTATAAATACTTTTCTTTAAAGTGGTGTATATCTTGGATATTTTTTGATTAAATTAAGTCATTAAAAAGAGATTTTTTTTCGTCTCTTTAACCCATTAAGAGCCAAATTTTATTTTAAAAAATTGTGATTTTTGATTTTTAAATAAACTTTTCAGGAAAAGTTATTAAGGTTTTTTATTTGATAACCAATATTTGGAATAGAAAAACTAGATTAAATGCAAAATATTGTTTCAACATTCAGTTTCAAAAATCAAAATGAAATTTTACCAGTTAAAAAAACATAATGTACATATTGACTAAAAGCACTATTGCGGTCCTAAAAGGGTTACGCTCTAAATCTGAATCAGTGAAAATTTCACTGATATTAATTCAATGGCCCAGTTTTCTTTAATTCATCAGTGGAGTTTCACTGAGAATCAGTAAAAATCACTGATTGTCAGTGAAATTCCACTGAATCAATAAAGAAAATTGAGCCACTGAATTGAAGTCAGTGAAATTTTCACTGATTCAGATTTAGAGTGTAAGGTCTTTGAAATTTATTACATTCATGGAGTAACGTTTGCAAGACAAGAAAAACGAAGTCAAACTTCGATTCGATCGAAATTCATTTCTCGGGGGTTTTTTTGGGTCGCTAAAATTAAATTCGATGTCAGTTGTTCAAAATTCAAAATATCAGATCTGATATGGCAATAAAATTTTTTTAATGTTACCGGATTTGGCAAAAATGTTTACTCGAGGGTTATTGGGGCCATTAAATTCAAATTTAATGTCAAAATTAAAAATTAATGTCAACATGGCGACCAAAATTTTAAACATGAATTAAAATCTGATGTCAAACTTCAAAAATGCAAAATGGTTTGTAAAATATATAACTAATTAGAATTGTAGCGTACGGTTCAGTAATTGAAAAGAAGAAAAATATACAAAAAGCAACTTTTATAATTTACAAGGTCACATTAAATTCGAATTTCGTAACTTTAAAAACTCCCGAGTAAACATTTTTATAAATACGGTAACATTAAAAATTTTTTTTAATCATTGTAATAAGTGACCACGAAAACACCTCAGAAATAAATTTCGGTGAAAACACATCAAGTTTTTAATTATCTGCCATTTTGAATTTTGAAAAACTGACCTCAAAATCGAATTCAGCAACCTCAAAAACTTTATATGTAATGAAATCGTATTTTTTGTATACTTTTTCGGTCGATTTTAAACCATACTGCGAAGGGATTACTTAGTAGGTTATTGCAATAACATTGAAATAGATGGCTTGTAAATTTACAAATATAAGTTATATTTTTTCTTTTTATTTTACTCACAAATTTAATTAACATTTTCTTTTTATTTCTTCTGTTTCAGGTGAGTTTGATTTCAGACTACATAAAGTTGACATGATAATCATCAGCATTATATTTTTAGGTAAGAAATTTCTTTTTTTTCTGTGAGCCTTACTGCCCCGAAAAATACGATATCCAGAGACGTTTCAATAGTATAGGGCAGAAGGTCCCAAGGTGACCAATAGTATAGTTGCATACTATAAATACTAATCATACGGTTTAATTTTTGTTTAATTGATTCTTCAGAAAAAATTAATAAATAAATACTCCCAGTTAAATTTTCTTAAACTCTTTTTCCCAATTTTATTAAAAGTGTGTTTTTCTCAAAGTAGTCCTGTTTCACAAAAAATTTCTGTTTTTATCTATATATACAGTGCCGCTCAAAAGGATTTGCCCACCCTACGCCATGCAAGGGCATTACAAAAAGTTTTGTATCTTCAATAATAATAAAGATAAAATCTTAATCAAATATTTATTTTAAACCTTAAGTATTTGACTTGAAATAATGCCAAAAAAAATTCAAAAAAATTTTTTTTTAATGTTTAATTGCTGAAAATAAAAAAAAAATTTTCACTTTTTTTGAAAAATTTCAAATTGATACAATTTTTGAAGAAATCATCACATTTAAAATCTACAAATGTCATTGGAAAGCATTTTTTGTCACCTTTCAAACGATTTTTTGAAAATTGCTCTACGATAATTTTTAAGAAAGATATGATCATTTGTTTATAAAAATAGCCTATTTTTTCAATTGTTGGTAACTTGAGAAAAATTTATTTTTGAAAAAAATTGTTAAGGAAAAAAATGTGCCTTTTTGTGCGTAGAATTAGAAAAAAAATATTTAAACAATAAAAAAAAATTTTTTTTTACATTTTTTCCTTCTGTATAAATATTATTAAGACGAATAACATAATTATACTTATTAATACAAATCGATAAAATCTAACACAACATAAATTATCACTGTTAAAAAGAACAGTTAATAATTACACTTTTTAAATATTTAAATAACATTAATTATAAAACATTTATTTGTTTATAAATAATTAAATCAGTGTTGTTAAAAATAACATTCAATATAAAAATCACGAAATTAATTAATTAATTAATGTTATTTAAATATTTAAAAAATGTAATTATTAACTGTTCTTTTTAACAGTGATAATTTATGTTGTGTTAGATTTTATCGATATGTATTGATAAGTATATGTTATTCGTCTTAAAAATATATACACAAGGAAAAAATGTAAAAAAAATTTTTTTTTATTGTTTCAATATTTTTTTCTAATTCTACGCACAAAGAGACACCTTTTTTTTCTTAATAATTTTTTTCAAAAATCAATTGTTCTCAAGTTACCAACAATTGAAAAAATAGGCTATTTTTATAAACAAATGATTATATCTTTCTTAAAAATTATCGTAGAGCAATTTTCAAAAAATCGTTTGAAAGGTGACAAAAAATGCTTTCCAATGACATTTGTAGATTTTAAATGTGATGTTTTCTTCAAAAATTGTATCAATTTAAAATTTTTCAAAAAAAGTGAGAAAAATTTTTTTTAATTATCAGCAATTAAACATTAAAAAAATTTTTTTTTTGAATTTTTTTTGGCATTATTTCAAGTCAAATACTTAAGGTTTAAAATAAATATTTGATTAAGATTTTATCTTTATTATTATTGAAGATACAAAACTTTTTGTAATGGCCTTGCATGGCGTAGGGTGGGCAAATCCTTTTGAGCGGCTTATATATATATATATATATATATATATATATATATATATATATATATATATATATATATATATATATATATATATATATATATATATATATATATATATATATATATATATATATATATATATATATTATAAAAAGATTTCGCCGCCGGAATCAGTGCCCTGAAGTTGGCCACAAATGGTCAAAGGTCATAGCTCTGAAGTTGGCCTCAGGTCATAGACGTAGGTCAAGGGGTAAACATAACCTCAAAATCAAGTCAAGGGTCATATCTCTGAAGTTGGCCTCAGGTCATAGACGTAGGTCAAGGAGTAAACATAACCTCAAAATTAGGTCAAGGGTCATCGCTCTGAAGTTGGCCTTTAGGGCATAGACGTAGGTCAAGAGGTAAACATAACCTCAAAATCAGGTCAAGGTTCATCGCTCTGAAGTTGGCCTCAGGTCATAGACGTAGGTCAAGGGGTAAACATAACCTCAAAATCAAGTCAAGGGTCATATCTCTGAAGTTGGCCTCAGGTCATAGACGTAGGTCAAGGAGTAAACATAACCTCAAAATTAGGTCAAGGGTCATCGCTCTGAAGTTGGCCTTTAGGGCATAGACGTAGGTCAAGAGGTAAACATAACCTCAAAATCAGGTCAAGGGACATCGCACTGAAGTTGGCCTCAAATAGCTATTGTATATTTAACATAATTTCAGATCACATACGTAGGTCAAGAGGTAAACATAACCTCAAAATCAGGTCAAAAGTTATTGCGGTCACAGACGTAGGTAACGAGGTAAACATAACCTCAAAATCAGGTCAAAAGTTATTGCGGCCACAGACATAGGTGGAGAGGCGAACATAACCTTAAACTTAGGTCAAAAGAGGGCCTATGAAATCGACAAATTTCCTTATATCTTCTAGAGTTAGATCAAAATTGACCTATTTATTAACTTACACATAAAAAAGGCTCTCATTAAGGCCTACCAAAGGATCAAAATTTAGATTAAATTCAACCTTTTTTTTAACTTAAAGGGGGACATTAAGGAGTCGTTATCGTACGTCACAATTAATGTCAACAGTGTCAAAAATTAAATTACATTTCTACGTACCTTCCATATTATTTAAAATCGACTTCATATTATTACAAATTAAAATAAATTAAAATAAATTTTATTTTTAATTTACAAAAATTTACAAAAATAATATTAATTTTTGTAATATTATTAATTTAATTAATTTTCCTGCTTTATTGTTTATTAAAATTATTTATTTCAACGTTTTTTTTCGAAGATATATTACAGGGAAGAAACGAATTTTTTAACTCAAAATCTAAATAAAAAGAAATTAGTCATGTCTTATATTCCGGACCTGATTTCAAATACTACAATCTGAATCTATAATTTTGAGATACAAAATTGGTTACTTCCCCGTAGTGTATCTTGAAAACAAATTGAATAATACAAATAATTTCAACAAACACTAATTTTACTGAATTTGGCTAAAAACCAATATTGATAATAAATATTATTAATTAATTCTTAATTTAAAAATTAATTTTAAAATAAAAATAGGGGGTTGGCGCGCAAAGCACGCAGGGGGGCGGAGCCCCCCTAGTATATATATATATATAATTATGCCTCACTTTTTACTACCTCATAGAGGAAGTATTGTAATACCAAAATTTTCCGAGTTGGATTCTTTGACATATCTTTATATTATTTGACCTCAGGAGTTCAAAAAATGACATTTTTAAAAAATGTCATTACGTATGTGTGTGTGTGTGTAAACATTACATTTTCATAAATATCTCAAGATTATGAAGAGCTTTAGGGACGAATTTTTTTTTAAATTGTAGGTCTCACGTGCGGGCATAATATAAGAGTATTTTCAGCACGATTCATAAAGTTTAACTATATATTTTTTTAATAATTTTATTTAAGAACCGTTTTTTGAATAATATTGATAAAAGTATTTAGAGGCCTTTTACGGTTAAAGATGTTCGTTTATCCTGACCAAGTACTTTTTCGGTACCAGTTAGTCTTTAAGCTATTATTTTCAACTATAAGTGATAAATCTAAAAAGTTAATTGTATTACACAGTGCAACAGCATTTTTATTTCTGGGATCGCATAGGGTGATTTTTACAAGTTTTTTGATGCCGAACGCGAATCCGTAATCAGAATTGTTCCATCACCCTAGATTTTTGAGAAATTTGACCTTGAAAATTGAAAAAAGGCCGTTTTTGGGGTATTTTTGGTTTTCTATCAGGGTGTAAAAATTTTTCCTAGGGTTTTTATTATATGCGTACGAAAGCCCATATCCTCCTTAACAATTTCCAATTGGGACCTTTTAAAAATATCTATTTTTCGATGAGTTATCTTTGTTTGAAGTTCGCGTCGCATCGTAAAATCAGCAAAAATGCCGTTTTTGAGGTATTTTTTTGTTTTTTATCAGGGAACAAAAATTTTTCCTAGGGTTTCCATTATATGCGTACGAAAGCTCATATCCTTCTCAACAATCTCCAATTTTGACATTTTAAAAATATCTATTTTTGATGAGCTATCCTTGTTTGAAGTTCGCATCGTAACGTCAAATGGGATAACAGTGAGAGAAATATTAACATAATATTAATATTATTAATATTAACCCATTAAATCTCAAGCAGAAACCAATGATTCATTAAAGAAATTATTACATTCTTAGGAAAATCAAAAATAAATGAACCATTGTTTTTTTGTTTATCAACAAAAACAAAGATAACTCATCGAAAAATAGATATTTTTAAAATGTTCAAATTGGAGATTGTTGAGGAGGATGTAAGCTTTCGTACGCATATCATGAAAACCCTAGAAAAAATTTTTGTACCCTGATAAAAAACAAAAAGTATCCCAAAAACGTCCTTTTTCAATTTTCAAAGTCAAATTTCTCGAAAACCTAGGGTGATGGAACAATTCTGATTACGGATTCGCATTCAGCATCAAAAAACCTACACGGAGAAAAAGGAATAGTTGACACATCCAGATACATGGATATCACAGCCATATTATATTGAAAAATACGGGATATCCATAGTTAAGGTTGCTGCATCTATATTCTATGGCTGGCTGTATATTGTTGGAGCAGCAAAAGATCTATTGTTGGGTGATCCATAGTAATGGAAATGGGAAACAAAAAAATTAGAATCACTCAATTAATTAAATTCTATGTCACTTGAGATATTTTATACACATTTTTGTTAATTAATACACAGCACTTATTGAATAACCGCATATTTACGAAATAAATTATTAATCGATGGAGGAGACACGAACCCTAGACCTAACGCATACTAAACACTAACGCTATCCACTACACTATACACGCAACTACAATATTTGAGCATATAATATTCCTTATATACTATACACATATTTCATGAAAATGAATTTACATAAACACTAATAGACAAGGACGATAATAAATAATGAACAATTGTAACACTATTTATACACAATAAACTCACAACGTGATTATATAGACGTGACAGGAAACCGACGCGACGGACAAATTGAGACGATTTTTCGATCCATTTTTAAATGGATGCCATGATAATGAATTGAGCGCAACATGTATCGAAATTTTGAACTAACTATGGATCTCCCAACCAAAGTTTATATGGATGAGGCAGCCATATGTGAAAATCCATA
The DNA here is from genome assembly GCF_015476425.1 of Leptopilina heterotoma. Taxonomy (NCBI): domain Eukaryota; kingdom Metazoa; phylum Arthropoda; class Insecta; order Hymenoptera; family Figitidae; genus Leptopilina; species Leptopilina heterotoma. The sequence goes on along the minus strand of NW_025110946.1, from coordinate 3,304,756 downwards.
GCATGAATTGTAAGCCTAACCATGCCTATGGATGTCACATCCATATTTGATTCAACAATATAATATGGCTCCCTCATCCATTGAATATGGAATGTGCTTCCATTCTGAAAGTTGTCTCTTCCATTGAATTGGATAACACAACAATATTCTGCTCAACAATATTTTTATAGATATCTCTTCCAGACCTTTTCTTTCCGTGTATAAAAATCACCCTATGCGATCCCAGAAATAATAAAAAAGTTAAATTCTGTTGCACTGTGTTATTTTTTCAATATTCTAAAGTGAATTTTAAGTTTTTATTAGCATTATAATAGCTTATATAAAGACTAACTGGTACCGAAAAAGTACTTGGTCTGGACGTTATATTAATTTTGCATCACAGCATCCTTTATCACAAAAAATTGGTGTTATTTACTCTCTAGTTGATAGAGCAATTAAATTATTTCATCCATCTTTTCATAAAGATAATTTAATAATTATTAAAAATACACTTTTAGAAAATGGTTTTAAATTAATTTAAAAAATCTGTCCGCGCAAGCGCGGACACATTCTCATCCGCGCTTCGCGCGGAGGCTCGCTTCGCTCGCAAGTTTCAGCGCGCCTCGGGGCGCGCGAATATTGATCGTCGCGCTTCGCGTTCCGACGATTATTTCGCACGTCGCGCTTCGCGCTCCGTTTGATGTTGCGCGCTTCGAGCGCAAATGGCTCGCTTCGCTCGCGGTGGACTGCAATTGTTGTGCATTATTTATGTTCTTGTTATTATTTCCTATTATATGTTTAATAGTACATTTCTTTTCTTAAAATTACTACGACTTTAAGGATTACATTCTCATCACATCCCAGTGGGAAATTTCCAACCGGCGCGGATCCTCGCCTGTACCGACGCCGGAGTAGTGTTACTGGCTGGGAACCGCCTGCCTACCGCCCGAGAACTGGTATTCTACCAAAAGATGACTTGGCCAGGAGCTGGCTGGCCATCCGTCTCGGAACTGGCATTCTACCGCCCGGTAACCGGCCGCGAAGAGCCGTTCCGTGTATAATTCAACCGGCTGGGACCCGGCACTGTACCGACTGCGGATCTTTCATTTCCTAGCCAGATGTGCGCTGGCAATGCTGGCATTCTACCGCCTGACAACCGGCTCGGATCAAAATAATAATTTCAACAAATATCAATAAAAAAATAATAATTAATTGCAAAAGATAAATACTGATAACAATTTATTGATAGTTCACTTTACACATTTTTTTATACACTTAACGGTATTTTTTTATATTCACATTTGAAAAATCCTAACGCTTGGGGGTACGAACCTACGCCTAACCGAATATTTACGCACCGAAATCACGCACGCTAACCACTATGCTACGCTCGCATGGAACTCTCAAATCTTAAATGCTTTCAAGTCTCACTAGCTAAAATGAAAATTGTAAAATTACTACGCGGCAATAAACAATTTTCAAATACGGACTGATGTTATACCGGTATTTATGAACATTTTAATATTTCGTTTAAAAAGGAACTTGTTAAAATTGTTATTTTATTATTATATTTTTTAATATTTTATTACGTAATTATTAATAATTGAATGGAATTTGAATGCACAACACATTTTTTTAGTTATTTAATTTGCAAAAAAGTGTGAATAAATAATTACTTAATATATTGTTTAAATTAAAAAGAGATTATTAATTAATTAACAATAAATAAATTAATTAATAATCTGTTTTTTATATATTTATTTAATGTGTTATTTATTGTAGGTATTATTATATATTGAACACATTTTCTTTCAAGTTAATATTATTATTTATTAAAAATTATTTATTTAATTGCACATTAATAAAGTTGGATTTTTATAAATATAATGAAAAAATTAAGTTTCTTATATTCTTCCTTTGCATCAATACAATTAATTTATTTATTGGTTAAATAATAATAATAATAATAATAATAATAATAATAATAATAATAATAATAATAATAATAATAATAATAATAATAATAATAATAATAATAATAATAATAATAATAATAATATTATTATAATAAATGCAATTAGTTATTGTAATGATTAATTAGCTATGATATATATAATAAAATAAATTTATGATTATAGTGATAATGTGAACTATAACAATAAATGACGAGATCCGCAGTCGGATCCGCCCCAGCACCGAGCTAGTACAGACCTAACATCCGTCATTCTTCCGACGCCCGTAGAAGAATGAAATCTGCAGGCGGAACAAATCCAGTACCGCGCCAGTACTGACGAAAGTAGAAAGGCGGATCCAAAATTCTGAGCCTAATCTGTTCCGCGCCGGTTGAATTTTGGGATCCGAATCGGTACAAAACATCGGTACTGGCGGTCCGCACGGGCGCGGATCCCAGGCGGTTGTAAACTCCGACATTCGTCCGACTTTTCCTCCAGGGATGTTTTTGTTTGCTGATGATTGCAAGATTAAGTGGATTAAAATGTATATTTTTGGTAGAGATGTGCAAAAAGCTTGAAATGTCGATGCGAGCCAAACCTAAGCCGGCTCGATGTATCATGTACTCGACATTTCCGAGTACTTGAGTAACTTCAAAAAATCGAAAAATTCGAGTTCTCGGGTAAATTCGAGGACTCGATTAAATCTGAGCACTAGAGTGAATTCGAGTACTCGAAACTATTCGAGCTTTTTACACAGCTCGGCTCGGCTCGAAAAATGAAAAGCTCGAAAAAGCTCAATCAAGCTTCAAGCTTTTTGCACAACTCTAATTTTTGATCTTGATGATTAAAATTGTGAAGTTATTTTTAATTATACTAACTCTCTTAGCAGAAACATGATTTGCAGAAGCAGCTAAAATATTTTTAAAGTATTATTATCAAGTTGTTGATAACAACGGATTTTTATACAAGTTATAACATTTTACAAAATCAATAACAAATTCTTTAACACAGTTAAGGGAGCGTTCACAAATGATGTCACGCAATTTTTCGGGATTTTAGACCCCCCCTACACTGTCACGCTACTTCATGCAATTTCACATGCAAAAATACATTGTGTCACGTTTAGTAGAGACCCCTTCCCTGCCCCCAAAAACGTGACATCATTTGTGAAAGCTCCCTAAGCTGACTAAATCAAAAACTTAAAAAAAAAAGTAGTGTCTGACGAAAATAGCTAGTTTACGAACTTAGCTTTCATTTTTGCACCAACTTTAAGTGTGTTAAATTTAAAAACGATCGGATAAGTTTTTCAAGAGTTATCGTGGGAACAAAATTTTTGATCTACACACAGACAGACAGACAAAAAGACAGACAGACGAACAGACAGACACCATCGCCGGACCATGTTTTTTGGCTTCAGGGGACCCCAAAACGTCCAGATTTCATTAAATTAGCAAAAGTCAATTTTCGACCAAAACTAATACTTTCTCATATGCTGAGAATGTAAAAATCGAATTTGAAAAATTTTGGTATTACAATACTTCCTCTATGAGGAAGTAATTTAAAATTTCAAAAAACAGTTAAAACTGTTCTTTTGTTCTATTGTAAACTACAGATTTTTATAAAAGTTTTAAGATATTAGAAAACCAATAAAATTTTTTTAACACAGTAAAGCTAGACGGGCCCAGAAACTTAAAAAAAAAAAAAAAGTTTTTTTAAAAAAATGTTCTAGAGAAAAGTTGTTTGTATTTTTCTAATCTAAAATAAAATAAAGTTAAAAATTCAGAAATTAAAAAAAATTGAGTTTTCAAAATTTTGAAACTACCGTATTTTTTGTAGTTTTTAACGAAAATGGCTGGTTAACGAACTTAGCCTTCATTTTTACACCAACTTTAAGTGTGTTGAATTTAAAATCGATCCGATAAGTTTTTCAAAAGTCATCGTGGGAACAACATATTACCGTCTACAGACGGACAGACAGACAGCGAACAGACAGACAGACAGACACACAGACAGACGCACTCGCCGGACCATGTTTTTCGGACTCAGGGCACCTCAAAACGTAAAGATTTCATAAAATTAGCAAAAGTCAAAATTCGACCAAAACTAATACCTTCTCATGTGATGAGAATGTAAAAAATTTAGTTTTTTGACAGTTTTTAAAAAATAACTCGAAAAGTTTTGCGTTGGGCAAAAAGATGTCAACAGCAAAGTTGTAGCTGATGCAAAGCCGAGAAAAAAAGTCTCTGGCAGCAAAATCGCATATGCAAGAACGTCGGAGATAATGAAGTCGGAATATTGATTTTTTATCAAAAAAGTGCACAAAAAATATATATAGAGAGTGATTTTTCTGGAAATTACGAGTTTTTTGTGTTCAAGTATGTTTTTCAAGTATTTTAGGGTGAGAATATGTCAAAATCAATTGACTGATTTTTATTCCTTTAAAAAAATTCGATTTTTAGTGTTATTTTAGGATTTTTAAAGTTTTTTTGACCATTTAAGAGACTATAACTTCGAAAATTGAGTTTTTATGAAAAAATGTTATAAAGAAAAGTTGTTTGTATTTTTCTAATCTAAAATAAAATAAAGTTAAAAATTCTGAAATTTAAAAAAAAAAAATTTTTTTCAAAATTTTGAAACTACCGTAGTTTTTGTAGTTTTTAACGAAAATGGCTGGTTAACGAACTTAGCCTTCATTTTTACACCAACTTTAAGTGTGTTGAATTTAAAATCGATCCGATAAGTTTTTCAAAACTTATCGTGGGAACAACATATTACCGTCTACAGACGGACAGACAGACAGACAGAAACACACACAGACAGACGCACTCGCCGGACCATGTTTTTCGGACTCAGGGCACCTCAAAACGTAAAGATTTCATAAAATTAGCAAAAGTCAAAATTCGACCAAAACTAATACCTTCTCATGTGATGAGAATGTAAAAAATTTAGTTTTTTGACAGTTTTTAAAAAATAACTCGAAAAGTTTTGCGTTGGGCAAAAAGTTGTCAACAGCAAAGTTGTAGCTGATGCAAAGCCGAGAAAAAAAGTCTCTGGTAGCAAAATCGCATATGCAAGAACGTCGGAGATAATGAAGTCGGAATATTGATTTTTTATCAAAAAAGTGCACAAAAAATATATATAGAGAGTGATTTTTCTGGAAATTACAAGTTTTTTGTGTTCAAGTATGTTTTTCAAGTATTTTATATACAATTTTGAATATGTCAAAATCAATTGACTGATTTTTATTCCTTTAAAAAAATTCGATTTTTAGTGTTATTTTAGGATTTTAAAAGTTTTTTTGACCATTTAAGAGACTATAACTTCGAAAATTGAGTTTTTATGACAGACAGACAGACAGACACACAGACAGACGCACTCGCCAGACCATGTTTTTCGGACTCAGGGCACCTCAAAACGTAAAGATTTCATAAAATTAGCAAAAGTCAAAATTCGACCAAAACTAATACCTTCTCATGCGATGAGAATGTAAAAAATTTAGTTTTTTGACAGTTTTTAAAAAATAACTCGAACAGTTTTGCGTTGGGCAAAAAGTTGTCAACAGCAAAGTTGTAGCTAATACAAAGCCGAGAAAAAAAGTCTCTGGTAGCAAAATCGCATATGCAAAAACGTCGGAGATAATGAAGTCGGAATATTGATTTTTTATCAAAAAAGTGCACAAAAAATATATATAGAGAGTGATTTTTCTGGAAATTACGAGTTTTTTGTGTTCAAGTATGTTTTTCAAGTATTTTAGGGTGAGAATATGTCAAAATCAATTGACTGATTTTTATTCCTTAAAAAAAATTCGATTTTTAGTGTTATTTTAGGATTTTTAAAGTTTTTTTGACCATTTAAGAGACTATAACTTCGAAAATTAAGTTTTTATGAAAAAATGTTATAGAGAAAAGTTGTTTGTATTTTTCTAATCTAAAATAAAATAGAGTTAAAAATTCTGAAATTTGAAAAAATTGATTTTTCAAAATTTTGAAACTACCGCAGTTTTTGTAGTTTTTAACGAAAATGGCTGGTTAACGAACTTAGCCTTCATTTTTACACCAACTTTAAGTGTGTTGAATTTAAAATCGATCCGATAAGTTTTTCAAAAGTTATCGTGGGAACAACATATTACCGTCTACAGACGGACAGACAGACGGACAGACAGCGGACAGACAGACAGACAGACACACAGACAGACGCACTCGCCGGACCATGTTTTGCGGACTCAGGGCACCTCAAAACGTAAAGATTTCATAAAATTAGCAAAAGTCAAAATTCGACCAAAACTAATACCTTCTCATGTGATGAGAATGTAAAAAATTTTTTTTAATGGTTTTTATTCCATTAAAATTATTAGATAATAAAATAAATGCACGTTAAAAAAAATTACTAATCCAAAACATTACTTTTCAGATAATGATGATTCTATACCAAAGCATTTTTTCGTTTTCCCATATGTACAAGGTTTTGATTGTATACTAAAAAGAACTTTCCAAAGGAATTTTAAATATAATTAAGGTAATATTTTCTATTGACCACACTTTATATAATAATATCATACAACATAATTTTAAGGACAAGCTTACTGTTTTTGACCACATTAATTGCGTTTATAGAATACAATGTGGGAATTTTTTGAAAGATTACAGTGGAGAAACTAAAAGACACGTATTAAATAGAATCAAAGAGCATAAAAGAGACATAACTAGTAAATTAAAAAATAAATGTTAAAATTTTAGAAACAGAAACTAACGAATTTAAAAGAAAACATCTAGAAATGTTACATATTCAAAATAACAAAACTAATCATGGTAATTTTTATACAGATATTGATAAACTAAGTAATATTTATTTTCCACTAATTCAATCTTTACATTAAAAAATTAAAAATAAAATATATTTTTATATTAAATTCCCGCTTAACGTAATATATGATATAAATAATGCATACTTTATCATCTTTAAACTTAACCTATAAATTTTTTAAATTAACCTAAAAATTTGAATGTTTCTCACATGGTGTTCACCATAACGTTCACCATAATTTTCATTCATTACAAATGTGATTTTAATTTGCTTATGTTCGTTTTAAGATTAAAAATTATTATTATTATTAAAAATTGCCTGATGAGGACTTTATCAAAGTCGAAACTTGTAGCAATTTATGTAATAAACGAACATCTTTAACCGTCAAAGGCCTCTAAATACTATTATCATTATCTATATTTTTTTATTTTTAATTTTTCAAAAAATCGTTTTTTGCCCATAACTTAATATAAATTTTAGGACACCTATAAATATTTTTTTCTAATTTTGTAGAGTTTTTTTAGACGCATCTTTTGAGCGCTTATTGGACATTTTTTGTCCATATTCACCGGAGATATTAAACTTTTAAGAATCAAAAATTTTGGAAAATAAGACTTTTTTGAAAATTTTGTTGAAAAATGTAGAAGTAACTTTAAAATTATCGTTACCAACTTGTAGAGCAATAAAAATTGCTTCGATTGACCTATTTTTGAACCTAATTCGATAATAAGTTTCGAAATTATTGGTATTTTAAAAACCAAAAATTGTAGAAAATGACATTTTCTCAACTTTTTTGTTTAAAAATTTTTGTTAACTATTAAACTATTATAACTATCTTGTAGGATATTTAAAAATACATTGATTGACCCAAGATTCAATCACTTTTATCATATTTATAAAAAGTTATTCATATATATATATATATATATATATATATATATATGAGCGTAAGATTTACTTATGACCTATAAAATTCAGTTAAACATATTTTTTTCTTAATCTGCATAGAAAAAAATACGTGTTTTTTTATTTTTGTTTAATCGCCCAAATTTACGAGTTATGAATTTTCAAAATTTTGGATTTGTAACTATAGACATATTTTCAGTAGCTTATAAGTCTGAAAATATTGAGTTTAGAAAAACTTATCAAAGAATGAAAGTTTAAGTTTTCTTTCAACTTTTAAGAAATGTAAAAAAAAAATTTTCAATTTTTTATTAAAATTTTTTTTTTTAAACAAATTAGTTTTTTTTAACTTTGGACCCGATTTTTTTTATGGAGTGGGCCGACGCGTTTAATGAGATTTACAAAATTTTTAAAAATCACGTGCAAGGTGCTCGCGTTCTACAAAACGCCTCACAATGGGATTTTTTCACAATTTACTTCTCCAAAATGTCTACAGACTACAATTTTTAATCGATTTAAGTGTTTTTAGTTTTAAATAAAAGGAGAATAATTTCTCTAGATATCCCTCCATGCTACCCTCAGAATATTCAATTGTTCATAATTTAAAAAAAAAGTTAACAAATTAATTGTACTTTCCTTTAAAAATGAGAGATTATTTTCTTATTTTGTTACTAAACATGTCCTAATTCAGTTTCAATTAATATAATATATGACCTCCAGATAAATAGTAAATTATAAAATAATTAATCTAAACTGTTATAAACAATATTATTTAACCAATAGTTAACTTTGGTTCCTCTCCATCAAAAAACTTTGTTCTTTCATATTTATATTGTACACTCAATAACATATATGCTGTCCTTCCGGTTTGGACAACTTTTTGAAAAGTGGTGTGCCTTCTATAAGAATTTTTTAAGTCTATGGCTTTAGTATGTGGTTTAAGTCCATAGACTTAAAACATTCTTATAGAAGGCACACCACTTTTCAAAAAGTTGTCCAAACCAGAAGGACAGCAAATATATGTTATTGAGTGTACTTTAGGTTCATTTAATGAATATGTTGCCCTTTTGTTTTCATTGAAGTTTATTACAAAGAATATATGTATGTTAAAAAAATAGTGAATATATGAAATAATTTGTTTAATAATTATAAACAATTTAATATATATTTGTATTAAATGTTTTTTTTATTTTCTTTCCTTGTATTTTTAAAAAACTAATTAAAATAAAATAGATACAATTAATATATATTTACATAAAAATGTTTATTGTTTTATTTTGAAATAAATATTATTTGCAATAAACTTTAATGAAAACTATGAAAAAAATTCTTCTCGATGCGGAGGAACCAAAGTTCATTATTTGTTAACTATTATTATTTATAACAATTGAAAATTTTTTTAACAAAAGGGAGATATATTTATTAAATGAACCTAAAGTACAATATAAACATTAAATAACAAAGTTTTTTGATGGAAAGGAACCAAAGTTAACTATTTTTAACTAATATTGTTTATAACAGTTTAAATAAATTATTTTATGATTTACTATTTATCTGGAGGTCATATATTATATTAATTGAAACTGAATAAGGACATGTGTAGTAACAGAATAAGAAAATAATCTTTCATTTTTAAAGGAAAGTACACATCTAATTTGTTAACTTTTTGTTTAAAAAAAAATATGAACAATTAAATATTCTCAGGTTTGCATGGAGGGATATCTTGAGAAATTATTCTCCCTTTATTTAAAACAAAAAACACTTAAATCGATTAAAAATTGTAGTCTGTAGACATTTTTGAGAAGTAAATTGTAAAATATCCCATTGTGAGGCGTTTCGTAGAACGCGAGCACCTTGCATGTGATTTTTAAAAATTTTGTAAAACTTATTAAACGCGTCGGCCCACTCCAAAACTTTTTGGAAAATCTTCTGTATATTATAAGGTATAAATAAATTCAAAAAAATAAAAAAAAATCGGGTCCAAAGTTAAAAAAAATTAATTTGTTTATAAAAAAAAATTTTTCTAAATAAAAAATTGAAAAAAATTTTTTTTTTACATTTCTTAAAAGTTGAAAGAAAACTAAAACTTTCATTCATTGATAAGTTTTTTCTAAACTCAATATTTTCAGACTTATACACGGAAAAACCTTTGAGAAGTCTGCCTTCCCACTGTCACAAAATTTCGCTTCTTACTGCATGGAAAGTCTGATCGCCCGCCACTGGGTGCGTAGCATTACCGTTTTCGATAGACAAACTTCCCAAAAAGTTTAGAAAATTACAACTGGGTACGTTGGTCACCCAGTTTGGGAGTGCAGATGAACAAGTTTAGTGGTGGCGCTGACGCATAAGTTTCGGGTGAGCAGACTGCTTAAAGGTTTTTCCGTGTAAGCTACTGAAAATATGTCTACAATTACAAATCCAAAATTTTGAAAATTCATAACTCGCAAATTTGGGCGATTAAACAAAAATAAAAAAACACGTATTTTTTTCTATGCAGATTAAGAAAAAAATATGTTTAACCGAGTTTTAAAGGTCATAGGTAAATTTTCTGATGAATAATACATATTACTACTGGACCACTCCTAAATTTGTCAATTCCCTTGGTCACTTCTTTTGGACAGTGTGAGTCAATTGTTTTAAACCAAGTTAGATTGTGTCCCATCAGACAGATGCCATAAGTTACCTCCTCAAATCTGACTTTAATTTTTGTCTTCAGTAGTTCATCAAATAGAATAGTTCTTTTTGACAAAATCACACAGTTCGAACAACTTAGGATATTCTGTGGCAGCACAATGTAAACAATTCAGGTCAAGAAGTTTTATTTTATTTGGAAAAAGTTTGGTATTTGATAACCTTCAAAATAAAATCAGTTTAGACCTCCAACCAAACCGCTCTTGAGCGATTCGGTTTCTCTGTCGAGAAACAACTATCGTAATTGGTAAGATATATTTACTAAATCACATCACTCTGTCTAATTTATTTATTTTATTTTCAATCCTTTCTATTTCCAATTTCATTTATATAAGAATAATATCAATCACAGCTCCCATAGAGCTGGGCATTCAAACGTCCCATACCAAATTTTTATAATCTTTCAATCAAGTTCCTAAACTTTTTCGAAAACTTTGCTAACGACCTTCGAATTTCAATTAAATTACTTTTATAGAAATACAACCGCGACTATCAATTTTATAAACGTAACATCAATATATTTGCAGTTATTTTTATTTTAAATTAATAATAATTTGGTTAATTTGGCAGAGCGTCTTATTGTAATCGAAGCGAGACTTCATAAATCTGGAGCAAGCTCAACCACAAAAGTTGACTCTAATGCAGTAATTAATATCTGTATTAATAAACTTGCTGATCAAATTAAATGAAAGAAAAATCTTGTTTTATTCAATCTCCCTGAAGGTGGTACTTTGTCGAAATAGAAATTCTGTGGTTACGACTAACCTGAAAAAATTCATTCAGATGGATGATATCCTGATAGTATACTTTCTAAATTTAAATCAGCGACCTTTCGCTGATTAAAATTTAGAGAGTACGCATTTTTAGAAGTGGTTCTAATGGGCAAGATCCTCGTAAGCCTCGCGCGGTTAGGATTGTATGTACAGCGGATGAGAAATCACAAGCGATCCTAAAAAAATTTGTAAGTGTGAAGAAAGACCCAGCTCGCTCCAAGGAATTGGAGAATAACAATCAATTGACAGGACGGCGATGTAGAGGGTGGACATCCAGAGAGTGCGGGTGGAACTAGAGGCACGTCAATTAGACGGTGAAACAAATGTGTCAATGGTGTACTATCGTGGAATCCCTACCATAATTAAAATCCCTCCTCAGAAGCGCACATTCACTCGAATTACAGTTTCGATAGATGCGTGAAAGGGGAATCTTGTGATTTCCCCTTCTAATGCCCAAGGTAGTGTCTTTTCATCGAGACAAATTTACAGTGATCTTGGGGAATAATAACCGAAATGAACTTGGACAGCGGTATGCTACATACCTGAATTAATTTTTCTTGATTCTCAAGTTTATCCTTAATAGTCCTTAATAGAAAAACAGATATTTTTTTTGGCTGGAGTTTGAGAGTGACAGTCGTGATTGGTTGTGAAAATGACATGATGACGGTCGCGAGTGGTTGAAATACGATGATGACGGTCACTATTGGCTGAAATAATTTCAAATTCTTGTGCGCGTGTAGTTTTGAGGTTCTAATTTATTCCACGTGGTCGAGTGCGAGTATTATACATGAAAAATGCTGAATATTACAGAGTATTACAGAATATTGCAGATTACAGAATATATAAGTGAAGAATACGTGTTTTTTCTTAAATATTCTTCATCATTCTTAATTCTTAATAATATTCTTAATATATATATATATCGGATGATGAAAAGTGACAAAACACACTGCAAAAAGAGGTGTCTTTATTGGAGACATTTTTGGTGTCTTAGACACCAAAAGTGTCTTGGTTTGAGACGTTTTTCGTGTCTAAGACACCAAAAACGTCTCCACCCAAGACACCTCTTTTTGCAGTGCAATAAAAATATATGGGCAATTCCACGTGAGACTTTAGTCGACCTCTTAAAATCGGACAAAAATATTTTCTTTCTTTTCTGTATCGAAAAAAAACAGATACCTACGTATTTTTTTATTTTTGTTTAATTGTCCAAATTTTCGAGTTATGAATTTTTGAAATTTTGGACTTTTAATTGTAAACCTATATTCAGTAGCCTATAAGTCCGAAAATATTGGGTTTAGAAAAAAGTTGTCTAAGAATGAAAGTTTTAGTTTTCTTTCGACTTTTAAAAAATGTAAACAAAAAAATTTTTTTTAAATTTTTTATTTAAAAAAAAATTTTTTTTATAAACAAATTAATTTTTTTTAACTTTGGGCCGGATTTTTTTATATTTTTTTTAAATTTATTTATACTTTATAGTATAGAAAAGATTTTTCAAACAGTCTTGAAATGGGCCTGATGTGTTAAATGAGTTTTAAAACATTTTCAAAAATCACTTGCAAGCATCACAGTGGGATTTTTTACTATTAACTTTTTAAAACGGTCTACAGCTTAGACCCTTTAATTCAAAACAAAGAACACTCAAATGGATTAAAAATTATGGTCTGTAGACAGTTTTAAAAAGTTATTTGTAAAAAAATCTCACTGTGATGCTTGCAAGTGATTTTTGAAAATGTTTTAAAACTCATTTAACACATCAGTCCCATTTCAGGACTTTTTGGAAAATCTTCTCTATATTATAAGGTATAAATAAATTTGAAAAAAAATTTTTAAAAATCCGGCCCAAAGTTAAAAAAATAAATTTGTTTATAAAAAAAATTTTTTTTTTATAAAAAATTAAACAAATTACATATTATTTTGGAAAGCAAAATATCAAAATTAATATTAAATTTAATTGTTATTAACAATTATTTAAACAATTTTTTAACAAAGTTTGCTTTTTTGGAAAATTTTTTTTCTCTATAGAATCAGAAGTTTATTAGTAGCTCTGTAATAAGCTTAAAAAACATTTCTTGATTTGTCATATAAATTTTAGAAAATTTATTAATTTATTGTTGATAAAAAATTTTTATAACATTAATTATTTAATAATAATTATTCAAAACAATAACCAAAACTTTTCATTTGCATGTGTTCTGTGACAATTTCTCAAAGTTTCATAGAAATTGAAGAACAAGAGGCAACTTTGATTTTTTAGGCATAGACCTACCCAGATTAAAATTAAAAGTGCAATTATTATTTAAACAATTTTTAAACAAATTATTATTCTTATTTATCTTTAAATTATAATTTTATTTTTAATGTACATCGGCATTTTAAAAAAGTTTGGTAAATTTGCATGATTAGAAAAAACTGCATTTTTTAGTATACTATTCTGTAAATAGTTAGTAATTAACAATAATATATGTATGGCCATCACAAAAAAAAATACTAAACATAATTCTATTTGAGTGGCGAAGTATATATACTAAAGTTTTAGGGTCGCAGAATCCGAATTTGAAGTCAGATTTAAAAAATTCAAAATGGCGGACCCAAAATGGCGACTACAAAAATTTAAAAAAATTTCAGATTTGCTTGAAACTCGTTACTCGGGGGTTTTCGGGGTCGCTGATTACGAATATGATATCAGCTTTTCAAAATTCAAAATGTCGGATATAATATGGTAACCCAATATGGCGGATAATTTCAAGATTAATGCGATTCATTCGAAATTTGTTTCTCGGGGGTTTTTGGGGTCGCTGAATTCGAATTTGATGTTCGTTTTTCAAAATTCAAAATGGCGGATAATTTAAAAATTATTGTTATTTGATCAAAATTCGTTTTTTGGGGGTTTTTGGGGTAGCTGAATTCGAATTTAATGTTCGTTTTTCAAAATGCTAAATTGCGGATTCAATATGGCTATCAAATTTTCTGCATGTTGACAAATTTAATTATTTTATCAAAAATGTTTACTTAATCTTCTTAGGTTTTTGGTTTTTTTTGTTTTATTCAAAAATTCACAAGAATAAATATTTTTAGCCAAATTCATTAGCGTTTAAAAAAGTAGGTCGTCATATTAGATACACAATTTTGATTTTTGAAAAAGGAATATCAAATTCGAATTCAGCGACTCCAAGAACCTCAGAGAAACGAATTTCAATCGAATCACATTAATCTTGACATTATCCGCCATATTCCATATGTCCGCCATGTTGGATACGCCATTTTAAATTTTGAAAATTTGACATCAGATTCGTAATCAGCAACCCCGAAAACCCCCGAGAAATGAACTTCCGTTGAAAGGCATCAATTTTAAAATTATCCGCCATATTAGGTCACCATATTGGATCCGCCATTTTGAATTTTAAAAAACTGACTTCAAATTTGAATTCAGCGACCCCAAAAACCTTATATATGATGAAAGCATATTTTTTGTAAACTTTTTTTTCGGACCGATTTTGGACCACAACTGATTTTTAACTGGACTGCGAAGGGGTTAAATTAAAGTTTCTCTGAAGAGAGTATTCTACATATACCGAAACGTCAGAATAAAAATTATAAAAAATTTTTAATTTGATTGTGCGACCAAAGAAAATATAATGTATACTCTTATACATATTATCGAGTGAAAAGTTTAACATTTTCGTATTTAAAATTTTCTAACATCAAATGATACTCTTTCTAAATAATATACGAACTTCTGTTCCCAAATAATTACAACAAAACATAAAAATTGTCTTCTTTTAAATATTGAAAAAAATAATAATTTATATTCCCAATGAAAGCTAAAGCACAGTATTTTCCTTGACGAAAGTGATACAAATCTGAGCAGGGTCGAGACAATCCACGTCTTACAGTTGACTTATGACACGAACAACGAAAGGGTCGTAGTGATTCGCACTCGTCTTTGATAACTACACCTTTGTGTGTCGTTGAGAGTTTGTCGCTGTTATGGTTCTCCCAAAAGGACTAGGGTTAAAGACAATAAAGGTGGATAAAGAGAGACTAGAGCACACAGAGAGAGAAACTCACGAGCGAAAGGGTCAAAGGGAAGAATGGAGGATTCAGTTCCAAGGAGAATGCGTTCTAAGCGGACTGGTTCATTCATATGCCACAATCTCATTTGACTACATAATCGCATTCCAGTCCTATGGGATTGTCATGTCAACAACTTATGTATTTTTCTATCCGACTCTGTTTTCATAGGTTTTATCTTTCCATTGTTCTCCTGAAATCATATCTTCAAATTTATCATATCAGTAAAGCAGGTGATATAATTATAAAAATTCTAGTTTCTTTGGCGCAATGTTATTTCAATATAAAAAATTATTAATGAAAGTCAATTTTTTACACGATTAAAGTGTTGAAACTTTGAGCTGCAATAATTCGAAAATTTAGTTTAAAACTTTATAAAAGCTAAATAATTTCTCAATCATGGAGCTTGAAGAATAACAAAAGAATTGGGAAATTAGGCCAATCGTGGATGGGTTTTAGGAACCTCGTAAATTCTTGTTTCAAAACTTGAGAATTGAAATTTTCGTAGTGAAGGGGCTGTGTTCGGTGTTGGAACCGCTCATAAGCGGCCCCCGAAAATCCCATGAATTACTAAAGCGCTCAACGTATAAATATAAAATAACATTCGCCGCCACGGCACTAGTCGACAGTCTCGACATGGAAGGGTGGAGGTTGAGAGCTACCACCTTGACGTAATGATACATCACTGTAATGAAACCACCGTGCGACATCGTACTTCAACCCGCCTCCAACCCCTGATATCTACCCCTCAATTTTAGACGTTGTTCCTTTGCTTTTCCCGTTGCTATATAGACTTTCCATCATTGCCCCTTCTTCCCTCCTTTACCATTGTCACAATATCGTGTAGATTCGCTTTTTCCTCTAACATATACCTCTTATAAATCATGGTTTACCTCTATTTCACATTGCATTTCATGAAACACCAGTGAGCTTAATCGAATTTACTGCTAAAGGATTTCAATTCTTTCTAAAGACACACGTTGAAATGTTCCCCTCTATTTTATATGATTTGCGAGAAAATGATTCTTCCTTATTTCCATACTTGAATTATCAGTTTTCACTATTTTCTAATTATTGAGAAAAAGAGACAATGGCAAAATCATAAACGCTTGTAAATAATAATGAAACAGTTACAAGTAGTATAGATATTGAATTTAACGATGTATTTCTGATAAAAGGAGAATGTTAAAAATAATCGATTTTTTGACCCGACAGGGAACCTAAAATTCGTATATCAATTCTCTAATTACTTCATAAGGAACAAGAAATACATACTCATTCACCCTACACATGTGGGAAAAGGGGTGAAATCACCCCTTTTTTTATCATGCATCTAAACAGAGCCATTAATAAAAAAATTAATTAAACGAATAATCTAATGTTATAAATAAAACAATGATTAAAAAATTAAAAACAAAACAAAAGGCCTATCAAATATAAAAAAGGCTACGTTCTTAACTGATTTCAGTAAAATTTTACTGATTGAAATAGTGAGAATAGATTCGCTGAAAATCAGTCAAATTCCACTGAGTCAGTTTTACAGAGTTTTCTTTATGTTTGAAAGATGGAGATATTTTAATCAAAAATTGTCTTGTGTTCATTTGTTTTGTAATCGATTTTTGCAAAACTAACAATACTTTTTATACTTTTGCAATGAAAAAGAAAGAAAATATCTAACAATACAGATTATGAAGTGGTATTTGAAAAGAATTTTTAGGCATAACAACACACTACTACTATCTACATACCTATAGTAGTAAATGCTAATAGCAATATAAATGATTTGGTTTATGGAAGTATTGAATAGCACCATGCACAGGGAAGTTTCAGAAGATCTCTTTGTTCCCGCAGTAATGCTGGCAGTTTTAGGAATTTCGACCCAGTCAAAGACACCAAGTTTCCCACTCGATTGTAGATAGTAGTGCTCGCATTATCTAACGGAGCGAAAATAAGATCAGCACGAAGATGGTCCTCGAAGAGTCAAGGAAGTCTATAGTGTTCTCTAGAAGTTAATAAATTGTCTTTTTGCTATTTTAACGATCAGTATACAACATATCAAAATAAATAGTTTAGTGCATTTCACAATTTACTAAACAATTATATAATTCTTTGTTATAAGTTTTTAATTATTTTGAATTTCTTTTATTATTATTTAAATTAATCACAAAGCATTCTATAGAAAAACTTATTTGTTTCACTGAATAATTATTTCATGATTTAAATTTACTGCCATGTTTATAACATTACTTACAATTTGTTAATATTTTATATTTAAAAAGAGGGTAGTAATAATAAAGTGTGACTTATAATTTAATTGTCGTCTAGCTTCAACTTTCTTCTATTTTATCCTCCCACCATGTAGCCGAATTGTGAATTAGTGCATCAGAATATAGCTTCTTTATCAATTCATAATCATAATGGCCAAATAATATTAGAGGAAAATCCTCTCAAGTAAAGAAAATTACTTTAGGTACCGTATTTAAACAGAGATACAAAATTATTAAATTACTAACAATTGAAAAATTAATTGAAACTATGAAGAAATGGGGGACTAACTCTGCTGGGGATCGAAACCCGGGACCTATCAATTGCCGGTTGATTGCTCTTCCAGTGAACTGCAAAGGTCCACATCCACATTATATATTTCACTAGAAAATATATCTTTAAGAAAAGCATTACAAAAATTAGTAGTGTTCAATGAAGCCTTACTCGGACGAACGTGTTGCACTCATATATACCCATTAGGGTGTCCATTATTTCCCAAGTTAGCTATTTTCATTTGGGTATCGTCAAAATCGTTTCTTTCTGACCTAAAAACAATTCTAGAAACTAGAAAAAATTTTTACGATGCCGTTTAACCCTGCCTAAATAACAATACTTTTCCCATTTAAATAACATGGGATTTTTGCACTTTTTAGAAAATAATGTTTATTTCGTTTATAATACTCTTTGACTAACCAACAATGCTTGATTTTGCTTCTATTATGATTCCTTTAGATAGAGAAATTTTCATATTATCGCGAAAAATTTATTACACAAGTTTTAAAAAGGTCAATTTTATTTTTATTGATTTTTCTGATTATTTTGCTAAATCTACTTAATAATTAATTTTTATTCGGTATTTTATAGAAAGTTTCTTATTTTATGCATCCAATTGGACCATAACAATAATTTCAATTCATAAACTATCCAAGAATCACACAGTAGACTGAATCCATTTCAAATCAGACATGTCGACTAACTTCATGTTATAGAAAAGAAATTGTTTTGCTTGTCTTTTTTTTCTTTTGAGTATAATTTAATTTTCTTTCTTGGGTCTTGTAGATGGTCTTATCCTCTTCACAATCCAGTTTGAAATTTGAAAAAATATTTAAAATGATAAAAATAGGGGATGATTTTCTGAAAATAAATAAGATCAATTTTCTCAAAAACACCACCTTTTTTTGTTATCAAATTTTTACTACAAATTCTTAAAATAATTATGAACACTTCCTATGAATTTCAAGCGGTCTAAACCATTCTGGCAATCAGGAGAATTTTTTTTTAAATTTATTTTTACAAATTTTCAAATTGTTAACGTTCACGTCAACAATGTTATAACGATTTATTTGTTTTTAAAAATGCAAGTTAACAATTTAAAATATATATATGAGTGCAACACGTTTGTCCGAGTAAGGCTTCATTGAACACTACTGTTACATTAAGAAACAAGAGGGTAATTTATTATTATATTCCTCATCTAATGACTAAACGATAATTGACGATTAAGAAAACCAATTTACCAAAGCTTAAGATGAATCTAGTTATTAAATTTTTTTAAAAGATTGGGATAATTTATGTCTTTAAAATTCTCTAAAAAGTTAGAAATATATTTTTATTCTAAAATAGGAAGTTTTAACACCCAGTGCTTTGATTGGCCCGATAGGACCAGCCGCAAGACTCACAAGAATCCAAGTGGCTTGTAGATTAGTTTGAATAAGTGATGAGTTATGCCGCGAGCAATTTTGCCACCCCTACACCCTCTTAGATCGTTAGCAGTCCTATACAGGATCATAAATAGATATTAACGACGCCTAGTTCACCTGTAACAACAGTATCAAGATGTAATTAAGCCTCTTTAATGTTTCTGTAAAATAGCATTACATATATAATTCATTTTCTTCTTTTTCATTTTGATATTTATAATTGGAAATTATTTCTAAACTATTCTCAATAGTATATTTTTATTAGAACTATTTATTTATTTATTTCGATACTTTTTATAATATGTTTATCTATATCGAATTGATTTATTTGTTTTTTATAACTACTCTAAATAATTTAATAGGCCTTCAACTGAATTTAAAAAGTGGGCCATAGATTTTCTCTCTTTTGGGCCAGTATATTTCTTGCAAATGAAAATTGAAAGTATAATTGACAAGCAATAAAATCGATATAGTATGGGGAATTACTTAAAATAATGTAAAATCAAGGAAGATTAAAGTCTTGGAAGCGCGAGTATCACTTAAGTGCAATTTATGCTGGGTAGCTGTGCATAGAGAATATTAATGACGATTAAGCTCCCAACGATCCACAGTGAATTTACGAGCATAGTCTATGTAATGTTATGTCCACTAACCGATTCTACACCAGTGTTCGAATATAGACGCTGTTACAAAATTTATTGCACGTTACGCCAACTATTGTTTCGGTTGTGTGGTACTTTGTTTTATTATAGATTTTTAATGCTATCTTAAACGTAACTGGAAAAAATTTACAACAGTCTAATGAAATTTCATAATTCCTTGTTTTGAATAAATTTAATATTAATTGGCTTTGTTATTCGTTAATTTTTTTGTTAATGAAAATCAAAATAATATTTGTCTAAACAAATGAATAAAGTATAATATTGTTTTTAAAAGGCTAAATAAACTTATAACATATTTTAACAATAAAGTAAATAATAAACTTTTCAACGAAAGTGTAAATTAGGAATCATATTATTGCAAAAACTAAGCAATTGTCATTGAAATAGAATTATTTAATGGTTTTAATTTTTAAATGCCAGTCTAGCTCAATATTCCCGTACAGGTTTCTCAAAGGATCCCGTGTGGAAATTTGTCATGGAAGTTTCTAGGTTCTTTATCGTAGTATTTGATTCTTTATTGTTTCTAAATAGTTTCCTATATTGTGCACTGAGAAAATATTTTGTATAAACTTTAGTCAAAAGTTGAGTAAAATGGCTACACATGCGCTTTTAAATAAAGTTTAACCAACTGTAGTTCAAATTAAATTTTTAGTAGGTGAAAATAAAATTGGTCAGTTTTTAAAATAAACTTTATAGAATTTCAATAAGCAAAGCTTAAAGTTTAGTCAAGAGTTGAGCAAAATGTGAACGAGCTATTTGTAAAATATGGGGGAAGAAAATGGTGGGAGGGACTGGAAAATTATCATTCTTACTTATCGACCGACAGTTAATTCTAAGATTAATTCCTGTATTATCTACATTTTGTAAATGAAAAAAAAATTAATTATCGATAGTTAATTTTCATTTATAGCACGAATTTCTGCATTAACATTACCACTATTTCACTCATACAACTTATAATACACAATAATTATATACAACACTCATACATATAACCTAACCTAACATACACATATAACGCGCAAATAAATTGAAATTAATGATTTGAACTGTCCTTATATACTGAGTGGCAGAGTTGATTCACGACTTGTGAGAAACGGTTTGAAAGTGAATAACAAATGAATTTCTTGTCATTTTATTTTTATAATTTTATTTTTGACATTTAATCGAATTCAATTTATTGTGGTCAATTAATGAAGTAATATTATTTATTTATTAATAATTTATTTGAAGATTTTAACTTAACTTTAAAACTATTAATAAAATATAAATCTATTTAAGAAGTTAGAATAAAGATAAAGTAAAATTAATGTTTATCTGAACAAATCTTATTTTATATTAGAATAAATAACTAAATGGAAGATAAATTATTTTGAAATTTATATTACAACAGATTTTTTCATGCGAATAAGACACAAGTATATATATTTTTCCATATGTATACATATTTTTCTTTTGTAAATTTATACAGGCACAAAAAAAACCCAATTGCGAAATGACAAGACTGCAAAAACGGCCCATCATTGGTCCAGTAATGTCTGCCGAGAATTGACAGTAGTTACTGGGCCATTACTGGTGTTCAAAACGTCCCATTGATGGGCCAATGATGTCGCCGATGGTCAGATTTTCAAATTTTTTAAGACTGGGCCAGCTCTCGGCTCAATAATGACACATTCACGGCAAAGTTGATCAATCTTTAATGGCAAAATTCAATTGCCAGTGATGTGACGAAGATCGGCCCATTAGTGGCACTTTAATGGCAAAAATTTTGTGTCTTCGATGGCAAATTATAATTGCCAGAATTCGGGCGTAGCTTGGCCCAATAACGGCACATTATTGGCAAAGTTGATAAATCTTTCATGGAAAAATTCAATTGCCAGTGATGTGACAAAGATCGGCCCATTAATGGCACATTAGTAGCACTTTAATGGCAAACATTTTGTATCTTTGATGACAAATTATAATTGCCAGTATTGGGGCGTAGCTTGGCTCAATAATGGCACAATATTGTCAAAGTTGATCAATCTTTAATGGCAAAAGACAATTGCCAATGATGTAACGAAGATCGGCCCATTAAAGGCACATTAGTGGCACTTCAATGGCAAAAATTTTGTATCTTTGAAGGCAAATTATAATTGCCAGTATTTGGGCGTAGCTTGGCTCAATAATAGCACATTAACGGCAAAGTTGATCAATCTTTAATTGTAATATTCAATTGCCAGTGATGTGACGAAGATCGGCTCATTAATGGCACATTAGTGGCACTTTAATGGCAAAAATTTTGTGTCTTTGATGGTAAATTATAATTGCCAGAATTGGAGCGTAGCTTGTCCCAATAACGGCACATTATTGTCTAACATTTTGTATCTATGATAGCAAATTATAATTGTCAATATTGGGACGTAGATCGGCCCAATAATGGCACAGTATCGGCCAGTGTAGTGTAGCTTATAAGAACCCTTTTGCTTCCTCGACTTCACGTCAGAGCGGTCAGAGTGTTAGGCTGTGGTGCATCAGGTTCAGGTATCGATCCCCGCGAGCGGTAAGAATTTTTCAAATATTTGTAAGTTTGCGTTTAATTTAGGAAAATAAGCTGTATAAATAGTATAAATTAATTAGTTAATTAAATAAAAAATATATATTTTTTAAATTTTGTCAACACTGGGGGAGTAATTGCAGCCAATAATGGGCCATTAATGTTTACCGATAATCGGCCGATAATTGGCTGCCGACGGCCTACGGCGGTTAACCTCCCGACAGTCGGGCCACTATTGTCTGCCACGAGTAGGAACTGACTATGCCGTCACTGGGCCAGTTTTGGGCCGTTTTTAATTTCGCACTTGGGAAGTTTTAGAAATAAAATGATATAATGAGTATATAAAACTTGTTACTTGGCATTAAATAAAACATTTTAATTTGCGATTATAATCTTTATTAGTTTAATTTCATGTAAAATATAACTTTAAATAATTTCAATAATTGAAATATCAGTACCATTTTTTAACTACAAATTAATTAATACGATAAAAAAAATCACAAATGCACTCAGAAAATTACTTGATTAATACCTATAACATTTGTAATATTCCTTGTTTAAATTTAAGCAATAACATAATGATTACTTTTATCACCCAGAAAAAAGATATATTTGGCTCAGAAGCAAGTAGATTTTTTATTATTGTTTTAAATTAATTTTATTTGATTTAAATAAAATTTTTATTTAAAAAAATTTAAAAAGGTCTAGTTGTTTCAATTAAGACTTTTGCTATTCTAGAGAAACTTATTGCTCTTCCAGATAACATTTTTTTTGTCTTGTAGTAGACAAACAATATGACAGTGTTCATCATTTTGATTGCTCCATAAATAATGATTATGTAATATTTATTTCTAAAAGTTGTTCCTTCATGTAGAATTTCGCATTGAAAATATTATTTTTGAAATATCTTGACGAAGCTTTAAGAGTTTCCTGTCTGCACTTTTTAATTATATTATATAAAGAATAATTTAATTGAAATTAAAAGTCTATTATAAAAATGGTTTCCCTGTTAAAAAACAACCTAATATTGTGGATTTTCAAAAATAATTTTAATTATTAGTTTAGTTTACTATTCATTCTTTTTCCAATTTCTGAAACTAATAGAACATGTTGGCTCATGACGTGTATTGGTTAGGTTAAATCACGTGATAGGTTCAAGTGCGTAATCGGGAAATTTATGCACCCTTATGATACATATAATTTTAACTTTATTGTTTTTAATTATTGACAATTAATAACTTTAATCTTTTTTTGACTATTTTGTTAAAAGTAAATGTATGTAATAAGGTTTTCATAGATTTTAAAACGAATTTATAAATAATGTTTAAGTAAAAGATTTCCTAAAGGCTCCTAGAGTTTTACATTCAGTCCTGACAGTATAGTTGCGTGGTGAGGCTTTCATTTTACCCAACTTTTAGACAAACTGTGTCACACGCAGGTAAATATCTACCAAAGTACAGCATAAAGTAATTACAAATAGTAAATCAGTTTATGATCAAATGCATACCAAAGTTTAATCTAATGTCTGTTTTAATCTTTAAATTACTTTTTGAACATTCTTTAAAAAATACATTTTAATAACAATTGTGACAAAGTGATTCGTCACTGACACTAAAATTTTAATTAACACCTCCGTGCCCGTCACAGTTCCGCCCCTGCACAACGAAATGGACATTTCCGCCTGATTTGAAAGAATAATAAATGTAGTTTGAATTTTTAATTATTATTATTAACAGTTTTCGTTTAATTTGAAATTATAGGTTAAAAAAATTGAGTATTTTTAAGGTAACTAAAATTTAGTAATGAATGAATAGAATTAGTAATGGAGTAATGAATTATTTTGTTAATTTCATAAAAAAAAAAAATAAGTAAATTAAGTGGCGCTCAACTGAGCATTTTTTTTGAGTAAAATTTATTTTTTGAAAGACTTGAGAAATTCATTGTTGACTAGACTGAAGGCGTATTTGACTAATTAAAATTTAAATAGCAAATAGAGTCTAAAGAAATTATCGTTGATTTAATTTAAAGTAAAATCCTAGTTTAATAACATTAAATTTAATTGTTAATTTCCCTTGGTCACAATTTTTGGCGCCCAACGTAGGGCCAGAAAAAAAATTTAAAAAATTTAAAAAAAAGAAAAAATTTTGACCAAGGGAAATCAACAATTAAATTTAATTTAATAAACTTAGAATTTTACTTTAAATAAATTAACGATAATTTCCTTAGACTGTATTTGCTATTTTAATTTTAATTAGTCAAATACGCTTTCAGTCAAGTTAACAATTAAATTTCTCATGTCTTTTTTTTTACAGAATGGAGGGGATCCATTCAACCAATTTTTGTCAAGAGAAAGTAAAGGTGCAATTCGGAAAATAAAATTTAATGACATTTTTTCCGATTGTGATAATAAGAGTGTTAACATTTTTGAGAAAATTGAGTTTAGAGAAAACAGCGGATTGTGTCGAGAGTCGTTGGGGACAAAAATGTCTTTTACCTGATTTTGTAGTGAATGATTTACCGAATTCTGATCAATCGACAAGTAATATTCAAATTGCCAACGATCAGACCGGTAATTCAATCCAAGGGGGAAAGAAAGCTGTTGTGAAAACAGCTGAGCCCACAGTGGATGACGAAGCTGTTGACGGAGCGAGGACTGAAAACAGATATTTCTTGAAATTAGTCATCGCTGATCAACCATATCTTGCGTTATTTTTTCCTGGGGCAATGATCTCGGTGGTAGGCCCTAAACTAGCGGAGAAATTTAAATCGAAGCTTCAATCAACTGATACAATGATACAGAGTGCTATCGGTGGTTCTACAAACACTCTTGGAAAATTGAAATTGTGGTTAACCGTCCATGGTGTCTCTCAGCCATTCGAGTTAGGGACGAACGACTCATTGACTCAAGAAGTTATTTAGGGAGTTGATTTCTGTCGAGCGTTCGACATGGACGTACAACTTGGAAAGGGTCTATGGAGAGTGAGTAATAAAGAGTGGCATGAGTTTGCCAAAAATATAAACCAGCGTAGTGACAGTGACATTTTTGCAGAGTGTGCAGGAATTTCTGAAATAACAAGTGATCAGCGTGAACAAATTCAAGAGTTAGTCAAGAATTTAATAATACCACCGTCGAAAGAGCATGGTATGACAACGCTCATTGAACATCACATTGTTGTTTCTAATTCATCACCAGTCAAACAACGACCGAGAACAATGGCTCCTGCAATTTTGGATTGGTTAATAAAGGAAATTAAAAGACTGTTGGACATGGGAATAACCGAGCGTTCAGCCAGCGAGTGAAGTAGTGCTCCAGTTGTTGCTCTAAAAAGTGATGGGTCTTATAGGTTGTGCTTCGATTATAGGGATTTGAATAAAGTAACGATTCATGATGCTTATCCAATTCCCAGCATCGATTCTATACTCGATAAGCATATTTAGGATACGTTCTTGACAACGAAGGACTAAGAACTGACCCTGACAAGGGTTATTATTTGGTCGGTGAAGAAGAAATTTCGTCCTTATTTGGAGGGTTCTAAATTTTGTGTAATTACGGACCACAGTGCTTTGAAGTAGTTGCGTAATTTAAAGGAGCCTACTGGTCGTCTTGCGCGTTGGTCATTGGAGCTCCAACAGTGGAATTTTGACGTGATTTATCGAAAGGGCACGCTACATCAAGTTCCAGATGCTCTTTCGCGAATAGTCGATCAGGACGAAGAGGAGAACATTGCTGCGTTTTAGACAATAAACGATCCGTGGTATCTAAATCGTCGTGAAATGGTGAGGAGTCACCCCCAGCGTTTTCCGGGTTGGAAAATAGAGAACGAGATGTTATACCGATCAAGAATCGATCCGCTGTAGACACCAGTCACCGGAAATGAGGAAATTTGTTGTTCCCTTAGAACATCGTGAGGAAATACTTACCGTGGCGCATGCTGAATTCTCGGCTGGTCACATTGGAGTCGACAAAACTTACGATCGAGTGGCGAGGGAATATTACTGGCAGGGTGTTTGGTATGACGTTCACAATTTCGTCACGCAATGCCCACCTGCCAGTTTCATAAAGTCTCTCAGCTGGGACCACAAGGATTGATGGGAGAGAGAATTGTTGAACGACCATGGTCTGTAGTGGCTGCCGACACCATGGAGTTTCCAGCGAGCAAAAGCCAATACAAACACCTTGTGGTCTTTCAAGATCTTTTCTCTCGCTGGGTGGAGTTGAAACCAATACGTTTAGCGAACGGCAAGACAATTGCCAAAGCGTTTAAGGAACTTATTCTTTTCCGGTGGAAAACTCCAGAGTTCCTTCTCACCGAAAATGGAAAAGAGTTCGACAACCGTCACTTGAAGGAAGTGCTGAAGGAGTGCGGAGTAAAGCACATAACCACACCACCGTACCACCCTCAAGCGAATCCGGTTGAGAGGTCAAACCGAACGTTGAAAACAATGATCTCAACTTTCATCGACTCTGATTATCGGAATTGGGATTCATACTTGCACGAATTGAGACACGCTATGAATACCGCCACACAAGCGTCAACAAAGGTATCACCAGCCTTTCTTAATTATGGTCGCCATCCAAGACCAGTTAAGAGTCTTCGGTGAGTTGTAGAAAATTCAACTTTAGTTGTGAGAATTGATCCAGCGTTGTGGACTGATTGTATGAAACGATTAGATAGATTTCGAGATATGGTTGCAAGAGTTGTTAATCAAGAGAGGACCAAACAAGCAGCGTATTACAATCGAGGAAGGAAAAATGTCACATTTAATATTGGAGACTTGATGCTTTGGAGGACTCACAAATTGTCCAGCGGCATTCGTAAATTTGCAACGAAACTGGCTCCAAAATTCGAAGGTCCTTTCGAAATTGTTCAAATATTATCTCCGACCGTCTATGTTTTAGGCACGAATGATAATAGGCGAATTCCCAAGGTGCACGTCTCAGAACTAAAACGTTACATTCCACCCCGAAATGTTAACAAGGGTTAATTCTACATTGATCGAGTATTTTATTTTTTTTGTTATAATTGATTTTTTTTTGGGTGACATTAATTTATTTTTATTTTTCCAGCGTTACTAACGTTAAATTGAATAATAAATTTGTGAAATTTGATTTTTAAATTTTTTTGTTTGTTTTGTTTTGTCTCTAGCGTTTGATTTTTGTTTATTTGTGGATTTGTTTTAGAAAATGTCGGGATCCGATAAAAAGATGCCAGCAAGGTCTCGAGGACGTGGTTTCTCTAGACCAAGAACCAACTCACCGGAGCGTCGTCCAGGAAATCAGGAACAAGTTTCGATTGAGGAAAATGTTTCGGACACGAGGGATCAAGCCAGCGACGATCTGATCCAATGGGAAAAATTCCCACTGCCTCCAGCCGTGGTACCTTTCCGCCACCATCACAGCATGTTGGCCGTTGCGGGACAAGGTCGTACTTTCCAGTGCTATCTGTCGGCAAGAAATTTGGGGGAAAGCGAACAAGCGTGGGAAAGTAGGCTAACGGTGGAAGAACTGGAGAGATACTTTCTTGGTAAAGATCCCAAGACTTCAAGGGAGAGAGAGCGACTACGAGACGAACAAAACAAGGCGTTTCGAGCCATTCGAACCGACATAATGTACATGGAGAATTATGTTAGCAGGCAACGTACGCCATCGCCCGAACGTCCGATCACTCCCCCTGGACCTCCAAACCGGAGAGCAGAAGAGAGTTCATTTCCGTTGGAACTGGCGAGTCTGGAAATTTCAACGAGAGGCCAACTCCCAATCATCACGAGAGGAGTTATGTTCGGAAACCTCAAACCTATTCCCACCGATCCCAACGTTGACCCCCCTCCCAATTCTTGTATCAGTTGCTGGAAGAAAGGACATCAGCGCAGCCGATGCCCGAACCCTTACGTCGGATACTGTAGAAATTGCGGCAGATGAGGAGTGACTCTGACGACTTGCCCACGTTGTTCCGAGAGACATTTGGCAGATATGGCCAAACAATATGGAAAGAAAAAGTAAGAGTCCTTCAGATCGGAGCGAATCGCCAAGGTACAGGAAACAAGAGGTCGAAAAACTGTCACTCTCACCAGCGACTCATCGAGCGGAGCCACCTCGTCATTACCTGAAAGAGGAGGAACAATTGAGGGACGGAAACGACCATCAATCATCATTTCTGAACCTTCGACATCTGATGGAAGATCCCAGCGTCTAAATAACGTAGAAGTCTCTAAGGATAAGAAGAGAAGAGTGGAGGTAGAAAGCGAGAATCACACAGAGGAACAGAAGGGGAAAGGCACAGACAAATTAAACAACAATGTGATTCCCGATGTCGATAAAGTCTGGAACTAACTTCAAAATCTGCCCACATTTCAACCTTCAAGGGTGGTAGATTTGGAACCACCAACTTCATCTACAATAGTTCCATTGATTCCCCTAAATTTTACCTTACAACCACCAGCGTTACCAAGGCCAGAGGACCATCAACAAATTCCTGCGGATGTGAGACCAGTGTTAGCCGAAGACCAAGCGGATCGTTTCGTGGAGCAGACAAGGGAGCTCGCTCAGGTGCTACGTGGATTGCCGGACGAGGCAATAATGTTGGCAATGCGAGAATTTTTTAAAGAGAAACGTCGCACAAATCATTAACTGTGGAGTGATTAGTGAGAGTGTGATGGTTTAATTTTTTTTGTTTTAGTTCATGCGTTTTTATTTCTTTTTTTTGTATTAAATAGAGTTTTTGATAGAAACATTTAAGCCTAAGTTATTATTTTTCTTTTATGATTCTGGGCGGTACTACGGGCTAGTGCTTTTCTTCGCGACGCGTCACATCTAGTTTAAAGTTGTTTTATATGCTAACGAGTATTATTAATTGTTTTTAATTTTAGTTTGTATGTTGATTTCTCATTTCCGTTTTGAGTCAACATGTGCTTGCTGTATGGAAAAGGCCGACAGAGTGCGTAGAACGCCGTGAGAGAACTTTGTGTGTTACGCCGTTCGTATTTTCAAGAATATATTGAGATTGAGAGTTATAATTTTTTGAGAGAGCAGAAGCGACGTAATTTCGAGAACGAAAAAGCATTCTCGAATTTGTTATTTCGATCGGTGTGTGATTTTTCAGTTGAGTAGAAAGAAAGTTGATTTCTGTGGTGTTTAATTGGCGAGTTGAAAATTTTGTGAGAGATTGACCGGTGGATTTGTATTTCGAAGTTTCTTTCATTGAACTGGCGAGACCATTCACAATAAAGTGATTGTAAATTGTCAACGAAAGTGGAACGAGTAGAGAATAGAACCAGCGTTGAATTATTGATAATAAATATTGTTTCTTGGATATTCCGGCGTTAACTTAATTCCTCCTTTATCAATAATTGGTGAGTTAACCTAAAATTTTTGCGTTTAAAAATTGTGTTTCACGCCATGTGCTTTCAATGGCGGTCTTAAAAGAATTTCACCCTAATCATTAGAGTCTAATTTTTTTTTGGTTGTCGATTTAGTAATTGAGTAATAAATTATTTTGTTAATTTCATAATTTGATAAATAAGAAAATTAACTGGCACTCAACTGAGCATTTTTTTTAAGTAAATTTTATTTGTGAGAGACATAAGAAATTTAATTGTTGACTTGACTAAAAGCGCATTTGACTAATTAAAATTTAAATAGCAAATAGAGTCTAAGGAAATTATCGTTGATTTATTTAAAGTAAAATTCTAATTTTATTAAATTAAATTTAATTGTTGATTTCCCTTGGTCACACCATACAAGAGAATTTTAAACATTATTAAAATGCCTATGTGCCATTTTAACCAACTTTTGACAAAACTTTATATAAAATATTTTCTCAGTTTGCCTATCGCCATTTATAACCCTTGAAACAACTAGTTGTCAAAATCCCCTAGATACCAAATTTCATACAAATGAAATATTTTTTGAAAAAAATTGTCCGCCATATTGGATACGCCATTTTGAATTTTTGAAAACCAACATCAGATACGTAATCAGCGACTCTATAAACCCCTATAGATACGAATTTTCATGAAGATTCATTTGAAAAATTTTGAGCTACGACTTTTGTCCAGCTACATTTACGATTTGTACCACTGTGGGACCATGAGAAAGTCCTAGTCAGCGATAGGGCGGTCACAAATGGGAAGGGAAAATTTTATCCTTTCCCCACTGTGATTAACCATTCGCTCTCTGGGTCATTCTCATGGATCGTGCGTCTGATATACTCAGAGTTTAATTTTTGCGACACGTCAAAAGTGCTATTTTGCTGATCAATTTATTTTGTAATTTTAATAATTGATTTTTTAATACTTGTCAAATATGGTTTCGCTGCCAACTTTGACATTCTAATTTACGATTTTTGTAATGAAAGTGTAAAATGTTAATTTTTATGGGAATGAGGGCTCCCAAAAAAGTGCGATTTTAGTGCTTGGTTTGTTTACATTTCACAACTTAAACATGTCCTTAAGGAGGTTCTTCTGCTGATGCTCTAAAAAAAGTGTTCTTTACATTGTTATACTATGAACTTAATACTAAGTATTGTGTCTACAGAACGACTTGAAATTAAGAGTACTCGATTTACTTCGACCACCCATTTAATGGGTTTTTTAGCCAAAGGAGAAGGAAACTGTAGAAAACCTCTCCTGAGTACAACTGGTTTACCGACGACCGAGTTCTAAAAAATGGTGTATACTGGATATTAATCCACAGTGAACATTATTATTCCTCGACGTCAAACATCCAGCTTGATATATTTGGAAAGTAGTGAAAAACACCTAGCTATAGCGTGGGTTGAAACGCGGTCACCAAGTACTAACAGTACTTGATCGTAAATCACGGAGTCACACTACTGAATTATGCCATCGGTAATATGGTACAATATTTTTGAATTTTCTTAACTTGCGATACTTCTTCACGATTCATCTATTGCGGGCTACTTTCTTTCTTCCACTTGCGGAATTAAATCATTTAAATTTTTTTATTCTAGTATTTCCTTAGATTAATTAGTTGTTTTTAATTATGATAATGTTATAGCAAACGCATAATTTGTTTTTTATCAATAAAATAAAAAATCTGAACCATTGTTAAAAAATTGCTACTATGTTATAAAATAAAATTATTTTATTAGAAAATAAATATGAATGATATTAAAAATTTACTTAACCAACCCAAATAATTCAAGATGTGCATAGTTATCTGATGAACTGTCTGCAAAGGGAGCTCAATCCACCAAGTAGGAGACCTTGTGCAAGTTTGAACTGTACTCTGCAAACTTGAACATCGGTTTCCATGACGTCGACTCTTTGGACAGGAGACAGCAAGAGGACTTGGTTTGGTTTTAGTATCCAATTTTGTTTCACGCTTTCAAACATTTCTAATTAAGAAGAAACCTATGCAAATATTATAACAACATAATTCGATTTCAATCTTAATGTCAAATAATGTAAATAATCGTAGAAGAAGAAGACTTATTCTGCATTAAAAAAATTAACTATTGTTTCTAATTCTTTTAATTCCATCTAATAATTAGAGAAAAATGTGGACAAAAGAATTTTTGAAATATTTGATTCCAATGCATGCAGTTTTTTTTAATTGTTTTACGAGTAAAAACTTGATATCAAAGGAACAATATCAAAAGTAAACATGAAATTGATGACGTCCATTGCTTTTGGAAATAATATCACGTTACTGTTGATATTCTGTATTTCAAAAACAGTATCGTATGTTTGATGATAAATAAAATAAAACCCAGCGTTATTATCAAGTATGGTGTAAAATTTATTGTATTCATTAAATGTTAACAATAATTCTGCTAATAAAGGCTTAAATTCATTCAATTGTGGTTATGAAACTGTTATTATTTACTGAATAAATATAGTGTATGAGGAATGGGTTTTCATTTTACTCCTATTACGAGTTGTAATATTTCATTCAGTGTATCTTGATTAAAAATTTCTATATTGTTTACCCTATCAAGAAAATAAAGATTAAAGAAATACGTTAAAAATATTAATTAAATGTACTTACGTGGTTTTTAACAAACGACAACTAATTTAAATTATTAGACCAAGATTTTCTGCTGCTGACAGTTAATAGATTTTATAACATAGGGAAGAGAAAATAAAAGTAAAATGTTTTCTGATACCAATAATTTCTTTCTCTCATCAACACTTTTAATTAGAATTTATAGCGCACTTTTTAGTTGTTTTTATTCACGCAATACCAATCACATTTAAACCATTGCAATCTTTTCGGTTATAAAGAAATGTAATAACTTAGTAAAAAAAGAAAATAATAACAGAATAGAAAGCAGAATTTTTAAATATTAAAATTATTTAAATAATAATACAAGTAATTCAAGTAAAAATAAATAAATAATTATATATATATATACTTAATTACAAATTCCGAACAAAGATAATAAATTAATAAAAAAACATATGAAGACAATAATAGTAAATGTCAAAGTCAAATAAATTTTAAAAATACGAACTATCAAATAAATTCAAAGGGGCATTTATAGGACAAAACAATTATAAAAAGTGGTAAAAAGTTAATTTTTAAAATCCCATCAGTAAAACATTGAGTCAATAAAACATTAAAATTTTATGACAGCACAATTTTATTCTGTACTTTTTTCTCTTATAAAATACATCTGCATGAATTTAATTTATCAGTCTACATTCATTTTTATTTATTTATCTACCTTTATATTACACTGAAGCACACTAATTTTATTACAGAAAATAAAAAAATTTTATTGTATTTGAATAAATATTAATATATTATATTTATATATTAATTTATTTATTCTTATTTGGGTGAAGTTCATAAATCTTTAGTCTCTACCTGGAAAATTAATCAAGGTACTAAAAAAATTTTTTCTAAAAGTTTGAACAAAATCGAACAATAATAATACGTGCCTCTTGGTAACTGAAATTTTAAATGTCGAATATGTGTAATTTTTAATGAAAATCACTTAATATTCTTTCAAGCACATAAAAATAACTAAAAATGTTCAAACTTGGCATTTTTGAATTACATGATAATATTTTAAAATAATCACGTGTAGATTTGGGCATTTGTAATATACGTGTAAAAACTTTTCCTCGTGAATTTACATGCATTTGGCCATTTTCACTAAGAAGAAGTTTTATTTACCTTTTAGCAGGGATAGGTTTATATATAATCTACTTAACGAAAAAAAGAAAATGTGTTGTAGAAAAGAAATTGACAAGCGTCTAATAAGTCATCAAGAGGTATATTTACATTTTGTGCAATTACTGAATAACGTTTAATGATAGAATCACGTACATGGTTGGAGCCAACATTCGTAAATAAAGATGCGACATCCAGGCTAATCAGAATGTTACCGTCAGGAATATCAAGATTTTTTATTCTTTCTATGAAATCAAAACTATTTCGTATATGAGATTTGGCTTTTAGAAAAGAATCATTTAATATGTTATATACATGCTTGGAAAAGAAAAAAAACTCTAAAAAAGACATCGCAATAAAAGAAACTTTTCTTGTAATGTAGACTATGTATGACGTTTTCTTTGCTAAAAAGTAACTACATGTAAGTCTTCTTCACCACACATTAAAAAGTAAATCTTAATTTAAGATCAGTCTTAAATTCAGTACTGTCTGCTCTAATGTTAAATCATACAAAATTCATTGCTTAAATTCAGCATTGACTGCCTTAAAAATGTTGCGTCTTAATTTAAGAATGCTTTCCTGCCTTAAAATGAAACTTTGTTTTTACTGTGTATAAAAGTTTCTTTCATAGTAAAATAGATAATATAATGAAGTTATCCCTACTATAATGTATTCAAAAACTTTTCGTAATTCACAAGACCAACTACAGATCAACGCATGCATAAGTTCGTATGACTGTACCTTGCCAGTAGGCAGAAAACATTTACTGTAGGAAATTATATGCTGATTAAGAATTTTTTATTATGAAAGATTTCGACAATAGCAGCAATTAGTGACATCTAGTAGATGTCGATTGAACTCTTTGGTTTAGAGTCAGGTGTTTTTCTTAAGATAATTATTCCAATATGGTTGTCGGTAAATAATTATATTTTTGAATTTAATTTTTGATCTGAACAAATAAGCTGCGTGATCGACTGCACTGTGCATCTGTGAGGACTTGACCCCCAGTTAATAGATCTCTATCGCGAGACTAGGTGCATTGGTAGGCTTAAGTCCCGCGATAGGCAGCTATTAACTGGGGTTCGAGTCCTCACAGATGCACAGTGCAGTCGTTCACGCAGCTTATTTTTTCAGACCGGAAATTAAATTCAAAAATATAATTATTCACCGACAACCATATCGGAATAATTATCTTAAAAAAACATTTATGTTCGTGGTAAAAATTAGGTTCGAGGTCAATTACAATTAAAAAACCTTTAATTTTTAGAAATATTTTTAAAATGTAAATTTGACAGATATAAAACCTTTTAGGAACGTTCCTCGAACATGATTATATTTTATACCCACTTGGTTAAAACTGTCCTCTTGTCCATTACCTACTACTCTTGAGATAGACATTTATAAATCATTTGATTCGAAAAAATAGTTCAAAAAAATTTGTAAAAATTTTATTTCAAACACAATATTATGTACTACAAAAATTCCAAATTTAAGAATTTTTTAGTTTTTTAAACAAATAAGCATACTTTTAAAACCCTGTATTTCTTTATAAATCTGAACGATCAAGCTATAGAGAATTATTTTTTGAAGAAAATAAGCCATCATTGGTTTAAGTCGACTACGTTTTGAAAATGTTTAACCTTTTGATATAAAGAAAAATTTGATCATATGTAAAATGTCTAAATAAACAATTTTTGTAGGTTTAAAAAAAAACCTAGGGTAATGTCACCTTGAGTGTTCCGCCTAAGCTTTTTTCTAAACAATTCTTTATGACAGCAAATTAATCGGAGGTTTCTATTCCAAGCTTTAGTTTAGATCCCTAGATAAGTGTTTATACCATAGTAGCATTGATTTTTTTTATTTGGGAAAAACAATTGACTTTAAAAAAATAGCTCATTTTTAAGGAATGAAAAAAGTGTAACCTTAAGTGGACCACTCTTAAAAAATTGTAAAAGTTATTCTAAATTCTTTAATGTATTTAATATTTCTGATATATTGAAACAAAATTTATGCTTATGCAGCTTCAGACCATGTTTGTATCGCAATGTTTACAAGTGAAACCATTTTCAATAGTTTTGGCACATATCACATCAAAATCACAAAAAAATTAATAAAGAACATAAAACAGTTTCAAACCAATTTATTGTCAATTTATTTCCATAAAAATGGTAAACTGACATTAAAAATATAAAAAACAGGCAGTCCAGTCATGGTTATAAACAGTGGTCCACTCATGGTGACATGCAACTTTTTATGGCAGACACCAACATTTTTTTTTTATTTAAAATTATCACTTAATTAAACTAAGACAATCAATTTCAATGTCCAAAGTAGTAGGAAAAAAATAAGTTACCTTTTAAAACTTAAATTTTACATTACTTTTACACTTCCGAATCACTTTACTCATTGTAAGAGCGACTTCTTTTTTGGTTTGTGTTCTTAAAAATGCGTTACATCAAACAATAACGTATATGATTATCGCGGAACATAAATTCTTACTGTTTCTAGGTGCGGTGCTGCTATTCGTTTTATTTATTTCACGTTTCCGCTGTCAGATAACTTAAAAACTCAGGTGGTCCACTCAAAGTGGCGGTCCACTCAATGTGACATTACCCTACAACCTTTTTTTTCTTGAAAATAATAATAAAATCATTTATTCAAACAGTTGCACTACGTTTACTGCATATTTACTTTTTAATGGACGGAGATATAGAAATTTTGTCGCATGATCTTGATAGTTTAATAACCACTTGAATTCATCATCAGGGTCTGACTGAAAGTCAATGAAATCTACTTCACCTCTTATATTAATACCGTCAGAAATTATTAGCTTGACAACAATGACATATTTTAGAGTAACACGCTTTCTGTCACAAGTTTTACAGAAATAAACAAACATACTGTAAGCTATTTTTGAAATTTTCCATTTGTTTTTTGCATAAAAAATCATCTTATCCCTTCCACCATGACCTGTACGAACGTGAGATTCTAAAAGTTTGTCGTAAAAATCCTCCATTGCAACCATGAAAATTAAGGGATCATTAGGATCACATCTTTTTAATATGACTTACGTTTTACCTCCGATTTTGAAACTATAGTTTTGAGTAATGATAAAGATGGAACTACAGTTTATTATTAAATTTATTCCACTTACATAATGTAAGAGTAATAACCGGTATTAATTAGCTATACTCAAATATAAATGTTCATATTTACATTTATTAACGAGAAGTCAGCACTATTGAATAGTGTTTGTTCTAATGGACTGAATATG
Organism: Leptopilina heterotoma; assembly: GCF_015476425.1. Classification (NCBI taxonomy): domain Eukaryota; kingdom Metazoa; phylum Arthropoda; class Insecta; order Hymenoptera; family Figitidae; genus Leptopilina; species Leptopilina heterotoma. The sequence continues at coordinate 3,268,004 of NW_025110946.1, read as the reverse complement.
ATTAGACTAGTAGATAACGGTTCGATATTTATAGGCAAGTAGACGTTAAGAGAATCTAAAAATTCGATTTTGTCTACTGGCTGGCCATTAGAAAAATGCTTAGGCCTTTAGCTAATGTCCTGAAATGTCTATCGGCCTACGATGGGTGGTTTTTAAACCACCCACGCTGGTGTGTGTTCTTCTCGGTTCGCCACTTTTATCTACTTAGATTCTTTTCACGATGATCTATAGAATCTTTAAAGCGTTTTTGTCCTCCTGCATTCACGGGACACCGGCCATCGCCCTCACGTCATGCGCTTGACGATCGGAACCGGAGAAGGATTTAGCCGAAGCATTACCAAGCAGGTAGTTATTTTTTTACCGCTTATTTTCATGATTCGTGATGTTTTGGTTGTCCTTTAGTAAAAAGCCCCGCCACCGCCGCAAAGTCTACCGAACATATCCAAGATGCTAACCATGTCTGAAAGTGGATAAGTATCTACTAGTCCCAACACATCTATAACATCAATGATGTTCGGCATTGGACAACCATTGGCGGGGAAATATTATTGTGCTGATACAACAATTAAAATTTTTAAACATTTCAATTTAAAAACCTTTTGAAATTTAATTATTTCTAAAAAATTATACTATTTAGTTTTTAATAGTCAATTATTTTTCAAAACTTTTAATTCAATTTTTTTTAAATCAATTCTTATCAGAAAATTTTAACTTACTTTGAAGAAAATATCTAAAAAAGGGAGCGTTCACAAATTACGTAACATTATAAAGGGGAGGGGGGGTCTAGCTATTTGTTATGTACAGCAGAAAAAATGACGCTAATGTATGTAACAGTGTGTTACATGGGGGGAGGGGGGTTCAAAATTTTTAAAAATTAGCGTTACGTAATTTTGAACGCTCCCAAATAACTAAGGAAATAAATGATTAAATAGATATATTTTTTAAACTAAAAACTTGTTCATCAAATGTAATAATATAATAATAGATGTTTATTTATGTACATACTTACCACATAATTTTCAGATTGAGTATTTAAGTAAAATGTTGCATGTTAATTATGCTACATGTAACAAAGGAATCAACGTCATTCTACTTTTAGATGGAATCCTATAAACTTTACATAGAACAGTTTCTACTGATACTTCTTTTAATAAAATCATTTTTTTGATTGAATACAAATAATTTTAAAATCTAAAGGAACTGAATTTATCCAAGCAACCAAATTGTTTTACATCTTTAGTGTAGCAAATTATGGACATTGTGTGAAACGTATTTTGCTCCACAAATTACTTTAAAGTCTTTGACAAATCGTACCAACATATCTTGACAAACATCTACTTTTGACGGCATTGTCAATTGAATGTCACTTACCAATACTGATGTTGCCGTATGTAAGAATATAAAATGCTCATACAAATCACGTCGAATGTTCTTTAATACTACTGGAGCTGCATAGAGAAGAAATGTCCGGCATTCAGTTTCCTTCCAATGTGAAGAATGTCACAATGGACGAGGTTTTCTATCAAACTCGCGAGGTACGCTGTAGCCAAGACACTTAAATTTTCTAGAAATATCATCTATTTTAGCCGGTGTGACCTTTTAAGTAAAAAGCAAAAGACTTTGCGGGAGCATAGCAGATAATACATTCACATTAAATTGAAACATTCGAATCTTTTAAACCATTTTGACATAAAGGAATCAGTTTTTCTACAAATTCTTTCAGGAATTCGTTTGCGTCATTTGGTTTTGTACTTCCATAGAATGCTCCAATAGGATAGACAAGCTTTCCATTAGTTTCTGAAGAGAGAATCATCCTTCGGGTCCTGATTTTAAAATTGGTAAAATATCAATGTTGAATACTAATTTAACTTGTTCCATCTTTTTACCCTCGTTCTCAAATTCTTGCAAAATTGCTCTAACCGCACGTTCTACTTCAAAATGGTGATATGTATCGCCGCCGAATTCAACAATTTTAACGTGCCTTACAGTATTCAGAAGAGTTCTTGCACCTACATAGTGGTATCAAAAAATTAATAACTGGTCTCAATATTAGAAGCAATACTGTTATAGCTTGATAGGTGATATGAAATGTTAAAGCCCAGTTTTTCAAAGTCTCCAGAAATAAATTTTTGGTTCGTAACTACCATTTATATCATACTCGTCTTCTTCGTTTGTAAACACATCTTCGCTATCGCTAAGGTAAGAGTTTTTAGATCCGCTACTACTATTTGAATGAACCTTATCGTTTTCGTCGTCAAAACAACTTTGATCGCTGTGATGTGCGCTATAAAAATAAATATATTTATAAAAAAGGTCATGAAAAGTAAACAGTTTGACTATATCAGACACACTTACAAAGAGAAAGACTTGAATATACTTTTTAAACAATGCTATTTACAATATCTATTATTTTTGTTCGGATGATTTCAATACTACACGGAGAGAAAAATCAAGCGTTTGTAGTATGGACAGTTAAGCTTATTTCGTAAAAGAATGCACATGCGCAATATGCGTAAAACTTCTGCTGTATTTGTATAAATTTCTACGTTATCAGCATAAAAGTTCTACCTGTAACGCATGGGACGTCAGTATACTACGATTGCAAGAGATCCATGCTTTTTTAGTATATGTTTCATGCAACTGAGGTATAAAAACATGCCTCTTTAGCAGGACTTTCATACAAAATTAGCATAGGAAGTCTCCATACTACAAACGCTTGATTTTTCTCTCCGTGTATGTACTCGATATTCAATACTTATCTATATGGTTGAATTTTTGCAAAATTTGGAAAATTTTTAGAGATCTTAAAACCCTTGGAGCAAAAAATTCAATAAAATTCATTCATCCGACTTGAGTTAAGAGTACTCACATTTGCCTGAACATTCGGCCAGGGGAGAGGAAAACTCCAGAAAACCTGCTCCCCAGTTCAACCGGTTTATAGGCTGTCGAGTCATGAATGTACAAACATAGCCTTAGCGTCTAACCTCCCACTTGGGATATCTCGATCTCAGCGAAAAACAGAGGTCACCCATCCAAGTACTAACCGCACTTAAACGATACTTAACCTCCGTGATTGCAAGACATTTTTTAGAGATTCTTTTATATTCTTGAATTTGATGATTCAATGGCAGTTGAAGACTAGCACAAAAGTGTCGGTTTCAGATAGCAGACGACAGGGAGAAGAGTCATTCACTTGTTCGACTTGTTTGAAAATAGCGTTCATTTTTACCCTAGGGCTAAAATAACGCATGGGAACAGCTGTTATTTTTGCCCTAGGGTAAAATTAAACTCCATTTTTATAAGGGCGAACAAATGAATGACTTTACGCCCTGTCGTCAGCTATACAAATGCGTCATTTTTGCGCCCGCTTCCCCTACTCCTAGGCGGGAATATGTTTCTTTGCGTTCGCTTTAAGTGCCCGAAATGACATACTTTCCGTGCAGGTAGGGGGTCGTTCACAAAAATACGTCACACTCAGAGCTGTGTGTGACGAAGTGTAGAAAATTTTTTTTATATGTAAAAAATGTGACAAAAGGGGGAGGGGGTAAAAATCAGTCTGAAAGAGCGTGACGTAGTTTGTAAATGACCCCTAGTACAAAAAAAGTATTTTCAAGTTATAATCGTTTTTAAATTTTGTAGAATCTCTCATTGCTTTACGCGAGTAGAGTAATAGACCATTCTTTTGAATCTACATAAATATTAAACACTTACCTTTAAAATAACGAAAAATAAAATATTTTCATAGAAACAATCTTAAAATTTACATTTTCTAAAAAGTGCATTTGGCCATCTCTCCCAGAATGTCCGGGAAAGGTGGCCAATTCTTATTAATTTTGGCTTTTAGCTTAAACTTAATTTTTAATCGTTCACTTTACTATTTTTTTTGTGGTCGCATTTTAAACATGTATCATGGAATTCAGTGCAGTTGTAATGTAACTAAAAGTTTTAAATACTGCACGGAATTTAATTTTCTGTCAATTTAGTTTGATTTTAACTTTCGCCTTACCCTACAAATAGATCTCCATGTCTGGTGTCAATTAGATCAATTATTTTGATATTAGACATTTTTTAATTTGATTTCCTTTAATATATCTTAATCATTAATGACCATCTTACCTAATAATACATGATAAAAATAAACCACAAAATATTGAATAAGTAAAATAAGTTTTTGTTTATATCGAAGCGTGGGTTCTGTTCGATATACAGTTTTAGAAGATGTTCCATTTATTTTTTTATAGTTTAATTATTTATCTTTCCATTGCATTAGCGTATAATTAAATAGTCTTTAATTCTGTTGTATATTTTTAACTTATTTATTGAGAGTAGAAAACATATTCTCGTCATACGATTTTACGTAAAGGCGGCCAATGAAAGTTTGATTCACATTGTAGAGTGATTAACGTGGTTAATTTGTTGCAATTTGACCCAACTGACACCCTCTCTAGTGCGGTAGTATTCTCCTCTTTTCCGAGCGAATCTACCTGTGCTCTATGAATTCGCTGGAAAGCGAACTTCGAGCTGCAGAACATGTTCATTAATAATTTATGAGACATAATTGTAATTCTGTCTCATACCACACATGCACACAAACACCACTAGTCAGACTAGAAGACGAGGTGGAACGGATAAGCGAACCAATTGGAACTGACGGCTTAATTTTGGTAAAGTTCAAACATAAATTGTGTTCTATAATCGATTGCAATTTTTTTACTTTTAAAAAATAAAGAAAATTATCTTGCGTTAAATATTTATTTATTCGAAGAATATACAGGCAATGCCCTTTCGTACAAAGTAATAAATATAAGAAATAGTATACAAAATTAAACAACTGGATTATTGTTATTAATATCAAGAATTTAACATATTGTTAGATTTTGGAAAAATTACATTAAAATATTTTTAAAAACTAATTGGTATTATTTGAGATTGAATTATCTTCGAAAACAATTAAAATTTGGTAAAATCTTTTAAAAGTAATAGAATTTTCATTAAAAAATATTAATAAAAATGATCAAATTTTTGGAGAATTTTAATTATAAACAGGACCATTATTTCACAAACATTTCAATAAGTCCAGAATGTAAATATTTATTTTTTATTTACATTGTTCGAAGATAATTGAATCTTAAATAACACCAGCACACAAAAAAATAAAATTTCGAGTGCGATGAGTGCCATATGGTAGGTTCCCTTCCTTAGGGTATATCTAAGAAGAAAAACGTAGTCGGACCTAAAGTTTGGTGCTGGTATTTTTTTTACACGTCTATTAAGGTGGTTAACTCTGAGAAATTGATTTGCATGAGAATTTACTTACTTTTTATATCTAAAACAGTCCTTTCGCATATTTTTACTTTTGATTTGAATTCAGTGACTATAATTACATGAAAATTGAATGCATAAAAGAAATTAAAAATGTCGGATCCAAAATGTCAAATCTAAAAAAAAGATTTCGGTTTTCCTAAAAAATCGTTGCTCGGGGGTTTTCGGGGTCCCTGATTACGAATTTGAAGTCGGTTTTTAAAAATTAAAAATGGCGAATCCAATATGACGGTCAAAAAAATTTTTAATTTTTCAGAATTGAATATAATGTCGGTTTTTACCAAATTTTAAATGGCAAATTGAATACGGCTTACGATTAAAATTTTTACATTTTTTTTATTCTTTTTACTTACAATTAGGTGTTTCTTAAAGCCGTTAACTTTAAATCTGAATTTTTCCTACGTCTGGAGTGCCCAGAAAGGTGAAGAATTTAATTTTGAACATTTAAAACGATTGAATGTTGCATTTGAACAGCCGTATGACACTCCTATACATTTTCATATGAATAAGTATTATTATTATAATAATATTATTATAATTATTATTTTCATTATTTATAAATACTTATTAATTATTTATCAATATATAGCAAACTTAATAATAATTAATAAATATTTGTAAATTATAAAAATAATATTATTTTTTTTTCATCCTGACAAAATATCGGCCCTTTTTGCAGTCAGCGCCAGGTCAAATCTCTGCCAACTTATTTATAGCAATTGAGGCTCCGGATCTTAAAAGGGCACTTTTACCATTTAAAATCAATGCTGAAAGTGTCCTTTTAAGATCCGGAGCCTCAATTGCATAGGTATACCTGCATTTGAATAAAAATGCCAATCTTCTGTCTACAAAAAACATTTGTTAAAATTTAGGTTATGTCCCAAGTGCGAAATGCCAAGACTGCAAAAACGGCCTATTATTGCTCCAGTAATGTTTGCCGATAATTGGAAGTAGTTACTGGGCCATTTCTGGTGTTCAAAATGTCCCATTGCTAAGCCAATGATGGCTGACATTGACGATGATGATGGCTGATGATTGACAGATATTCTAATTTTCCAAGACTGGGCCGACTCTCGGCCCAATAATGGCACGTTATTGACAAAGTTTGTAAATCTTTAATGGCGAAATACAATTGCCAATGATGTGCCGACCATCGGCCCAGTAATGGCTCATTGTTGGCACTTTAATGGCAAAAATTTTGTAAATTATAATTGTTAGTAATGGGACGTAGCTCGGCTCAATAACGGCACATTAATGGCTAAATTTTTTTTATCTATGACGTCAAATTATAATAGCCAATATTAGGACGAAGCTTGGTCCAATAATGGCACATTATTGGCATTTTAGTGGCACAAATTTTGTAATTTTGTTGGAAAATTACAATTGCTAATATTAGGACGTAGCTCAGTAATGGCACATTAGTGGCTAAAATTTTATATCAATGATGGGAAATTACAATTGACAATAATAGAAGGTAGCTTGGCCCAGTAATTGCACATTAATGGGTTAACATTTTGTATCTATGATGGCAAATTATAATTGCCAATATTGGGACGTAGCTTGGCCCAATAATGTCACAGTATCGGCCAGTGTAGTGTAGCTTATAAGAACCCTTTTGCTTCCTCGACTTCACGTCAGAGTAGCAGAGTGGTCAGAGTGTTAGGCTTTGGTGCGTCAGGTTCAGGTATCGATCCTTGCGAGCGGTAAGAATTTTTCAAATGTTTGGAAGTTTGCGTTTAATTTAAGAACATAAACCGTATAAATATTATCAATTAATTAGTTAATTAATTAAAAAATATTATTATTTTTTTAATTTTGCCAATATTGGGGGAGTAATGGCAGCCGGTATTGGGCCATTGATTTCTGCCGAGATCTGACTGCCGACCTCGGCTGACGACCAACCGCGGTCAACCTCCTAAGAGTCGATCCAGTACTGTCTGCCAAGATTCGGCCAAGATTCGTTTATCGGATTTTTCCTTAACATAGACTCATTTTATGTTACAACAAAAATGGTTTCAATTTTTGTGTGTGGTTGCTTGTGAAAATAAAATTGTAAATATATTTTTATTTGTAAAAAATTAGTTTCCGTGTTTATTGCATTCTTTCTAATTCTGTGACTTGAACAACTCCCCTTGGTAAAGGCGCACGACAAATTTTTGGTTAATTTTCTAGGTTAAATTATGCCTTCAAGGCAAAAGTAGATAAGAAGTGTATGATGCAGAGGAATCATTTTTGATTTCTCTGCTGTCTGTGTCCGTTCAAAGGTCGTCCAAAAAATATCTTACATCCAGAAGACATCCTTAGGACATAAGATGTCTTTTGGATGTCTTCCAAATGGACATAGACGTCCTAAATATATCTTAAGGACGTCCTAAAGACATTCCAGTGACCACAGGGAAGAATCAAAAGAGTTTGTAAAAATTTTAAATGTCAGCCGTATTCAATTTGCCATTTAAAATTTGGTAAAAGCCGACATTATATTCCCTCCTGAGAAATTTACAATTTTTTTGGCCACAATATTAGATTCGCCATTTTTAATTTTTAAAAACCGACTTCAAATTCATAATCAGCGACCCCGAAAACCCCCGAGCAACGATTTTTTAGGAAATCCGAATTTAGAAAAAAAACGCCATTTCAGGTCTGCCATTTTGGATCTGACGTTTTTAATTTCTTTTATGTATTCAATTTTTTTGTAATTATAGTCACTGAATTCAAATCAAAAGTAAAAATATACGAAAAGATTATTTTAGATATAAAAAGTAAGTAAATTATCATGCTAATCAATTTCTCAGACATCGCCACCTTACCAGGCGAACCCATCATATTTTGATAAATTAAAAAAATTTTGAAAAAACCAAAAAAAACACCAAAAAATTGCAAAATTGACTTTTTTACAAAAAACGTTGTAGTTTCTTAAAAATTTGACTAATTTAAAAACTATTTTAGGTTTTTAAAGTTAAATAGAAACACTTTTAGGGGAAAAAATTAGTTTTTGTATTACTTCCAAAAAACATAATTATTTAAACATCTGAAGTGAAAGACATTTAAGACAATTGACGAATAGTAAAAATCATAAAAATAAATTATAAAATGGACTTAAACAATTAATATTTACTAAAAATAGTGTTATAAATTTAAAATTTTACAAACTTTATATATCTGAATATATTAATATTAAAATTAATAACTTATGAAATGATTCTGTAAATTAATATTTAATCGAAGTTTTAATTAACAATTCTTAATACCTCTAATATATGATACAATATTATTAATAATATATAATTTATTATTTAAATTTGACTGTCATATACTACATTTTTCTGTATTAGAATTTAATTTCTGACTGTAGAGAGAGTACAGAAATTTTTAATAAATCTTTACTCAACTTTCATAAGTTGTTACAAATACAGAATGTCTATTTTTCATAAAAATAGAATTTTTGTATAAAAATGTTTCTTTTTTATAAAATACAACTTTTTCATGCATAACCTATCTTGACAATTTTTCTAACGTTAGAGAGTAACTGGGGTGTCCAGACACGCCAGACGTATTTTAACAGGAGATAGAACTCTTCCTAGAGCAAAAATTTTGGCGGCACATACAGGTGTCAAAAGATAGAGGTTCAAACTAAATTATCAACGGGTTTTGAGCGTAAAAAAATTATTGGTTAAGCCATTGGAATACTTTGAATTTTGCTTGGTGTGTCCAGACACCCCAGTTACTCCTTCTAGGGTTAAAAGTAATTCTAAAATATTATTTTCGTATGTATTTGGATTTTTGGAAATGTGTAATTAGAAATACTGAAAATATTACATTTTAAAAAATTAAATGCTAATTTTAAAAATTAGCAAATTAAAATTAAATTTAAAACATTTGTTTATAAGTCGAAATAGTCTCAATTTTCTTACTTTCCCTAAAAAAACATTTTTTTATTGACATTTCCCTGACTTTACTAACAAAAATTTTGTTTCCCTGACCATAGTGTTATTATAACAATGTAATAATTATAAAAAAATAAAGTGTTGAATTGAATTATAGTGTTTATTTATGATTTTAATCATTAATCATTTTTGTAATTTCTTGCTTTGAAATATGTTTAAAAATAAGCTTTATTACTTTTTAACATGCAAAAAAAATATTTATTTTTTAAATGTGCAATGTCCACGTGGACAAGTGTAAAGGGGAAGGGGTTGGCCAAATGTCCACGATTGTCCACAACCGGAGGCAGGGGGGTCAAAAATTGGTGAAAAATTGTCCATTTGGTTTATGGAACTACGATAAAATTTATACCCCTCACTCATACCTCGTTCTCGATCTCCCTCTCTTTAACTCCTTAATCTATCTGTAAGTGAGAACAGAAAAATAATTAGCCAATAAGGAAATAAGACGCACTTTTCGTATTTTGTCTTGAAAGTGAAATTCCCCACTTTTTCTTCCTCTACCAATTCCTGTTCCCCTCTTTCTACCTGACACGGAAAATGGAGAAAACATTATGCTCTTCTGTAATCCAAAGAAATAGGCGTTACTATCTTACCTATTCGTTTCTCTCTCCTTCCTACACTAAACTAAAAGAAGAGACAATACCTCCCTCTCTTTCTCTTTATCATGCTTTCTCTCTCACTGTGGACAGACTGAATGAATGAATTAGAAGATTATTATAGTTAATTTGGTCAATGGGCACACTTATTCAAAAGACATCCTAAAATTGTTCCATGTCTTGGTCATTGGATGTCTTTAATATGTCTAATGGACGTCTTAATTACATCTGATAAAACATGTTTATTTTTTAAATAGGGAAACTTTCTCTTTAAATTTGTAAGGTCTAGGAGTATAAAAGTAGGTTACACAAGTAACAGCCTACTTTACGACTACTGAAACCTAAATAAACCCTACAATTTAAATTTAAAGTAGGGCTTAAATTTCGACTCTGGTAGCGATAAAATAATAAAAAGTAAATTATGTATTAGGGAATTAAAGCCAAACTGAATTTGTGATTGAATATTAGCACCAATAATTGTTTACACAGAAGCTGTATAATCATTACTTATTTAATATTTGAAATAAACATTATTGATTTTCAAGGAAATTAATTAATAATGTTTTTCAATTTTCTCTGAATTTATTGATTCATAAAATCCGTTTTTAAAATTATAAATGCAAATTTCGCACGGTAGGAAAATTTACGATTTCAATAATTTGAGAATGTTTTGTAAATGTTTATTTTCTTAACTAGATTAATGCTGCAGTTGCACATGCATTTTTTGCTCTTTACCATTGCATGAATGAGAAAATACTGTCCGAGTTGCATGCAAACAACTGGTTATCATGGTCCTTTTTATTTCAATTGTTTTATGTTCGAGGAAATCTAATCTTATTTAGTTTCTTTAAAAAAAAATTTTTTATTTTTCTTTTAATATAATAAAATAAAAATTTTTCTTTTATTTAATAACAAAATATGTAAAATGAAATGCAAAAGACTGATTACACATTTAATTAAAGTTTGATAAATTGAGAATGATTTGTAAAAATTTATCTTCTTCTCAATTTTACTTCTCCCCTATTTATTAATTGTTATATATTGTTATTACATCAGACAGTAGAAACTAAGCATCCATTTAATAATATTCTTTTTGCGTTCCACCTAGAGCTGATATCAAAGTCACACTTTATGTATAATCGACAAATGGTGATTTTCAAATGCTGACTTAGTTTTGAAGAAACGGTGGTGATTTTAAAACTAATTTAAATCCTCGAATATATTAAGGTCGTTTATCTTGACGACAATGCGTATTCCTATGAAATTAGGATCTGAATTGCTCTTTCTATTTTTCACATATTAGCAGCTCATTTTATTCCTCACAAATCTCTCGCTTTCACTAACTCTTCAGATTTATTCAAGCTTCGAGGCTTGTAATTTTTGTCTAGGGAAAACAATTTCTAAAAGACTAATAGAACAATAATCATCAGCTTCGGTTTTAGTTGAATATCTCCATGAGAACTCAGGACTGATTTTGATCTTAAATTTACTGAAGTGGAGGTGAGGGAGAAAAAGAGAAACTTAAATGCATTGTTTACGAGAATGAGATGAAGAACTTTGATACCAGTCGTATCGTTATTTACTCTCGTTTTTCCCACAGAAATTCGTTTTTAAATCCTTTCTAACTTTCGCAGCCCTTTGTTAAGAGATTAGAGTTTTGTTTTACCAGCAATAGTTCGCCATTGCTTTGCGTTTTTTACTAAATAAACATTTTAACGGATAAACTTTATTTACACGTCAGCGCAGAGCAAAAAGTTAAACTTATTTTTGTTGCATCTTAAAATAAACTTCATTTTAAATGCGTATAAAATTAAGTCAGACTCTCACTCAACTTGAAAGCAGATGTTTTCAGTGCATGTACAGAAAATAAAAAGTGTTATTTTAACACCGAATTTGGTGTTAAAATAACACGCAACAAATTTAATCGTTATAGGTGGCGCCACATTCTATGTCGTTTAACATTGGTTAATTTAACACGCAACAAAAATCACACCAACTTTTTTCTAGTGTGTATAAAACCTGGGATTAACGACTTACAATCTCCCCGAGGGCAAGCGATAAACATTGCAAGTAAATATTTAATAAATTTTCAGAAAATTTTCGGTGCTGTGAGGGGAAGGGTGTTAATAATAATTAGTAAAAAATTATTATTTTGAAGACTTAAATTCTAAACTAATAGAGTTATAAACTAGAACCAAAAAAGCGCGCGATGAGCGCACACTCTTATAGTCATATCAGACAAAATCAAAAAAAAAAAATATATAGCCGCCGCCAACGCCGCTGTTTCAAGATTTTTTGACCTACAGGTCAAAGCTTGACCTGTAGCTTTTCTTCCCTCAAAATTTAGGTCAATTTTAAGGGTGGTTTTGATTTACACATTAAAAATTGACAAACAATTCCCTCTGTCCTCAAATTGTAGGTCAATTTTAAGAGCAGTTCTGACCTACACGTCATTTAGGTCAATTTTAAGGGCAGTTTTGACACACACGTCATTAATTGCCAAAAAATCTCGTCTGACCTGCTATTTCCTCAAAATATAGGTCAATTTTAAAGGTAATGTTGACTTACAATTCAAGGGTTCACATGAATCCTCTCTGACCACAAGAATCCCTCCAACTCCTTAGCCCTGTTAATATTTTAGTCATTTGTGACCTACAACTTTAAAGTTTAAATTTTCTAATCCAAATTTTAAAGAACACCTCTTTCATTACCGTATTTCCTTTAAAGATTTTAATTATTTTAACACGAAATAGTATTAATTTTATTAAAATGAATAATATGAACAATATATTTTATTTAATTTATAATTTTTTAAAAATAATTTTTATTTTAATAATAAAAATAATGTAAAGTATAAATATATAGTTTACAATAAAGCAATGAAACATCTCACTTAGACTAAAAATTTGTGAAGTAAATTTTTTTTACGTTTATTTAATTATTAACTAGCGATGTATACCTCACTCGTTAATGCTCGTTCGGTTGAAATTAAACTCATTTGTTTTTACTTTTTTATTTATAATTCAACGTCAGTTATTTTCTAAAGTTTTTTTTTATTAAATTGATCCTTTGACCACAGTAATTAATAATATTTTATTTTTTTCTCTATACTTAAATTTTATCAAAATTATATATTCTACGTGATATTTTTCTATGACATTTTAAAAACATTCCCTCACAGCACCGGGATATTCAGGATATCCCAGAGACGTCCTGGGGATATCGATTTGTTTTCGGAAGTTTGGATATCTCTGGGATATCCTAGGGACGTCCATGGATATCCAGAGGATAATCCAGGGATATCCAAACTTCCGAAAACAAATCGATATCCCCAGGACGTCTCTGGGATATCCTGAATATCCCGGTGCTGTGAGGGTTTTTTTTATAAACAAATTAATTTTTTAAAAATTTAGATATGATTAATTTTAATTTTTTCTTTATTTATTAGTACATACCTGAAAATATACAGAAAATTTTTCTAAAAATCCCGAGATGGGCCGATTGAGTTTAAAAAATATCACTTGTTAATTTTGTTAAGGCTTACAAATGCTTTCTTTTAGAAATATAAGCAAAAACGTCGCTGCTCCAGCGTGTGGTGCAAAGGCATTATTTGGCACTGATTTTAAATTTCATTAAATAATGTTTTTATAATAATATATTAAATAGCAACTATTAAAATTTTTGGCTGATTACTTTTAGAATCATGAAAAACAAAGACCGCATAAATTAAATGCTTAATTTAAAAAATATTCATCTATAAAAGGTAAATCTAGCACTTTTGCTCCACTCTCCCCTATTAATAAATAATCATTTTTACTAATTTTTTAGTAAAATTTAGGTACTAATTAAAAAGCAAACATTTTTGGCTTTTTAATGTAGTTTTTAACTTTTCAGTGATTAAAAGAGTTTCAGAATTCATTAAATCTTTTTAGTAATAATTCTTTGAAAACAATATTTTTCTTGAAAAGAAAAATAATTAAAATATTAAACATAGGGGAGACTGGGGCTAAATGTTAAACTGTGAAAATAGTTAAAATTCATTATCTTTCGAACCGAAATAATTAGAGGTTTGAAATTTTGATTATAGAAGGGTGTTATTACTTTAAATAAATGTCCGAAGTTATATGATATTCTGTTCATTTTTGTGGTGTCTATAATATGAATTGTGTTTTGACCTTATACTTTTGTAAATTTTTACGAAAAAGAAAATTTCAACTTTTAAGTACATTTTTTTAACTTATTCTCATCACGATTTATTTAGGTCCTTATTCGGGTCCCCTGAAGATCTACCTAAAGGTTTTTGCTAAATATTTGTAGTCAGATTTTGTATATTTGTTGTTAAATTCTCTCTGCCCTCTGACCTTAAAATTTAGGTCAATTTTAATAGCAGTTTTCATCTACATGTCAAAAATTGACAAGAAAACTCCCTGTGACATGACCTTTCCTCAAAATTTAGGTCAATTTTAAGGTCAGTTGCGACCTACACGTCAAAAATTGACAAGAAAATTTCCTCTGACCTGCTACTTCTTCAAAATTTAGGTCAACTTTGAGTGCAGTTTGACCTACACGTCAAAGCCCCATTAGGACTCCCTAATGTATTGTGACCATAGGTCAAACTTTATGTCAAATTTGACATATTTTTTAACCTACACATCAAAAAATCAACTTGATTAGGATCCTTTAAGGGGTTGTTTTAAATTTTCGAAGGCTTTTTTTAACATGAAATTCAAACAAAGATTTCTGTGTTTTTAAAAAACTTTTATCTGAATTTTTTGAGATTTTCGAAAAAGTTGAAGTCAAGATACAAAAATGAGAAAATTTGATAATTTTTTTTATTTCTTCCTCACTCTACAACTCAAAAAATAGTTAACGAAATGACTTCAGAGATGGCTTATTTTACGCAAAATTTAATCAGCTTTCTAACCGTATTTAAGATTTTTTTTGTATCTCCTTTTATTTACAAGATATGATTGAAAAAGTGATGGCATGTTTTTTCATAGAGAAGGAGTTTACACCGTAAGCCTTAAGGCTTACGGTGTAAACTCCTTCAGAGTCGCGTGTAATCGTCCTGATACTCGTCCTGATATATATATATTCCATATAATCGAAGTATATAATATGGACAATACAAACCCTTTGTACAATAGGGATTTTGTTATTGTGGAAAACTTTGAGGACTCGGGATGTAACTAACGATTTAACGCTAGTCTTTTCTTTCTTTATCAAGGAAGAAAAACATAAGAACTTCGTTAAAAATTGTTTATCTCTTTCTACACAATTACAACTGTCATAAGAATATTCTCGTCTGAAAATCTTACTGTTCTTTACTTCGCCTTTCAATAAAACTGACATAAGAGATTATCTCTATTTAAATTTAACCATCAATTTCTTCTCGTTCCAAAACAAAATCCATAAGAATGTCTTACTTTACCTAATTTACATATCTACTCGTTTCTAAATAAGGATTGAATAGTTCCTTCAGAGCATTTAGATTTTAAGAATTAGGCCAATATAGGAGACTAGAATGAAACGTTTCTTCGGCGTATTTCTGTGCGAAATGTTTTTTAAGCATTGATATAAATTTAGAGTGAAAAAATGAAACGCATTTTAAGTATTAACATTTTTACTGTTCTGACCTGAAAAAATAAAAAATTTGAGTATTCAAAATTTTTACCATTAATCTATCCCGGGACTATAAAGCTACCCTTCCAGACCTTAAAATATATCATTACTTTCTTTTCTGGAAGCTCTGCTACTGCAACTTACCGCCGGTGGTCGTTTCGAAGCAGCTGGTAGGCCTTTAAAAAATGCAAAGTTTCAAATTAAACATTCAGAAATTAACTATGTGTTCTTTTTATTGAAATTTGTATTGTTTAATATTATTTATTTAAAATTACTTTAATCTTTATTTAATCTCTCCAAAGTTTAGGATACTTTCTGTCGCAGAATTAATAAAAAACTCACTTTATTAAACATGGCATCTTACAAGAAGTACATACTTTTATTCGGGGATACAGTGTGTTTTTGGGTCAATTTACCTCAGTAGAAAATAATATGGGCTAGAAATGAAAAATTTTAGAGGTTTGTTGTCCGGTTTTTTAGATAAAGAATCGAAAATTTTTTGTTTCTTTTAAATCGTTTTGGTAGATTTAGATAAAAACGCATTTAAAATTTTGTAATGTATTTTAGTGAGTTAGAAGGAGTTTACACCGTAAGCCTTAAATATAAGCCTCCGCGCGCATAAACGGATATGCCTCCATGAGGATATACTTGCGTCTGCGCAAAGTGTTTGCCTGCAGCTGTGTTGTGAAAGAGTTTGCGTTGACCACGTGTTCGCGCAGGCGCAAATATATGCTCCTGGAGGCATATCCGTTTATGCTCGCGGAGGCTTATATTTATGGCTTACGGTGTAAACTCCTTCTTAAGACACAGTCAGAAAAATGACTATATCTTTTTTCTTTTACATATTTCTTTAGAAATGTTTTGGGATAGTAATTTTATGATACTAAAGAACATTTTAGAACTTTAAAAAGAAATTTATTTTTTTCAAATTCTTGACCAGAAAGGCCCCTTAAGGAGGAGTGATACTCCTGAGGTCTCTTTTGAACTTGTTTTTCATGAATACACAGGCACACAAAAAAATAAAAAAGTCAAAACCCAGAGGTCACACCCCCCTATCCCCATGTTTTTGGGGTCGCTGAAACCGAATATGACCATGAAAAATTTTTTTCATCGGCCATTTTCCCGCTACCACCCCCTTACACCTGCTCCCGGGGGTTGATATTTCAGTTTAAAAAAAAGTGGAGTAGGGTGTCTATTCCTATGTTTTTTGGGTCGCTAAAACCAAAAAAGACTACCAAAAACAAATTCTTCCCTCCCTTAACCCCCTACAACCCCCTTAACATCCGAAAGGTGGAGGGTCGAAATTCGAATTTTCACGAAAAGTCGATTACGGTGTCTAGACCTACGTTTTTTGGGTCGCTGAAACCAAAAAAGACTACCAAAATCAAGTCCTTTCCACCCTCGACCCCCTACAACCCCCTGCAATAATTTTTGATAATTAATATTTAATTTTCAATTTCCCAAAAATCGGTTCGTTTTATTTGAAAAAAATTATTGCAGGGGGTTGTAGGGGGTCGGGGGAGGAAAGGATTTGATTTTGTTAGTCTTTTTTGGTTTCAGCGACCCAAAAAACGTAGGTTTAGACACCGTAATCGACTTTTCGTGAAATTCGAATTTCGACCCCCCACCTTTCGGATGTTAAAGGGGTTGTAGGGGGTTAAGGGAGGGAAGAATTTGTTTTTGGTAGTCTTTTTTGGTTTTAGCGATCCAAAAAACATAGGAATAGACACCCTACTCCACTTTTTTTTAAACTGAAATTTCAACCCCCGGGAGCAGGTGTAAGGGGGTGGTAGCGGGAAAATGGCCGATGAAAAAAATTTTTCATGGTCATATTCGGTTTCAGCGACCCCAAAAACATGGGGATAGTGGGGTGTGACCTCTGGGTTTCGACTTTTTTATTTTTTTGTGTGCCTGTGATATTTTCAAGACACAGTAATAAAGTATACAAAATTTGGTTTTGAGGATGTTACTGTCTAATTTATTAAATAGACTCACTTTACTTCTATATAATTTCTGAGAGTGATAATTTATTATCAAAATTAATATTACACTTTAAAGGTTAACATCCCTCTCGCTAGATAGGATTTAGTCCCTAAAGCCTAAGTTTTACATTCTTATTTAAATAAGGTTTAATACACTAGAACCTCCAACGATTGCATCTCTATCTATTGCAGTTGTTTACGAAAGTTTGGCTGTTTGGTGGTCATCCGCTAGGGGGGTGAGAGGGGAGGACACCGCCATATTAATGCGAAGGCAGTATTGTACTAAGTTTAGTGTTCTTTTGCGCCCCGTTTTTTAAAGTTGTATTTTCATATTTCAACATGAGACTGAAAAAGGTCAAAAACGTAAAAGAACGCACTTAGACATTGAAACTAAACATAATATTTTAAAAAAAATAAAAAATGGCGAGGATAAAAATGACATTTTACGCCAATACAAAATATGTGAGAGTGTACGGCCCTGAGTGTTGACACTTTTATGGAAAGATGGCGCCAAGGTGAAAATCTCCATCTATTGCACACAAGAAGGTCACGCTGCAATTGTTGGAGGTTCTAGTGTATCTACATCTGTCTTTCTAAATGATTATGTCTCGTAGGTTACAACGACGTCTTCATTACCCATGTAGAAATTTTGGCAGGGGCTTGTCCGGGTCCAGACCGGGCTTCCCTAAACCGGCCGGGGCCATGGCGAAAGCCCGATTTGCCGAGCTCCCAGGCCGGGGCCCGGTCAGGTTCCCTGTTTCATGCGGGGTCAGGGCCCGGGTAGGGCAATTTCTGCACGGGTAGTCATTTTAATTTTAACACAAATTAGTCATAATTTTTCCGGCGGGTAGAAATTGCGGCCGGGTTGACCCTCCTTATGGGGGGTACGGTCATTTAACCGCGAAAAGTAAAGGTAGGGAAACCAGAGCAGTGTTTCTCCACCAGTATTATTATTATTATTATGCATTTTCCCCTTATTATTTAAGTAAAAATGAAAATAAGAAAATAAATAATATAAAAATAAAATTAAAAAGATAAAAATAGACAAAATTGAGAGTAAAAAATATTCTTTACCTGTTTAAGTAGTAAGAAATCCATGAAATTAGAATTTTAGTCAACCAGTTAAAAAATTTTAAAAACGCATCACAATATTTCCGGATAAAAAGTTAAATAAAATATGAATCAAATGCCGACGAACTATTTTGGATGGTTTTTCTGACATTTACTCATACATTAGACATACAATAAAAATCTTCTAAACAATTATAAGCGATTAAATTACTAATACATACACACTAAAATAGATAATAATGAATCACTCATAATTACAATCATTCAAACGATTATTTCAATTAAAAGCTATGAGGGGAATGAAATTATAA
Source organism: Leptopilina heterotoma (assembly GCF_015476425.1). NCBI lineage: Eukaryota > Metazoa > Arthropoda > Insecta > Hymenoptera > Figitidae > Leptopilina > Leptopilina heterotoma. The sequence continues at coordinate 3,249,156 of NW_025110946.1, read as the reverse complement.
TCAGACAGTGGAGGGGAGACAATATTTCCCCTCTTCATATCTTAGGTATCTGTGTCAAATTACAGAAGGTTCATCGTGGACTGTCCATCGTCTTCCGAATTTCCCCGATTACAATATTTCTCCTACTATTATACATCAAAGTAGGCGTTCGTCACAATACACATATACAATTCTTACAGTTCGGCCTTCCTGGCTTAGTTCGCCTGCCTCGAACTAATACTTTTATTCTCAATTCATCAATTTACAAGTTTACAAATTTACAAAACACAAATAAAATTTTTTTACAACGATGGAAAATGTTCTGGATAAGCTTCGCATATAATTGCTACAAAGTCGGCATGCCAGGGTCTCATATTACATGCTTCCCATGTACCTGTATAAGCTTTCTAAGTTAGTTGAAAATTCTCGACATCTGCCAAAATATATCTGTCATGACGCAATTATTTTGTAATTTCGTATGGACCTTTATATTGTAGTATTAATTTTTTCGCGATTCCGGCAGTGTTATCGAAATTCTTCACCATAACATAATCTCCCGCCTCATATTTTAACGGTTCCTTTCTTTTCTTATCAAAATGAGCTTTATTGTAATTTTGAGACTTTATTATTTTCTCGCTAGCCTCACGTCGAATCTTCTCAAGGTCTCTATCTTCATTAACGTGTCCAGCCTGCTCCAAACACTCAGCCACTTTGTCAACAATTTTTCCTCTCTGATTAATTCCAAATAGTAACTTACTAGGAGTCATACCGGCCGTACTGTGAGCTGTGTTGTTCAGAGCAAACTCGACAACGGTAATTATTTTATACCAATATTTCCCCGCTGAGACATCAGACATTTTTGCAAGCATCGGACCCAAAACTCGATTCACTCTCTCGACTTGTCCGTTTGCCTTCGGAGACGCCGTCGCCATGAGAACATGATTCACAACGTTTTTTTCCATAAACTCCTTAAACTCACTCGACGTGAAACATGTACCTCGATCGGAAACTATTGTTTTCGGTCTACTATAATTTTTAAAATATTCCTCCAAACACTTTATTGTTTCTTTCGATTCCGTCGTTTTTACTGCATATAATTTTACAAATTTAGTAAAACCGTCGATTACAAGTAAAATGTGGTTTTTCACAGAAATCTTAGGATCAATCGGTCCAAAATGATCGATATGGCAAGTCGAGAAAGGAACTTCGCCCTTAGGAATAGGATTTAAGTACTCTTCCCTCCTCCCAGAAGAGGGGGAAAAAGCGACACATTTCAAACAATTGGCGATGTGTATTTTCACTCTCTCTCTCATACCGGGGAACCAATAGTTCTTCATTATCGCTTGACACGTCTTTTCGGCACCGAAATGTCCCATGTCATCATGATTTTTTCTAATTACATTATTTACCATTCTCTCAGGAACATAGAACAAAATCTCATCATTACATTTTCGATAAACTAATCCATTATGCATTTCATACAATTTATCCTCGTTACTTTGCAATTTTTCGCGAATTTCTTTTATTTTTTATTAAAGTTTTGATTTATTGCTAAATTTGACTCAAATGAATTTTCTTCGACTATCATCACATTCACCATTCTACTCAACGCATCCACTTGTTTCATACGCTCGCCAGATCTATGCTCGACTGTTTTATCATATCTCTCGAGTTCGAAACACCATTTTTCGATGCGCGGACATACATCTTTTTTGTCGAGAGACATTTTCAGTGCGCGCGTTGCAGTCCGTCACAATTTTAAATTTTATACCCGCCAAATAAATATGAAAGCGTCTCAGAGCATAAACGATAGCCAAAGTTTCGAGCTCGAAACTGTGATACCGAGATTCAGCGTTGTGGTGCGTTTTGAGAAATAGAAAATTGGATGGAACTGACCATAATTTTTTCTTTGCAGCAAAACTGCACCATACCCCAGCTTACTGGCATCACAGTGGAGCTCAGCCTCATTCTTTGGATCGTAAATACTCAGTACCGGGGCTTCGATCAATTTTGACTTAAGCGCTTCAAATGCATTGTATTGCGATTCCCCAAAATTAAACTTTACATTTTTTCTCAATAAGTCATACAACGGTTTGGCAGTCACAGAAAATCCACCCACAAATTTTCGAAAATAAGCGCACAACCCTAAAAACGACTGCACCTCTCTAACATTTTGCGGAATTGGAAAATGAATTATCGACTCTAACCCACGATTCGTCGGCCTTATGCCTTCAGACGACACTCGATAGCCGACATACTCGATATCAGATTGTAAAAACTCGCATTTATCTACACGTAGTTCGAGATTATTTCCAACCAAACAAGCAAAAACTAGTTTCAAAATTTTCATTTGCTCTTCGAGTGTTTTTGTCGCTATCAAAATATATCGTCCAAATAAATAATAACCTTGCCCGACTTGATAAGCTCTGCAAAAACTTTATTTATAAATCTTTGAAAATACGCGGGACCCGTTTTTAATCCAAATGGCATTTTAAGAAATCCGAATTGACCTAGAGGTGTTATAAATGCTGTATATTTAATAGAATCAGGTGCAACATCTAAATGGTAAAAACCGTCCTTCAAATCGAGCAAAGTAAAAATACTCTTATTTTTTAGCTTATCCAATTGATCTTCTATTAAAGGCAAAGGGTAATTCACTGGCAAAATAGTTTTATTTAGAAACCTTTAGTCTACACAGAGTCTAATTTCGCCATTTCTTTTCCTCACAAGCACTATTGGTGCTGCATAATGTGCATCGCTTTCTCGAATAATTTTTTTCGCGATAAGCTTATCTAGAATTAATTGTAATTTTTCTTTTTCTTCGTAAGAAAGTCTTCGACAACCAAAAAATATGGGACTGTCGCTTGACAATTGCAAGTTTAGCTCTGTCCTGTGTTTTGGAAATTCAGGACGTTCTTTTTTCAAATAATCGGAAACAAACAATTTTTTTAATAACAAACGAGTTGTACAATCTACCTCAGGATTAATTTGCAAAGAATCTTCTATATTAGGTTTTGGAATATCAATTTGAAAAATTTCTCTAATTGCCTGAGCTTCTTGTTTTTGTAAAGCGACTAGCCCTAAATTAAACATTTTTAATACATCTCGACCTAAAAGAACAGACACACGCATCGTACTGTCAGGTACAACAAAACATTAATATCACGTTCAATTTTATCAATTGTTACCTTTACAGATATAATTCCATAATTCTCCAAAATACTATTATTTATTCCGCAATACTTCACTGATGATTCCGCATCTGGAGTCCTGACGATCGCCTCCGGAACCAAGCTCGTTTTTATGAAGCTTATTGGACTACCAGTGTCTAATAATGTGTCGAAAATCACCGCACTGTTACCGAAATTATAAGAAAGCTCTCGAAAACACTGACTATCGATGGAAACTTCTGGGGAATAATCACTCTGCATGTCTCGTGCACTATCACTCAACTCATGAGATGGCTTCCGAGAATCCTGCTGATCGATGCACTTCTCGGAAACAAGGTCGTCCCGCAGATTAACTGCTACACATCCAATCTAATTTTTCCGGCTGTTCCTCTGATGAATGTTTTGACAAATGAGCGATTTCATTTCGGCCCTTATCTTGCGTCGATCTCTTCAGGCAATCCTTCGACTGGTGACCCAACTCAAAACATTTGAAGCAAACACCGGTAGGTCTCTTCGGAAGTCTGCAGCTCGACGCCATGTGACCGGTTCTACTGCAGTTAAAACAGCGTACCATATTTTGTTTTTAACCGACTAATGGTAAACTTTTCACAACATTTTCCGAAGCTGTAGTTTTTAATGGATTATTCGAACTATTTTCATGGTTATTTTTCGTGTCAACTTTTAACGAAACCTTTTCGAAAGCAGTTAAGAGATCCTGTGTATCCGCAAATCGATGGATTCTTGCCTGATTCCTTAGTGACACATTCGGTATACCGTCTATTAAATAATCCACCAGTTCTTCATTTTTAACCGTGATCGTATTTGACAATATTAGTTGCTCGTAGAAATAATCAGTGAAAGATTCGGAAGGTTTTCACGATCTGTTCTCAAATTTCCTTCTTAATGTTAATCGGTCTTCGCGTCTATCAAACATGGTTCCAATCTCCTTCAGAAGGTCAGCTATTGGCAATCCAATATATTTTGAATTCAAGTGAAACCATCTTAACACTTTACCCTTTAATTTCGATGCAATCAATACACGTCCATGCTCGTCATTTAAATTATACGTAGATCTAAGCATAAGAAATTGTTCCTTCCATTTCCGAAAATCCGTTTCAGCCCCTGAGAAATCGCTCAACAAGTCCTTCATTACATTGATATTAACAAAAAGTGGTGATTGCTGAATAATAGCACGCTCTGATGACTGTTGACTAGTACCAGCCGACGACTGCTGAACCGTTGCGGGGGAACTATTTAGAAGAAATTCTAATTCTCGCTTAGCGAGTTTAGGTTCTCTTTTCATTAAATCCTGTTCTCCGCGCAACAATTCAACTTTCCTGTCTCGGCTCTGTATTCCTGAAAAATGGCTTGCTGCTGGATCTGGAACGGAACCTTGATTCGTTTCCGAGTCTCCGCCAGTAGTCCCATCAGTGGTTAGTTCGCTCGGTAGCATCATGGGTACGATCCCCACCCAAGCATCTGAAGGGTCCGACTCCTGTAATCGCCTTATGATTTCTACCTTGTTCCCACACATGGAAATGTTCATCCTACAACATGCTTCCTTCAAGGCAGCTAACGTGAACTTATTGGGATCCATAACACACAGTTAAATTAAATCACGTGACACTCAAAATTGGCACTAGGGGCAATTACAATTGCGCACGCTCTTGTGATTGAAACGACGCACCACGTTCTTCTTAGGAACTGATTAAACTGAAAATGATGTCACTGAAATCCGCCATTAACCAAATTTTCAATTCGAATCACAAAATCGGCTTCAACTTAAAATTTTTTGATTCAAATCGATTCAAACTCGCGGACAGAACTTCCCGGGCACTCGCGCACTTAATTAACCAGCTTCAGAGTAAATCGGAATTCTCTTTTAAGCATAATTAGATCAAACCAGAATAGCGTCACTAAACACGAGGTACCCGGCAATTTTATCTTAAGTTTTTACCTTCCACGACGAAAAAATATAATTTTTGACACTTAACTTTTTCACAGTTTATTCGCGAGCGTTTTGGGCATAGTTATCCCACTTCTGAAGTTTGTAAAAAATAAAAGGCCTTTACTTAAAATAATAAAATATATATATATATATATTTGCCGGACAGTGTCAAATTACAGAAGGTTCATCGTGGACTGTCCATCGTCTTCCGAATTTCCCCGATTACAATATTTCCCCTACTATTATACATCAAAGTAGGCGTTCGTCACAATACACATATACAATTCTCACAAGTGTTTTATACAATTAGTATATATTTTGTGATTGTCAATTTCATTTGTGTCGAATGGTAAATCGTAGCTTACATTTTGTTATTATCCTTACTATGAAACGAGTAGATATGCAAATTAGGTTAAGTTAAAAAGTCTTATGATGAATTTGTTGGATAGAGTAAGAAGTAAATAGCGTTACCTGGATAAAGACAAACTTATGTAATTTTCACAGGAAAATGAAGAAATCAATAGCGTTACCTAGAGAAAGACAATCTTATATTAGTTTCATTGGAAAAAGGAAATAGCAATAGCGTTACCTGAACATTTAGGTGTATAGTTGAAAGATACAATTTTTGTTTTTTTCCTAACATTGTATTACATTTTAAATATTGTATTAAATAGAGTTGTGCAAAAAGCTCGAGGCTCGAGGCTCGAGCGAGCTTTTTCGAGCTTTTCATTTTTCGGGCCGAGCCGAGCCGAGCCTAATCAGTTCGAGCTCGAGCCGAGTTCGAGCCGAGCCGAGCTGTGTAAAAAGCTCGAATAGTTTCGAGTACTCGAGTTAATTCGAGTACTCGAATTTTTCGAGCACTCGAGGGAATTCGAGTACTCGAATTTTTTCGAGCTCTGAGTAAATTCGAGTTCTAGAGAAAATTCATAGAATTTTCGCATTTATTATATTTAGCAAATAGAAATATTGATTCAGTAATTCAAAAAAATTCGAAATTTTTTACTTATTAATAGTTTTTTTAGTAAGTCAAAAGCTCGAATCCATTCGAGTACTCGAAAAATTCGAGTACTCGAATTCACTCGAGTGCTCGAATTTAATCGAGTACTCGAATTTACCCGAGTACTCGAATTTTTCGAGTACTCGAAGTCACTCGAGTACTCGAAAATTTCGAGTACTCGATACATCGAGCCGGCTCGGGCTCGGCCCGAAAAAATTTCGGCTCGGCTCGGCTCGACTTTTCGAGCTTTTTGCACATCTCTAGTATTAAACTAGTGTGAAATATGTAATAGTATTATTGGATGTCACAAATACGGACTTATATTATAAGAAGTGGGAATAGAATTTTTGAAATTAATATTCAGAATATTCACTAGAATTGTCTTGATCATTATTTTCATCATCTGCACAATCGTAAAATGACATTAACTGATTGGCATGAAATCTGATCTTTTTGTTTTTATATAATCTAATTTTCTGTCTAGCTTTAGTTAACCATTTTTCATGTTTCTCTTTCAATTGCTGAATTAATTCTAGGTACTTAAGAATTGGTGAACTTTCAAGAGTAGAAAGGAGGTATATTTCTGTTAAATGTGAGTTCAAAAGGTGTATATCCTGTTGTTTTATTTGTAGCTGAGTTATGTGCAAGGTTACATAATAATTCTTTCTATTCGTCCATTACTTTGTGGATGGTATATAGTTGTCCTTATAGGTTTGATTCGAAAATGACTTTCAAAATTTTCAACTAATTCGTAAACGAAATTTCTTCCTTGATCGGTAAGAACACTTTTGGGTGAACCAAATATATGAATGTATTGTTCTAATAAACTCTCTAATATGTTTTCACTTGTTGCTGATTTTAGTGGAATAAGAATGATGTATCTTGTTAATTGATCTTCAATACTTAATATGAATTCGTTACCTTGTTTTGTTTTAGTTAAAGGACCAAAAATATCCATAGCTATTTTGTCATTTAGTTTTAATGGAATCAGAGATAATGCCTTCTGATTCTTTTTTAATACGCGTAGGGGAGACTGGGGTAAACCCGCTCACTTTCTTTTAGATCGGTAAAAATCTAGGAAATTATTCTTTAAATCCAGGTTAATTTATATCATTTTAAAGCTTATTCCTAGTATTTTTTATAAATAACAAGAAAAAATTGGACAAGTGGGAGTTGTACTCGCACTGCAATGGCGGGTTCCGTACACAAATATTAAAACAATACTTGCAACATTTATCGGTAATTAGTAGAATTAAAATAAACAATTAAAAAAATATATTAAAATCATTTGATAAAAAAGAATAACTAAAAAAATTAAAGTATTGTATATATCTAATATTGTAAACAATAATAAGCAGAGGAACTATAATTTTGAAAATTTTGTTCCTCTGCTTATTATTGTTTACAATATTAGATATACAATACTTTAATTTTTTTAGTTATTTCTTCTTATCAAATGATTTTAATATATTTTTTTAATTGTTTATTTTAATTCTACTAATTACCGTTAAATGTTGCAAGTATTGTTTTAATATTTGTGTACGGAACCCGCCATTGCAGTGCGAGTACAACTCGCACTTGTCCAACTTTTTTTTTATTTTTAGTTAAGAAATTAAAGTCAGAAAACAATCTCTCATTTATTCTCTTAAAATTTCACTCTTCCTTAAAATATTTAATTCCACGTGTTTAAACTAAAAAAAATTAAAAAAAATTTTTTTTTAAATTTTTTTTTAAAAAGTTTCTTAAATAAATTTTTTGTCGTCAGACTGTAATAATACACCAGCATACCAATTTCCAGCTCATTAGGTCAAATAATGTAAAAGTTAAGGAAAACAAATTTTTTTTTTAAATTTTTTAGTTTTTCCTTGACAACGCTATGGCCATCATTACATATCAAGTTCTCTATATTTTTCCTGTAATATTCGAGTAAAAATACACCAGCATGCAAAATTTCAGCTCTCCATGTCGAATAGTTTAGAAGTTAAGGGGGGGAATGGTCACTTTTTATGCATTTTTGGCCAAAAATCTTGTTATTTCCTTGACAACGCTATGCCCATCACGTCCAATCACATTCGCTATATTTTTCCTGTAATCTACGAGTGAAAATACATATCTGGACCAAATTTGAGCTCTTTAGGTCAAATAGTTTAGCCGCTAGGGGGGGGACACGATTTGGCTACGGACAACAGAGTCTCACCAATAGGGTTCCGCCGATACACCGTAGGTGTACGGAACCCTAAAAATGAGAATAATTTGCATAATAATTCAGATCAGTCAAACGAAATTTGTTATAAAAAAAGGATAAATAAAACAAAATGGTTATATTTTTTATTTTTACTTAGAGAAACTTCTTAATACACATATACCAAATTTCGAAATTACAATTTTCCAGGGTACATCCGCTCACTTTATCTTTTCAAGACGGAATAGTTTTATTTTTTAAATATTAAAATTTATCTTATTCCCGTCTTAAGTATGATTTATTATTGATAAACTATAAGTTCTATAAACAACAAATTTTTAATAAATAATGAATATAGGTTTCATGAATTACATCTATGGATTTAAATAATGTTATATTTTTTTAAGAGGAAATGAAATGTAGTTACAATTTTGGTTTTAACAAGACATAAATTTTATTATTCTTAAAATAAAATTCATAAAATAAGACCAAATTCTTTTATCTCTTCGTCCATACCTTTCCATTCTCCTAATCGTTTTGCTTTTTGAATAGTTTTATTTTCTCCATAATGTTGTCCTACAACAGATCCATGAGCTTTTTTTAATATTGATCTTCTCTCTTCTTTTGTAAGTTCTCCCAGTTGACTAAAACATAAATAGAAAGATCGATATTTGTATTTTTAGCTATAAAATTCCACAACTTCTTTTTTATGTCTTTTCGGTGGGTGAAATCAAAGGATCTTCTAATTGTAATCGAACTATCACCATTTTTCTACCTGTAAATTCTTTAACTCGATTTTCAAAATATTTTAACCAGTTTTCTTTATTGAATAGGGGTAAATCTTCTTTGAGTATTGTTTTTCATAATTTTCCTTGAGCGTTAAGTTTTATTGTAACGTTTCTAATTTCTTTATATCTTTTCCAGTTTTGTGTTAAAACATTTATTTCGTCATATTGTTCGGTTATAATAATTATCAAAAAAGCAAACAAACCAAAAATAAATTCGCTACTTACTCTAAAGCATTAGTAAATGACGAGCAAAAAAATTTGTCTGGAGTCAATCCGATAAAACTATTTGAGGTAGAGTGTCCACCGTTTTCAGAAATGTCATTTCGAGAAAAACGAGTTTAAAGTTATAAAATATGAAATAAATGAACTCACCATTAATCGGTAAAGCCTGCACGTAATAAATATAACATTCTAAATATAGTGATCAATAAGGATTTATACTGGAAACATGTTACCCAAGAGTTTCTGAGATCGCTGAATATGAATCCGAAGTCCGATTTATAACTTTTGAAATGGCGGATCCAATATGGAGGACTCATTTTTGAAAAATTCAATAAATTCGCTTAAAATTCACAAATTGGGAGGTTTTTGATAATTATGAATGTTACTGCGGATCCATTATATGGCAAGCAAAATTTAAAATTCATTAGATTCGCTTTAAAATTTTCACTTAGAGGGTTTTGAATTTCGAGAATGCGACTTCGGATTCATAATCTGACCCTAAAACCCCCAAGTAACGATTTTCAAGCGAATCTGATGATTTAATTAGCAAACCTAGAAACTCCAAAGTAACAAGTTTTAAATGAATCTCCGTTTCGTAATCAGCGACCCCAAAAACCTCCGGGTAATGCGAATTTTAACTGAATTCGTTCTATTTTACAAAAATATGTCTGTCATATTGGATCCGATATTTTCAATTTTTTAAATTCACACCTTCTACTTGTACCTGAAGTTCCGCTAGGCGGCGTTTAAAGTACAGACGTGCAAGAGAGTTGCTCTTAGATAATTAATATTATTTTAGTATAAAAAAGAACTTATTTTATGAAACTTAGAATTTGGTGCAGTTATTAAAAATGTGGTACATTGTGGTGTGCAAGTTACTTAATTTTAATAAGTGAAATATGTGTTACGAACAAATAATTTTCACAAGTGAAGTTTTTCTTAGACTTTACAATAGGGTGGTCCAAAAATACATAGGAAAAAAATAAAATCGGAATTTTAATGCTCTCACCCCCTAGGAATGTTCTATATGGAGAAAAAAAATACCCCTATTTTTTTTTAAATAAAAAAATATTTAGAGGTCGCTCAAAGCGCTCAAAGTTTCCCATGTAAAATGCATGGGGAAAAAACACTTTTTCGTAGAATTGGTATAGAATCCTTGAAAATCAATATTTTTCATTCAGCAAACTCTGTTTCTCTTCAGAAGACTTCAAAGAATAGTGCTAAATTGTTTATTTAATAATTTTTAAAATTAACTATTTTTTATAATGCCCCAAAAAACCCCATAAATTTCAAAAAAACCGTTAAAAAATATTTTTTACTATTTTTATTAAAGTTTTTTCCTAGATTTTGAATAAATAACACAAAAATTGATTTTTAAACATTATTCCATGTAATTGCTAATCTGTTTAAACAAATTATTATTGTTTATTTACAACTTTTTATCTAATTGAGCTAAAAAGTTTTGATTTTTCTCAATTTTGCAACTTTTCAGGCCGAATGTAACCAGTCACTATTAACTAACTAAGAATATTAATTTTACTAATTGTTTAAACAAATTACTATTGTTTAATTTCATCTTTTTATCAAATTGAGCTGCAGAGTCGCAATTTCTTTCTTAATTTTGCATTTTTCCAAGCCAAATGTAACTAGTTACTAACAACAATCTAAGAATTACAATTTTACTAATTGTTTAAACAAATTGTTATTTTAAATTTGACGCTATCGCAGTAGTAATTTCAATGACGTAAATAAAAATTTTTGTACTTATCATTTTTATAATAATAAATTTATTGTTCACAATTTTTACTCGAAAATTAAGTCTTACATTAATTATTACCTCACAAAAAAATAAAATGTACAATTAAAAAAAAGTTGCAACTCTGTAGCTCATTTTGATAAAAATATAAAATTAATCAATAGTAATTTGTTTAAACAATTGGTAAAATGAATATTCTTAGTTAGTTGATAGTGACTGGTTACATTCGGCCTGAAAAGTTGCAAAATTGGGAAAAAATCGAAACTCTTTAGCTCAATTTGATAAAAAGTTGTAAATAAACAATAATAATTTGTTTAAACAAATTAGCAATTACATGGAATAATGTTTAAAAATCAATATTTGTGTTATTTATTCATAAAGGAAAAAACTTTGATAAAAATAATAAAAAATATTTTTTAACGATTTTTTTGTAATTTTGAAATTTATGGGGTTTTTTTGGGGTACTATAAAAAATAGTTAATTTAAAAAAATGATTAAATAAATAATTTAGCACTATTCTTTGAAGTCTTCTGAAGAGAAACAGAGTTTGCTGAATGAAAAATATTGATTTTCAAGGATTCTATACCAATTCTACGAAAAAGTGTTTTTTCCCCATGCATTTTACATGGGAAACTTTGAGCGCTTTGAGCGACCTCTAAATATTTTTTTATTTAAAAAAAAAAATAGGGGTATTTTTTTCTCCATATAGAAAAATCCTAGGGGGTGAGAGCATTAAAATTCCGATTTTACTTTTTTTGGACCACCCTACTTTACAAGCTGTACTAGCAGAGCTACGCGCGCGCGATATTTCTGTTTTTGTCTTCTGATACTCAAGACCTTATTTTATTGTGTGTATATAAAAATGTGACTAAGACTTTATGATCCGTTTTTTTCTTCTTCTAAAATATTGGAAAAAGATTCAAAGTACCAAGCAAATCAAATTACTAAATAATGGTTTTTGTTTCGATTTGTTCAGTCAAGCTATAGAAAAACTTTATATAAATTCATTATACATTAGAAAAATAATTTTATTGAAGTATTCTTCCTTCTTTGTCAAAACATTTACACCGAGATTTATTGATAGTCATGATATAAGCCGAGGTATAAGCTTAGGGGCCGTCCATAAACCACGAGGACAATTTTTTTTATTAATTTTTAACCGTCCCTCCCCATCCAATATGGAAAAAAAAAATTTTACTTTATGCAATTGTTAATTTTGCTCAATTATCCGATGCATTAGGTCCAATCATCCCAAATATTTTTCGTGGCTAAAAAACTGCTGAATTAAGAAAAAAAGTACTGAAATGTTACAGAAACTTTAGAGAATTCTTAATTCCAGACAAATACAGAAAAATTAGGTATAAAAATACCTCGAGTGAGGAAAAAGAACAAGATTTCTAAAATATCACTTTTTAACTGGCAGTGCAATGCTGTACTTGGAATTTATTTGGTAAAGAAGTGAGGATTCTGATAAAGAGAAACACTTCATTATCCACTCTGAATACTCCTCGTGTGGTTTTAATATATAATTGTAGATTTTCAATAATAGTGTATTAACAATAATATTTTATTTTGATGAATTATCTCTTTTTTAAAATGAGAAACCGAAATCTACAATTATATATTACCACATGAAGAGTATTGAGAGTGGATAATGAAGTGTATCTCTTTATCAGAATCCTCACTTCTTTACCAACTACATTCCAAGTACAGCATTGCACTGTCAGTTAAAAAGTGATATTTTAGAAATCTTGTTCTTTTTCCTCACTCGAGGTATTTATATACCTAATTTTTCTGTATTTGTCTGGAATTAAGAATTCTCTAAAGTTTCTGTAACATTTCAGTACTTTTTTTCTTAATTCAGCAGTTTTTTAGCCACGAAAAACATTTGGGATGATTGGACCTAATGCATCGGATAATTGAGCAACCAGTCCAATTGTCCAAATGCCGTTTGGACAATTGAGCAGACGGCTTGCTCAATCGTCCAAAATGCTATATTAAAAAATCCTTTTTTACTGGATTCGTAATCAGCGACCCCAAAAGCCTTCGAGTAAGAAAACTTATGCGAATTTAATAACATTTTGGTATATTGAAAAATAGTGACCAACCCTTTCGAAGTTTCCTTCATATTTGGTCCGCCATCTTTAAATTTTAAATTCTAGTTTACGTTTCTTAAAAGTATACAATTTTTGTGCCTCTATGGATAAGAATTGAATATTATTCACGCACGTAAATGGTAAAAAATTATCAAACTTGAAAAAATGAAATTTCTTTTGTGTTTTTGAAATTAAAACAGCCATATTTAATTTTTGGGTTGAACGAAATTCTCTTTCTCACACCGGAATCGAAAAGAACACACTCAATACTTATAAGAAACATACTTGCAGTATAAAATATGATCCGTTTTATTCATAAAAGTATAGGTTGAAATTGCGCAAAGAATTTTCTTATTTTAGGCGTTAATGGGTTAATCATTAAAATAATATTGTAATACTAGGGGAGAGTGGGACAAACCGGCTAGGTATCAATATCACTGAAATGGCAAAATTGTCAAAAGTGTTGTTTAGAATTTCGAAACAACCATATGTAGTATTCCTTATTTTTAAACAAATATTTATTCTCAAAATGAGCCTATGGGGAAAACCGGACATAGGATATTTTTATTGTATTAGAGTTTGATGAAAATTATTATTAATTAGAATGTTTTTTTCATTAAAATATTTACTTTCAATGAAATATAATTGTCTTCCAATGGAAGCGTTCATAAATGATGTCACGCAATTTTTCGGGATTTTAGACCATCCCTCCCCCCTGTCACACAATTTCACATGTAAAAATACATTGTGTCACGTTTAGTAGAGACCCCCCCTTACTCCCAAAAACGTGACATCATTTGTGAACGCTCCCAATGAGAATTAGACCCATTAATATTGTTTCCCTGATAATTTCAAACATTTTTGTTTGTTTTTAAAAAAATTATTTATTGAATTAAAATCCAATCCTGTATTATTGTTAACATTAATACAAACATTGTTCACATGATTCTTTGTGTTTGTTGTTATAGTAGATTATACAAATGCAATATTATAGATAAAAAACCTAACTGGTCGGATTACCCCAGGGGGTGGGTCAAACCAGTCAGTTGGCAAAAATTTTTTAAGTTAACGCAGCAACTAAACAATGAAAGATAAAGTATAGGTGTATATGGGAAAAAGTTTCACAATTAAATTATCTTTCAAACAACACATCGAAAAATGAAATCGGTTGATTCATTTTGTCACAAGAGTGACTAAAGTATGTATTTTTTGCCCCACTGCATATTAACACAATAGGCATAGACAGGGAAATGTCATAAAAAAAATTTCAGGGAAATTAAGAAAATTGAGACTTTTTTCGACTTACTTTAAAAAATTGCCACTTTTTCGTCTTTTCCTTCAAACTTCAAACATCAAAATACCACAATTTTTAAGTAAAAAAGTGCAAGACATTTTGATTTTGATAATGCGAAAAGTAAAAATAAACAAATTATTAAAAAATTGTTTTTGAATCATTTTTTAAGACATAATTAAATTTTTGAAATATATGTATAATACAAATCTTTTTGAATAGTTGAAATTTTGTGTCTAAATACAAACAAAAATAATATTTTAGAATTATTTTTAACATTTTGGAAAAAAACCGATTATATTCAAAATTTTAATTGACATTTATCAAAAAATTAATTAGTTTTTTTTTAATTATACAAAAACTCTTTTAAAGAAAACAATTAAAATTTGGTAAAATCTTTTAAAAATAATAGGATTTTTACTAAAAAATATTAATAAAAATGATCAAATTTTTGGAGAATTTTAATTATAAACAGGACCATAATTTCTCAAAAAATTCAATTAGTCCAAAAAGTAAGTATTCATAAATTTTTATTTACATTGTTCGAAGATAATTGAATCTTAAATAATTATACAAATTAGTTTTTAAAAATATTTGCGATTGTTCACAACCGGAGGCGGGGTGGGGGTCAAAAATTGGTGAAAAATTGTCCATTTGGTTTATAAAACAACGAATAAATTTATACCTCTCACTTATACCTCGTTCTCGATCTCCCTCTCTTTCACTCCTTAATCTATCTGTGAGTGAGAAAAGAAAAATAATTAGCCAATAAGGAAATAAGACGCCTTTTTCGTATTTTGGCTTGAAAGTGAAATTCCCCACTTTTCCTTCCCCTATCAAATTCTGTTCCTCTCTTTCTGCCTGACACGGAAAATGGAGAAAACATGATACCCCCTTCTAAACCTAAAAAGTAGGCATTTCTTTCTTAACTATTCGTCTCTCTTTCGCTCCTACTCTAAACTAAAAGGACAGGCGATACTTCCCTCTCTTTCTCTCTATCAATCTTTTTTTCTCACTGCGGACGGAATGTTTACACTGTGGACAGAATATACAGGCTGTGGACAGACTGAATGATTGTCATTATCAGCTGATTCTTGTGTTTTTCTTTTACGATAAATTTAGCCTGGCGATCCTATTAAAAATGAGTCAATCTTGTGTTCAGTTTTAGAAACTTTCTTCAATGCTTGTGACAGAAGTGTTGGTCTTCCCCTTCTCGCCGCTGGCTCCACTTTGGTTTTCACACTCATACCATTTGAAAGCACTAGTTTGTTTATTCACAGACAATTAACGGAGAACAAAAGAAAATAAACTGTGTATAATATTAACTATAATAATCTTCGAAGTCTTTCTTTTATACATACTGTACAATTTCATCAGTCTGTACAATTTGTAATTTAAATGTAAATAAAACGCTAGCCCACTTCTTGTTTGTTTGTCCAATGTATGTTGGTTATAGAAATCATTTTTTGGCGAATTTAGGAATCGATTTTGAGCAAGACAACGCATTGACCCAGCTATGTAACACAGTGCAACAGAATTTTACTTTTTTATTATTTCTGGGATCGCATAGGGTGATTTTTATAGGTTTTTTGATGATGAATGCGAATCCGTAATCAGAATTGTTCCATCACCCAAGGTTTTCGAGAAATTTGACCTTGAAAATTGAAAAAAGGACGTTTTTAGGATACTTTTTGGTTTTTTATCAGGGTACACAAATTTTTTCTAGGGTTTTCATGATATGCGTACCAAAGCTCACATCCTCCTCAGCAATCTCCAATTTAAACATTTTAAAAATATCTATTTTTCGATGAGTTATCTTTGTTTTTGTTGAATTATTGTTAAAGAATTTGAAATGATAAACAAAAAAAATGGTTAATTTATTTTTGATTTTCCTAAAAATATAATAGTTTCTTTAATGAATCATTGGTTTCTGCTTGAGATTTAATGGGTTAATATTAATAATATTAATATTATGTTAATATTTTTCTCACTGTTATCCCATTTGACGTTACGATGCGAACTTCAAACAAGGATAGCTCATCGAAAAATAGATATTTTTAAAATGTCAAAATTGGAGATGGTTGAGAAGGATATGAGCTTTCGTACGTATATCATGGAAACACTAGAAAAAATTTTGGTTCCCTGATAAAAAACAAAAAAATACCTCAAAAACGGCATTTTTGCTGATTTTATTATGCGACGCGAACTTCAAACAAAGATAACTCATCGAAAAATAGATATTTTTAAAAGGTCCAAATTGGAAATTGTTAAGGAAGATTTGGGCTTCTGTACGCACATAGTGAAAACCCTAGGAAAAATTTTTATAACCTGATAAAAAACCAAAAAGTACCCCAAAAACGGCCTTTTTTTAATTTTCAAGGTCAAATTTCTCAAAAATCGAGGGTGATGGAACAATTCTGATTACGGATTCGCATTCAGCATCAAAAAACCTATAAAAATCACCCTATGCGATTCCAAAAATAAAAATGCTGCTGCACTGTGTAATGTGCCCGATGAAAGAAGTATAAAAAGTATTTGTCACTTTATAATAAACAGCCTATTACTGCGTGCATTTGTACTAAGTGAATAACTTTTAATTGTAACAATTTTATTTTGTATTATAACGAAACTTCCTGCGAGAAAAATTGTAATTTTTATATAGCAGAAAATAAATCTATCTAATCTATCCATCTATCTACTTGTACATGACTTTCTAAATTAGTGACTTGCAAGCCTTTTAGACTTTTCAAACATATGCATTCAATTTATATGATTGAGAGGTCTTCTTACGTATTCATAACAACTGCCATAGCCTACATTAATAAAATGGGTAGATTTTAATACTATCATGAGAATTTTTAAGAGTTTATCACTTCGTAAAGCAATATAGGGGAGAGTGGGGCAAGACGGGGTACTTAAGGTTTAAAGCGCAAAAAAAACGAAAATTATCGAATGTATACTTTATTATTATTTTTAATTATCATCTTTGGGAATCAGTCTTTCGTAAAAAAGCCGTACAAAGGCCATCTGTTTCTTAAAAAAGCTTATAATTAATAATATTGAAAAAATTGCAAATCTCCTCATCTTGCCCCACCGGTGGGTAAGATGGGGTACCCGTAGGGGTAAGATGGGGTACTCAAGAAAGCAACCTATTTCTGTCGACAAATTTCACAAGTAAAAGTTGCATCTTCATCTTCATGCATAACTGCAGTGAGCCCATTGGCCGCAGACAAAAAACAGCAGCCCAGCCTTTATTTAAGTTTAAATAATAACCATTACAATAGAGACAAGGTGTTTCCCTTTACCATCGCTAATTGATGATTTAACCTGACAAGCTTTTTTCTTTTTGGTCACTCTTATTTTATTCAGTCTTGATTTTAGTAGTTTTCTTAACTTCTCTTATTTCTCTTTTTTTGCTTAATTTGTGAACCCCGTCTTGCCCCACTCACCCCTACCCCATCTTGCTCGCACCTACGAAATTGAATAAAACGATTAATTACTACAATTTACGATTCAACAAAGAAAAAAACATATGCTTCCCTTCTTCTGTAACCCTTGACAGTTAGAAAAAGATTTAAACAATTCATTAACTGTTATTATTAAATAATAAACACCTCCTAAAAAAAGTGAAAAAATTACAAGAAAATCGTCGAAAACAGTTTTTTTAGTAAAACAGATAAAAGATTTGTTCTCATGGCTTTTAGGTTTTGTAAACAAGAAACTATTGTCTCGGTGCAGTATTATGTAAAATATAATCGCGATTAGTTAATTCGTTTGTTAAATAGGGCCGGTACCCCATCTTACCTGCCACCCCGTCTTGCCCCACTCTCCCCTACACGGAGAGAAAAAAAAGTTGTAACTGCCAAAACTGCCAGGCTGTCAAATTGTGCTGACTTGGGTATCAGAGGTTATGTTAACGCCTGTGTCGGTCAAGTAGTTTTAACCTGGGTCTCCGGTTTGTATATTTTTTTCTCCGTGTAGGTTTGAGTTTATCAATCTTTCCGAGTCAGGTAATATGGTAAAAATTGAAACACTGGTTTAACGTTTCGTCATTATTCCTGTCCTCTTCAGAATTGTAATTTATTTAAAATTAGAATGTAATATTTATTACATTAGGAAACAACAATTATTTTACAAAAATAAAAAGATTCTCTAATATATATTTATATGTTACAAAATTTTAATTTTAATTCTCAATTAAATATTTTAACTTCTCTTTTTCTTAATACTTTAATCATAAATAGCTTCAAAATACTACGTAATTTATGAATAAATAATATTAAATAATATTACTAAATAATATTACTGGCAATGACTTATTAATATTTATAATAGTAAAAAATTTTAGTTTCAGTACAGAAGATATAATAGCTTATTAACAATTCAGTTATCCTTGAACATACTGCTGTTTCTGAGCCACAAAATACATCATGCAATGCACGTTGGGCACTAATCAATCACGTATTAGCTTTCAAGGGGATTAGTTCATGAAGTTTGCAAATACTGAGAGCGGTGACAGTGTGTTTTGAATTATGAACTTTAATCAATGATTCATCAGTTTTTAATTGCCTGCACTATAATTTGTAATGGTAAAATATACAAATGCTTCTGAACTAATCAATATATGAGATAAACAAATTTTCTGGAGAAGATTTAAGTGATATCTTCATATTTAACTACACACCAGCAAAAAAAAGTAGCTCACCATGTAGTTTAATTCTTTATAATTTTTAGCTTTTAATTTACAAAATACACTAATTATTGAATTTTTTTAATTAAATTTTAATTGTTTAAACAATTTGCAATTTTAACTGTGCATTTGTATCTGAAACAATCTCTGTACCAGTATAGCACAAAAGATTACCCCGTACCATCATTGTTTTTTTGCATAGGGACTTTTGGGAAAACTGCATACAGATACTTTGGACTCCATCAATTCAACATTTTAATATTACTGTAATATTACATACTACGTACTTGAGTATAAAGTTAATTATAATTTAATTTACATAAACTTGGTTATATGACTTATGTAGATAAATAAAATTAAATTAATGTAACTTTAAATATTCATAAAACAATTGTAAATTAATCAAAAACTCGTGACACTACATACTGAGATTGTTTTTCTTTTATAATTTTACATAATAAATATACCAGTGATAATGAAATTTTTAATTATATTTTTAAAGTAGAAGGTTGGATCAAATATAAATATTTTTAATATTTTACCACTAAAACTAATTGTCAAATTGTAAAATTAAATGTGCAAACTTTTCTGTGATCGAGCTGAAAGTTTAATACACATTTTGTATGAAATTTGCTTTACGTGACTGGGAAAAAAACTTCCATTACATCTGTATTAAAATATGCTAGTAAATTTATGTAATTTTTCACACTGTAAAAATATTTTCACGTTACTAAATAAACTAATTTGCTCCCGTTCAACAACAGATATTTCTATGGAATATAATTGTACGACGAATAGTCACAAAGTAATACTGTTTTTCAAATATATAAAATTGTGAGTTGGATTTTGACTAGTCGTATAAATTACTTTTTTATATTTAATAATTTTATTCTAATATTCCCTTTAATTTTGGGCAATTTTGGAAACAATCCTTTATTTTTTAATTCGATGATTTACTGCAGATTTATTTGTCTATATTTTTTGTAAACCAGATCGTTTTGGAGAATCGATAAGGAGACACCCTTAAACTCTATGTATATATAGTATCAATTTGAATTCGAGTCCAGTGGATTTTTAATTCACACATTTTTTTGTGTTTCTGACAAGCTGTCGATGAGAAACGACGGGTCCACAATCTATTACTTTTTGGAGTTTTTTGGAGTTAAAAAATGTTCCGAGTATCACTCGCACATCAACGCATTAAATCAGAATACCACGATTTCATATTACGAAAATAGTCATGGCTTAATAAAGTTTAACTATATTTTTTTTATTTTTTATTTTGCAAAAAAAACGTTTTTTGTCCATAACTTTTAAAAAATGTTAGGACACCTATAAATATTTCCCCCTAATTTTGCAGGGTAGAGGGTCCCAAGGTATATGTAACAAAAAGAAATGTTGACAAAGAACGATGTAAACAATTTTTCTGTACTCAGCCAGTACTTGACGCCGAGGTTTGTCTCGCCAGGAGTGGCATCGGCACTAGACTGACATTTCCTATTGGATGAAACTAAATAATTAAGTTTTTCAAACTTTTCTTTCGAATTGACACGAATCTAAATTCAGTTTAATAAATATAATAATGTTTTAAACATTTAGCAAATTTGTAAATGTCAATTAAATTTATCAAATACTAAATAATTGTTAAGTTTTTAAAAAATATTTTATGATGGCATTGTAAATATGAGACGATATTTAGAGCATTTAGAATATTAACGTTACAGTGCGTATGTATAATAGGTATAAACACTTGAATTCGTCAGTCTTGTACTGCTCTTGTACCCGGATATTTCTCGACATCCGACCGAGACGATATACAACCAGTTTGGCGTAGCTTAGACGGAACAGAAATTGGGTTATGACAACACTCTTGGGAATAGTTTCCCTTTATCTTGCACATGCTGTTCTCACCACACCTGTTTAACGTTCACTCAACTACTTGAATTATGACTTACAAGAATTATATTGCATCTTATTATATCAATAATAATATTAATAATTTATCTAAAACAATGAAGACGATTAACTAGTTATTAAACTTATTATAATTGTTTGCTAAGGTGAAATTGAACTTGTGTCGAAGTCGGTAATAGTCAGTTTACCCTACTTTTGGTAAGAAGAGTATATGATAAAATTTGAAGTAATGTAGGTTTAGAGTGAGAGCCGTTAAATTAATTGAAGAAAACAGTGTCTGTAACAAAAGTTTTAAAATTAACTGGTGTACGAAAAGTAATCCCAAATTTCATGGGTCTACAGTGCAGGCTTACTTAATGGTAAAGTTGTAACTGAAACGTTTCTTTGATGGGCATTCCGTCAATATTCTGTCGACATATAGTTTTCATTGTCTACGCCTTTCCATAGAACGTAATTGTTCTTCGAGAGGATCTACAGGTTTACATCGTATAGTTCGGTGCCGTAAAGCTTAAATGTAGACATGTAAGACAGGCATTGGGATGCATAGGTTGTCACGAAGCATTTAGCTTTTCTGTCCTACCTCTTTCCACCTACATAATCTTCTCTCTTTTTCTCTCTGAGAAACGGAATGAAAAGTGAAGGCATTTAGTTTTGTGACCGGGCACGGAATCTAAAATATAATAAAGCATTATTTTGCGTGTTTGGACACGAAATTAACTACTTTTTGCTATTGTAGTTAAATTTTTAGAACACTCAACGTAAACAAAAATGACCTTTATTTTTATAACGTTCTAGAACACGATACCCAAATCTAATACGTTTTATATCCTTGTCCTTGTCACAAAACGAAACAAAATTAATTTTCATTATTCAGTTTTCCAGACCATGATTAAAGATATCGAGAGTGAGTAGAAAAGGAGAAGATATGTTTTATATATTCTATATTACAAAAAGATATCGCCGCCACCAACGCCGCTGTTTCAAGATTTTTCACCTACAGATCAAGGCTTGATCAAAACATAACCTAACGTAACAACTCGACATTTCAGATTCAGGCGAAAACGATTATAAACGAATACTATCGAAACGGCAATCTCAATTTATTTTATTTGTTAATTTATATTTTGTTTTTGTATATTTATTACTAAAATATACTTTCTTACGAAGGTTTAATTAACGCCTTACCAATGACTACACCTCTACTCTAAATTATAGTATAAATCGGTCCATCAGATAAATATTGCTTTGAAGAACCAGATGGCGCTAAACGCCACTAATTTATTAGAATTAACTGATAAATTAAGTAGCCGGACTCCATGCGGCGAGCTAATCCTTTGGCAACAAAAATCAAGATCAATACAAATTTTATGAATTATGTGATGGTTTTGTGTATAGAAAATAGAAAAACGATAAACTTTTATTTTTTGTACCACAGTCGCTCATTGATAACACAGCCACACAAAAAAAATAAAAAGTTCTGATCTGGGGGTCTCACTATGTAGACTTTCTGTTTTTTGGGTCGCTGAATCTGAATCCGAGGTCCATTTAAGCCCATCAGATCAGGATTTTGACATAACCTCAAAAAACCAATATGGCGGACATGTTTTTGAAAAATTTATCGGATTAGCTTAAAACTCGTTAGGGAGCGTTCACAAATTACGTAACGCTAATTTTTAAAAATTTTGACCCCCCCTCCCCCCATGTAATACACTGTTACATACATTAATGTTTATAATTGTTGTTTAATATATTTATTTGTTTAATTATTTATTTTTAATAATTCATGTAAATAATAAATAATTTATTATTTATAAATTATAATTATTTAAAAATGCAGCAACTATTAGGAAATAGCATTCTGCAAAAAAATTCAATCATTGAAAAATCAATGATAGGCGAGAGATATCCGCGTATAATAAGGCCGTCGGTAAAGCGATTTAGCACACTGTAAAAAAAGAGCGTCTTGGTTTAAGACGTTTACGTGGTCACTTCTAAGACGTTTATAAGCGTCTTATTTGCCTTCTAAAATGCATGTATTTGGAGGTTATGTTTTTCATTTAAGACGCTCAAATAAGACGCTTATTTACATAAGACGTTTATAAACATCTAAACGTCTTATTTTGAGACGCCATTTTTTGCAGTGCAGTTTACGTGACAATTCTTATCTCTGCCGCCAAAGGGACGCTGTAACCGTTCTCGCAACTGACACGGCGACTCCAGTGTATATAAGTATCGAGAGATTCGTCGCGAGACCAGAGTATATCTGCGAATCTGTTTAATGACGCGGATATCTCTTGCCTATCATCTGCGAATCTATTTAATGACGCAGATATCTCTCGCCTATCATTGATTTTTCAATGATAGAATTTTTTTGCAGAATGCTATTTCCTAATAGCTGCTGCATTTTTAAATAATTATAATTTATAAATAATAAATTATTTATTATTCACATGAATTATTAAAAATAAATAATTAAATAAATAAATATATTAAACAAAAATTATAAACATTAATTTTTTATTATTATTTAATTAAAAAAATTTATTTAAAAAAATTTTTTCCTTGGTTGCCAATATTCGGCCAATATTGGACCAATATTAACAACCGATGCTTGGCGAACCCGTTACATCCCAAGCATCAGCCCATATTGGTCCAATATTGGGATATATATATATATATATATATATATCTGTGATTATTAGAGCGCCATTATCGTTAATCACGACTGTACTTAGTAAACTTTCTCGGCAATCATTGTGATAAAAATAAAATAGTAGAATATATCTATTACCACAAATTTTGGCAACCAATCCGCCATCCAGTTAGTATATAGATCAGTGATTTTTACACCTAAAAAATAAAGCCACAAAAAAGGAATACATTAAAATTACGCTACTGATGCTAACCTAAAATCCATCATTACTTTCCATCGACCCCTCTCCCTGCCTTGCCCATCATTGATGTCAACACAGTGTAATGTTCGGAAGAATAAAGTTCGGGGGCTTCAGTGTACATTAATATTTTGTACTTTTAATGTACATGGTCTCTGTGGCAGGATGAGTCATGATTTTGATTTTTCCCGAGATTTTCGGGTAAGACTTTGTAAACCTTCCAGCACAGAAGTACCTTCAGTTATTTCGAAACTTTCTATGAACACTCAGAAAAAAATTTGTTCGAAACAACAAAATTTTGGCTGAATGAACCAAATAAATTCATTGCTATACAGTCAACCAAACGTTTGTTTAATCCAACCAAATAATTTCTTCCAATACGTTTATTTGTATTAACCAAATGGTTACTACACTTAACCAAAAAATTTTATTTTATATAACTAAAAAATTTGTTTATTTTAAGAGAAAAGATTTGTTTGATTCAAATAAATAGTTTTAGTTAACGTATTTGGTTCATTTAAATAAATATTTTTGTTTACTTAATTTTGTTATTTATTTTCCTGTAATAATGTTTGAATTTCTTAATTTAATATTTTCTAGTACTAGTAATATTCTAGTAATATTTTCTATATATATATATATATATATATATATATATATATATATATATATATATATATATATATATATATATATATATAATAAATCATAAATTAACCAATAATATGTATACTAGAAAATATTAAATTAGGAAATTCGAACATTATTAGAGGAAAATAAATAACAATTAAATAAAATATTATATAATTATTTCTTCATATAAACAAAATTACTTAATTATAAAAAAACATTTAAAATATTACATTAAACATATTATAAATATAATTTTTATACATGCACTCTGAAAAAGTTTATTCGAAACAACCAACTGAAAACATCACAAAAACTGATTGGAAATATTCTTCTCACTGGTACAAAGTAAATATGCAGTAAGTCTTACAATGAACACAATGCATTTATTTAACAGACACTTATAATTTTCTTTCTTCGATTTACCGATTTAACTAATGAATTCGACGCGAACGCGGACTGTAGACAAGTGAGACTGACATTTTTAAATTCACATACATGTACTTTTTGAGACAAGCAAATATTTTTGTTTGACTCAAATAAAATGATTTGGTTGAATCAAACAAATTTGTGTGTTGTGTCAAACAAATTGTATTTAACTAAACAATATTCTCTATTCAAAAAACTAATTTTGTTAAATGAAACAAACAACTTCAAGCAAATAAAAAATTTCTTTCGGATAACAAAACAAATTTGACGTATTTATTAAAATGAACAAAATTTTTATTTAAATCAACGAAATTGTTTTATCGTAACAAATAAAATAGGTTAATTAAACAGTTTGGTTAAGTGAAATAAACTTTTTCTCTGAGTGAATAAACACTCTTTAAAATGAACACTAGCCTCTCCCCATTATTTCACGCCCTATCCATCCTACATATAAATAATATATATTCTCCTTCTTTTTCTTCTCGCCCTCGAAAAGTAGATACAATCTCTCTGCAGTTATTGTCCGGTCTGACCTCAGGAAAGCGCATTATTTGTGTATGCATAAATTTATAAGCGGTGGAAATGTGTGAGTGTATCTGGATCTACCTCATGGAGGTTAGAGTTGCCCGTTGGGTTAGTTTAAGTCGAGCAATCCTTAAGCTCATCATCATGACTATAGCAGGATGTGAATATACATACTTTAAAAATGTCTTTTTTTAAAAGTAAAGAGAAACAAAATTTTTAAGTACATTGTTACGGCCGAACTCCGTAACTTTTTATATCATAAATAATTATTTACAATACTTGAAAAACCGAATTATAAACAACGAATTATACACAACAAGAGATTTTGTTAACAAACTTCAAAACATTTACACGAAAAACAACCCTTTGTAATTTCACAAAAGGGACATTCTTTGCTTTGGTAATTTTAATCCAAGGTATCCCAAATTTGACAAAAATTCTAATTCTACATAAAGATTGAATTTAATGTTTCTAAAATTGTTTGAGTTTGACAATTTTTAAAGTAAAAAAACTTAAGAATATAATACAATACTTCTTAATAAATTCCTTTCTTTCACAAACAGCTTATTAACTCTTTTGAGAAATGGATAGAAATTATCAAAGGCAAGCAAATAGCTCAATATAAGGAGTGGTGCATCCAAGTCACCGAACTCGGATCACGCCACTGCCTAAATCTGCAAGGTTACAGAAATCGGCTTAGCAACAGCCACGTTAATTATGAATTCTCCCACTAAATCGTCTTTCAATAAAAGTGATCGACATAGGGAAATCTGGGCAGTTTAGTCCAGGCCGTTGTAGCATGTAGTTGTAGCCGGCATTTTTGGGCCAGGCAAACCTAAGTCTCCGGCAATTGGCCGTGTTTGTATGAAAACGATCTCAGAAGTTTAAAGAAATTAATAAGAAGTTTGTTAAGAAAAGTAAATTTAATTGAGAAAAATATAAATATATAAAAGTAAAAAAAGGTTGAATTGAAAAATATATAATTGAAATATAAAGAATAAAATAAAGTGATATAATTAAAAAGATAAAAGAAATAAAGGAAAATATTGAAAACAAAATAAATGATATTGAATATAAAAATTTGTGGAATAAACATAAAGAAATTTGTGAAAGAAATATAAAAGAATTAAAGTGTTCAAAGTAAAGTAAAAGACTCTTATATCAAAAATAAAAATAAAGTAAAGCCATTAAAGAATAAATAATATTAATTTCAAATATATATATATTAGAAGACAACCTTTATTTACAAGGTTTAGGTCTTAAACTTTGTGTAACTTAAAAAGAATATTAAAGTTCCCAGTGAAATATCAATCTAGTGAACCTAGATTTGGTATTTCCTGAATTTTTCGGAAAAACATCGTGAAGCAGGTATAAAGACAAGACACATTCATTGGATTCATATTACCAATGAAGAATCACCGAGTAGTGAGTAAAGATCTTACGTGTCACAACACACACTAATATTCCATTCACACAGATACACTTACTCTTCTTACACATAAAATTAGATTTATCTGTAATAGGGACTTTGCGCAAAATATATACATTAATTGTTTTCATCTTAATATTGCATTTTAATTTAAACATCCTAATAATTTTCCTATCTTCTCATTTTACTCAAGAGTACACAGTTAAAACAAAGTCTTAAATTTAATGGTGCACAGTAAAAAGAAAATTTTATTTTAAGGCACGAAAGCTGCCTTAAATTAAGATGCAACATTTTTAAGACAGTCAATGTTGAATTTACGCACGTTTTTCGTATCCTTTAACATTATAGCAGACAGTGTTGAATTTAAGGCAGCTCTTAAATTAAGATTTACTTTTTACTGTGTGGCTAGTTTTAATTTTTGACTTATCTTAAGCTATCAACTTTATTTAATCATAAAAACTAACTGAAAATTAAAGTTAGTTGTACTCTTACTTAAATAAAACTCAGTTTGTAATTTTTTTGTAATACACCGGACTTAATTTCAGATCCAATGGTATTAATAAAAAGTTAGATGAAATTAACTTCTAATAAGGTACGCTAACAGCTGACTGTAAGTCTGGCGAGGCTGAAAAAGTTGATTGTGACGTCACAAGGGACGCAATTTGCAAACGTGAAAAGTCTGAATAGCGCGTCGCGTCTCCGGTTTACTTTTGACTCGTGTTTTATTAATAATATATAAGTCCATAAATTATATTTATAATTGGTGAATCTTAGACAGAAAGTTTAGTTTTATTAGTATGTTAATATTTTAATTCGATTATAAACAAGTTTATAAACATTTTATAATCTTAATTTCACCTAATATATATGTGCATTAGCATTTAATTCTTTATCTTAGAGAGAGAAATTTCCACTGATAGTTTTAATAATTGTTGTTTGTTATAAGAAATTAAATGTGACATATGTTTATTTTAATAAAATTGAAGAATATGAACATACACTGTAAAAACAAAGTCTTTCTTTAAGACGGTGTCAAAGTCGATTGGATTTTTGCATTGAGCTTCAATGGAAAAATCGCATCGACTTTGACACCGCCTTTAAGCTCGAAATTTGTCTTTTTTCAAGGTGTAAACGGAAGACTCCCCAATTGATACAAGTAAGGTATTAAATAAACTGAAATTCAACTGTAAGCTTGTAAGAAGGCTGAAATTTAGCTAGATGGTTTGGCTAAATTTTAGCCTTCTTACTAGCTTACAGTTGAATTTCAGTTCATTTAACACCTTACTTGTATCAATTGGGGAGTATTCTTTTTAAACTTCTAATCATTACTGACATTCAGCCAACATGGTCTACTTCCGTTTACACCTTGAAAAAAGACAAATTTCGGGCTTAAAGGAAGACTTTGTTTTTACAGTGTAGGGTTCTCAACCTCTTAGTTGAATCAATAACTAAGTAGAGGGGGAATCCACTACCTTTACAATTTCTTTTGTCCGAAGGACACGTAAGTTAAAGTTTTAAAAATTCATCTTTAAAATTAAATTTCTAAATCCTACTTTAACATACATTTCTAGATTTTCAAATCATCTTTAAAAATAACGTCATTATTTTTTTTAAAATATTCAATTACCAAATTTAGATTTTAAAAAGATAGTATACCTAAACGGTGAAATTCTATATATATTCAAGACCAGGAAAATTATTCTTAATATTTGAAGGCGTTCATTTTACTATTTTACACTTTTAGCTGTACAAGTAGTTACTTGGTGTAACTTTATAGTTTGCAACGCTTGGTTCTATTTTCTGCTCTTTAAAAGCCTTGAATATTAAGAACAAAACTCAGAAACTCGTATGATGGCAATATAGAAGAGCTTGTATTGATGGAAAACTCGCTAGAGAAAATTACAATCGATTTTTAACTTTATACTAAAATAAAATTGTTTTTTTCTCACAAAGAAAAATAGATGAAAGCTTATAAAAAGTGAAACAAAAACAGGATTATAAATAAGGCGGTAGAGAATTTCTTGTACTATATCCATTATTTAGACCGATTTTTTTCAACTCTTCCTTAGATATAAGTTTATTAAATAAATAAAATAAATATTTTTTCAAGGACTAGCCTAATAGCTATTTTAAAACTTCCCATATGTCGAACCTGATATGGAACTCTACATACATTTATTTCATATATAAAATTATATAATTATCATTATTAGAATTTTTTACATTCTCATCATATGAGAAAGTATTAGTTTTGGTCGAAAATTGACTTTCGCTAATTTCATGAAATCTCGACGTTTTGTGGTACCCTGAGTCCGAAAAACATGGTCTAGAAAAAGTGTCTGTCTGTAGGTCTGTCTTCGTGTCTGTCTGTAGACACAATGGTGTCCCTATGATAACTTTTGAAAAACTTATTGTGTCAACTTGCAACTTTGCATACACAAAGTTAGTGTTAAAATACAGATCGAGTTCGTTAGCCAGGCCAGTCATTTTTGTCGAAAACTACAAAAACTTTCAAAATTTTAAAAATTCAATTTTTTCAAATTGCAATATTTTCAACTTTATATTATTTTAGATTAGGAAAATACAAACAACTTTTCTCTATAACATTTTTTCATAGAAAGTTAAATTTTGTTTATTTGTTTTATAAGTTATTGGGTCAGTCCAGCTCAACTGTGTTAAAAAAATTTCAATTAGTTTTCTGAAATGTTAAAACTTTTTTAAAAATCTGTAGTTTACAACAAAGCAAAAAAACACTTTTAACCGTTTTTTGAAATTTTAATTTTTGTTATTTTTTTGCAACAACACCTTTAGGTTACTTAAAATACTTTAATTTAAGATATTTAATGTACTTTTAGATTTTAGAACAATAAATTACGTGTTTTTCTATAGCCTAAAATATTATTCTTTTTAATTTTTTTTTCATGCATACCCTTTTCGTAAAGTTTTTTTGTTTTTAATAAATAAAAGTAATAAAGAAATAAATACTTATTACTTCATTAAGCTCTTTATATAAAGCACCTAAAAACTAAGGTTATTTTTTAATTTTGCAAATAATTAAGGTGGGCAAAAAAGCATGAAGATATTGTATGATTTTATCAATTTCAGCAACAGCTTAATCAAGTAATTGTTATTCACAAATCACGTACACAAAGAACTTGATACTAGTATTTTAAAAATATTGTAGCTTCTTCAGCATACCATGTTTCTGCAAAGAAAGTTACTAATTAAAAATAATTTCACATTTTTCATCAGCAAGATCAAAAATTTACATTTAAGTCCACTTAATCTCGCAATCATCAGCAAACAAAATATGTGATGAGAATGTAATCCTTAAAGTCGTAGTAACTTTAAGAAAAAAAATAGGTTTTATGAAACGTATGATAGGAAACAGAAACGCAAATGGTGGACAACGGCCGTGGAAAACCGCGAGCGAAGCGAGCTATTTGCGTGCGAAGCGCGCATCAATCCTCGGAGCGCGAAGCGCGTCGACCAGCATTCGCGCGCCCTAATGCTGGTTCCACATATACAAAACGCGCGCGTATCGCGTAGACGCGTAAGGCTTGCGTATGCGTATAGTATACTATATACTATACGCATACGCAAGCCTTACGCTTCTACGCGATACGCGCGCGTTTTGTATATGTGGAACCAGCATTAAGTAGAGTCTGGTGTATTCCACGTCAGTTCAACACAAAAAATTTTATTAGGTGTTGGGATTTGGTTGAACTTGGGTAGATTATATCCTCTGGTGGTAGTAAATAAAATCCTCAAGCGATTTTAAAAAATTTCAAAAATTGGCGGACATATTGGATTTTTAATTTTTTTGTACTTTTTTTAAAAAATATATATCTCTGCTTCTTCTTAACGGATTTTATTTTATGACCTCTTAAATTGTTTGTATTGAAATATACTTTTATTTAAAAAATTAAAATTAAAAAAATTATTTAAATTTTTTGTTTAAAAAATTAATTTAATTTTTTGAAAAGCCATAGAAAAAATATGCTACCTTCAATTTTGATCATTTTTTTACCATTTGTAGCCATAAATGTGTTGAACTTGTCCTGAAATTTTTATCGTGGGACAGCCAGTAGTTTTTGAAAAAAAAATAAAACGTAAATCCTCGCATAGCGCTGTAGCGCTCAGTTTTAATGCCGCACGATTGTAAATGGAATTTTAATGAAAGTACGGGTTTTTATTAACCCTAGAACAAAAATATGATTTTTTTATGGACTAACGAAAAACTGGGGTGGTTTGGTACCCCAGATTTGAAACAATTGTAAAAGGTTACCTTTTTTGTAATTTTTTTAATTTGTCAACAATGTGGCTAATTTGAAAAAATTAAACGGATTTTAAAAGGTAAATAAAGACAATTTTATTTTGATTAAGGCAACTTGAAAATTTAAATATTATTTACAATATATACAAATGTTAAATGATTTTAAAATAGAATAAAAATTATTTATTACAAAGGAGGTTTCTATTTTTTACGGGGTAGTTTCCGAGGTCTTACAGTTTTTCTTTATTTACCTTTTAAAATCCGTTTAATTTTTTCAAATTAGCCACATTGTTGACAAATTAAAAAAATTACAAAAAAGGTAACCTTTTACAATTGTTTCAAATCTGGGGTACCAAACCACCCCAGTTTTTCGTTAGTCCATAAAAAAATCATATTTTAGTTCTAGGGTTAATAAAAACTCGTACTTTCATTAATATTCCATTTACAATCGTGCGGCATTAAAACTGAGCGCTACAGCGCTATGCGAGGATTTACGTTTTATTTTTTTTCTCAAAAACTACTGGCTGTCCCACGATGAAAATTTCAGGACAAGTTCAACACATTTATGGCTACAAATGGTAAAAAAATTATCAAAATTGAAGGTAGCATATTTCTTCTATGGCTTTTCAAAAAATTAAATTAATTTTTTAAACAAAAAAAATTTAAATAATTTTTTTAATTTTAATTTTTTAAATAAAAGTATATTTCAATACGAACAATTTAAGAGGTCATAAACTAAAATCCGTTAAGAAGAAGCAGAGATATATATTTTTCAAAAAAAAGTACAAAAAAATTAAAAATCCAATATGTCCGCCAATTTTTGAAATTTTTTAAAATCGCTTAGGGATTTTATTTACTACCACCAGAGGATATAATCTACCCAATTTCAACCGAATCCCAAAACCTAATAAAATTTTTTGTGTTGAACTGACGTGGAATACACCGTCTACAATGAGCACGTTCGACGTGGACGTGGACGCTACGTGCTGACGTCACCCATGCTATTCAAATGGGTGACGTCAGCACGTCGCGTCCACGTTGATCGTGCTCATTGTAGACTACTTTATGCTGCCTCTACAATACAGAAAAAAGTTGAGAATCGCGTGACGCAGTCGCGAAACGCAAAAAATTGCCATGTATTTTTCTTGCGTTTCGCGTTTGCGTCGGGCGTTTCTCAACTTTTTTCCGTATTGTAGAGGCAACATAAGGCGCGCTGAAACTTTCGAGCGAAGCGAGCCCCCGCGCGAAGCGCGGATTATAACGTGTCCGTCCGAAGGGCAGGCAGATTTTTTTAATTTAATTTAATTGTGTAGAAATAAAATTTTTTTTAATTATTAAATAAATGTGTACATACAGTTCAACGTTGTACAGGGAGAATTTAAAAATATTAATTGAATACAATTAAATATTAAAAGAATGTTAATTCTATGTAATGTAGGTACAAACAAATGTATAGTCTTATTTAAAGGATAACAATAATTCGAAATACAACAGCCAAATATGTTGCATACTTCTGACTCTTACTGTTTAGTTTTGTAAAAAATAAATATAACTGTTAATTTTTGCAACCCGAAACTAGCATAGAAACAGAATTTAAACTGCAAACTTTCAATTTAAGAAAAATTGTGTGAATTTAATCCCTTTTAAGAAATTTAATGTGCAAAAAATTGTGATTATAATGTACGGTTTGTAATATGTACAACTCATGATTCATTACATTTGCCCTTAAATCACGAAAGAAATACTCACATGTAAAACTTTTATACCTAATCTATAAAACAAACAAAAATTGTTTAATTACTATCTTTTGTTTATTGTGTATTTAGTAGAGAATTTTCAATAAATAATACAGTAGCTCGTTTTAAAACTAGTGTTTCTTAACATGCTTAACAATACATTCATTTATAGAATAATGGTAAAGTTCTAGAGTGGCCGGAGGCGTATAAGGAACAACATATTAACTAGTTATGGGTCCCTATAGGAACATTTAGGATGCACGTATAATGCAAAATTGTGTTAGTGTACTCTCGATTATATTTGTATGTATATATGTGCACGATTGTATGCAACAAGATGGGTATGCTAATAATGTTGAATCCGAGTGGGGCCCGTACACAGAATCGCACTCGCATTATAAAGTTTAACGCCGAATAATTTACCTATTAACATTTTCGAACTCTCACATTTTCTACTATTTAAACACCCGCGGACTTCTATACGTTATTTTTTGGTGCATTTTCGTTAATCAATTTTCAGCAAACGCGAGAGGCTCACTTGAGTAAATTTCGTTGTTTGTATCACTTTCGCTCCAAAAGTTGTATGTTCAGTTGATTTTTTACTTTACTTTTGTATTTTGTTACTTTTCGAAATTTCTCATTTGTTTGAAACAATGAATCCAAAAAGTAGGTATTTCATAATGGATGCTTTATTTGAATTTTATTGTAATGATATATGATATCTTCTTTGAATCTGAATTTGTAGGTTTCATTTTAGTTTTAACAGTCTTAGTGTTGCCTATGTAGTTTATCTTATAGAGTTCGCCTGATTCGGACTAGACAATTTACTTTCCAGTCTAGTACCCGTGTAGAAATTAAAATTTGGATTTAGTAAGGCCACGAATATACGCCCTATCGTTTAGTGAGGCGCAAACTAGGAAAATTAGTCAGGACCCGTTTAACTTCGTCACGCTTGAAAAATTAGGCGATGATGTGGAAAACTAGGGAGGTTCTAACTAGATCGCCCTGTCACTGCCTGAATAGAAAAGCAAAATGTGGGGATTTAACTAGAGGGCCTCTTTAGCACCTCATTAGTTTTTCTAAATTCCCAAGTAAAAAATTTCAACCGGCGCAATATTGCGCCAGTAACACTGAACATGTCACTGAACAAACACACAGGTAAACAACACTGTCTTGACCTATCAACCTGTCACTATCTTAACACTAACACTAACGCATAACTAACACTAACTCGCACGCTATGAATCTACTTTCTCATCGTCCTTATATATACTAAACAGAACATTTCTTTACCGTTACGAGAAATAATGCAATATTTTGAAATTTAAAAATCTCAAATATTTTTGCTCAATTAGTTTTCATATTTTAAATAGTATTTTAGCATGCGTTTAGAACAATTTTCTGATTTGTTTCAGTGTTTATTATTTAGAAATTTGGATTTGTTAATGAAATTGAATTCAAATATTTGATAAGGACATAAATAGATTCCAGCTATAGATTTCCCTTTTTAGAGAAAAAGAGCATTCTAGTTAGGGCCTGATTCAAATATTTAATAGGGGCCTAAATAGAACCAGCTTGATTTCCTTATTTAAAAAAGAGGGCATTCTAGTCAATGCCCGATTATCACCTATCCAGATATTATTAGTGCGGTTGGCCTAACTAATTCCTCATCAGTGCCCTTCTTCAAATAAGGCGAAGTCGGTCAATTTCCACACGGGTAGCTTTAGTTGCTACTGAATTAAACGTGTCCAATAGTTGGCTGTTGGCAATCAATAAAAAATGTTTGAAAGATACGTATTTTCTGCTCTGTACTTAAAAAAGGTTTTTCGCCTGACAAAAAGTGATAAGTTTCTTCAATTTACGGCAACCTGAAAAGTCGAAGCAGTTTCTTGTAGTTTGAGGGCCCCAAATAAAAGCCCCATAGTTTGCACCACATTTCCGGTTGCCAAAAATGGTGTAAACAATCGCCAAAGTTCGAAAAACATGGTTTTTCGATGACTGTTGCTTCCGGTTAAATTTTAGGGGAAAAAGTTGTGATTGAAAGTTATAGAGCTTGAAAATAGCTTTCAAATGATTGGTCGCAAGTTAAAAAAGCTTAATTAGTTTAGTTGCAAATGAATTTAAACCATTAAAAATAGCACTTTTTTAATTGTTTAATAACTTTGTTAATAATTATCGAATTTGTTTCTAACTTCCCAGAAATATTCCCCTTGCGAGACTGAATAAATCCCAAAAAAATTCAACTTGATCGGGTAAATAGTTTATGCATAATTTCATTTGTTAACTAAAAACATGTAATTTTTCAACGGAATTTCCCCACTTTTGAACCTGCGAATTTCGTTTTTTTTTCTTGGAGAGTACAGTTAAGGAGTCTAACTTTAATTTCATTTAAATGGGAAATTGATTTTTTTTATCTAAGTGCATAATAATAGACGTTAAAAAAGGGTATGTTTTTTTGACATAAACAAATGGAATAACTCGGCCAATTTTCACTTTATCGATTTCGTGTGAAGGGCATTTGATTTCATTTGTTTTCACAAAACTTTTCCAAAAAAAATCCGATCTAACTTCAAGAGGTGGAGAATTAACTTTTTTTAAAAAAAAAATTCATGACAAGTTAATTATTAATGTTTATTATTGAAATTCGCACCACTTACAGTTTGATATATGTATTTTATGTAAAAAAATTAAACATAAGGTTTTGTGCATTTTTTTTTATTTATAACAAGTAAAAGTAAATGTATCCATTTTTCAACCTCTGAACGGCGGAGTGGGGGAACTCGGAGGAGCGTGATTCTCGCCGCCACAACTGAATTCAGCCGTTCAAATTTGCAAAAATGGTCATAACTTCGTTAATTATTTACCGATTTTTATCTTTCTTTTTTTAATTTGATGTATTTTTTTACGCTGAATCCAAAAATGATTTTATATTTTTTCAAAATACAATATTTTTAAAAATAAAAGAGAAAATTTTTTTAACAAAAAATTTTTAATTATTATTTATAACATTTGACAAAAAATTCTTTTCGTACATATAATTCCATTGAATTTAAAATAATATTATGACATAAAAAAAATAAAATTATTTACTTATAAGTGTGTAGCATTGTTGTATTGATAGTTGAACAGGCGTGCATATGTGAACCTGATGCTACAAGCTTATATATAATTAATTTTAATTTTTTTATGTCATAATATTATTTTAAATTCAATGGAATTATATGTACGAAAAGAATTTTTTGTCAAATATGATAAATAATAATTAAAAATTTGTTGTTAAAACTTTTTTCTTTTTTATTATTAAAAATATTGTAATTTGAAAACATATAAAATCATTTTTGGTTTCGGCGTAAAAAAATACATCAAATTAAAAAAAGAAAGATAAAAATCGGTAAATAATTAACGAAGTTATGACCATTTTTGCAAATTTGAACGGCTGAATTCATTTGTGGCGGCTAGAATCACGCTCCTCCGAGTTCCCCCACTCCGCCGTTCAGAGGTTGAAAAATGGATACATTTACTTTTACTTGTTATAAATTAAAAAAAAATGCACAAAACCTTATGTTTAATTTTTTTACATAAAATACATGTATTAAACTGTAAGTGGTGCGAATTTCAATAAAAAACATTAATAATTAACTTGTCAGGAATTTTTTTTTTAAAAAAAGTTAACTCTCCACCTCTTGAAGTTAGATCGGATTTTTTTTTTGGAAAAGTTTTGTGAAAACAAATGAAATCAAATGCCCTTTACACGAAATTGATAAAGTGAAAATTGGCCGAGTTATTCCATTTGTTTATGTCAAAAAAACATACCCTTTTGTAACGTCTATTATTATGCACTTAGATAAAAAAATCAATTTCCCATTTAAATGGAATTAAAGTTAGACTCCTTAACTGTACTCTCCAAGAAAAAAAAACGAAATTCGCAGGTTCAAAAGTGGGGAAATTCCGTTGAAAAATTACATGTTTTTAGTTAACAAATGGAATTATGCATAAACTATTTACCCGATCAAGTTGAATTTTTTTGGGATTTATTCAGTCTCGCAAGGGGAATATTTCTGGGAAGTTAGAAACAAATTCGATAATTATTAACAAAGTTATTAAACAATTAAAAAAGTGCTATTTTTAATGGTTTAAATTCATTTGCAACTAAACTAATTAAGCTTTTTTAACTTGCGACCAATCATTTGAAAGCTATTTTCAAGCTCTATAACTTTCAATCACAACTTTTTCCCCTAAAATTTAACCGGAAGCAACAGTCATCGAAAAACCATGTTTTTCGAACTTTGGCGATTGTTTACACCATTTTTCGCAACCGGAAATGTGGTGCAAACTATGGGGCTTTTATTTGGGGCCCTCAAACTACAAGAAACTGCTTCGACTTTTCAGGTTGCACTTATGTGCACTTATTGTACTCACCGACTGGCCTATTTGTACTTCTACTATTTGGTACGTACAGCATTTCTTTACTACGAATGAAAAACAATTGACAATATTCAATGTTTCATAAATTCTAAGTGTAGAATAACAAAGCTGTAAGTACATATTAATAAAGGTTAGTTTATTATAAAAAATTTATTTTTAAAATAAAAACTATTCTCTGGGACCAAATGATACCTGCTATTAGCGCAAAACGTCAGTTGACTTTAAAGGTTTATATCTCAAGTAACAAAAATTGCACAATATTAAAAGAACTTATAATTAATAGCTACAATATTTCGTCGTTACTGTAGAAAATAAAAAATGTTTCGTGAGTTATTATTAATTTTTGAAATGAAAACATACATGTATGAATTTGACATCATTTTCACAGGGTCTGCTTTCATATCATGTAGCACGTTTAATAAGAATCCTCTTGAATTCCTAAGTTTTTTCTACACTCATTAAACTTTTCTGAATAATAACATCTAAATGATTAACAATTATTTTAAAACTGTAATTTAAATTAGATAGATTTTAAAAAAAATAGTAGTCATGCTATCTTTGTTAGAAATTAAGGTACGAAGATGAGACGAAGTACACATTACGGGGAATAAGACACTGATTACGATTCATTAAGAAAATTTTGTAAAATAATATTTTTCAAAGACTGATATGTAAAGATTTTTAGTTTTTCTCATTATGAAACCATTGGTAATAAAATGCAGACGGTCTATTACCCATTTTTTGTAATTTTTTTCTGTGATTGAAACAATTTGACTTACAACATTTTTTCAATGAATCGTAATAAGAGTCATCAGGGTGCCCGCAAGATTGACTTTATCAATTTCCCTGACATTTTACTGACATAACAACGAATTTCCCTGACAAAAATTTTTTCTTTTAGAGCAAAAAATATATTGCA
Organism: Leptopilina heterotoma; assembly: GCF_015476425.1. Lineage (NCBI taxonomy): Eukaryota > Metazoa > Arthropoda > Insecta > Hymenoptera > Figitidae > Leptopilina > Leptopilina heterotoma. The sequence continues at coordinate 3,210,863 of NW_025110946.1, read as the reverse complement.
TGACAGTCTTAATTTCTTTAATTGCCCTGACAAAAAAAATTTTCTTGACATTTCCCTGAATTTACTGACAAAAAAATATTTTTTCTGACATTTCTCTGACTTTACTGACAAAATATTTTTTTTCCTGACATTTCCCTGACTTCACTGACATATGGCCACCCTGGTCATATTCTCCGTAATATGTACTTTATCTTATCTTTGTACCTTAATTTCGATCGAAGATAATATCTATTAAAAATATCAAAAAGTAATTATAATAATTGTTAATCGTTATAAGATGTTATTATTCAGAAAGATTTAAATAGTATAGAAAAAAATTTAAGATCTCAATAGGATTTATATTGAACTTTACATGGTATGAAAGTAGACCATAGTGAAAAAATAATGTAAAAAATTAGTGAGAGAAGCAGGCGCCAGCATCTTAGGGTTTTGTAGCCTAAAAGGATAAAAATGTAAATAAATAATAAAACCAATCTTAAATAATCCTAGGGTAATTTCACCTTGAGTGGACCGCCACTTTGAGTGGACCGCCTAAGCTTTTAAGTTATCTGACAGCGGAAACGTGAAATAAATAGTGCGAATAGCAGCACCGCACCTAGAAACCGTAAGAAATTAAGTTCCGCGATAATTATATACGTTATCGTTTGATGTAACGCATTTTTAAGAACACAAACCAAAAAAGAAGTCGCTCTTACAATGAGTAAAGTGATTCGGAAGTGTAAAAGTAGTGTAAAATTTAAGTTTTAAAAGGTAACTTATTTTTTTCCTACTACTTTTGACATTGAAATTGATTGTCTTAGTTTAATTAAGTGATAATTTTGACTCAAAAAAAAAAATTGTGGTGGCTGCTATAAAAAGTTGCATGTCACCATGAGTGGACCACTGTTTATATCCATAAGTGGACTGCCTGTTTTTTTATATTTTTAATGTCAGTTTACCATTTTTATGGAAATAAATTGACAATGAATTGGTTTGAAACTATGTTTTATGTTCTTTATTAATTTTTTTGTGATATTGATGTGATATGTGCCAAAATTATTAAAAATGGTTTCACTTGTAAACATTGCGACACATACATGGTCTGAAGCTGCATAAGCATAAATTTTGTTTCAATATATCAGAAATATTAAATACATTACAGAATTTAAAATAACTTTTACAGTTTTTTAGGAGTGGTCCACTCAAGGTTACATTTTTTCATTCCTTAAAAATTAGCTTTTTTTAAAAAGTCAATTGTTTTTTCCAAATAAAAAAAAATCAAAGCTATTATGGTATAAACACTTATCTAGGGATCTAAACTAAAGCTTGGAATAAATTTAAAGTAGTAAACATTCTTACTAATTCAAATTTAGAGAGTATGCCTTAATAGACATAGGGTAAAATACTTAAGGGTGGGTTCATACCACTTTACACGCCTGAAAATTTAGCTTTTTTGTAAAATTTTTTTTACGATTCTTGTAGATTTTATTGATCTAGATATTTTTTGGTTCAACAAAGACACTCTTTAACTATATAAAAAACGTCGTATTATTAAAAAAAATTATTTGTTTATTTAAAATTTAACAATAGGGCAGATTGGGAAATTGTGGGCTACCTTTATCATTTAACAATATTTAACCCCTTCCGTGTGGAGCTAAAATATTATAAACTCGGCAAAAAATGTGAAAAACCTTTTCATCAATTAAATCACTTGAAACTTGTTACTCGGAGGTTTTTGGGGTCACTGATTGAGAATAAAAAGTCGGATTTTCAAAATTTAAACTACCGAATCTAATATATTGCAATAATAATTTGATTGTTGTGATATAAAAATTAAATTTTTTATACAAGAGATTTTGAAAAACAATGTATATGTGACGTTCCACGAGAAAAGGGACCTTATTTACTCTTGTCATAAGGTCCCTTTTCTCGTGGAGCGTCACATATACTTCCTTTTTGAGATAATAATTATATCCTATATAAGAAATCTCTCGAAATATCTCGAAGTATAGTAACGCCTATCCCATTGGTCGCTTTTACTCGTGAGCTATATACTTAATTGGCAGAATTCATATTTTTTATCTTTGTCTTTTAAATACTTGAAATAGAGAGGCTCATTCACTATACGAACATATACTTATACACATTAAAATAAAAGTAGTGCGCGTAAGAGGGCTATATTCCCTTTATCGAAATCTTTTTCGTCATCTTCGTCTTCCAAGCACTTAAAAAAAGAAAGTCTCAGTCTATTTCGGAAATTAACGCGATTCTTTAAGATATATATATATATATAGTCAATTTATGATACAGACTATATGAATGATTTATTATAATTATTAATTATATAGTTATTAATGTGATAAAGTGATTTAATTTAAATTAAATAAGTTATAAATTAATAAGTATGTGCTTTTTAAGGAAACTTTTTTATATTTCATTGATTATAACTGATAATAAATTATTTAGATAAATATAATTATTAAATAAATTTAATTGAATTAATTATTCCAATGTTATAAAAGATTAAATTCCATATAAAAATTTTATACATGTTTTAATAAATAATAAATAAATTAATTTTTACTTATATCTTTCATTGCAGATAATAAAACGTATTTATCTGCTTTATCTGAGAAGTGTGTATTACCTATCAATTTAAAAAGATTAATTCTAACAGAAATTATTAAAGAAATAAACCAATAGAGAAAAGAAGGTCAGAACAAACTGACGACATTAATAATAAATAAAAGTGTTTTGTTATTAAAATAATTTTATTATTATATAACGTTTTGAAATTAATAATAATTATATTATTGCGATTTAAAATAAGATATACACTACACTGAAAGAATTTTAGGCAGGCTGCTGGCTTTTCATGTCCGAAATTAGTGCCCCTTCCCGTGCAGAAAATGCCCCACTTTGCCCTATTTAAAACAGGGTTCTGGTCGGGGCCTCGACAGTTTTCCCTATTAAAAAATTTTTTTTTAATAAAGTTTTTAGAATTCCTTTTTGTTGTAGAAGCTATTAACAATGAAAGACAATCATTATTTTAGTTATTTAATAATTTTTTTATTTTAGGGGTTTGACTAGAATTCCTAGCCAGAACCCCAGCTAGGGTGTTGATTAGATTTTAGATAGGGTACTGATCAGGGCCTCGACAGTTTTCCTTGCTTAAATAAAGTGTAAAAAATTAAATCTCTAAAATTACTTTTAATAAAAAATAATGAACAATTGAAGAATACAATTAAAGGGAATAATTATACTATTGTTTTAATAATTTTTTTATTTTGTGGGTTTGACTAGAATTTCTGGCCAAAACCCCAAGTGAAGTGTTTACTAGATATTAAATAGGGCTCTGATCAGGGCCTCGACAGTTTTCCTCGTTTTAAAAGCAAGTAAATAAATTTAATTTTTTAAAATTAACTTTTTTAAAACAGTTATTTAAGTTAAAAGAGCGTGTTCTTTTAAAACACTTTATAAAATAATTATGGTAATATATTTAAAAAATGAAAATACATATAATTTTTTTTTCTTTAAGTACAATATTATAATAAAGTTTATTTATTAATAATAACAACTAAATTATAAATAACGAATAATAATAGTAATTAAATAATTAATTATTATACATTTATTTAAAAATAAAAATTATGAATTTAAAAAATAATAGTTAATAAACAATTATTAATAAATTATACTTAATGAATTTTAATAATTATTAATTTATAGGATGAATTTATCATTTGGTTTGTATATATATTATATCATTTTAATAATAATAATTGTTTTATATTATATTAGCTTAAAGTGAGAAAATTATTCGGAGAGATTGTTAAATTTAACACCTTCAATATTTAACAACTATTTTTTTAACATAATTAATAAATTTGAATAAAATATTTATTAAATAAATATCAATTATTACTTATACATTTAAAAACAAAAATTATAACCTTTAAGGCTAACGCAGAATAGATCTGTAACCGGAACCGCAATCGTAAGCGTAACCGTGAGAATGAGTTAAAGAAGGATAGCTATATTGTTTATCCTTCTCTAACTCATTCTTACGCTTACGGTTACGATTGCGGTTCCGGTTACAGATCTATTCTGCGTTGGCCTTTATTAATATTATAAAATTAAGAAGGCAGAAGGGAGCGACAACCTCCAAAAAAATGAATTAATCATAAAACCAAAAATTATATTTTTCAAAAATTTTTAAGTTTTTCTATTCTTGAAATTATATTATTTTTATCATTTTAATTTAAATTAGTCAAAATGACTACAATACCTCATTATGTTATGTATAAATATGTTGTATATATAATGAATATGTTCATTATATAGTATATAGTATTTTATTGTAATTTCTATTGAATCAAATTAACCTCACAAAATAGGGCAATTTTAAGAAAAACTGACGAGGCCCTGACCAGTTTTTCCCTAAGTAGGGCATTGGTCGGGAACAGCGTCACACACTAGTCGGGCACTGGTCAGTTTCTCTACCCAGAGCCACACCAGAGATCAGGAAAACTGTCCAGTACCCTATCAGGCTCACATTTTAATTTCTGCACGGGTTGCACAGGGCTCGCAGCTCACCTCAAAAAAGCGAGCATCTACTCCCGAAAGGTGAGCAGCTGCCCCTGAGGAGTTGCTGCTTACCTTTCGGGAGTAGATTCTCGCCTTTTTGAGGTTAACTGCGAGCTTGAGGCATCGAGCTCTAGCGGCACTCATGTAAAGCCTGCAGCCTGCCCAAAATTCTTTCCGTGTACAGTCAGAAACTGTCGGTACGAACGACGGGCGAGCTAAGAAAAATTGCTGCTGAAATTAAATTAACATAGTTTATTACTAGAAAATGATAGAAATTTGGTTCTCAGATTGTTTGAAAGCCTATTAAATTCTGCGTCGACTGATTATAAATACTTCCTCTATGAGAAAGCAAAAATATTATTTTATATTTTTGAGAGATTTTATCACCTAAGATATTTTGAAAAAAAATTGATTAATTTTTCAATTTTCGTGCAATATGTTTGTGTGGCTGCTCAGTCTAGAAAAATTGAGAGAGAAATTTAAAACTTCTATAACATAATCATTACAGTCTCAGCTTTTATTTAAGCCTTTGAAACTTAAAATCCATTCAACAGTTTTTGAAATATCTAAAAAAATGTCAAAGCATGTTTTTCTAAAATTTAAACGGTGATACACTCTTTAAAGGCTTAAATTAAAGCTGAGACTGTAATGATTATGTTATACAGTGAAAAAAATTCTGTGTCGCTACCTTACCTACGAATGTCGCTACCACACAGATCAGGTGGTAAGTACTATCCCGATTTCGGAAGGGAGATTAGCTCTCAAGGGAACACTACACCACCGCGAGAGAAGGCTACACACCGAACTAAAATCTCGGCGTGCTCAATACGAGGTTGCACCAATCTCGAGATATCGGTATGACAGCCTCCCAGCCACACAGAATTTTTTTTCAGTGTAGGAGTTTTAAATTTTTCTATCAATTTTTCTAAACTTTGCAGTCACACAAAGATATTGCACGAAAATAAAAAAATTAATCAATTTTTTTTCAAAATATCTTAGGTGATAAAATCTCTCAACAATATAAAATAATATTAGGGCGGTATTCATAGTCCCGACTTAAGCAAGGACTTAAGCATTGCTTCACCAAGACGGTCTTATTCGAATAAGTCGAGCTTAAGACCATATATATTCATAGTCAAAAATAAGCAACTGCTTGGTAAAGGAAATGGACCGTAAGAATTGCTTAACCAAGCAAATGCTTAAGATGATCTTATTGAGCGTTCGGCTTTTTCCGTCAATATTCTCTTGTATCTACCAATAAGCGATAGGAGATAGCTTATATTCATTAGAAAAAATGACGATAATGCACATAAAATATCTGATAAGGGAGAGGAGGGGGGGGGGTAAAAAAACTTAAAAATATGCATAATATTTTAATATTTTTAGGAAAAAATTTATAAAGTAAAAGGATACAAGAAATGACTACCAGAATGATGAAAAATTGAAATATTCTTATTCCTGACGAAATATTATAATTAGATTCTAAATTTTTCTGTATTGAAAAATAGAAAAAATTATTTCAACTATTATTATATTGTTTCTAAAAAATTATTCTGAGTCAGAATCAGTGAAATTTTTACAAAAAATAAGGAGTATTTTTATAATCGAAATGAAAAAAGCATTTTTATTTGGCCATTGTCTCTAACAAACGCAAACAAACGACAGAAAAATTTTTCTTTAAAAAAAGTTATTGTAAAATGAATTTTTTTGCAACTCTTATAATAGGAGGCCCAGATCTCCAATTATAATTAAGGCAAAAGGGAGGAGGAAGGAGAATAAAAGGAGATAAGTTAATTAAAATAGAACTATTTATTTAACTTACTGAAAGGTACATTCATCGAGTCACAACTAGCGAAGACAACACTGTATCATTGGGGAGAAAACTACAGTAAAACGGGGGACCGAGGTACCTCGGAACGAGAGCAATTGACAAGTGTCGCGTCTGCTCGCGAATCCGGCGATTGACACCCTCGAGGCCCTTCGGCCGTTTCCGGGTTCAATCGCCTGATTTGCAACAGACGCGGGAGAATTCGTAACGCCACGTTACACCCCCCTTCCTCTAAACGGAACGAAGTGTAACCCCTTACAAAATTTTCCGCTAATTTCCTTGAATTTTCTGCAAGACCATTTTCCAGCAGTTCCTTCAGTTCCTCTCGACGTTTATCCCAGTTGGCTCCAGTTGACGTTAGCTCGTATCCATCTATTTGAGCTTTCCATTTTTGTTTTCCATAATTTCTGTAAAATCTGCATGGCCAAATCTCCTTATTTTCCAGTATTACCTGTAACATTTTCATAAAAAAGAATTTTCTTACTATTAATTTCTAAAAAAAAAATTAAAAATAAAAGTCTATTTGATTTCCTCAATTATTTTACATTTGCTTTTCGTGAAATGCAATAATTGACGCATTAATCTTTAAAAAATTTCCATTTCGTATCTAGAGTCTACGAAATTTGTTTCCAGTCGTCATAATTTTTTCCGATCCTAAATTTTGCGATGCTTTCGCACTCGTATCGTTTCTCCTTTTTTGCGAATTTTCCTGCATTCGACAATTTTCCGAACTTGTTACGCGTTCGTTCGTTTTTCTCTTTAATTCCTCTTTTTTATACCATTTTGCCTTACGTATGTTGTCGATTGTTAACAGATTTGGATCGTTAGTCTCGTCAAGGCTAAAGTCCATTTCTAACGTTTCGAATTTGTCGTATAAAAGGATTTCCATCAGTTTCGGAAGAATTTTCCGGGGTTTTGGGATTGGTATTTGGTTGGGCTTTTGTAAGGATTGTCTTGGTATAGGTTTCGGAATTTTCCTATGATTTCTCGAGTCGACCTTTTGAAAAATTTTCATATTTTTCCCAATATTTTCAATTTTTCCTAATTCGACTTTATTCTCGAATTTTGTAGAATTTTCCTTTCTACCAAATATTCTCGTTTTAGAATTTTTCTCGTTTTTTCTAAAATTTTCCTCGACTTCTGTCGAATTTCCATTACTTTGAATTTTTCTTGATTCAAAATTTTCTTCGAATTTTCTCGAATTTCCGTTTCTGTGAACCATTTTCAGTTCAAAGTTTTTCCTGGATTTTATCCTAATTTTCTCGGGTTTTTGCGCGTTTTTAATTTTTCGATTTTCATGATGTGTGCTTGACCACTCCGTTTGTGATCCTACATCCTGTTTTACGGGTTCGACTCTGTTCATTTCTTCAACTAATTCCCCTATCGTCATCAAAGGTTCAAAATTTTCTGATTTTTCGATATTTTCTGAGGATACTAAATTTTTCCGTACTTCCTCTACTCGTTTCCGTGATTCTGATCTACATTCCCTACGTATATGATCTAATGTTCCGCAACCGTAACATCTTTTCTGTAAGTTTGAAAAATTTCTCTGATAATTTCTATTCGTATAACGCCACGTTACACTCTTTATAAACAAAATCTTATTTTTCCTAAACCAATGAACCAAGAGTGCATACAAAAGGGGTCAAACAATTAACTTTCATTTGGAACTACAAACTTTTTAAAAATAATATTTTTTAATAATCTCCTATAAAATTAACACATTCGTCGTCGTTTTGTCGTCCGTCCGTCGTGTAACTCCGTACTTCATCGTTCGGTCGTTCGACTTTTAACATTTATTCATCGTATCGTATATATATATACATACTCATATTACATACATATACGCATGCGCAGTAGTATTCTATCAATGGTACGCATGCGCAGTAGTGTTCTGTGAATGTCAGGCATGCGCAGTAGTGTCCTATCAACGGTACGCATGCGCAGTAGTATTCTATCTGAGCAGTAGTGTTCTATTACTATAACGCATGCGCAGTAGTGTTCGGACAATGTTACGCATGCGCAGTAGTGTTCTGTGAATGTCAGGCATGCGCAGTAGTTTTCTATCACTATAACACATGCGCAGTAAAGTTCTATCAGTATCACGCATGCGCGGTAGTGTTATGTGAATGTCAGGCATGCGCATTAATGTTCTACTAATGTCAGGCATGCGCAGTAGTGTTCTACCAATGTCAGGCATGCGCATTAGTATTCTACTAATGTCAGGCATGCGCAGTAGTGTTCTATCAGTATCAAGCATGCGCAGTAGTGTTCTATTACTATAACGCATGCGCAGTAGTGTTATATTACTATAACGCATGCGCAGTAGTGGTCTATCACTATAACGCATGCGCAGTAGTGTTCTATCACTATAACGCATGCGCAGTAGTGTTCTATCACTATAATGCATACGCAGTAGTGTTCTATCATTATTACGCATGAGCAGTAGTGTTCTATTACTATAACGCATACAATACAAAATTTCCGAAGCCCAAAATGTTCAAAATATGAAATTTCCAAAATAAGAAGTGTTGAATTGTAATTTGAGTGAAAAGAATTAGATTATTGAGTATTGAGATTTAACAATTCTATTTCTGCGTAAGATATTTTTAAAAAATCATTATTGTCAATGTTTTACAAAAATTTTAATGACTTCTAAAAACATGAATACTTTTAATGATCTTAAGCTTACTTTAAGGGGTTAAACAACTCTAGAGCGTCAAACAGAGGTTCTGATTTTAACATTTTTTTTAATGAAAAGTTTAAAAGTGATGAAAAATATGTTTACATATCTCTATCAGGTATACTTTAAAGAGAAAAAATATACTTTATAAATTTTTTTAGTTTAAAAACAGCAGAAGTACATGTACGTGATAAAAACCCTTTGTAAAAAGAATTCCTTCGCGGCCGAAGATGTTTTTGGTACAATTTTCATCCTAGAACAGAAAACAATTTTTTTTCTATTTTTACATTTCAAAAGCTAGAGAAAGACGTAAGGAATTTTTTTTAAATCGATTTTTGCAAAAATGGTGAACATTTTATGGAAAAACTGAGTTTTTCACTAAAAAAAAATAGGCACTAAATTGTTAATAACTAAAAAAATATGCAACTTAAAAAAAATCCCCTACGTCTTTCTCTAGCTTTTGAGATGTAAAAATAGAAAAAAATTTGTTTTCTGTTTTAGGATGAAAATTGTACCAAAAACCTTTCCGGCCGCGAAGGAATTCTTTTTACAAAGGGTTTCCATCACGTACATGTACATCTGCTGTTTTTAAACAAAACAAAATTTATAAAGTATATTTTTTTCTCTTTAAAGTGTACCTGATAGAGATATGTAAACATATTTTTTATTACTTTTAAACTTTTCTTTAAAAAAAAAGTTTAAATTAGAACCTCTTTTTGACGCTCTACACTGAGAAAACTGGAGTATTGGACTAAACATCTGGAGGGACAAATCGTTCATATTTGAGAGTTAGCTATTGGATAACAATCTAAATGTTCAAATACACCATTGACAGATATTCGTGCCATTTCTCTTGAAGGGAAAATGAGTTTATAACAGAGGGAAAAATTAACCATCTTGAGAAATCCCTTTCTTATCCGGCGCGAAATGAATAAATATGGCAACCTAACCCCTAAATTAAATACATAAAATGTCAGAAAAATAATTTCGCGCGCATCAGATCGTACACATTTTCTGCGCAACTTTTAACCCTCAGATATAATGGAAGAGAATATACAAGTAGATTTCCATTATCAATTCAAAATTTATTTTAGAAGGACTATTTAACTCTCTTCGTAAGCAAAGGAAACATACACTTTTTGAACCTCTGAATTTGACTCTCCAGTTTTCTCAGTGTAGAGTGGTTTAACCCCTTAAAGGTTATTTTCTACAGAATGGGAATTACTTGTAGACATTAACGTGTAATTTTTTCTTAGAAATTGCAGGTCGGCAAAGTTATACACAGAAATTTCAATTTGAAATAATTTTTTTGTACAAAAAACTATCTTTCAAAAAATATAAAACATGATATGATGTAGATTTTTCAAGAAAATTTAGTAAAAAAATATGTTTGAATTTTAAAAATTATTTTTCTGTTACCCGTTGCCTGTTAACGACCCTTGGGTAGTAAACTTCTTAGCGCAAAATAAATGCAATTTCTTATGTAAATTATAAAATAAATTGTTTTATATCATTATTAACACACTATTGATTACAATAATCCTAAATTCAGTAATAAATAAATGATTATTTATTATTTTTAAATAATATAACAATTTAAAAACAAGTAAAATTTATAAAAATTTATTTTTAATTTAAGTCACATTTAGTGTATAAGGGTTTTTGGAGTCGGTGAATTTAATTCATTTAAAAAAATTTAAAATGTCGGACATCATTTTTGAAATTTATTTGGATTTTTATCAATTTCAGTAGGGTAAGTGCGGGTATAGTCGGACAGTACTAGTAGTCGGACACTTTCATGTTTTTTGGCAAATAAATAATAATGCATTGTGATATATACTTAAAAAAATATACTGGACGAATGTGTAAAGTTTATATTTTATGAAATTAGTGTTATGTTACAAAATAAATAAAACAATAAATATTTTATTTAATATTTTAAAAATCGTGGTGTCCGACTATAGATACAACCATTTTCGAGTAGCGCAATGAGTAGCACAAAGTTTTGCTGATAATTAATCATAAATTTTCAAACTTATACGATTTAAATATTATATTAATAACTTCTAGTATGGTTTAATTCCATTTTCCAGCCGATAGCAATTAAAAAATTATCTGTTTTACTTTATAAATCCAAAATATCTGACAGATGTCCGACTATAGAAACAAGGAAAAAAATTGTCCGACTACTAAAGCATTCGTAATTTTGCATTAAAATGTTTATATTTTATTAAATACTCAAGTATTTGTAACAAATTTACATGATTTTTAATCCTGAAGAACTCATTTAATTGGTAATGTGCTTATAAACACAGTAGATATTTGCTATTTCAAGAAAAAAAGCATAATATAAGATCGTATCCTTAAGTGTCCGACTACTAGTGCATTTACCCTATCTAGGGATATTTTGGGTCGCTAAATTTAAATTTGTCTTTGAAAATAAAAAATTATGAATTCAAAAGGAGGGACGTAATTTTTTTAATTCATCCCGATTTTTATCAAATTTTGTACTCTATTCTATATCCTTTGCATTAGCTGATAAAACGAATCATGACCCCAGAATGTGCCGCGTGAAGGCTGCAAAGGTTTTTTATTACACTTTCTGTTCCTTGATTTTTTTGTTTATAATATCTGTTTAAAATTTAAAAATTTTGTCTGACATATTGGATCCACCATTTTGAATTTTTTTTGACGTCATATTTATATTTAGCGACCCCAAAAACCCTTGTATACTAAGTTTCATAAAAATTCATCTACCAGATTTTGCTGAACATTTTGGGCCAATCATATGATTATTTTTCCAAACAGCGAAGGGGTTTATAAGATTTTTTCAAATTTTTAAAATTCTTTTGGTCTAAGTTTTAGTGTGCTAATACTTTTACGTATGCAAATGGAAGAACATTAATTAATTTATTATAAATTTGGTATAAGGTAAACCTTATATTATATTGCGTAAACAATTATTTAACACAATTAAAGAGATATTAGTCTAAATTAAAATAATTAATTATGAAAAATATTTGCATATTTGATATAAATAAGGGAAATTCTACGTCAACACGGACAGAGCTCTAAACAAAAATTTCTTTGATGGATTTAAACGTTCTAGGGCTTAAAAGATTTCTACATTCATGTACTTTAAGATGCCGATGGGCGTTTTTAGCAAATTTTCATTTCCGATGCCAATAGAGCTGTCAAAAGTAAAAAGGTCCAAAAATCTCAAAATACTTAATTACACAGGCACACAAAAAAATAAAAAAGTCAAAACCCAGAGGTCACACCCCCCTATCCCCATGTTTTTGGGGTCGCTGAAACCGAATATGACCATGAAAAATTTTTTTCATCGGCCATTTTCCCGCTACCACCCCCTTACACCTGCTCCCGGGGGATGATATTTCAGTTTAAAAAAAGTGGAGTAGGGTGTCTATTCCTATGTTTTTTGGGTCGCTAAAACCAAAAAAGACTACCAAAACAAATTCTTCCCTCCCTTAACCCCCTACAACCCCCTTAACATCCGAAAGGTGGGGGGTCGAAATTCGAATTTTCACGAAAAGTCGATTACGGTGTCTAGACCTACGTTTTTTGGGTCGCTGAAACCAAAAAAGACTACCAAAATCAAGTCCTTTCCACCCTCGACCCCCTACAACCCCCTGCAATAATTTTTGATAATTAATATTTAATTTTCAATTTCCCAAAAATCGGTTCGTTTTATTTGAAAAAAATTATTGCAGGGGGTTGTAGGGGGTCGGGGGAGGAAAGGATTTGATTTTGGTAGTCTTTTTTGGTTTCAGCGACCCAAAAAACGTAGGTTTAGACACCGTAATCGACTTTTCGTGAAATTCGAATTTCGACCCCCCACCTTTCGGATGTTAAAGGGGTTGTAGGGGGTTAAGGGAGGGAAGAATTTGTTTTTGGTAGTCTTTTTTGGTTTTAGCGACCCAAAAAACATAGGAATAGACACCCTACTCCACTTTTTTTTAAACTGAAATTTCAACCCCCGGGAGCAGTTGTAAGGGGGTGGTAGCGGGAAAATGGCCGATGAAAAAAATTTTTCATGGTCATATTCGGTTTCAGCGACCCCAAAAACATGGGGATAGGGGGGTGTGACCTCTGGGTTTCGACTTTTTTATTTTTTTGTGTGCCTGTGTTATGAATTAAAAGCAAAAAACGGGGTAAATTATTTTGTAACTCGCATTCTTTAACAGTTTTTAGGGTCCCCGAATATAAATCTAAAGTTTTTTTTTAAATCAGTTGAAAAAATTTTTAAATTTGATCAGATATAATTAAAACGTGTTACTCGGGGGTTTTTTAAGGTATCTGATTATGAATCTGAAATCACAATTTAAAAATTTAAAATAGTGGATCCCATATGACTAAAAAAAAGGCCAATTTTGATACATTTCACTTAAAGTTTGTAATAATAACAAATTGTTTACATTATAGAACAGTATGAAGCTAGAATTTCTTAAAAGTGAGTTCAAATTCGTAATTAAATACGCTAAAAACCCCCGAGTAACACTTTTTAATTAAATATGATCAAATTTGAAAAGTCCACCATATTGGATTCATCATTTTCAATTTCTACAAAGTAACTTTATATTCATAATCTGCGACCCCAAAAGCCCCCGAGTAACACGTTTGAAGGGAATAGAATCATATTTGAACATTTTTTTGGTAATATTGGATCCGCCATTTTGAATTTTTAAAAAGTGACTTTACACTACTGGTCAATATTGAGAGACCACCCATTTTCAGACGAATAAAAATCGTTTTAAAACATAAAATTTATTGAAACTAAAATTTTTTTCTGATAATTTTTTTAAAGATGATAAAATTTTGAACAGAACAAGATATTTCAGAAGTCGTTTGGCCAATAATTCATGTAGATATTTTTAAAAAATCGCCATTTTCAATGTTTTACAAAAATTTGAATAACTTCTAAAATAATGAACGCTTTTTAATTATCTTAAGCTTATTTTAAAGGTCATTTGCTACACTATAAGAATTACTTATAGGCATTAACGTGTAATTTTTTTTATTAAAAAATGCAGGCGGTCAAACTTGAACCAAGAAAATATAAAAAATTTGAAACATTCTTATTTACAGAAAAATAATTTTTAAAATTCAAAGGTATTTTTTTTATTAAATTTTCTTGAAAAATCTACACCATATAATGTTTTATATATTTTCTCAAATAGTTTTTAGTACAGAAAAATTGTTCCAAATTTTTTGAATTTTTTTGGTCCAAGTTTGACAACCTGCATTTATCTAAGAAAAAAATTACACGTTAATGCCTATATGAGGCATTATTCCTGAACTGCCCCAAAAATAAAAAAAAGTTCTTGGATTTCCTTTATACTTTGGAAATATGTTACCCTAGTAGGTACAAGTTACTACACCAATTTACAGGTCCAACCCCCCACCCCAATCAAAAGGGTGGGGGGTTGAAATTTCAGCCTAAACTCGAACATGCATTCTTTAAACATTTGTAGTTTCTACTTAAATTATTCAATTAAAAAAAGTAAGTAGTGTTTTAGAAAGGTTTTTTTGTGTACATTTAAAATATTTTATTTATATAATAAAAAAAAAATTTTTTTGCAAAAATTTTTTAAAATAAATAGTTTTTTGCAATTTTGTGCAAGTTCGGTAGTTTTTATTTTCTTTTTAATAATCTCAAATGAAAGCTTGGGAATTCCCCTAAAAGAAAATATAAGTCTGAAAATGGGCCGAAACAATTTGCCAAAGATATAGTGTAATAAGTAAAATTTGTCCGTCCGCTCGCGCACTCCAGCGCGATGAACAGTGGGCTTTTTTTTCAACTTACTATTGAAAATTGTCTAGAAACTACAAACAATGTTAATTAACAAATAGATTACTTCGGACCTTCTTCATAAAAAAAATTGGTTTTTTTGCAGACAAGTTTAAATTTATGTCTAATTTAGTAAAAAACTATTTTACAGTTAAAAATTATCATTAATATTAACAATTATATAAACAATAATCAACTTCCTTTTGTATTTGTAAACATTTTTGTCATTTTTTAAACTTTAAATATTTATATCATATGTACATTCTTTCAAAAACTTAAAAAATTTATTTGCTTAAACAATTACATTTGTTATAAACAAATTTTTCATTTTTAAACAAATAATTAGCTTTTTTCATCAAACAAAATTTTTTCCTTTTTTATATTTACTATCATAAAAAAGAACTCCTTAATGAAATGGGAATACTATAAATTATTCATTTAATTTTAATAAACATTATAAGTTAACAAATATTTAACTTTGTTCTTTTTTCACAGAAAAAATATATTTATTTATATGCATTTAAATGTAAACTGATTTAACTGAATAATGGTTTACTTCATTAAAAATATAAATATTTCTTAACTTATAATGTTCGTTAGAATTAAATGAATAATTTATAGTATTCCTATTTCATTAAAGAGTTCTTTTTTATGATAGTAAATATAAAAAAAAGGAAAAAATTTTGTTTGATGAAAAAAGCTACTTATTTGTTTAAAAATGAAAAATTTGTTTATAACAAATGTAATTGTTTAAGCAAATAAATTTTTTAAGTTTTTGAAAGAATGTACATATGATATAAATTATTTAAAGTTTAAAAAATGACTAAAATGTTTACAAATACAAAAGGAAGTTGATTATTGTTTATATAATTGTTAATATTAATGATAATTTTTAACTGTAAAATAGTTTTTTACTAAATTAGACATAAATTTAAACTTGTCTGCAAAAAAACCAATTTTTTTTATGAAGAAGGTCCGAAGTAATCTATTTGTTAATTAACATTGTTTGCAACAATTTAAATAAATTGTATTATGCTTTATTAATTGTCCGGTGGTAATACTAGACTAATTTAAATTGATTTCGATCATGTGTAATGGAAAAATAAAAAAATTAACATGATTTTTTCTAAAAAATATTGTAATTTGTCAAATTTTTGAGTAACAAGAAAAAAATAAACAATTAAAAATTCAAAAATCGACTTTGATGGATTTCTTAGTAATTTTAAATGAAGAACATCAACATCCGATAAAATTTGTAGTTTCTAGACAATTTTCAATAGTAAGTTGAAAAAAAATCCCACTGTTCATCGCGCTGGAGTGCGCGAGCGGACGGACAAATTTTACTTATTACACTATATCTTTGGCAAATTGTTTCGGCCCATTTTCAGACTTATATCTTCTTTTAGGGGAATTCCCAAGCTTTCATTTGAGATTATTAAAAAGAAAATAAAAACTACCGAATTTGCACAAAATTGCAAAAAACTATTTATTTTAAAAAATTTTTGAAAAAAATTTTTTTTTTATTATATAAATAAAATATTTTAAAAGTACACAAAAAAACCTTTCTAAAACACTACTTACTTTTTTTAATTGAATAATTTAAGTAGAAACTACAAATGTTTAAAGAATGCATGTTCGAGTTTAGGCTGAAATTTCAACCCCCCACCCTTTTGATTGGGGTGGGGGGTTGGACCTGTAAATTGGTGTAGTAACTTGTACCTACTAGGGTAACATATTTCCAAAGTATAAAGGAAATCCAAGAACTTTTTTTTATTTTTGGGGCAGTTCAGGAATAATGCCTCATATGTAATTCTTATAGTGTAGCAAATGACCTTTAAAATAAGCTTAAGATAATTAAAAAGCGTTCATTATTTTAAAAGTTATTCAAATTTTTGTAAGACATTGAAAATGAAGATTTTTTAAAAATATCTAAATAAAATATTGGCCAAATGACTTCTGAAAGATCTTGTTCTTTTCAAAATTTTATCATCTTTCAAAAAATAAAAAGCAAAATATTTTAGTTTCCATACATTTTATGTTTTAAAATGTTTTTCAATCACCTGAAAATGGAAGGTCTCTCAATTTTGACCGGTAGTGTAGATTCTTAATCAGCGACCCTAAAAACCACCGAGTAACAAGTTTTAATCGAATCTGATAAAATTTGAATTTTGTCCGCCATATTGGATCCGACATTTTAGATTAAAAAAAAAACTTTAGATTTATATTCGGGAACCTTAAAAAACTGTTATTTAAAGAATGAGTTACAGAATAATTTACCTCGTTTTTTGCTTTTAATTCATAAAAGTATTTTGAAATTTTTGGACCGTTTGACTTTTGACAGCTCTATTGGCATCGGAAATGAAAATTTGCAAAAAACGCCCATCGCCATCTTAAAGTAGAGTAGAAGGGGGTAATGTAGTGCAGGGGGTAATGTAGTGCACTGGATTTACTGACTAAACGAATGAATTGAATTACTTGCCGTTAATATGGTAGGGTTAAGGTATCAAATTATAGTAATGTATATCATTTAGGCTTTATTGTGCTTCTTCTAAAAGAAGTTGTGGCGTCACTTCAAAAACACTAGATTTCGAAACCATATTTCCGTTTTTTTAGTGACTTGAAGAAAATGTAAGGCTCGTTAAAAAAGTATCGGGTAAGAGCTTTTTCCATGTAAAATTTACTTCTGAACACAAATTTAGTATTGTTTTGATGTTTAATTTTGTTTTTATTGAGATATTGAAGTCAACGTGAAAAAAGTGCTTGGGGGCATTGTAGTGCACGGGGTTGGGGACAATGTAGTGCAATTATACAGAGTACCACAAATATGTATTATTTAACCATGTTTTCTTTTTGCAAATTTTTGCAGTTTTCTTTCAGTTTTATCTAACACAGGACCAAAGAAATCTCTAGTTTATAGTACTGTCCACCAGATGAGATGAGATGATACCATGCAAAGTCTAGATCTCGTCTCGGATTTTACATGCAAAGTCTCGTCTCGTGGGCATCACTACTAGTTTATAGTTTTTTGAGTTTCTTATGTTCCTAATATTATATCTAATAAAATAAAATCGTTTACAATATATTCTCTGCTTTCTATTTCACTAATAAAGTGGTGCACTACATTGCCCCACAAATTTTAGAATGTCGAAAAACAGTGCCTTCAGTTTTTTGGATATAGAAAAGCTCCATCTACATCTACAAAAAAATAATGTACACCATAAATGTAGCTAGAAGCATTGTCTTTCCAACGAGTCCTTATTGATCAAAATTGGTTGAAAATTGCGACCACAGGAGTCTTCGAAAGAAAAGTGCACTACATTACCCCCTTCTACTCTACATGAATGTAGAAATCTTTTAAGCCCTAGAACGTTTAAATCTATAAAAGCAATTTTTGTTTAGAGCTCTGTCCATGTTGACGTGCGGAATGTCCCATAAGTATTTAGTTATTTTAAAAAAATTATTTTATTAATGCAAATAAATATTTATTTGAATTAAAATCCATGCATTACTGAATCAAGTAATTTTCCTAATTGATTTTAAGCAATATTTATTAGATCCAACTATTCCATTCATTTGACTTAAATAATTCGAATTTGCTACAAATAACTATTTATTTGATACTACAAATTAAAATTTGTATATCAAGGGCAGTTCCATACGAAAAGTAAATGGTGGATCACCGATTTTTCTTAATGTTTGTAATTTTGTAGTATTTGGGGTACTTAATAACTGTGCCAAACAGTTTTGCAAAAAAAAAAAATTTTTTGCAAGATATTTAGATTTGAAAAATCAAAAACTGGAAATAAATAAATAAATGTCAATTTTTTATAATATTAAAAAAAAGTTAAGAAAAATTAAATTTTCAATAATTTGTTTAAACAATAATTTTTTATTGTTAAAAAAATATGCTAAGGACATCATGAAGTTTCCTAAAAAAATTATTTTCTCATAATTGAAACCTTCCTTAATAAGTGGTTAAATTTTTAAAGAAGTGCTTTTTATTGTTTTTGAGAAAAAAATTTTTGAAGTTTGCGCTACGAGTTTTTGTGCGTTGCGCTAACTAAGTAGCGCCTATATCAGTGTATTTTAAAAGATGATATGACCTTTACTGCTCGCCCCTAATACATTTATTAATTACACAGGTCAACAAAAAAAGACTTACTTTTTTTTTATGAGATAGCGGAATGGTTTCCTATGTATTTTTGGACGCTGAACACGATCCCGACTTCCAAAATTGCCCATCACGTCAGGATTTTGAGAAAAGTGGGGGTAAAGACCCCAAAAACGCTTTTTTGAGAAATTTCAACATTTATTTTCTCTTTAACCTGACGTGCTAGAGACTTCCACAAGGTCTTAAATTAAAGCTTATAATGTGCACTAAAAGACCAATATCCATAAAATAAAAAAAAATAAATTTTTTTTTCAAAAAATGGGATTGAAGACACCAAAAATTTGTGTTTTTGGATTGCTTTAATAGACTTTTTGCAATTGCTTGGATTCGCATGAAAATGGTTACTTGGGGTTTTTGGGGTCACTGATTACAAATCCGATATTAGTTTGCAAAAATTAAAAATGGCGGATTCGTAATCAGCGACCCCAAAAACCCTGAAATAACAATTTTCAAGCGAATCCAAGCAATTCTTAATTTTTACATCTGCCATCTTGGTTTCGCCGTTTTAAATTTTTGCAAACAAATATTGGATTCGTAATCAGCGACCCCAAAAACCCCAAGTACCCATTTTCAAGCGAATCCAAGCGATTGCAAGAAGTCTATTAAAGCAATCCAAAAACACAAATTTTTGGTGTCTTCAACCCCATTTTTTGAAAAAAATTTTAATTTTTTTTTATTTTATGGATATTGGTCTTGTAGTGCACATTACAAGCTTTAATTTAAGACCTATTGTGGAAGTCTCTAGCACGTCAGGTTAAAGAGAAAAGAAATGTTGAAAATCCTCAAAAAAGCGTTTTTGGGGTCTTTACCCCCACTTTTCTCAAAATCCTGACGTGATGGGCAAATTTGGAAGTCGGGATCGTGTTCAGCGTCCAAAAATACATAGGAAACCATTACGCTATCTGATAAAAAAAAGTAAGTCTTTTTTTGTTGACCTGTGTTATATATGTCGTAGGCCGATAGACAATTCAGGCCATTAGCTAAAAGCCTAGGCGATTTGCTAGTGGCCGACCAGTAGACGAAATACAATTTTTAGATTCTCTTAACGTCTACTTGCCTAGAAATATCGGGCCGTTAGCTACTAGCCTAATCATATTCAGTCCATTAGAATAAACACTATTCAATAATAATGACCTCTCGTTAATAAATATAAATATTAACATTAGTATTTGTCTACAGGTAATTAATACAGGTAATTAGTCATACATTATATAAGTTGAATCAATTTGATAATAAACTGTAGTTTCTCATTTTATTTCAAACGATATAGTCGCGAAAATGTCGGAAATAATAATTGTCGATCGGGCAGAATTTGAAGCGAAATTAATGAATCATTATTTAAAAAATTCGTCGAGCAACAGATCTGTGTGGAATAAAGTGCATGAGCAAAGTGTCATTTCATCTCTCCTGGAATATGAGCAAGAAAATATAAAAAAAACCTCATTTTTATCATTACTCAAAACTCTACGAACTTTTGAAAATCAGAAATAAAACGCAAGTAATATTACTTTAATGTAATTTATACCTCATTAAAAAAATGAGCAATTGAAACAAGAAAAAAGTAAAATTATAATCTGTATCTATTCTAATGGCCTAAAAATGATGAGGCCAGTGGCCATCTAACAATTTTTTCATCTAATGGCCTGATTTTGTCTACTGGCCGGCCATTAGCTACTCGCCTAGGCTTTTAGCTAATGGCCTGAATTGTCTATCGGCCTACGACATATACGTATAGGTATATTATTATTATAAGCAGTTTAACTATATATTTTTAACTTTTCTATAAAAATTATAATCCCTTTTTATTGTAAAAAATCTTTTTCTCCACACTTTATCCAGGCTTTTATTTCTAATTTTTTATTTTTATGGTCTTCAGTGGAACAAAAGTCAAACGTTATTGTGTCAAATTTATTTTCTACTAACTGAAAAAATGTTTTAAGGAAAAGATTTTTTACATAAACCCATTGAAAAAGTCGATTTTTATAAGAAACTTACAGCGCTATTTGATTCTACGCTAAATTATACGAAAACATATATTACATAATTTTTTAAAAAAGACCTATTGGTGTAAAAATGTTATAAACAATTAGCCTGCATTCATACTGTATGAGGTATAAGGATCGTTTTTGAAGTTAAAGATTTTATTAAACAAAATTAGCTTAATCAGGAGAGTTTTTGACGTTAAAAATTTTTTAAACAAAATTTTTACGTCAAAAACTATTTATGTAAGTGGAAATAAATAAGTAAAATGTCATCCGAGCGAGGAATATGACGCTACCCAGGCGGAAATTTCCCACTGGCAGGGTACCGCGCCTGTACAGACGTCGGTAAGACTGTACTGGCATGGATCCGCCTGACGACCGGAGCGGTGCAGACATTGTACTGGAACCTGACAATGTGTTGTAGTGGCTGCGCGCCTGGCTCGGTACAGATTTGATGCCGCCGAACAACCGGCGTTGTACCGGCATTCGTCCGTCTGGCAACCAGGACGGGCCAAATTTTGTTCCGAAACATGACTTTCTACTGGCGTTCTACTGGCATTCGTCCGCCTAGCAAGCGACGCGGGCCAAATTATATTCTCTATTGAAAAATAAAATAAAAAAAATATTTAATTAACTATGCATTGTGCATGTTAATTAACATTTATTTATAGATCATTTGAAGCATTTTTTACACATTTTACATTTTTTTACACATTAAAATTCTAAACGCTCGCAGTGGGATACGAAGCCCAAGCCTATCCTAATCTACGAACCGAAGTCTAATACGCTAACCACTACGCTATTCGCTCGCTTGCGGATGTGAGCATAACAACGCCAATATACAATACCGCTAAACAAAAACTTATATATAAAGTGAATAATAATTTTTACTCAAATATTTTTCAATATTTTAGCATTTTATTTATATTATGCAAATAAATTTAAAGTTTTATTATATTTTTATTTAATCTTCAATGTTTTTAATATTTATCTTTATTTTATTATTTAGGAATAATTAGTTGAACACTTCACTTTATAACTATTCGAAATCAATACAAAATAACTAAAATAAACATTTGTAACTTAGTGCGTTTCATTTATACTTTATAAATGTTTTTAAAAAGAGAAAAAGATGAATGTAATTAATTTGAAAGAAATATTAATTAACATTCATCTTGCATAGTTAATTAAACATTTCTTTTATTTGAATTTTTAATAAAGAATATAATTTGGCCCGCGCTGGTTGCTAGACGGACGAATGCCAGTACAACGCCGGGTGTTTGGCGGGCTGAAACCTGTACCGAGCCGGACGCATTTTGCAATAGAATGACAGTGCGAATGTACTTTCGGCTCTTTAAAAATTAATAATACAAAAAATGTTTAAAGCATGATGGATTAAATTTATTATTATTAATTTTTATTATAAAAAATAGCAAAACTTGTCAGATTTTAAGATATTTGTGGTAAGATTTTTAAAAGCGCATTTATAAAAAAAATTATCCAATATAAAAATAAAACTAATTTGAAAACTAGTAACAATTACTATATTCTAAGCATATTGTTATTAATAAATTAATTAATTAATAATTTTTGATTCACTTATTTATTGATTTATTATCAATAAATAAACAAATAAGTAATATTAAATAAATCCAATCAAATTTATTTAATATTACTTATAATTTATTTATAATAAATCAATAAATAAGTAAGTAAATTAAATTAATTAATATATTAATAATAAGATAAATTATATAGTTCTCAGTCGGTAGAATGCCTGTACCGCTCGGGTCGTTAGACGGACGAATGCCAGTACAACGCCGGTTGCAAAGTGGTATAAATTTTGATCCGGCGGTCGGATCAAATCTTGTACCGCGCCTGTACTGCCGACAGTAGAAAGACTGTACTGAAAGTCGGATCCGACTTTGTACCGCGCCAGCAGAAATTCTCATCCGAATCGGTACAGACTGCCTGCACTGGCATTGACTCTCCAATTCAACAGGCGCGGGCGCTAGACGGTTGGACGATCCGGTATTCGTCCGACTTTTCCGCCTGGGTAGTTATTTATTATTAACAGTTTTATTTCCTCATAGGGTGTCGATTTCCTTAAAATCAATTATTTTTACAAATTTTCAAGTATAGTGTATACAAATATTTCAACATGGGGAACATATTCTCCGGATATGTATGTGTGCACACATATCGAATACACATATCACATATCGAAATGTTTTTTCAACATTTCGATGAAAAAAAATACTTTTTATTTCTCGTTATAATTTTATAAATTTTGAACCATTTTTTTAAATTATTAAATCTTAATTATTATTAAATTGTTTTTAATCCAAAATCTTTTCATTTTTATTAAAAATATTTATAAAAAGACAATAAGTAATTGCTTAAGTCATGTAAAACGTTGACTTAAAATCATAACCTCAATTCGTTTAAATAAGTTCACCGGCAATGTCAAATAAGATCATCTTATTTGACTATGAATACTTGGCATTCTTAAGATGGGACTATGCATCTCAAAATCGAAGCATTTACTTTGTCAAGCATATGGGCAAATCCACGGAGTTAGTCGACATTTACTTATAAAAATGAAAATTTTTAAATTGAAAGCACACCACTCATTTACGGTTCATTTTTTTCAAAATTTATTTTGGAACAATTATCTTCTTGTGTGATTCATTTTAATTTAATGCCGTGCAAAATAAAAATAAAAAACGAAAATATGAGTTTTTTTAGAAAATACAATTAAAAATGTGTATTTCTTTCTTCTTTTGTTTTCTATATTAATATGTGAAAAACATGAATAATTTTATTATTTCTGTTTATTATTCATTATAATTATTTATTTGTGTAAGACAATTAATATTAAAATATATTTATGATTAATATAATAATTTATTAATAACATCATTTTGGCATCTATTTTTTAATTCCGTTAGTTAAATTATCTTAATTTTGACGAAAGTCAAAATAAAAAATAACAGATGAAAAGTTATTCAATTTTTCACATTGACTGATACGTTCATAATGAACTAAATGAATAAATAATGTAAAATTTTATTGTAATTCTTAATTTTCTGTCATTATAAATTAGAGATAAAATTTGGCATTTGAATATAAGAATTATAAAAATGCTTTCTAATAATCACGCACGTTTTCAATTTATTTTATTTTAATCTGTAGATGTGCTCCTAGAAAGAGGCTAAGTTTAGAGTTGTTCACGCTCAAGTCTAAGGTGATAGTTATTGTAATATTTTCTTTAATTCTAAGGGCACATTATTTTAAAATACCCAGATTTATTCGTCTGTTTAAAACGAATAAGTGCGGTTGTCAAAAATTTTAATTGAACAATCGCCACGAAATTTATAATACAAATTTTCCATAAATTTTGTTATTAAAAAATAATGAGTAACGCTATTTTCAAGTATTACAATTTCTTTATAATTAAGAGCACATCTTTTTTTTATCTTTCAATACATTCTACAAAAAGTGAAGTTCAATTCACCATCGTTTAGAATTGTTTCGTTGTATGCCAAAAAAGTTATGCCCATAAGAACAGAAACTTGTACCTAGGGTAACACTGCAAATTTCATGATTTAGATTAATTTACTCTGTTTTATTATTTATATAAGGCAAGTAGGCTAACATTTATTTAATTTTCTTAATTCAATAGATTCTTAGATCGTCTCTAAAGTAGTAAAAACATGAAAATAATCAGTAGAATACTTTGAAAATATAAAGATTTGCCAGTAACATGAAATCGAACGGTTCGGTGGATTTACCCATATGCTTAAGTTGCGGCTTAAGGCAATGCTTATTGCACGACTATGAATCTAGGTGGCAGCTTAAGTCGCTGCTTAAGAAATAAGTATCGACTATGAATACCGCCCTTTAATGTAGGAAATTATTTGCTGATTAAGAATTTTAATTAAGGAAGATTTCGACTATATATCAGCAATTAGTGACATCTATTAGGCATCGATTGAACTCTTTGGTTTAGAGTCAGGTGTTATTCTTAAGATAATTACTCCGATATGGTTGTCGGTATATAATTATATTTTTTGAATTTTATTTTTGATCTGAAAAAATAAGCTGCATGAATAAAATAATATTTATTTATACACTACCGTCCACGAGTATCAGGACGATTACATTCGACTCTATGAAAAAACGTGCCATCACTTTTTCAATCATATCTCGGAAATAAAAGGAGGTACAAAAAAACTTAAATACGGTTAAAAAGCTGCTTAAATTCTGCATAAAATAAGCCATCTTCGAAGTCATTTCGTTAATTATTTTTTAAGTTGTAGAGTGAGAAAAAAATAAAAAAAATTATCAAATTTTCTCATTTTTGTCTCTTGACTTCAACTTTTTCAAAAATCTAGAAAAATTTAGATAATATTTTTCTAAATACACAGAAATCTTCGTTAGAATTTCAGCTTTAAAATAAGCCTTCGAAAATTAAAAAAAGGTTAATCCGTCTTTGATATATCATTAAAAATGTGAAGCCGTGTTTCGACCGATTGGTGCATTGAAATTCAACTGTGACGACTCGATTCTGGCTTCGCGCGGCAGCGAATGAGAGATGGCATATTTTTTCATAGATTTGAATGTAATCGTCCTGATACTCGTGGACGGTATAGTGTATATCAGTTGACGCAGAATATAATATGCTTTCAAACATAAAATTTTTAAACATATTTTTTGTTTAAGCCAAAACAGAAAATATATTAGAATTAAATATACAATTATTTAAACAAATAATACTTTCAAATCAAAGCAGTATAGATGTTTTCTATATATTGGGATTAAGCTTATAAACTAATTTGAATTAAACAAAATCATCTAAAATTATTTTTGTATTTGAATTAATTATAATGTTTTTTCAGTGAAGTTGCTATCATTTTTTAATAATAAACTATGTTCATTTAATTTCAGCAGCAATTTTTCTTAGCTTGCCCGTCGTTCGTACAGACAATTTCTAACGGTACTGTATTTTAAGATTTATTTATTGTTAATTTATTTATTATCCTAAAAAATTTTTTATAAATAAAATTATATTTATATTATAAAAAAGTTTAATTATAAATAATATATAAATAATTATATATTAATTATAAAATAAATATATATTTTATAAGTAAATAAAATTTATATTTTAATAAATACTAGGAACCGTTTCGAAAATTTAGTTTCGTTTTAGTTTCTGAGTTGACACAAAACTAAATTAACAAACTGATGAGTTTAATTTCGTGTCGACTCAAAACTAAATTAACAAACTGATTTTAGTTTCCTGTCGACTCGAAACTAAATTCAGTTTGTTAATTTAGTTTCGAGTCGACCTGAATCAGTGAAATTCTCCTAAAGATCAGTTAAAATTGATTGAAATTTCAGACATATTTCCCTGATTGGTCAATTAAATAATAACTGAAATTTTCAATATGGGTGATTTGCACGTAACTGTAATATTTGGCGGCGTCACAGAAAACACATTCAAAATAAAAAATTTTTGCTTGGGTATGGATACATTTCACAGGTATATATAAAACCTATTCGCAACCACAAATATGTACAAATAGATATTATAATTTTTGATAAATTGCGGAATTCCCTCCAAAATTTCAGCTCTGTGGCGTGTCCGTTTTTTAAAATTTTAAGTTAAAATTCAGAAATTTTATTGAAAACGCCGAAACTGGAAACGAGAATTTTTGTAATATGAATTATGTATATAGGTAAACAATTTGTACATATAATGCATCTTCTAATACTTCTTATAAAATTATAAAATGTAAAATGTTTTGTCCACAAATTTTTTCAATTTTGTAATAAGATTTTTTTCCCTATGATTTAACTGTTTATGGCACATTTTAATGTTATCTAAGAATTACAATCTAAAATAAGATCCATTAATAACAAATATCAGTAAAAAAAGGTTCAAAAATTGGAAGTTCTACACTCAAAAACAATTTTTTTTGTAAAAATGTGAAGGTCACAAGAAAAGTGATAAGTAGTACCGTGGTATTACTATTCTTTTAATCTAAACACTCTCTGTTGTAATTATTACGATTTTTTGAAGATTACAAAAGAAACAAATTATCTGCCCAAAGAAAAGAATTATTTTGCAGAATTGTCGGAGTTAGGTTAGTTTAAATGTCAAATTTCAGCTCCGTGGTGTCACATAAAATATCAGCTCCGTGGCGCCTGTGGCGTACAGTGTGAAGGTGCAAATTTATGGATCAACAGTTGCTACAATAACACATATTATAGAAGAGGACAGACATAGTTGTATCCTTTTATATTTCAGTGCTTCGGCAACCCCCGTGCAGAAAATGCCCCACTTTACCCTATTTAAAACTGGGTACTGATCAGGGCCTCGACAGTTTTCCTTGTTTAAATAAAGTGTAAAAAATTAAATCTCTAAAATTACTTTTAATAAAAAATAATGAACAATTGAAGAATACAATTAAAGGGAGTAATTATACTATCGTTTTAATAATTTTTTTATTTTGTGGGTTTGACCAGAATTTCTGGCCAAAACCCCAAGTGAGGTGTTCACTAGATATTAAATAGGGCTCTGATCAGGGCCTCCGCAGTTTTCCTCGTTTGAATAAAGTGTAAATGAATTAAGTAAAAAAAGTTAAAAAGTAAGTAAGTAAGTAAGTTTTTTAAGTTTTTTAAATTAATTCTTATAATAAAATTATAAACAATTGAAGAAATTAATTAAACGAAGTAATTATACTACATTTTTAAGAATTTTTTTATCTTATGGGTTTTTATAATTTTTTTTTACCAGAAATTCTGGCCAAAACTCTAAGTGGGGTGTTCACTAGATATGAAATAGGGCTCTGATCATGGCCTCGACAGTTTTCCTCGTTTTAAAAGCATGTAAATAAATTAAATTTTTTAAAATTAACTTTTTTAAAACAGTTATTCAAGTTAAAAAAGCGTGTTCTTTTAAAACACTTTACAAAATAATTATGGTAATATATTTAAAAAACGAAAATACATATAATTTTTTTTTCTTTAAGTACAATATTATAATAAAGTTTATTTATTAATAATAACAACTAAATTATAAATAACGAATAATAATAGTTATTAAATAATTAATTATTATACATTTATTTAAAAATAAAAATTATGAATTCAAAAAATAATAATTAATAAACAATTATTAATGAATTTTAATAATTATTAATTTATAGGATGAATTTATCATTTGGTTTGTATATATATATTATATCATTTTAATAATAATAATTGTTTTATATTATATTAGCTTAAAGTGAGAAAATGATTCGGAGAGATTGTTAAATTTAACACCTCCAATATTTAATAACTATTTTTTAAACATAATTAATAAATTTGAATAAAATATTTATTAAATAAATATTAATTATTACTTATACATTTAAAATCAAAAATTATAACCTTTATTAATATTATAAAATTAAGGAGGCAGAAAGGAGCGACAACCTCCAAAAGAAAAATGAATTAATCACAAAACCAAAAATTATATTTTTCAAAAATTTTTAAGTTTTTCTATTCTTGAAATTATATTATTTTTATCATTTTCACTTTTAAATTAGTCAAAATGACTACAATACCTCATTATGTTATGTATAAATATGTTGTATATATAATGAATATGTTCATTATGTTTCTAATATATAATAATATTTTTAATTACAGTAATTTTATTGTAATTTCTTTTGAATAAAATTAACCTTACAAAATAGGGCAATTTTAAGAAAAACTGACGAGGCCCTGACCAGTTTTTCCCTAAGTAGGGCATTGGTCGGGAACAGCGTCACACACTAGTCGGGCACTGGTCAGTTTCTCTACCCAGAACCACACCAGAGATCGGGAAAACTGTCCAGTACCCTATCAGGCCCACATTATAATTTCTGCACGGGCCGTTGACTTATTAAAAAACACTTTAATATTCGAAAAAACACGCCTTTACTTTTGGTGCTTAATTTAAAATGTCTTTATGTCAACCATGCAGAAGCACAGTATTACTGTTGATCGTAACGCTTTCATTTGTGATTACTTTTCTGAAATTAGTTTTATGCGCTAATTTCATAATGTTATGAAAATAAAATTCTCTGGTTATGTCAAGCTGATAGTAAATAGTAAATATTTTTGCTGGGGCTATTTTGTGCATCAAAATGCTTTTTTTAACTCAGTGATTTATTCAAATTCAGAAATAAAAGAAAATCAACTTTTGCTTATTATA
This sequence comes from Leptopilina heterotoma, assembly GCF_015476425.1. Classification (NCBI taxonomy): domain Eukaryota; kingdom Metazoa; phylum Arthropoda; class Insecta; order Hymenoptera; family Figitidae; genus Leptopilina; species Leptopilina heterotoma. The sequence continues at coordinate 3,181,573 of NW_025110946.1, read as the reverse complement.
CTTCCTTCTGGAGGTTTCCTATGAGTTAGTCAATGAAATAAATTTTTTTGTCGGAGTTGTAGTCATTAAAAGTTGTGCACAAAATAGACCCCGGGATGGGGCTACTTTGTGCATTGATCTTTCTGTTTTTATGTTACGTAAACTTTTTTTTTGATCCTTTCTTATTTATTAAATCTTTTGTGTAGATATTTCAGAGTAAATTAAAAAAGAATAAGATATTAAACAAAAAATTTTGTAAATATTATACAACAAAATGTAAAATAAAACATTAAGATTTTGCTAAAATCATGATTTATTAAAAATTAACAACCTTTCTTAAAATTTTATATTACTCTGAAAATAAATAACACTTTTTCTTTTTAAATATACATTTTACAATAATACATTATGATAATTATAATACTATCATTTAAACACATGTAATTTACTTTGAATCTCATCATTTCAATAGGAGCTTTTTTAAACGTTTTGAATATGATATTTTTCAAAAACTTGAAATTAATATTTTAAGGTTAAATGAATAACAATTTAATATCTAATACACTTTTCAAGTTATTAGAGAAACGAAAGAAATAGTTTTAAAACTAATTTGAAAAACTTATAAATATTAATTAAAGTTAATTTTTTGCCGTTATGTTCCTCACCGGTTGAAGTTTTAATCGTTTTAAGGATTTTAATTAAATTATTTTTGGTTTTTTGACAAAGAAGTTCTTTTTAATAATTTTATTTATTAAATATACCTCATACATAAAGTAGCCCGAGTTGACGGCAGTATTATTCAATGCATAGGGTGGTCAGCTCCGTGGCAGCCAATTTTCGAAAATTTGTTATAATTTTTTTATAATTATAGCTGTAGTAAAACTGTTCAAATTACAACTTTATTATGCCCTAATGATGAGAAAAAGTGATATTTAACATTAAAAAAACAAAATTTTTTTTTCTTTTAAAACTGATCTTGAAATTGCACAGTTACGTGAAAATCACCCATATACGTGACTTAATTTTCTAGTAACTTTCTAATTGTCCAATCAGTAAAAAATGACTGATATTTCAGTCATTTTGAACTAATTTTCAGTGAAAAATGACTGATTTAAATCGCGAGAATAGAGTCACTGATTTTCAGTCAAATTTCACTAATCGTAAGTAGAATTTCACTGATTCCGATTTATAAATACATTTATTTATTTTAGAATAATTTTTTCCTTTATGTTTGTATAATATTTTACTTATTATAGGGGAGACTGGGGCGAAAAGTTAAACTGCCAAAACCGTTAAAATTCATTATCTTTCGAACGAAAATAGTTAGAGCATTGCAATTTTAATTATAGAAGGGTGTTATCACCCTAAATAAATGTCCGGCGTTGTGTGCAATTCTGTTTATTTTTGTGGTGTCGATATTGAAAATTTTTTTTCAACCTACTTTTGAAAATTTTTTCGAAAAAGAAAATATCAACTTTTAAGTATATTTTTTGAATTTATTCTCATCGCGATTTTTTTAGATCCTTATTTGGGTCCCCTTGATACCGGTCACGGTGTGAATGACACGGTCAAAGGGTGCGAAACGAGGAAAATCTGATTCGACTTGGGTAGAAAGAAACTAGTTACGTAAAAAAAAGGTAGTGACCGGGTAACAACGCAGAAGAGGGACTCTTCTGTATATTACCGGCGATCGGGCACGTCTCGAGGGCCGGTCATACGTTGTTGCGTAAGCGCAGAAGAGGGACTCTTCCGTAATTTACGCGCAACGCAGAGACTTCTCGAGCGAATTTCGCCCTTAGCGACTGCGCGGTCTAATAGTTTGTTTTTTTTATTTGGGGCTAAAAATGCACTCGGCGGATCGGAAGAGAGGCTCTTCCGTACCGTAACGAACGACGAAACGAGGTTAGATAGGTGGTCTCCCGTAGTACGGAATCGCGGAAGAGAGACTCTTCCGTTAATTCGGCGGACCGCAGGGAGACGACTCGCTCTGGAGTGCACACGCAGGGGCGACTATTTTCGGAAGAGTGGCTCTTCCGTATAGCGCGTCTCTACGGGTACGTACCGTACGAGTATCACTTCGTCGTCAAACCTTGCAGAAGAGGGACTCTTCCGTACAGTTGGACGACAAGGCGAGACACCTATCAGCGTCTTCTCGGATTACGATTTTCGGAAGAGGGACTCTTCCGTATCGGTAATACCGGAGAAGGGTAAAACAGTACTTACTGTGAACACAGTAAGACCCAAAAACGTCGAGTGAGGTGAGGAACACTTCAGGCTCGGCAAAAATGATAAAAAGACTCTGGTGAATTGAGTTGCAAAGAACTTTATTCGTTAGAGGAGAGGATCAACATCGAGTGCAAGTGAGTGATCGACTGACTGGGTGGTCTCGCACCCCCGCCTTTTATAGGGGTGATGAGGCATGTCGGATGCGAGAGAACTCAATCTTACATAGGATTTCTTAAGATAACGCTCGTAGCGTCAAAAGTTGACACTAATCCTTTCGGACTACGTTCAAACACGCTCTTTCTCTCTCACTCGTACACACAATTTGCATCCCGATGAAAGAGTTAATGTTAACATATAATTTTATAATATTCAAATTATTTATATAAAACACACATAAATTTGCATACAAGTTTCAATCATACCTTAATATTAATTTGCGGCGTCGATTCTTCACGTAAGAGGCATATAGGATTGGCTGTTATTCGAGTATATGTCTACAAGTATGCATATATATATATATATATATATATATATATATATATATATATATTAGTAAAACATACATACATTAGTAAAACATACTACGCCATTATTTTAGTTTTACTACGATGGGTAGTAAAGAACACTACGCCTTTTAGTAACTCTTACTAAATATCGAGGTGAGTCTTACTGAAATGTGCAATAAAACATACTATTTTGCTCGGTCAATTTGACTACGATTCTTAATTAAAAACACTACGCTGCTTACTAGAGATGTGCAAAAAGCTCGAAAACTCGAGCCGAGCCGAGCCGCAATTTTTTCGAGCCGAGCCGAGCCGAGCCCGAGCCGGCTCGAAGTGTCGAGTACTCGAATTTTTCGAGTACTCGACTTGGTTCGAGTACTCGAATTCACTCGAGTACTCGAATTTTTCGAGCACTCGAGTGACTTCGAGTACTCGAATCTAATCGAGTACTCGAAAAATTCGAGTACTCGAGTGAATTCGAGTACTCGAACCAAATCGAGTACTCGAAAAATTCGAGTACTCGAGTGACTTCGAGTACTCGAATCTAGTCGAGTACTCGAATTTTTCGAGTACTCGCATTATTTTGTATAATTTTAACTAATACGATTGGTATGAAATGGAGATAATCTATGATTGCAACAATTTAGCGATTGTTTAAACAAATAAATGTTGCTATTTACTATCTCTCAACAAAAAGAACTTAGAACCTTGCAGTTTTTTTCTAATTTTGCAATTAACTAATACGATTGGTATGAAATGGAGATAATCTATGATTGCAACAATTTAGCGATTGTTTAAACAAATAAATGTTGCTATTTACTAACTCTCAACAAAAAGAACTTAGAACCTTGCAGTTTTTTTCTAATTTTGCAATTGACTAATACGATTGGTATGAAATGGAGATAATCTATGATTGCAACAATTTAGCGATTGTTTAAACAAATAAATGTTGCTATTTACTAACTCTCAACAAAAAGCACTTAGAACCTTGCAGTTTTTTTCTAATTTTGCAATTAACTAATACGATTGGTATGAAATGGAGATAATCTATGATTGCAACAATTTAGCGATTGTTTAAACAAATAAATGTTGCTATTTACTAACTCTCAACAAAAAGAACTTAGAACCTTGCAGTTATTTCTGATTTTGCAATTAACTAACTACAAATAGTATGAAATTAAAAAAATGTATGATTTTTACATTTAGTATTGTAGTATTATATTTTATGATATAAGAAAATAAACATTTCCTAAAAAAAATATTGTTGTCATTCAAACTGATAAACTGCGAACTTAGAAAAATCCTGCAACATTATATGTAGTTAGTGTCAAGAATCAGTAAATAACAACAATTATTTGTTTAAATCTTGAAACAATTGCTAATTTAGTAAAATTATAAAACATTATATTTCATACTATTCATATTACTTTATTGCAAAATTATGAAAAAAACTGCAAGGTTCGAAGTGATTTTTGTTGAGAGATAGTAAATAGCAACATTTATTTGTTTAAACAATCGCTAAATTGTTGCAATCATAGATTATCTCCATTTCATACCAATCGTATTAGTTAATTGCAAAATTAGAAAAAAACTGCAAGGTTCTAAGTTCTTTTTGTTGAGAGTTAGTAAATAGCAACATTTATTTGTTTAAACAATCGCTAAATTGTTGCAATCATAGATTATCTCCATTTCATACCAATCGTATTAGTTAATTGCAAAATTAGAAAAAAACTGCAAGGTTCTAAGTTCTTTTTGTTGAGAGTTAGTAAATAGCAACATTTATTTGTTTAAACAATCGCTAAATTGTTGCAATCATAGATTATCTCCATTTCATACCAATCGTATTAGTTAATTGCAAAATTAGAAAAAAACTGCAAGGTTCTAAGTTCTTTTTGTTGAGAGTTAGTAAATAGCAACATTTATTTGTTTAAACAAGTGAAGATCGCAGTGTAACATTAGAAAAATATGTTAAGTAATAACAGAAATATCGTACAGTAAAAATTATTAATTAATTTTTCTTAAGAATTTAATAATAAAACTTACTTACTATTATTGTAGTCATTCAGCCTGAAAAACTGAATTTATATACATTGGAATATTTACATTTAATTTACACTCGAATTTACACGAGTACTCGAATTTAATCGAGTACTCGAAATCAGTCGAGTACTCGATTGAATTCGAGTACTCGAAAATTTCGAGTACTCGACTGAATTCGAGTACTCGACTGACTTCGAGTACTCGAAATTTTCGGGTACTCGAAGTCACTCGAGTACTCGAAAATTTTCGAGCTTTTTGTAAAGCTCGACTCGGCTCGAACTCGGCTCGAGCTCGAACTGATTAGGCTCGGCTCGGCTCGGCTCGAAAAATGAAAAGCTCGAAAAAGCTCGCTCGAGCCTCGAGCCTCGAGCTTTTTGCACAACTCTACTGCTTACTTAGTATTACTAATTAACGCAGTTCGAGCTACTGAGTTTTTAGTTTAATGCTACCAAATAATATAGTTAAAGATACTACCTATGTAGTATTCGCCATAGCAAGTGAAATAAAACATGGTACATTGTGTAAATAATAAAAGCATATTTGTATTAATAATAATATAATTTATTTTGTACATACATATATATAATGTTGTTTTCAACATATTAAATCACGTATTTTGAAAAAGAATAACTTAGCAATCCATTATTTAAATTTAATTTAAACCATTTTCACAAAATTCATAATACACACACTTTTAATTGCTTCACAAATAAAAACATAGTCTGTAGAAAAACTTTTCTTCTTTAGCAGAAATAAATAGACACTATACTTTGAATAATATTTCTCTCCAAATTTGAACTAATTAGAAATAACTAACTTGATTGGAAAAATCTCACAGTCAATGATTCAAATATAGTAATGTTTTACTAATAAAATACTTGATAGTAATTAATTATTAGTTGAATTTACACTTTCACATTAAAACACTGGTAATATTATAAATTTATTAAAGCTTAAATATACTTTGCAACTATTCACTGTGAAAAATAAGACTTGAATCTACGCAATATCTACCACTGAAGTTTGAAATATAATGTTAAGCGAAAGAATTCTAAGGGCTGAATAAGGAGAATATGAAGAAATGTTGACAGAAAAAATGTCCTTTCACTTTCCGTAAATAACCGAAAATGCAGGAAACAAAAAAACACATGTAAAAAAAATTACGAAGTCGTGGGTCAAAATACTTTGCCAAGGGTCCTATGTCTTTGTTCACCGCACGGCAACAAGATGTTTTCTGATTCATACTACAAAATGCTATACCGTCAACTGGGGCTATTTTGTGCATCCGGGGGCTATTTTGTGCACGCGAGTTTTTTAATGAAAAAAATTATTAAAATGAATTATTTTAATCTGCTATTTTGTAAAATGAAAGTTTGATTACATGACAATAGAGAGCACTAAATGTTATTATTTAATTCTTTGGCAATTAAGAGAAAAAAATTCCTAAAAACGGAAAATTTGTTTAAAAAATTTTGAAAGTTCGGAAAAATTATACCAGATCTTCTAGAGTTTTAATGTGTCTCATAAACTGTGTTAGATATTTGTTTTCAATTGTGTTGTGATGATACATACGTAATGCGCTAACTTTTTATTCATTATTTTAAGAGAAAAGTGGAAAAAACTGAAAAACCAGGATTCCATGGGGCTATTTTGTGCACTTAAAAAAATCAAATATTTTTCATAAATATTTTATTTAGTAAGTAAAGAAGATTCTGTTTATCATTTTTATACATTTTTGTCTTACTTTTCTGTCAAAAAACTGTAAATACGTTAATTAAAATCATTAAAACGATTAAAAGCTCTACCGGTGCACAACGTAACCTCAAAAAATGAACTTTAATTAATATTTATAAGTTTTTCAAATTAGTTTTAAAACTATTACCCCCGTTTCTCTTAAAATTACTTGAAAGTCATATTATATATTAAATTGTTATCTATTTAACCTTAAAAATATTTATTTCAAGTTTTTTAAAAATATCATTCAAAACCATTAAAAAAGCCCCTATTGAAATGATGTTTTAAAGTTATTTATAAGTGTTTAAACGATTATTTTATAATTATATTAGTATATTATTATAAAATATATATTAAAAAAGAAAAAAAATTTATTTACTATCTGCGTAATATACAATTTAAAGAAAGATTGTTAATTTTTAGTAAATCCAGATTTTAGCAAAATTTTAGTGCTTTATTTTACATTTTTTGTATAATATATCTACAAAAAAAATTTTACTAGGTCATTCTTTTTTTAATTTACTCTCAAATATGTACACAAAAGATTTCATGAAGCAGAAACGATTAAAAAAAAATTGGACAAGTGCGAGTTGTACTCGCACTGCAATGGCGGGTTCCGTACACAAATATTAAAACAATTGCAACATTTATCGGTAATTGATAAAATTAAAATAAACAATTTAAAAAATATATTAAAATCATTTGATAAAAAAAATAACTAAAAAAATTAAAGTATTGTATATATCTAATATTGTAAACAATAATAAGCAGAGGAACAAAATTTTCAAAATTATAGTTCCTCTGCTTATTATTGTTTACAATATTAGATATACAATACTTTAATTTTTTTTAGTTATTTTTTTTATCAAATGATTTTAATATATTTTTTTAATTGTTTATTTTAATTCTATCAATTACCGATAAATGTTGCAAGTATTGTTTTAATATTTGTCTACGGAACCCGCCATTGCAGTGCGAGTACAACTCGCACTTGTCCAATTTTTTTTTTTTAGTTAAGAAATTAAAGTCAGAAAACAATCTCTCATTTATTCTCTTAAAATTTTACTCTCTTCCTTAAAATATTTAATGCCACGTGTTTAAACTAAAAAAAATTTAAATTTTTTTTTTTTTTTGAAAAAAAATTTAAAAAAAATTTTTTTTGATTTTTTTTTCAAAAAGTTTCTTAAATAAATTTTTTGTCGTCAGACTGTAATAATACACTAGGATACCAATTTTCAGCTCATTAGGTCAAATAATGTAAAAGTTAGAGAAAAAAAATTTTTTTTTAAATTTTTAATTAAGGAAGATTTCGACTATATCAGCAATTAGTGACATCTATTAGACGTCAATTGAACTCTTTGGTTTAGAGTCAGGTGTTATTCTTAAGATAATTATTCCGATATGGTTGTCGGTAAATAATTATATTTTTGAATTTAATTTTTGATCTGAAAAAATAAGCTGCGTGAACGACTGCACTGTGCATCTGTGAGGACTCGAACCCCAGTTAATAGCTGCCTTTCGCGGGACTAACGCCTACCAATGCACCATGCCAACACAGCCTGGACGTTCACGTTTCTTATAATCTCAGATCAAGCCCATACACTAGTCGAAGAGCTGTATAGTTAATGTAGGAAATTATTTGCTGATTGAGAATTTTTAATTAAGGAAGATTTCGACTATATCAGCAATTAGTGACATCTATTAGACGTCAATTGAACTCTTTGGTTTAGAGTCAGGTGTTATTCTTAAGATAATTATTCCGATATGGTTGTCGGTAAATAATTATATTTTTGAATTTAATTTTTGATCTGAAAAAATAAGCTGCGTGAACGACTGCACTGTGCATCTGTGAGGACTCGAACCCCAGTTAATAGCTGCCTTTCGCGGGACTAACGCCTACCAATGCACCATGCCAACACAGCCTGGACGTTCACGTCCAGGCTTTTTTAGTTTTTCCTTGACAACGCTATGGCCATCATTACATATCAAGTTCTCTATATTTTTCCTGTAATATTCGAGTAAAAATACACCAGCATGCAAAATTTCAGCTCTCCATGTCGAATAGTTTAGAAGTTAAGGGGGGGGGGGGAATGGTCACTTTTTATGCATTTTTGGCCAAAAATCTTGTTATTTCCTTGACAACGCTATGACCATCACGTCCAATCACATTCGCTATATTTTTCCTGTAATCTACGAGTGAAAATACATATCTGGACCAAATTTGAGCTCTTTAGGTCAAATAGTTTAGCCGCTAGGGGGGGGACACGATTTGGCTACGGACAACAGAGTCTCACCAATAGGGTTCCGCCGTTACACCGTAGGTGTACGGAACCCTAAAAATTGTTTACGCAACATTATAGAAAAACAAAGTTCGATGCACAAAATAGCCCCATCCCGGGAGTTATTGTGTTCACGAATTTCAATGACTATAACTAAGACAAAAAAATTTTTTTCTTTGCAAAATTTATAGGAAACCTTCAGAAGGATGTCCACAACATATATCAAAAGTTGATTTTCTTTATTCTCTTAATTCTGAATTTAAATAAATCTTTGAATAAAAAAAAAGCTATTTGATGCACAAAATAGCCCCGGTTGACGGTATGCCTTTTTAAGTACAAAAATATTTGTTAAAACTTAAAAGTAATGTTTTGAAAAAACTTATTTTAATTAAAGGATAATTTTTTAAAATCAGTACTATAGTAAATATAAGTTTGTTATATAAAGTTATAATTAAAATTCACCTATAAGTTATAACCGATCATAATACATTTTAATTAAAGTTATAGATATACTGCAAATATTTAAATTTATACGCTTATTTGCAAAAGGGTTTATTTGACGCCAAATAAGATTAAAATAAACAAATAATAATTACAATTAATTAATTGATAATTAAAATTGATTAATTAAAATTTATTAATCTATAAATAATATTATATCAATATTATAAAACTATTGATAAAATCAAACATTAATATTTCATATACTTTATTTATTTATATTTAATATGCTAATAATAAACTATTAATTAAAATGTCAATATTAACCCTTTATTTAGATATAAATTCAATTACTAGTTGGGCTAAGTCACTATAACCTAGTTATTTGTAAGACTTACTAAACGAAGTAGTCTGTGGTACTATGCTTCCAAAATACTATGCTATTTAGTATGTCAAACTATCTGCGTAGTAAGACAAACTTTTCTAACGTTCACTAAGCAGCGTAGATTCTCTAACTAGTCGGAATAGTAAATTTGACTATTCTTATAGTTGCAGGAAGCGGTTATTCAGTTAGCCCGACCATTCCTCTTTAACTATTTTTGTTTAGTAAGACTCACTACGCCTTTTTTCTCAGTGTAGTTAACTCCAAATTTAGAAAAAAATTACAAGTTTCTAGGCGCTTTGTGTCAGGTGTTCGCAAGTAGCAACAATTATTTGTTTAATGTTTGTTTGTAATTATAATTAGGTCGATAAAGTGCAAAATTATGAAAAAACTGCATTTCTATAAGCGTAGGAAGAAAGATGTTAGTAATTAACAATAATAAATTGTTTATACAAATAAAGTGTGTAGTATAAAATTAGTTAAATATATTATATATCATAAAATTCTTACAGTGAACATTATTAATTATTTAAAGCTTGTTGGCACGATTTTAATAATAAAACAATAAAACATACCATATTAATATGGGCTGACTAACTCAGGGTGGGATTCTGTCTAGTAAAAGTAAAAATCCATCTGGTTAACAATTTTTTTTAAATTCTTGGCGTCCAAATTGGGTAAAAAACTTCAAATTTTGTATATATCTGACTTTAAATTTGTAATCAGTGACAAAAAAATTATCGGAATTCAAATTCCATTTAAATCCATTGACAACTTCAAAATTTTTGGAGGCCATATTGGATAAAAAACTCAAAATCTTTTAAATCTGACTTCAGATTCGACCCAAAATACCCCTTACTACCAAATTGTGGAAAGATACATTCAGTCGATTTGTTAAACTGTCCATGACGTGTATACACGTCATACAAACTTTGGGCCGTCTTTTTTCATGACGTGTATACACGTCATCCACACGCAAGGGGTTAAAAGTTTGATTATACAATTTTTTTATTTTTTTTTTGCTCGTCGAAAGTAAATTTTTCAATTTTTTAAGCATATATCATAGCATTACAACGCTTTACAATTACCAATAAGCCGTAAACGACAACCACCTGAAAAATTGCATTCACGGAGAGAAATTTATAGTAGTGGGTAACATAATGATGGTTATGGTGACCATCTTTAATGCTGTACAAATACAGACAGCTATCTAGATAGTAACTGTTACCATCAAGATTATACGGAGTAACATCTTGATAGTACAAGGTAGCATAACTATATTTTTGTAACATCTTTGATGGTAGCCAGTAGCATAATAATAGTATCGAGTAACATCATCTTCTTAACATCAAAATCTTACTATCCATTTCTCTCAGTGTTGAAATATTTATTTTGGGCGTTCATGTTTTTATTGTTTTTACAAGAATTTTTAAGAATTAATTATTGGAAATATTTTTTTAATTATTGTGTGGCATTGGTACTTTGACTTCAAAAAGAAATTTTGCATCAAATTAAAATGAATGAAGCATTTGGGGAAATTCTGCGCCACGTTTTTTGGGGAAGTACCTATGTATTTGTTGCTTGTTGTGGGCGATTTAATTGCATATTGTTATCAATGCAGGTACATAATATTAAAATCGCTCATAGCTATTATAATTTAACAAAAATAATTCTATTCATTGCGATAGAGCTGTTCACTTAAAATGTGTAATTAATGGAGCCTATTTTACTTGTTCAAATTGTGATTCCGATTAATTTCATTTTCTTACTTTTTCTTTTCTAACTTTAAACTAATAATTAAACATTTATAACATTTTTAACCATTTAGTAAATATATATCATCGTTATTTTTGATTTTTAACTTAATTTAGGCAGTGGCCCACAATTCCCCAAAATTTTTAAAAATCACAAAAATGCACTCTTTGGTAAAACTGAAATTTCTTTTAGGTAAGTGATAATTTTGGGGAACTGACTATGATATATGTTAGTTTATACCTCCTACACTGAAAAACTGTTCGCCCAATGCGCTGAAGTGTTGCGTTAAAAAGAAACGCACAGCTCACTTTAGTTTTGGGAGAGTAACTTTTTTTTTTGGTAGAGCTGCCGAACTATTTGTCAAGCAGCCGCTCACTTAACGCCATTGGTAGTCCAGTTTAAGAAACCAACTTGCCCAATTTTGATTGAGCTGTGAGTTTAAACGTCAAGTAGCGCTGCACAACAGTCAATATAGCGGAACTGTTCTATCAACAGTTTTTCAGTGTACTGACACGAAAAATTTAAAAATTTGAAAAACAATTTTTATGTAAGATATTGAGCTAAGAAAAAGTATGTCCCACAATACCCCAATCTCCCCTACTTTTAGCTCTGATGGAAATATCGATTTCAGCTGTGTATGTGTTTTTTAGATTAGAAAACTCAGAAATGCAAAAACCAAAGAGATTTAAGTTTTTTTTGTTTTTTTTGTTTATACTCCTGCCCTATTGGCCTTACGCACTTTGACAAGAGTCCCCGAGAAATACTTTTTTGGATTAAGCATAACCATTCTACATATGAAAATTCTATATATTAACCTAATTTTGCGTCTACAGCCGACTTTATTAGGAGTACTCGCATTCGCCTGGACCACCCGTCAATGGGTTTTCTCGCCAGAGACCCAGGCGCGAAAGACCAATGCTGACGATAAATTAAAGCTTGATTGAGTCTTGAACGCTCAGTGTGGGTAACCCACAGTAGAAGCAGTCTTTACATCACTGTCACTCAATACTAATATTGAGTGATTGAGTTCAATATTGGTTCAACATTGGGCCCAATGCTCGTCCCATGCTCGATTCAAGACTCGGTCAATCTTTATGAGTGAAGCTCGAACATCTAATCTTGATTCAAGCTTGAATCAATCTTCACACAATATTCAGTTTATCTTTATTTATTACCGTTTTCACTTAATTAAATAATATTATAATAATTATAATAATTGTTTCAAATAATAATAATAATTAACATTAAGTTATCAATTGATAAATAAATATTTATATTTATTTAGTATAAATATATTATTAATTGTAACTTTCATATTTAAAAAAGTGAAAAGGGAAATTTTTTTTATAAATGTTTTCAAAATTATTATAGATATTTAATAAATAATAATTAAAATGTGCAATAAATATTCCTGACACTGCATCATATTTAATAATTTTATTAATTATGTTAATTTTTAATATTAATTTAATTAATTATTATTTATTTATTAATTAATTATTATAATTATTAGGTAATAATTATTATTGAATTAATAAATATTATTATAATTAATAATAATTATAATATTTAACATTATAATTCATTATTATTCCAAATTATATTTATTTAAATTAAATAATATATTATTAATATCCCAGGCGGAAAAGTGGGATGAATGCCGGATTGTCCAACCGTCTAGAATCCGCGCCGGTTGAATTGGAGAGTCAATGCCAGTGCAGGCAGTTTGTACCGATTCGGATGAGAATTTCTGCTGGCGCGGATACAAAGTCGGATGCGACTTTCGGTACAGTCTTTCTACTGTCGGCACTACAGGCGCGGTACAAGATTTGATCCAACTGCCGGATCAAAATTTATACCAACTAGCAACCGGCGTTGTACTGGCATTCGTCCGTCTAACGACCCGATCGGTACAGACATTCTACCGACTGAGAAATAAATAAAATTTATATTATTATTAATAAGATTTTAATTAATAATAATAAGCTAAGAATATGGTTATTGTTATCCATTCTTTCAAAACAATAATTTAATGCTTTTATAGAATAATTATTTTTTTAATCAACACACTATTTAGAATCTTCTAAAATAGATTTTTTACAAAGTGAAAATTTAGCTATATTTTTATTGTTTCCAATAAAAATTGATGAAATAAAATGGATAAGATAATAATTAAAGTAATAAAAATTTTTAATCCTTTACGTTATAAAAACTTTTGTATAAAATAATTTTTTGAAGTTTAAATACTAAAAAAGGAATTAATAATGAAGGAATATAAAATTTTATTGTAAAAATGAATGAATTTGAAAAATAGGTTATAATTATATTTTTTAATAATATTTATTATTTATTTATTAATTAATAATAATTAATAAATTAAAGATTTATTTTTTTTGTTATATTGGAGTTTCTATAATAACTATTTAAAATTAATTAAATTTAACTGAATTTAAAAAAAATTATGTTCAATCAATGGAAACTTAAAAAGAATAGAATTAAATTGTTTTTTTTTTAATATAAAATTTGAGGTTTATTACATTACAATTATATGCAGTCCTGTATCAATTTTTTCATAGTGAAGTTAGCTTCACATAAAAAAATTATCGAGATATCGATAATTTGATTGTTGTAAATTCGCGAAAAAGACTGTAATATAGTCTTGTTCTCGAAGAAAAGAGTGTTTAGTGATTTAATTTCAGTATTGTACCTAGAGTTTGCAGAGACCTACATAAATTTATTTCTAAAATTTCTTTAATGTAATATAATTAAATCGTTTCATCAATTTTAATAAAAAGGCAATTTTTATGTTTATCAGTTAGTTGTTTACGAATTGCTTGTTAAATAAAATGAAATATTAAAAAATTTTCTTAAGTATGTGAAATTTGGGTACTGAAATCTAGTAGATACGTCACTGCTTAAAGTATCATCACCAGGCCTGCGCAATACGTTTGTTTTCAATGCAATTTAACTTGAGTGATGTTTGAGAGAGTAAGTGTTGGAAGAAATTCTGTTATAATTTAACTAAAAAGGAATAAAAAGTACATATATAAATGTAAGATTTGTATTGCTAGCATTCGAAAAATTTATAAAAAGGTAAGTCAAAGTTTTTTAAAATAATTCAAGTTGATAATTAATTAATAGTTCGATTATTTCAATTAAAATTAAAATATATATATATATATATATATTTTTTTTTTAATTTTAATTAATAAAAACCATTTTTGTATAAATTTTACATGACATTTAAGTATAATTCATCAATTAACCTTTAGGGACCTATACTTGTAATGTATAAATGAAAGTTGAACAAATTAAAAAAAAATATTTTGAATAATTTAAAAAAAAATTTTTAATTATAAATAAAGTATAGGGGAGAGTTGTCCTAAGTTGGCCGCCTAAGCAAATTGGTCGAAAATAGTAACAAAATGAAATTTAATCACCTCGGCAAGTATATATTAGTGTTCAGAGATCGTTCTGCTATAATTTTGTGGTATTTAGAACGTTATAGAATGGCTTTTGTAGTCTAAATACAATAAATAGTGAAAAGCTGCATTTTGGACATTTCAGAAATAGCGGTCCTAAGTTGGCCACCACTTTTTTTCGCTTGTGTGTAAGGAAGAAATGCATATTCTTTTCAATTACGCAGAAATTTTACAAATTTGATACATTTAGGAGAATAAAAACGCATTATTTAACTATTTTTGTTTAGAAAATGAAGCAATATTTTATTTCATTTATTTACAGTGGTGGATGGCTATATTTTTTCTAATGTTTTTTAAACCATTTTTTTTTGTTTTCTGTCTTTGTTTAATTCCTACCTTACACTTTAACGGTTTTTCTCGTGATAAAAAACACAAAAAAGAAATAAAACATAAATAAAAACAAACAAAAACAATAGGTGGCCAACTTAGGACCACTGTAGATTTTTACAAGTTTCAAATTATTACGCTAATAAAAAAAATTTAATTAAAAAATCAACAAAACCTCTTATTACAACATTAAATAAAGGAACTAGCGCACACACTCATATAGAAATTTTTAATTATTTATCTCTTGTAGCTGCTCTCGAAAAAACAAGAAAAATCAAATTTTTTTAGTCGAAAACAATATTATTGTCCTCACAATGCGTAGAAGAATCTTAGATTATAATTAGGTCCATAAATTATATCATGGTTTATCAATACATCATACCACAAAATTATAGATTCGTCCAGTATACCATCGCTGAGAAATGCAGGGTGGCCAACTTAGGCCCACGGCCAACTTAGGACCACTCTCCCCTACAAATAATTATTTATAAATATAAAACACTAGATTCATTCACATAATATTCATAAAATGCTAAAGTATTCAATTTGTTTTAAAATTATTATTTATTGTTGTATATAAGTTGCTAAAATTGTTTGCTCCCTAGCGGTACTGTATATGGGTTTTGTTATGCTCACATCCGCAAGCGAGCGAATAGCGTAGTGGTTAGCGTATTAGACTTCGGTGCGTAGATTAGGATAGGCTTGGGTTTCGTAACTCCCTGCGAGCGTTTAGAATTTTAATGTGTAAAAAAATGTTAAATGTGTAAAAAATGTTTCAAATGATCTGTAAACAAATATTAATTAACATGCACCATGCATAGTTAATTAAATATTTAAAAAAATTTTTTTTTCAATAGAGAATATAATTTGGCCCGCATCGCTTGCTAGGCGGACGAATGCCAGTAGAAAGTCATGTTTCGGAACAAAATACAACGCCGGATGTTTGGCGGCATCAAATCTGTACCGAGCCAGGCGCGCAGCCACTACAATACATTGTCAGGTTTCAGTACAAAGTCTGCACCGCTCCGGTCGTCAGGCGGACCCATGCCAGTACAGTCTTACCGACGTTTGTACTGGCGCGGTACCATGCCAGTGGGAAATTTCCGCCTGGGATATCTAATAATAAATGTTAATAATTTTGTTACTGAATAATATAAAATATGAATTATTTATCGATGTTTATTAAATTATTCATTAAATATTTTTAATTTTAAAATGTTTTAAAAGTTGAATTTTGTAATGATTATAATTTTATTATGAGTTATTTAATATTCATTTTTAATAATTAAAATAATTCAGGATTAGTATGTGTAAAATTTTTAGTCATAGTTTTCACTTTGCTCTTATAAGTAACAAAATATACGGCACTGGCATTAATATATTAGCTAAAATTTTTATACAACATTTTTGAATATGTCATAAAAAAATTCGATTTTTTTAAGTTGACATAGTGGTATGAACCCTAAAGATATAAGACTTAAGAACTGCGAATGGACACCTGAGTCTCGTTATAAGGGTTTCGGCCCTTGGCCACGAAACCATGTCCACTTTGTGGCCCACTTCCCTAAAAAATTTAATAACTTTTTTTATTATTCTATGTGAAAAATTAATTAGCAATTATTTTCATCGGTAAAAGTAATTTCTTTCCAACTGTTTAAAATATGATCTATAATGGTTCGCGCCCATTTGGCTTGGTATTTTTCCGGCACGTGAGAAAATCTGAGCGGGAGGTTTGACATCAAGGTATAATGATGTGCACCGTCGATTATTGTCCGGTACACACCATTAGAACTGGACTGTCGATAAACCGGTTGTACTCAGGAGAGGTTTTCTACAGTTTCCCTCTTCTCTGGCAAGAAAACCCATTGACGGGTGGTCCAGGCGGAATGCGAGTACTCCTAATAAAAAAGTCGGCTGTAGACGCAAATTAGGTTAATATATAGAAAATTTCATAAGTTATGCTTAATCCAAAAAGTATTTCTCGGGGACTCTTGTCGAAGTGCGTAAGGCCAATAAGGCAGGAGTATAAACAATAAAAAAAAAATGATCTATAATGAGAAATATTGAGCTTCTCCAAACAAACTTTATGAAATTAATTAAAATCACTTTACGGGAAATTGAACTGACAGACAGTTTGACTAACATTTATCTGAGAAGAGGCTATTTTCAAATCATTTAACCTGAAAGTTCTATTTTCAGAAATTTTATCGAGTGAAATACTGGTTCATAGTTGGTATCTAATGGATTAACTTTAAAATATTTAACAGAGAAAAATAATTAATCTATCATTAAAACAAAATTTTATTAATTTTATAAAAAAATTAGCAATCAATCCTTACACTGTAAAAATTAAATCTCAAATAAAGTCATTTAAAAAAAAGTTTGATCTAAATTAAAATTAAAATTTTCATAAGATATAGAAGATATTTAAAATTTATTGTAAAACAATTTTTAATAAAAAATATATTTCAAAATGTCCCTAAAAAAATGAGTACGTTTTGAAATTATTTAACTTAAGAGTCAATTCTTTTAACTGACAAAGCGTCAAGTCTGCAAGACTACAAAGGGGTATGTGTGTCTATATGGAACTGTCGATTATTCCATGACATCCTATCAAATATGTATAAGGGTGTGGATGTAGAGGAGAGTTAACGCACAGTTGTGAAAACGGAAGTCCTATCAATAGGGACGTTTGCAATCGGAAATTATCAGTTCCGGTGGACTAATGCTCTTCCGTTGAAGATAACGTTTGTCATAACACGTCCCTTGCATGAAACTCGCCTTTGTGGACTTTATAACTTTAATACCTTGTCACAAAGTATTACAAAACTTTACAAAAAGCCAAACAGAAAATGCTTATGCAGAGCCTGTTAAGTACTTCCTTTTAAAGCACAAATATGCCATGCATTTTGTATTATCAGAACATTATAAAAGTAAATTTTAAAAAATAAAAGAACAAAATATCAAATAATAAAATTCCACACAATCAATTAATTAATTTATCAATTAATTAATAAATTATGGTAGGTTTTAGTTGTTAATGTTGCAGATCTAACTGCAATTATCGCGCCAAGGCAACGCTACGTTTTTTGTTTATTCAATTTTACTTTGATCTTTTATTGTTGATAACTCATTTTTTCTCTTTTTAATGATAAAAGAATATTTAATTCAATTCATTATTAATTTATTACCCAGCTGAAAAAGTTCTATAGAATTTTACTAGAATCATTCTATAGAATCATTCTATATGAATTCTAGTGAATATTCTATAAAATTTTACTACAACGATTCTATAGAATTTCTACATGAATTTGACTAAATTTTAGTGATTTTTAATTAGAAAGAATATAAATTTAGTGAAATAATTTTTTTAACATTCTACGATGTTGTTCCGCAACATATTGTCAACTTCCAAAAGCGCTTAAACATAACAAAATTTCAATTAGCTTTATAAATAATAAAATTTTTATCCAAAATTCAATTATTTTCAAAAATTATAATAAAATTCTTGGTAAAATTTCAATTACATTCAAAAATTTGTTTTTATTCAATCAGTTTTAAGATATATTATTTTAATAAAATTTTCCAAAAGAATTCAGTTCTATAAAATTTTTTTAATAAAATTCTACGCAAACATTTAATTATCACCGGCACACAAAAAAAAATTTGGATTGCCAGGACTGCCATGTGGTAGGTTTTCTTCCTTAAGGTGTATCTAAAGGGAAAAAAATTGGCCGACCTAAATGTTAGTTGGTGTTCTCTTTTTACAGGCTTGGTGGGGGGGGGTGAAGTTTGAGAAACTGATTTTTATGGGAATTTACTTAATTTCTGTAAATAAAGCTGAATTTTTGCTTCTTCTGAATGTTTTTTTTCAATTCAGTGACTTTAATAACATAAGAATTGAATATATAAAAAAAATAAAAATGGCGGATTTAAAAAAAATTGGTCAGATTTTCTTGAAACTTGTTACTCTGAGGTTTTTAGGGACGCTGATTACGAATCTAACATCAGATTTTCAAAATTCAAAATAGCGGATCCAATATGGCGGACGAAATTTTTAAAAATTCTTCGCATTTACTTGAAACTCACTACTCGGGGGTTTTCGGGGTCGCTGATTACGAATATGATGTTAGTTTATAAAAATTCAATATGGCGGACAAAAAAGAACAGATTACTTAATTTCTATGTCTTGAGTACCTTACCCTCTTGGTTTCAAATGATCTCCGGAGAGGAGCTCTTTTTCTCTTCTTTAAAGTTTTAGTCTCTAGTATATCTTTTTTTAGCGTTCAACAATAGTCCGCTAACAAATTCTTACTCCACTTCTCTTGATAGCGTTTCTCCATATCCTTTAAATCTTGGTGAAATCTTTCGCCTTGTTCGTTGCTGAAATCACCCAGATTTTTAGGAAATTCATCTAAATGGGAATCCAAAAAGTGAATTTTATAACTCATCAAACATCCCAGCTTTTCAAAATTCTCTACCATTTTTCCTACAATTTCTCTATATCTGTGGTTTTTTTTATTTCCTAGAAATTCCAAGCAAACTTCTTTAAAACTTGTCCAGGCTGCTTTTTCTTTAAGCTTCATCGTTTGTACAAATTTTTCGTCATATAACAACTTACGTATCTGAGGCCCATCGAACACGCCTTCTATGATTTTAGCGTCAGACAGTTTCGGAAACTTCCCCGCCAAATACTCAAAACCTTTACCATTTTTGTCCAAGGCCGATACTGAGGTATCTTTCCTCTGCATTGTAAACTTCTTTCCTACTTTTGCCATGAAAGCATAATTTTAACCTAAAAACTTAGCCGAGAATTCGTTGCCCGCCTTCACCACGGGGAGGTATCCTCCAGTCGCAAAAATAAAAAAAAATAAATAAATAAACACGGAAACTAATTTTACATAGGTCAACAACTTTTTGAGATTGTAGTATCACAGAAATGCGATAAAATTTTAGTAAAACATTTACAGTAAACCATTTCTGGACAATGAAAAATTCAGATTTAAAATGACTAGAGGAAACACCTAAGTACCAAGAACCAAGAAAATCTGAGAACAATTTTGAAAAATGTCTTTGGTTTTAACGCGATAGCTACTTATTTTTTATATTAAATAAAGTTAGCCCTTCTTCAGGTTGTAAGTCCTAATATACATTTATCATGCACGTTAAAATTATTCCAAGACTTATTGTTAACGATCAATTTCGTAAACAACTCAATCTACTGGTTTAAGGAAAGGAATTAATATACACAATTCACTTAAACGTTAATTTATTAAAATTTATTTTTAAATAGTGGATAATGAATAAAATGAGTTTAAAGTGCGAGTTAAAAAATTGAGTAGAGCTTACAAATAACGACTTGCTCTCTCAAAAGTGGCTAGGTAACTGACTAATAAAAGATGGAGAAAAGTGTTCAAAGAGGTTAAAATGAAAAATTTGACAACGCTGTACATAAATGAGAAATTTGGCAACAATGCGTACAATTTTGAAAAACGTGAGAAAATTTTGAAGATGGCAAGTTTTTGAGAAAAAACAGATTTTAATTTTATTGCACTCATTGGCCAGGATGTCGCGACGAGAGTCATAAAGGGCTTAAGATTCAGGCCTGAGTGGTAGAGAAAAAATATGGAGGTACCTGGATTCATTTCTAGCCCGTTCTCTAAGTTTTTCAGTTTTTACATTTTACATATGCCGACCAAATGTTTTTAAATTAACAATGATATTTCATTTTCGCTAGCGAAGAAACAAAATTCTCCATTTATAATTTTTATAATAGAAATAATATAAAATGAAAAAGATCTTAAAAACAAGTAATCTCATTTCCTTGATATTAATTATAAATTATTTATTTTGTGTCAATATTAGAATTTAACACTGAACAAATTTCATCGTAAGTCGTATTGGATACAACATTTTGAATTTTTAAACCCAACATCAGATTCGTATTCGGCGACCTCGAAAATTCCCACGGAGTAGCAAGTTTTAATCGACTTCATTCATTTAAATATATTTCGTCCGCCATATTGGATCCGCCACATTGAATTTTTATAAACTAACATCATATTCGTAATCAGCGACCCCGAAAAACCCCCGAGTAGCGAGTTTCAAGTAAATGCGAGGAATTTTTAAAAATTTCGTCCGACATATTGGATCCGCCATTTTGAATTTTGAAAATCTGATGTCAGATTCGTAATCAGCGACCCCAAAAACCCCCGAGTAACAAGTTTCAAGAAAATCTGACCAATTTTTTTTTAAATCCGCCATTTTTATTTTTTTTATATATTCAATTCTTATGTTATTAAAGTCACTGAATTGAAAAAAAACATGCAGAAGAAAAAGAAATTCAGCTTTATTTACAGAAATTAAGTAAATTCCCATAAAAATCAGTTTCTCAAACTTCACCCCCCCCACCAAGCCTGTAAAAAGAGAACACCAACTAACTTTTAGGTCGGCCAATTTTTTTCTCTTTAGATACACCTTAAGGAAGAAAACCTACCACATGGCAGTCCTGGCAATCCCAATTTTTTTTTGTGTGCCGGTGTTATTTTTATAAAATAATAAAAATTTCACAGAAATTCAATTATTTACAAATTTTCTATAAATTTCTTCGCAATATAATTCAAATATTTTTCTAAATAATATACTTTACAACCCTATAACATTAAAATTACGTGAAAAACACTAAAAACGTGAATATGTAAACACTAATAGTATGTTATTGTAAAAGTATTTAATTAAGCCCGATAATTTAATATTTTAAGAAAACGAATGAAATGTATGGAACCAATAATAATAATTTTGTAGGTTTTAAATTTTGACCTTTGAAATTTATATTTCTTCTAGAAAATACTTTTAATAACAAATTATTAATCATTAAAAAGTTAATTAATTATATTTCTAGTGATCTGTATTCTCTCGGAGAAACCACATTAGAAGGCTTATTTTTAAGGATATTTAAAAATATTTTTTTAATGGTAGAATAAAACAAAAGTTAATGACATGTCGACATCATTTTATTATAATTTTTAACAATATTTGCAAACTTTTTGACCTATTTTAATCAAAAGTACCGCATTTATGCAGTGATGTCAGCTGACTGAAAATTTGTATGTAGTGTAATCATTTTTAATTATGTAAATCACTCTAAGTTGAGTACTGCTCTTTTTAATTTTTATTAAAACTGAAGTAAATATCATTGTCTTTATTTTTTAAATAATCCAACAGCATTCGATTTGAGAATATGTCAATTAGGAAATTTGTATTAAATTTCTAATATAAAAGGTCGGATTTCACTTATAAAATGATTGACGCACAAAATTTTTAACCGATCACTTTATCCATTAACTTGTTTACCAATGCATTATATTTTTCTCGAATTAAATTTCAAGTTTTTAAAGTCAGAAGTTACATATAAAAATATTTAATATTTAATTTGTAAAATCAATACTATTAAAAATAAAAATTCAACCAACAATAAGTAATTTTATTATTTATATAATTCATTTTAATTTAGTTTTATTTATGGAATGCATTGTAGATGATTCAACTCAATTTTTTTTTATTTGTTCATAGTATTACCGTTTTGAATATCAAAGATGGACGCTTGCAAAAAATTTACGTCTATCAAACGAATGTTGTTTATTACAACATTTAAAATTTTTTAAATCTAATATCAGATTCATATTCAGCGTCACTAAAATCCCTTGAATAACCAATTTTAAGCCAAATTGATGAAAAATTAGTAATTCGAACGATAAATTAATTTTTTTTTCAGTTCTTAGGTATCATTTGGAAAAAACAAAAGTTTTTAATAACAAAATTAACATATGGGCAATTCCACGTCAGATTTCAGTTCACATTTTAAATTTGGCCAAAACAATTTTTTTTTCATTCTTCAGTGAAAAAAAATGGATTAGTATTTTTTTATTTTTTTTTTTTTTGGTGCCCAAATTTCCGAGTTATGAATTTTTGAAATTTTGACTTTTGAAAAGTAGACATTTTTTAAATGGCCTACAACTTGAAAATTATTGGATTTACAAAAATTTCGTTCAGACAAAAAAAGTTCAGTTTTTGTTCAACTTTTAAATGCTGTTAAAAAAATTTTTTTTTTTTAATTTTTCTTATAAAAAAATAAAAAATTTTATAAACAAATTAATTTTTTTTAAATTTGGACGTTTTAAAAAAATTTTCTTTTAAAGAAAAACATAGCTGGCAATGATAAGAATAGTTTGCAAAATGTTTCAGAGTGGTCTTCTTGAATTTGATAGTTAAAATAAATTTTTAATTTTGGCGTGCAAGTTTTACGCGCGATGCACTGTGCACGTTTTACTAACTTAAGGAGAGGGACCGGTGAAATTTCAACTTATCTAAATTTTTGTTGTTTATAGGTGGTTAATATTAATTTTTCTAACAAGTTTTCGTATTTTAAATTATAATATGCTTCGAAAAATTAAAAATATTTAATAAGTTAAAAAAAATTTTTAACCCGTTGCCTGTTTCCGACCCACGGGTGGGTCGTGAAAAAGTATGGCCATAACTGTCTCCGACCCACCCGTGGGTCGTGTTCACTATTACTCAAAATAAATATAATTTGTTTATAAATTGATAGATATTTTTCTTTACATCAATATTATAATATTATAAGGGTAATATTATAAGGGTCATTAATGATATTTTAGAAAATAATTGATTAATTAGTTATAATGTAAATATATTATACTATTTGAAAAAGTATCAGATTCCGCTGGGCATTTTGGGACAATCATGTTGTATTTTCCTCAAACAGTTAAGGGGTTTAATAAATATCAAAATTTTCAAAAAATAACAATTTGAATTTCTCTCGTAATTTTTATTAATTGTCATTGCCGATTTTGATATATAATTATTTCGTAATTCTAAACAATCAATCATATGGATTTTCAAAAATTTTGTATTTTTCAAAAATTTGAATTTTTTTGAAAAATCAAATTTTTTAAAAAATAAATAAAAATTGTAAATCAGTTAAAAATTACTTTTATTAATTTTCTATAGTGTAATATGATTTCAGGTAACTGAAAAAATGAAAAAAAAAGGTTGATACCCCTAAAAATGGTCATTTTTGAATGGTTCAAAGTTTACTAGTAGTTTTTAAAAAATTTAACTAATTCCACATTTTTTATAATTTTTCGTTACCAAATTTTTTGTATGCTTTTCTTACGATAATAAATAATCAATCGTATGGATTTTGAAAAATTTTAATTTTTTTCAAAAAATTTCAAAAAACGTGCACAGTGCAGCGCGCGTAAAACTTGCACGCCAAAATTAAAAATTTATTTTAACCATCAAATTCAAGAAGACCACTCTGAAACATTTTGCAAACTATTCTTATCATTGCCAGCTATGTTTTTCTTTAAAAAAAAAATTTTTTTAAAACGTCCAAATTTAAAAAAAATTAATTAAAATTTGTTTATAAATTTTTTTCATTTTTTTAAGAAAAATTTAAAAAAAAGAAAATTTTTTAACAGCATTTAAAAGTTGAACAAAAACTGAACTTTTTTTGTCTTAACGAAATTTTTGTAAATTCAATAATTTTCAAGTTGTAGGCCATTTAAAAAATGTCTACTTTTCAAAAGTCAAAATTTCAAAAATTCGTAATTCGGAAATTTGGGCACCAAAAAAAAAAAAAATAAAAAAATACGTATCCATTTTTTTTCACTAAAGAATGAAAAAAAAAATTTTTTTGGCCAAATTTAAAATGTGAACTAAAATCTGACGTGGAATTGCCCATATACACTATTGGCGTCAATTGTGCGACCCCTACTTTTTATTGCTATTAAAAAACTTTTATCTTTAACACTGAGAAAACTGGAGTATTGGACTAAACATCTGGAGGGACAAATCGTTCATATTTGAGAGTTAGCTATTGGATAACAATATAAATGGTCAAATACACCATTGACAGATATTCGTGCCATTTCTCTAACAGAGAGACAAATTAACCATCTTGAGAAATCCCTTCCTTATTCGGCGCGAAATGAATAAATATGGCAACCTAACCCCTAAATTTAATACATAAAATGTCAGAAAAATAATTTCGCGCGCATCAGATCGTACACATTTTTTGCGCAACTTTTAACCCTCAGATATAATGGGAGAGAATATACAAGTAGATTTCCATTATCAATTCAAAATTTATTTTAGAAGGACTATTTAACTCTCTTCATAAGCAAAGGAAACATACACTTTTTGAACCTCCGAATTTGACACTCCAGTTTTCTCAGTGAAATGTATAACTGAAATTATTTTCTTTTTATTTTCAATAAAATGATAAAATCCTGAAAAAAGACACCTTAACGAAAAAAATGTTAACTCCTTAAGTACTTAAAGGTTTGCAGACAAAATTTTATTATTCTTAAATTTCTATAAAATAATGTAAAAATCCTTTCAACTCACCTCGATCTCTCCTACATTCCTTTTGAAAGTGCAAGTAATTAAAGTTGAATACCTATAAAAAATTCGCAAGATTGTAATTACTATTAGGATGCTAAAATAGAATTAGTAAAATGTGTTGTATTATATCAAAAAAATTTTTAAACTTCGAAAAAAGTTTTCGATTAAGCACCCTGCCAGATTTGGGTTTACATATGTCTACTTTTAAAGTGGACATAAGGTATAGACATAAAGGTAACAGTTGAGAAAAACTATTTAGAAAGTGTTATATGGGTGATTCTCCTGAAAGTGGGCAATTTCATGTCTTTGACTTATATCTTCTAACCAACTTAACATTTAAATATTAACATTGGACAAACATATTATTTAAACATCACTTATTATACCCTTTATAAAAAACGATAATTTTTTAACACAAATTTAGTGGAAAACAACATTTAACAGCTGAAAAACAGCAATTCAATATGTCTTTACCTCTGAGTACCAAACTTTAAAGTACTATTACTTATAAAAAAAGAACTATCTTTAATTATTCAATAAATATTATGAAAGATTAACTCAAAAGCTTCAATTTTTATCGATGAAATTTTTTAATACATCAATATAGTTATTGATAATTATTAAAATATAAGTGTCTTTAAAAATCTCCATACTGGCACGACAAAGGATAAACGTGTATAAATGAACTATAAGACGTGCACTTTTTATATCAAAATCAATTGGAAATTAAAGAAAAAACATGTCACTTTTCAAATCTCCAAGAGAAATTGGAAAATAAATTATATTTTTCATACTTTTAAGAAAAAACACTAGAAAAACACTGCGTATTTTTATTCATTCCTTTGTCGTGCGCTGTCATAACTTTAATATTTTAATATAAATATCAATAAAAAACGGATGAAAACTTACAGTTTGGTAGGACAAAAGTGTATACCTAGCCATTTTTTTATTTACTTTTGTTTAAAATATGTATTAATGGATTTTGTACAAATTTCCATTGTCGTGGAGTCCTTTGTCGTGTCAAAACATTTGCACGTGGTAGGTGCGAAACAAGTAAAAAGTGTGCCCGTGCCTAAAACTTTTTTTATAATAGGTAATAAAGTTGAAATTTTTCTAATCTTTTCATATATTTTTAAATATAATTTTAAAAATAATAAAAATAAGTCATTTAATTCAATTAATAATACCTATATAGAAGAAATATGAATTTCAGTGCCCCTCGATGATACGCCTCTGATGAGGTTAGTTTTCATGTTTACTTTTCACATCTCATTTCAATTACGCGAAAAGTGCTAATTATACGAAAACTAATGTTTATTAATAAATGTAATTTAAAATAAATATATTAATTAAGGAAGATTTCGACTATATCAGCAATTAGTGACATCTATTAGACGTCAATTGAACTCTTTGGTTTAGAGTCAGGTGTTATTCTTAAGATAATTACTCCGATATGGTTGTCGGTAAATAATTATATTTTTGAATTTAATTTTTGATCTGAAAAAATAAGCTGCGTGAACGACTGCACTGTGCATCTGTGAGGACTCGAACCCCAGTTAATAGCTGCCTTTCGCGGGACTAACGCCTACCAATGCACCATGCCAACACAGCCTGGACGTTCACGTTTCTTATAATCTCAGATCAAGCCCATACACTAGTCGAAGAGCTGTATAGTTAATGTAGGAAATTATTTGCTGATTGAGAATTTTAATTAAGGAAGATTTCGACTATATCAGCAATTAGTGACATCTATTAGACGTCAATTGAACTCTTTGGTTTAGAGTCAGGTGTTATTCTTAAGATAATTAAGAATAACTGTGCTGTGTTGGCATGGTGCATTGGTAGGCGTTAGTCCCGCGAAAGGCAGCTATTAACTGGGGTTCGAGTCCTCACAGATGCACAGTGCAGTCGTTCACGCAGCTTATTTTTTCAGATCAAAAATTAAATTCAAAAATATAATTATTTACCGACAACCATATCGGAGTAATTATCTTAAGAATAACACCTGACTCTAAACCAAAGAGTTCAATTGACGTCTAATAGATGTCACTAATTGCTGATATAGTCGAAATCTTCCTTAATTAAAATTCTCAATCAGCAAATAATTTCCTACATTAAAATAAATATAGTTGATATGGATTGTCTAACATAAAAGAATAATTAAACAAACAGAAAAAAGCAAATGTCGAAAAAGAGCGACGTGAAAAAATTCAAAATGATCCTGGTGAAATTTAAATAATTTAAATATTTTTAAACTTTCGATAGTTTTGTAGCGTACCTACTTCAAATATAGTTTATTTAAATACCAATGAATAGTAATTAATAAAAGAAAGTTCAATTTTTAAACATTAAAAAAAAAAATTTTATCAACTTAAAAGTGACCGGTTTTTGAAGAATCACCCATATAGCAAAAGGAAGTATTGATATAATGTAAAATGGATATTTGGAGATTGGATTTAAGCAAAAATTTCAATTAATAAAGCTCTAAATAATAAATAATTACTTGAAATTCCTAGTCGATTTATCCATTATTTAAGTTGAATTAAATCGTGAATTGTTCAATTATTAATGAAAAATATGCGGGCTGTGAAACCTGTCAATGTATTGGTAACATGCGTGATACTTGTAGCAGACTACGATTAATTCAAGCAGCGCTGGTTGTGGTTTGGATGGTTTTAAGTGTTTATTGAAGTTTAAGTTTTATATTCTTGTAGTTTAATGTAAATGTATTATGGTTTGGTGTTTTGCTACATTATATTTTATATGTGTCCCCTGGCGATTTTATGAACCAAAGGGGATTTGGTTGATTTCACTTTTGGTTCCTGTAACAGTGTGTCTAACAGTCAGGGAATTTCTCCAGGTCAGGGGATACTGTGCGCCAGTAGGTATAATATACCTAGTAGCCAGTGCAAAATATTTATCTAAACCAAAGCAATTGCATAGTTAAAAATAACTTTATTTTAATTTGCAATAAAATTAATAAAACGAGTTGTATGAGCCTTAACTGTTGCTTATTTTTAATCTAATTAATAAATTGGTTTATATTAAAATTCGATCCTTGGAAGGTATAATAAATAACATAAAGAAAATTTTTTCTGTCATTCTTTAAAAATTGTCAAAAGTAAAAAGAGACGTTTCGATGACTTGGTTCGTCATCATCGTTAGGCTCGGTCTGAATAATAAAAAATGTAAACAGCACTTTAAAAACTATAGCAACACATAAATAATAAATGAATGTTAATTTATTTATAATTTATGAGTATAAATTATAAATAATAGTAAATAATTGCCTAATTATTTATGTCAAATCAATTTAATTTATTTATAATTTGTGTGGACCTGTATCCAGGGCAACTCCACGTTGTAACGGCGGGCAACGGAGTTATTCCGTGATCTGTCAGAGTCCAAAAACCCATAGATACTAAGTTCTGTAAAAATTCAAGAAATTTTCATAAATCCGACCGCTATATTAAATCCTTCATTTGTATTTAAAAAATCTGACTTTAAATTCGTAATTAGCGACCCCAAAAACCTCTTGATACCAAGTTTTGTAAAAATTCATGAATTTTTAAAAAATCTGACTGCCATATTTGATCCGCCATTTTGTATTTTGACAATCTGCCTCTAAGTTCGTAATCAGCAACCCCAATAAAGCCTTAATACCGAGATTGAGGTAAATCCGTCAATATTTATACCCAAGCAGCACGTAAGCTTATCTTGACATCGCATCATTATAATATTACATTGGAGATTCGTCATATTACACTGTAATATTACAGTTATCTTACTGGGATATCAAAATGTCCACCTAGAGGTAATATTACGTTGTTATTTCAAGGTAATATTACAGTGTAATATTAACGTAATGTTAAGGTAATATTCAGATAAAATTAGAATAATTTTATAATTTAGAAAAAAACATTTCACTAAGCTGGACTAGAACCATGAACCATGTGCATAGTAATCATGAGTCTTACCACTGACAAGTAACACTAGGGAACCGACAGACGCCGATTTTTCTGTAAATTTGCATACAAGTGGTTCCTTGAAAAATATTTGACACGTGTTTTTTCATATCGGCCCAATTTTGGTTTGAAGGGTAGAAAACACCCTTTTCAAATTTAAGGGATGAAAACAGTAACTCGGAGAAAACTCATTAGATTTTGAAAAATGGCCGATCCAATATGGCAGATTAACCCCTTCCGTGTGGAGCTGAAATATTATAAACTGGGCCAAAAATGTGTAAGACCTTTTCATCAATTAAATCACTTGAAACTTGTAACTTGCGGGTTTTTCAGGTCGCTGATTACGAATCTGAAGTCAGATTTTCAAAATTCAAAATGGCGGATCCAATATGGCGGATGACAAATTTAAAAACTATTTAGATTCGCTCAAAACTTGTTACTCGAGGGTTTTTGGGGTCGCTGATTACGAATCTAAAGTTGGATTTTCAAAATTCAAAATGGCGGATCCAATATGGCGGATGGCAAATTTAAAAACTATTTGGATTCTCTCAAAACTTGTTACTTGGGGGTTTTTGGGGTCGCTGAACACGAATCTGAAAGTCAGATTTAAAAAAAATTTGAATTTTTTATCCAATATGTCCGCCAAAAATTTTGAAAAATTTTAAGTTGTCAATAGATTTAAACGAGAATTCCGAGAGTTTTTTGTCACTGAATACAAATTTGAAGTCAGATATACAAAATTTAAAGTATTTACGCAATTTGGACACCAAGAATTTAAAAAAAAATTTAAACCCGATGGTTTTTAACTTTTACTAGTCAGAATCCCACCCTGAGTTAGTCAGCCTATATTAATATTGTGTATTTTATTGTTTTATTATTAAAATCGTGCCAACAAGCTTTAAATAATTAATAATGTTTACTGTAATGATCTTATGTTATATAGTATATTTATCTAATGTTAAACTACACACTTTATTTGTTTAAACAATTTATTATTGTTAATTACTAATATGTATCTTTTTACACTTATAGAAATGCAGTTTTTTTTGCAATTTTGCAATTTATCGACCTACTTATATAAACAAACAAACATAAAACAAATATTATCGATTTTACAATTGTTTAAACAAATAATTGTTGTTTTTTACCAACTCTTCGGACAAAGAACCTACAAACTTGCTTTTTTTTAATTTTGCAATTTATCAAGGTAAGTATTATTGCAAAATTAGAAGGAACTTGCAAGGTTTTACGTGTATTGTTAAAAAAAAGTAAATAATAATAATCATTTTTCTAAACCTTTGCTGAATTTTTAAATTCATAAAATATCTTTATGTTATATTAATCAGCTTACAAAGTTACGAAATTACAAAACACAGCATGTTTCTATCTAATTTGGGTAAAGAGTAAGTAAATAACGACAATTATTTTTTTAAAAATATAATGAACTTGTAAGTATATGCAAAACCGTTATACATTAACAAGTTGATAGATAAATAAATAAAGTCAGCTTGATAAATTACAAAAATTCGAAAACGCAGCCTGATTGCACAAGTTTATACCACAACAATAAAATTTATTGCAATGTTAGATTCGGTAGTTTAAATTTTTTAAATCTGACTTCAGATTCGTGTTCAGCGACCCTAAAAACCCCCAAGTAACAAGTTTTGAGCGAATCCAAATAGTTTTAAAACTTGTCATTTGCCATATTGGATCCGCCCTTTTGAATTTTGAAAATCTAACTTTAGATTCGTAATCAGCGACCCCAAAAACCCCCGAATAACAAATTTCATCAAAATCTAATGAGTTTTCTCCGAGTTACTGTTTTCATCCCTTAAATTTGAAAAGGGTGTTTTCTACCCTTCAAACCAAAATTGGGCCGATATAAAAAAACACGTGTCAAATATTTTCTAAGGAACTACTTGTATGCAAATTTTCAGAAAAATCGGCTTCTGTCGGTTCCCTAGTGTTACTTGTGAGCCAAACTTACTTGTAGTGTATTAAGATTCTTGACGATATATAATCTTTGTAAGTTTTTTTTAAAGTTCTTCATATTTAGTCAAAAATCTTAATACACTATAAGTAAGTTTGGCTCAGTGGTAAGACTCTTGATTACTGTGCACAAGGTTCAGGGTTCAATTCCAGCTCACAGTGGGACAGAATCACTAAATCCTGGTCAAAATATGAAAACATGTTTTAAATCAATTGTAACTTATTACTCGGGGGTTTTTAGGGTCGCTGATTACGAATCTGACATTATTTTTTCAAAATTTAAAATGGCAGATCCAATATGGCGGACAACAAAATAAAAAAATTGATTGAATTGACTTGAAACTGAATACTTGGGGGTTTTTGAGGTCGCTGATTACAAATCTGACATTATTTTTCCAAAATTCAAAATAGCGGATCCAATATGGTGGACGAAAAAAAAACAAAAATGATCAGATTGACTTAAAACTGAATACTCGGGGATTTTCAGGGTTGCTGATTACGAAACTGAAATCAGTTTTTAAAAATTTAAAATGGCTGATACAGTATGGCGGACGACAAAATAAAAAAATTGGACAAGTGCGAGTTGTACTCGCACTGCAATGGCGGGTTCCGTACACAAATATTAAAACAATACTTGCAACATTTATCGGTAATTAGTAGAATTACAATAAACAATTAAAAAAATATATTAAAATCATTTGATAAAAAAGAATAACTAAAAAAATTAAAGTATTGTATATATCTAATATTGTAAACAATAATAAGCAGAGGAACTATAATTTTGAAAATTTTGTTCCTCTGCTTATTATTATTTACAATATTTGATATACAATACTTTAATTTTTTTTAGTTATTTCTTCTTATCAAATGATTTTAATATATTTTTTTAATTGTTTATTTTAATTCTACTAATTACCGATAAATGTTGCAAGTATTGTTTTAATATTTGTGTACGGAATCCGCCATTGCAGTGCGAGTACAACTCGCACTTGTCCAATTTTTTTTTATTTTTAGTTAAGAAATTAAAGTCAGAAAACAATCTCTCATTTATTCTCTTAAAATTTCACTCTTTCTTAAAATATTTAATGCCACGTGTTTAAACTAAAAAAAAATTAAAAAAAATTTTTTTTTTTGAAAAAAAAATTAAAAAAAAATTTTTTTTTAAAAAAGTTTTTTAAATAAATTTTTTGTCGTCAGACTGTAATAATACACCAGGATACCAATTTCCAGCTCATTAGGTCAAATAATGTAAAAGTTAGGAAAAACAAATTTTTTTTTTTAATTTTTTAGTTTTTCCTTGACAACGCTATGGCCATCATTACATATCAAGTTCTCTATATTTTTCCTGTAATATTCGAGTAAAAATACACCAGCATGCAAAATTTTAGCTCTCCATGTCGAATAGTTTAGAAGTTAAGGGGAGGGGGGGGGAATGGTCACTTTTTATGCATTTTTGGCCAAAAATCTTGTTATTTCCTTGACAACGCTATGCTCATCACGTCCAATCACATTTGCTATATTTTTCCTGTAATCTACGAGTGAAAATACATATCTGGACCAAATTTGAGCTCTTTAGGTCAAATAGTTTAGCCGCTAGGGGGGGGGACACGATTTGGCTACGGACAACAGAGTCTTACCAATAGGGTTCCGCCGATACACCGTAGGTGTACGGAACCCTAAAAATTAATTGAATTGGCTTGAAAGTTACTTAGGGTTTTAGTATTACGTAGCTGCATGCAACGACGCGTCTAGTATATAATCTAGTATATAAAAAATAAAATTAAAAAATATATATAAAAATGTTTAAAAAATAAAAAATGTAATGTAAAATCCTATGTCAGCCTTCTCGTAGTAACTTCTGGGGTCGTTAATTTAAAAAATTTAATAAATTATAAAAATTAAATTCACCAGCTAATGTCAGGGTATTTAACAAAATTTGATTTTACCAAAAATTATCATACTGATGTGAGATTAACCAGTTTGAAACAAATTCAATAAATTTTCCCAAGTATTCAGTTTCAAGTCAATCTGATCAATTTTTTATTTCGTTGTCCGACATATTGGATCCGCCATTTTGAATTTTGGAAAATTAATGTCAGAATCGTTATTAGCAATCCTAAAAACCTCCGAGTATTTAGTTTCAAGCCATTATAATTAATTTTTTTTATTTTGTCGTCCACCATATTGTATCCGCCCTTTTGAATTTTGGAAAACTAATATTAGATTCATAATCAGCGACCCTTAAAACCCCCGAGTAACCAGTTTCAAGCAAATTCGATGAATTTTGAAAAAATTTCCGCCATCATGAATCCGACATTTTGAATTTCGAAAAACTGATCTCAGATTCGTAATCAACTACCCCAGAAACCTTAGGATACCAAGTTTCATAAAAATACATTAAAAAATTTTTCAACACACTTTTGGCCCAAACAGTGGGAATCTCGTTGACAGTCAAGGGGTTAAGATATCATACATTAATATAGAAAAAAATACCTTACTCCCCCTTTAACATGTATTTGTTTTTAATTTTAATATAATTTTTTATTTCAGATTTGTAACCTGCGACCCCAAAATCTCCTTAACAAGTATTTTTTTTAATTTTAATAAATTTTTTTTTTTAAATTGTCGCCATTTTGGATCCGCCATTTTCTTTTTTTTAATTTTTGATTTCAGAATTGTAATCTGAGACTCTAAAAACCTCTGAGTAATAAGTTTAATTTGATTTTGAAACCGCTTTTAGATTTTAACTATTTATTTGTTATTATGTCCCACTGCGCTCAGGTAGAAAATTGCTTATTAAACTTTGTTAGGCAGTTTATGGCAGCTGTCTTTAAAATATGTCAAAAGTAATATTATAAGGTACAAATCCCAGGTAGAATAAAAGCATAAGTTTGCGTAAGTTTTTTTAAAAACATTCTTTAAAATAGACTTTTATTTAATCACTATTTATAGAGATACGTATATATACGTATATTTATTTGCACTTACGTAAACGTTGATTATTATTAACGTTATATAAAATGTTTATATATACCTTCAGCAAGATTTTCTATTTTGAGAGCGATTTAAAAAGACCAATTTTCTTTGTTTCTCTACACTTTTAAAGTTCTTAATATCACAATTAGTGCAACGCGTCGTGTGGATGCGGGACGAAGGCTAACTTTGCGATGAACAACTAGCTGAATCAAACCTTACATAAAATCGTCCTTCTCGGTATTAAAGTTTGGATAATCACGGCAACAAATCACACCATTTACAGTAGAAAATAAAAAATTTTTTTTTCCATTTTGGCCACGTTTTGGTGATATCCTCCCACTGTGCAGCTTTGTGAAATGTTTTTTTCTAAATTATAAAATTATTCTAATTTTATCTGAATATTGCCTTGACGTCATTTAATATTACAGTGTAATATTACCTTAATATTCCTATGTAATATTACCTTAATATTACCATGTAATATTCTCTTAATATAACAAGGTAATATTACCTCTAGGCGGACATTTTGATGTCTCAGTAAGATCACTGTAATATTACGGTGTAATATGACGAATCTCAAATGTAATATTACAGTGATGTCAAGATAAGCTTACGTGCTGCTTGGGTAGAATTTTATTTGTCACGTAAAATCTAATATGTATTTTGAGGTTAGGAAAAATCCTGACGTGATGGAGCAAAACGGACTTTAAAATCGTTTTCAGCGACCCCAAAAACCTATAATACACCGGGTTTGGTCGAAGGAACTTTTCAACGAATTTTTTTTGTGGACCTGTGTAATTAATGATCAAAAATTACATAAGAAATGATATCATAAATGACATCGTAAATAAAATATGTTAATTATTTTTTCTTGTACAACTTGAAAATCCTTAAATTTGTGGGCACTACAATAATGTAACTGGAGTTGTCAGGTTCGCATTAAGAGAATTTTCATTTTATGTGACCTACAGACACGAATGTCCTTTCTCTCGCTACCAATTCAATAGTGCACTTACTAACTCGTCACTAATGAATGTACGAGCAAACTGCTACTAACGAACAATTAATAGCAAGTGGACATTACTCTCAAAATTTAACTGGAAAATTATGAAATTTTTACTTGATCATAATATTTTGTTTTAAGAAAACATTTTTCTTTAGAAAGAAATATTTATAGTAAACGACGGACTGTCACGTAATCAAAACAAAATTAAAAAATACTTTTGTTTTGATTCGGATATGGGTATCAGAATCAAAAGTAGTCTTTATTTAGTTTCGATTCAGATTACCAAATCAAAAATAAATATTGTTTATGTTCTGATTCCTATATAAAAATCAAAATTCCACTCTGTTTAGTTTTGATTCCAATATCAAAAGTCTTTCCTTTTTAATTATGATATTAATATTTGAAATTTTATTCAATACCAAATCAGAAGTAGAAATTCGAATCGAATTATGTTTTCACAAGAAAACCGAATGTAATGTGAAGTAGACTTTTGTTTCGTTACTGTATCAGAATCAAAATAGAAAGTGACTTTTGTTTCTATATCAGCAAACAAAATTAAAGTGGAATGGACTTTTGTTTCATTACCAAATCAAAATACATTAATAATTTCGATTAGTTATAACATATCATAACGAAATCAAAATTCGATTTCCTTGAAGGTCCCTGTAGTAAACATAAACTCTTAATATAATTTAACACAAGAAAAGATCCACTTTCAAGATTTCAAGAATGCTTTATTTCAGCAAAGAACTGACATTACCGTTCTCCATGTTACTCTAATTAAATATGGTTAAAGGGAAAGTTGCGACGATAAAATGCCATGTGTTAAAATTTTAAAGTCAATTGAAATTAACAAAATTTTTAGACAGAAGAAATTTTTTAATAGTAATTTGAATTGTATTTTAAATAGTAATCTCTTTTATAATTTTCATTATCGCTAAAATCAATAAAGAAAATTTTCCTTCTTTCATAACGAAAAACTGAATAGAAGTTTAGTAGGTTTCTGGTTGCGAAACATATGCTGGAAATCGGGTAGGCCCTTGCCTGCATACTAATTATGCTAACAAGGGACCACCAGACGTGATGTTTTTAAAAAATATTAACATTCTTCTCTAAAATGCAGTACATTTCCCACCTTTAAATTGTGACAAAGCAGTTCGATGCGCTTCTGAAGTGTTTTCGAGAAAAACGCGTTTTTAATTTTCCATATGATGAACGCTCAGTGAATATATCCATTATTTCGACAGAGATTAAAATTTCTGAATTTTTATAAATTATGTATAGGTCAGTCCATTATATTTCACCTGAAGCCGTTGCGGAAAAAAGTAGATACGAGTTTTGTAAAAATTAATTAGATTCACCTGAAACTCTCTACCCGGGGGTCCTTGAGATCGCTGATTACGAATATGATGTCAATTTTCAAAAATTCAAAATGGCGGATCCAATATGTCGGACGAGTTTTGTAAAAATTAATTAGATTCACCTGAAACTCTCTACTCGGGGGTTCTTGAGGTCGCTGATTACGAATATGATGTCAGTTTTCAAAAATTCAAAATGGCGGATCCAATATGGCGGACGAGTTTTGTAAAAGTTATTTTGATTCACCAGAAACTCTCTACTCGGGGATTATTTGGGGGCGCTGATTACGAATATGATGTCAGTTTTCGAACATTTAAAATGGCGGATCTAATATGACGGACGAAAAATTTTAATGTCGTCTATTTCACTTGATACTCGTCACTCTGGGGTTTCCGGCGTCGTTGATTACGAATATAATGTCAGTTTCCAAATCAGCGACTTCGAAAACCCCCAAGTAATAAGTTTCAGGGTAATAAGATTATTTATAAAAGTCATCCGCGATATTGGATCCGCTATTTAGAATTTTATGAAACTGACATAAGACTTGTAATTAGTGATCTTCAAAATCCAGAAGTAAACAGTTTTAGGTCAATCGGGATAATTTTTAAAAAATTCTGCCATATTGGAACTGTAATTTAAAATTTTGAAGAACTAACACTGAATTTGTAATCAGACCCCAAAAACCCTTCAGTGACGATTTTTGATGAAATTCGACATTTTAACCCTGAATCACAGTACAAATGCAGGACGCTCACGGTTTTTCCCGGTGAGATTCTTGCAACGAGCTTAGGCCAATAAGGGCTAAGGCGTGGCCTAACTGATAAACGCAAGAAATTCATCGCGAAATCCGGTGAAACTACTACCTAAAAAAGGCATGAATTGAAGGCGACACCCGGGGACTTTACTGTGTGTTCTCCAAGCTAAAATAGGATATTATCTTTTATAAAAATTATTTATTGTAGCTCAGTACATCTATTTTAAAGAAAAATAGGTTTCACAATAATTTATTTAATCTTAATATCTACAAAAAAATTTCTTAAACTACTGAAATTACCTTAAACCGATTAACTGGGCGTCAGCCACATAGAAATTTTTCGCCGTCAACTTCATAAAGTTGTCAAATACACAAAGACACTTGGTAGAATAATGTAACTCACGGAACATAAAGTTATGTACAAAATGTACCGTCTAATAGCGATACATTTCAATTTTTAGGAATTTAAACGAGATATTAGAGTAAAAAGCTAGAATATGAGTGTCGCACACCCAGGGGTGCTATTCTGTAACTTCACTTCACATTCACTTCACATTCACTTCACTTTCACTTCACATTCACTTCACATTCACTTCACATTCACTTCACATTCACTTCACATTCACTTCACTTTCACTTCACTTTCACTTCACTTTCACTTCACTTTCACTTCACTTTCACTTCACTTTCACTTCACTTTCACTTCACATTAACTTCACTTTCACTTCACATTAACTTCACTTTTCACTTTCAATGTGAAGTGAAAGTGAAGTGAATGTGAAGTGAATGTGAAGTGAATGTGAAGTGAATGTGAAGTGAATGTGAAGTGAATGTGAAGTGAATGTGAAGTGAATGTGAAGTGAATGTGAAGTGAATGTGAAGTGAATGTGAAGTGAATGTGAAGTGAATGTGAAGTGAATGTGAAGTGAAAGTGAAGTGAAAGTGAAGTGAAGTTACAGAATAGCACCCCAGGGTGCGCTTTAATAATTAAATTTTTAAAAACTGACATCATATTCGTAATCAGCGCCTCCAAAAAATTCCCGAGTAGAGAGTTTCAGGTGAATCCAAATTTTTTTTACAAAACTGATCCGCCATTTTGAATTTTTCAAAACGGACATCATATTCGTAATCAGCGACCCCAAGAACCCCAGATTAACGAGTTTCGGGTGAATCCAATTAATTTTTACATAACTCGTCCGCCATATTGGATCCGCCATTTTGAATTTTTTAAAAATGTCATCATATTCGTAATCAGCGACCTTAAGAACCCCCGAGTAGAGAGTTTAAGGTGAATCTAATTAATTTTTACAAAACTCGTTCGCCATATGTGATACGCTTTTTTGAATTTTTGAAAACTGACATCATATTCGTAATTAGCGACCTCAAGAACCCCCGAGTAGAGAGTTTAAGGTGAATCTAATTAATTTTTACAAAACTTGTCGGCCATATTGGATCCGCCATTTTGAATTTTTAAAAACTGACATAATATTCGTAATCAGCGCCTCCAAAAAATTCCCGAGTAGAGAGTTTCAGGTGAATCCAAATTTTTTTTACAAAACTGATCCGCCATTTTGAATTTTTCAAAACGGACATCATATTCGTAATCAGCGACCCCAAGAACCCCAGATTAACGAGTTTCGGGTGAATCCAATTAATTTTTACATAACTCGTCCGCCATATTGGATCCGCCATTTTGAATTTTTTAAAAATGTCATCATATTCGTAATCAGCGACCTTAAGAACCCCCGAGTAGAGAGTTTAAGGTGAATCTAATTAATTTTTACAAAACTCGTTCGCCATATGTGATACGCTTTTTTGAATTTTTGAAAACTGACATCATATTCGTAATTAGCGACCTCAAGAACCCCCGAGTAGAGAGTTTAAGGTGAATCTAATTAATTTTTACAAAACTTGTCGGCCATATTGGATCCGCCATTTTGAATTTTTAAAAACTGACATCATATTCGTAATCAGCGACCTCAAAAACCCCCGAGTAGAGAGTTTCAGGTGAATCTAATTAATTTTTACAAAACTAGTCCGCCATTTTGGATCCGCCATTTTTAATTTTTGAAAACTGACATCATATTCGTAATCAGCGACCCCAAGAACCCCTGAGTAACGAGTTCCATGTGAATGCAATTAATTTTTACATAACTTGTCCGACATATTGGATCCGCCATTTTGAATTTTTGAAAACTGACATCATATTTGTAATCAGCGACCCCAAGAACCCCCGAGGAACGAGGTTCAGTCGATTTTAGTAACTTGAAAAAGTGAGAGCACTATGTATCATATGTGAGCCATTTTTTTAGTTTTAGCCGCCATATTAGCGTCCGCCATTTAAAAAAAAAAGAATTGATCGCTTCAGGGTTTTGTCGCTAAGGGTCCATGGACGCGATATTTTGAGTTTTTGAGAGTATCTACCTACTTTTTCCCGGTAAAAATACGTCTGAAATAAAATTTTTCTCTCGAAAAATCGTGTTTTTTTGAAAAAAAATTGGTTTATAACTTTTTAACAATTTGGTTTTAACTGTCAATCTAACCTTTTTTCTGTGCAACTCAACTTAAAATTCTAAGTTAAATTAAAAAAATTTTATAAAATAATTCTTAAAAATGAATTCTGTGGATATTAAACATCATTTTTACAAATTATAAGATTTTTTAAAAATAGGCCGCAACGACTTTAGATGAAGTATAATAGACTAACCCGTATAATTTATTAAATAGTTTATATTTTTTAGTTAATAAATGGATAGGTCAAGAGCAGGATCCAAAGAGAACGATGATTGCCGGCGTGCTACTTCGCTGGTCCTTCTCCGCTTCTCCCCGACGGTAACTCTTTGCGAATCTTGTATTCTTAAGCCGGCAAAAGGAGCGTAATTACTAAAAAAGC
This sequence comes from Leptopilina heterotoma, assembly GCF_015476425.1. NCBI lineage: Eukaryota > Metazoa > Arthropoda > Insecta > Hymenoptera > Figitidae > Leptopilina > Leptopilina heterotoma. The sequence continues at coordinate 3,141,055 of NW_025110946.1, read as the reverse complement.
GACAAGGCCTATTTCCACTTTAAGAACAACTTTCTGCATCCAAATTCTGGTATCTTGACATGTGTCTTTCTCTCCGTCTACTGTTTTAAGGAATTAGTCACTAATTTGTAGCTCCTCTGATCCAAAACCAAACAAAAGAAACCAAAGAACAAAATGTTGACCAGAGCGGGCCTTTAGCGACAGTTAATTCGGGCCTGTACAACAGGTGGTTTTTACCACGACGAAAAAATGACAAGAAAATTCTCCCGTAATTGTTCTTAAATAATACTTCTGAATAGTGACAAAAATTCCGGAATTATAATAAAGTTAATAATATTCAAGGTATTATTATTATGTGTAACAATTTTTGGGTTAGGTTCAAGAAAAATGTAATAATTTCTAAATTAATTAAACGTAATTTGGGGAACATAGTAGTTTCCGGTTGGTAGGGGAAAGCGAAAACGGGGGAAACATAGCAAAAGTGGCAAATCTCGAAGAATCATTTCTCAAGAGAAATGGGAAAATTCTCCTTGATTCGTACGAAAAAAGGGGAAATTGTCAACGACGAGAGGGGAACTCTGCTTGCAGGTTGACCGAAAAACGTCGTTTCCAATGATACCGTGCAATAAAATTTGAAATATTCAGAGAATACGATAAGCAAGAATTTCAAAAGCGAAACGATAATTTGTTTACAATATTAAATTAATTATTAAAAAACATTATAAAAACATATTTTGAAATTAATATTATTGTTTTTGTAATAATTGTGCAACGTCACAATATATAACACAGAGGAAACTCTCATTTTTTATGCATCTCAAAATAGTCTATGTAAAATGACATAGAGCGTTGAGTCATGTCATCTACTTTACTCATTTTGAAAAAAAAGTTTTCAACGTAAGCAAAGATTAATGCAAGTTAGACATTAGAAATCTTTACTGTGAATTTAAAGAAGATCTTTCAGTAGTTTTTTCGCAGTTAACTGCAAAAAGGGTAGGATAATCTTGAAGAGAAAAGATAAGCCCGTCAGATTTCTCTCATGACGCGAAGTAGGTAAGAGTTTCAAGTCAAGAATCTAAATTCCATGATGGTCGGGCTCCACTAACCCGTTTAGTATTTAGTTCTCCAATCCTGGTGGGAAAAAGACTTCTTACACCTTCATGTTCTCATCTTTTCTTGAAAGGTAAACCAATAGAGGCACGAAGAGATTTGGTAAGTTGTAAGCTTTGCTTATCGAGCGACCTTGCTAAAGTTCCCCTTTAACACCTAAATTCACGAAGAACAGTCCTTCTACTTTCTCTCCTATATGGCGCTTAGTTTTCTCACGTGCAAATTTAGACATGTCTTCTTTTTTCCGCATCTTATTCAAAAAACACTCTTTAAATCGATGCCTAAAAGAAATCTTTCTTAATTCCAAATATTCAATATTCATATTCATGTACAAAAAGAGGTTTCTTTTAGAAACTATATTTAAATTTTTAATTTTTCATTGCATCAAAATGAAAAGCCAGAAATTAAACTTCTTTGACACATCTTTTTCAGAAAAATTGTAAAAGAAAGATTAAAAATTGAAAATAAAAGATTGAGTTTTTGTAGGAAAAGGTAAAGAGAATTTTAAAGCAATAGCCAAAGAATTAAAAATCTTGATTATTAATTATTTCGTAAATAATATAATGTTAATTGAATATTTTAAAATATTGACATCAAGATGGCATTTTAATCTCTAGTCTAAGCTCTAGAAGTTAAATAAATCTAGAGCACCTAGCAGTATCGACATTACACACATTTCATGTTACAAGTACAAGCATTAGGTGGTAGGTTAGCAAGATGCGAAGTTGTCGAGGGTCGTAGACTAGAGAAAGGGGTTTTAGGCGCAGGTTGAGCTCTATGTTTCCACAAAGTATCTATCTAAGTGAGCGTGCTGCCTAGGCTCATGTGTATTTCAAGCTAGTTGCTGGTGGTAAAATGAACACTTGTCAGTGATACGTGTGTTGAAGCGAGGTGCAATTTCGCATCCGTGAATGCACAACACCAGTTTGGCAAGTGTACTGAAATAGCTGTAGGCCAGGTGTATCCCGACACTCTGTTTATATGTAAGGGAGACGCTTAACCTACCCACTAGGGTGTGAATAGATCCTGCTATTATACATGTGGGGGATGCTTTGTACCATGTAGTCCTGCGACAGAAATTTATTCTTCAATTTACTTAAAGAAATACTTCTTTTAATAATTTTTTACCATCGTCAGTTTCTCTTATTTCAAACCTTTTTGCCGATTTTATTTTGAAACTATTTAATCTCTTGTTTTCCTTCATTTTTTTCAATTTTTTCTCTACAAAATTAAGTCTTTATTTATTATCTATTTTATTTAATCCTAGAAGGAGTATAAGTAAGTTTAGTTAGGGGAGTGTTTCTAGGTATGAGACGGGTTTTGTTTTTGACCCATAAATTGTAAATGGGTAAATGAAATATATACTGTTCGAAAAGTAACTTAAATACGCAACTTTCATTCAAAGAAAGTATATTGTTCAGATGGACTCAAAAAACGTTATGATCAATTTTCCGAGCACATCGCTTTTGTCATCGAAAAATAATGTGTCCAGTTGTGAGACACTTATTAAAAATTGCTTAAATTTAAAAAGTTTGACATAAAACATTATGTTTAGTAAAAATAATGAAATATATTAATAATATATATTATTATATACTAAATAATAATATTTATTCGTCAAAATATGACTATTAAATAAACACAATTTAATAGCTTCAACAAGACCATTAAAATTGATTTCTTCTAAATTGGTTGCTTTTGCTTGACTTTCTTCAACTTAACATGCCCAAAAATACTAGAAAAAAAACAAAACAACATTTAAATAGTATGCCTGCAAAGTCGTATTTTTTATGCTGCCCAGATGGGTGTCGACACCGTCTCACAACTGGTGATATGCTGTGTCTTACACCCAGAAATTGGCGCTATTTTGAAAAAGAAAAATTAAATTATTTTCAACCGTAGATTGGAACAATGCAATATTGCATCACAAAATATAAGGAAAATACTAAATGAAAATGCATTACATTTACCTTTTCCAATTAATTAACTTGGAAAAAAAGTACTTTGCATTTATTGAAAAAACGCTTTTTAGTCGATTATCACACACAGTGTTGAAATCTAACAAAAATAGTTTATATATCCGCTTCGGCGTACACGAAAAATTTGGCTCATATAAAAAGAAATGTTTTTATATAAACGCAATCGGCTTTTTAATATTGCGTGTTAAAAAAATCGACTGTCTCAAAACTGGACACTTAATATATCTGAATATATTAATAATAAAATATAACTTATGAAGTGATTTTCTAAATTCATATTTAATCGAAGTACGGTAATTTTTTATAAACCTTAATTCCAATTTCATAAGTAGGGTAAACCAGACAGTAGTCGGCCACTTAAGAAAATCTTTTTAATTGATAGTTTAAAAATTGCAATTAAAATTTCTTTAAAACTTCTTCCACGTGTGATTGTTCCTTATGGTCTGACAAAACTATTATACCAATCATGTTTATAAAAAAAAATTTCTTATTTGTTAAAAAAATTAGTAAATAAACAAATAAGAATACGACAGTAATCGGACACATTGGAGGGTATTTCAAAAATAAATTTTTACAAAACTATTAAAAATACAACTTTTTACTAATTATAGTATAAAAATACTTATATTTAGCTATAAATTTTTTTTTAAAAATGAAAAAATATTCCAAAATGGCGGAGATACACGGAAAAAAATAATTCGGAAATAGTTCCTGAATTCGTTCCGAAATTGAGGATATGAGCAAAAGTCGGTAATTATTATAGAGCTGTTATTTGGAAGAAATGTCGAACTTTCAAAATAGATATTCAGGAATTATATGGTAAGAACTCGGTATTTATGTGATAGTTTTTACGAAATGTAGCGGCTGAGTATTTCAGATAGTCTGGACGGTAGAACTTCCGATGAGTTCGGGAAAAATTCAGAGGGTCGCTTCATATATGAAGAAGCTCTTATAAGGGCTACAGAATAGTTCCGGAACAATTCCGTAGCAAAGAAAATAAAAAAAAGAAGTTGTGTATACGCGTATATACTTGATCGACATTCGTCAAGCAAGGCGAACTGTGATTGGTTGAGGAGGATACACACACATACATACATACATAATACACTTATAGCTACCTACATATATTCTAACGCACACATAATTTATACACAAATAAACGCAAATACACGACGCATTGAATCGCACGCTGGTTGTAGGGACCTGGGAAGTCTCTTATATACTAGACTTTACTTTTATTCAGCGCTTGTGAGAAACGGGGTCGGCACATCTTTTCTTTCGATAAAGTTCGGGAATTATTATGAAATTTAAATTGGAGTTCTCCTCACTGAGAAAACATTATACTTAAATGAAACACAAAAATAATGTTAGACGATTTTGTTTAATTGAAATTAGTTTGTAAGTTTAATCTCAATATATAGAAAATATCTATTGCATTGATTCAAAAGTATTATTTGTTTAAATAATTATATTTAATTTAAACATATTTTCTGTTTACGGTTTAAACAAAAATTATGTTTAAAAATTTTATGTTTGAATCAAACTTAAAAGTTGACTACAGATAATTTAAAATCAATCACAATTTATGTTTGATTTCAATATATAATCTCTTAAACTGAACCAGAAAATATCTTTGGATTAAACTTAAATATGTTTGACTGTATAGCAAAGATATTTTAAGTTTGATTTAAACAAAATTTGTTTGAATCAAATAATTTTTTTTCTCAGTGCTTGATTAGACGCTTGTAAATACTATTTTAGAAGAAATATCATTTCTACGACAAAATTTCGATAATATTATAGACCAGTCCTGTATTTCTCCAGGAATTTATTTACAATGCTGATTTTGAAAGTCTCACAAAAACCGTTTCGTAATTAGTTCGGAACGATTCAGATATACTTACATTGAATTTCTAAAAATTTCTGGAACTTTGCACAAATCCTCAATTATGGAACAAATTCAGGAATTCTTACAGAATTTATTTTTTCCGTGTATGGCGAGTCTCGTGAGTCAGTTTTTGTAGTGCACGGCCATGCGGCGTGCGCGCTGGACAGCACAATTTTTATCTGAAACCTATGAACAAAATTTTTTCTAAGTTATATTATATTACCTATGACATGACGTAGCCGTTTTTAAAGAAAATTTTTTTTCAGAAAATGGGCGCACTTAAAAAAAGATTAAAATTTTGGGTACAAAATTTTTTTTTTAAAAATGCCTAACTTTTTTTAAAAAAATTATATCAAAAAAATCCTACGTCATGTCATAGAGAATGTTATAGAGCAGTTGTGTACAAAATTTAAAGAGAATCGGTTGAGTAGTTTTTCAGAAATCATGTATGCCACTCCGAAAAATGTAGTTTCGAAAAAAACGCTATGTCTCCGCCATTTTTGAATATTTTTTCATTTTTCAAAAAAAATTTTAGAGTTAAATATATTTATTTTTATACTATAATTAGTAAAAAGTTGTATTTTTAATAGTTTTGTCAAAATTTATTTTTGAAATACCTTCCAATTTTCAGGCGTTCAGGGTGGTGTTAAATTTTTTTTAAAAAATGTTTATTTTTAAAAAGTGTTTATTTTTTTTTTAATTTTTTAAATTTAAATTTACGAACCTTGACAATTTTTGTAACGTTAGGGAGCAAGTAGGGTGTCCAGACACCCCACACGTATTTTAACACGAGTTAGAGTTCTTCTTAGAGGAAAACTTTTGGCGGCATTACAGGTGTCAACAGTTAGACGTTCAAATTAAATTATGGATAGGATTTGCGCGGAAAAAAAATATTGTTTAAGCCAGGGGAATACATTGAATATTGCATGGGGTGTCTAGACACCTTACTTACTCCTTCTAGGGTTAATTACTTTTACACAGTAAAAATTTTAGTGTCAAAGTTATGATAAATTCATCTTATGCGTTTTTGAATGCATGTTAATAATGCGTAAACTAGAGAACATAAAAAACTTTTCTTTTACGTACTCGACAAACATGCGCATCTAGGAGGTCGATTATGTAATTTGATTTCAATTTGATTTCTAATACGAATTGACTTTGACTTCAAAGTTATTTTGATTTGAAATTCAAATTGACTAATGTCGGAGATTACACTTAATGATAATTAGGTAAAAGTATATGTAATAATGTATAATTAGTTACATTTCTTAATTACTTTTTAGTGTTGTTCTCAAGTAAAAATTTGTGTCATAAGCCGCTATTGACATCAGTATACAACTGGCTCGCCCGTACTGGTTTCCCAATGGGGAAAAAACCATTGGCGCATTAACTTTGCACGAAGGGTTATTTCCATTTTGATGTGGTAAAAATAACCATTTTATTAAAATAATTAATTTTAAAAAATAATTAGGGTACCTAAGTCCGGGGGAGATGGCCAGTTGAAATATTTTACAGAATTTGTTAATAAACATCACTTAATATGTGTTATTCTTCAACCTTTTGTGACTACTAGTAAATGTAAACAACAAATTGTTGAAAAATAATGAAAATGTAAGCGTAATCCTTTTACACTTTTTTTGCATGGGTCCAAAATAATTTCAGAATTTCAGATTTCTTATTGCTATATTGTTATTTGAGGCTCCGGATCTTAAAAGGGCACTTTCACCATGTAAAGTCTATGCGGAAAGTGCCCTTTTAAGATCCGGAGCCTCATTTTTTAACGGAGATGGCCATTAATGAGTTTTATTTAAAATTTTTTATGTTACTGTTAGATACTTAAGAAATATTAAAGAAAAACAAATTAAAAATGTCCAAGAACAATATAATTGATCTAATTGACATTAGAGATGGAGTTATATTTGTAGGTTGAGTCGAAAGATACAATCAAACGACATTGATTGAAGATTGGATTCGAAACTTTTGGCTGCATAAAAACTGCACTCAATCTCATGATAAATATTCAAAATGTGACCAGAATAAGAGAAAAGTAATTTGAACGATTAAAAATTAAGTTTAAGCTAAAAGTAAAACATTATATAAGCATTGGCCATCTCTCTCGCACACATGTGGCCATCTCACCCGGACATTCCGGGAGAGATGGCCAAATGCACTTTTTACAAAATGTAAATTTTGAGATTGTTCTTATGAAAATATTTTATTTTATTTTTCGTTACTTTAAAGTTAAGTGTTCAATGTTTAATTATCAATAAAAGTTTATACATAAATCGCTTTTTTATAATTTTTACAGTACTTTAATAAAACTATGGCCATCTCCCGCGGACTTACCCTATTAGAATAAATAATTTTTTATTATTCGTTTTCTAATAGTGGCAACCAATAATTAGCCAGTAAGGGTTGCCAATTATTGGCTTCGGAGTAGAAATCCCACGATTTCACCAATAGTGGTTCATTATTGGATACCAATAACACAGGTCTATAAAATACGACTTTTTTTAGTAGACATTAGAGTGCACTCTAAATATGAATCAATGAAAATTTCACTGATTTCAATTCAGTGGCCCAGTTTTCTTTAATTCATCAGTGGAATTTCACTGAGAATTAGTAAAAACCACTAATTTTCAGTTAAATTGCAGATTCATCAAAGAAAACTGGGACACTGAATTCAAATCAGTTAAGTCTTCACTGATTTAGATTTAGAGTGTCGTTTCGGATGTATTTTTGTGCCCTGAACACGATCAATGGATTCCAAAATTGCGTATCACGTCAGGATTTTGAGAAAGTGGGTGTAAAGACTCAAAAAACGAGTTTTTAAGGTTTTTCATTATTTTTGTGCATAACACTTATGAAAGTATCACTGTACATGCCTGTAAAATAGGCGCAAAACAGTACTTTTTTGCACATGTGCAGCAAAGTACTTAAAAGGATACTAAACAATAAAGTTCCGAAAATTTTAAGTTTTCTTTGGTAATATTCATAGGTATTCGTTTTGTATTAGGAGAGTACCTGTTTGTATTGCGTAGGTTGGCGACAACTAGCGTTACCAAACGGTTTTATTTTACCAAAATCAAAAGGTGTTAGTTGCACAAAGTACTGTGTGCAAAACATACAAAAGAAGATTTTTCGACTTCGTGCAAATTGCTGCCTTTTAATTTTCCAAAATATTTCACATCATGACACTAAGAAAACGATAAGATTATTGATAAGGATTTGTTAATTTTTGTTATCAGAGGTTAAAAATAATAACTTAATATTCAGATGACATCTTAGAACATTCGAAAACTTCTTTCTGAGTAAATTTCACAGATAATTTTTACATATGTGTAATTGAGTATGAGTATCGTCTGAGAAGGTAAATTTTCAAGTACTTTTGAATACTCTTTGACGATGAAGTTAAACAAAAATATTCTGAACATCCGATTGACAACGACCTGAAAAACTAAAAAATAATTGATATCGTCTTGACTCTAGAAATGATTTTAAAAAAACAGAAATGACAGCTTAAGAGAAAGTTGAAGAGAAAGTTCGACAAGAAAAATATTTGATATAAGAAATAAATTTTGAAAATTGAAGTTGAAATAAAAGTAAATCAGTTGTATATAAAAAAATTTGTTTATATATTCAAGAAAAGAAAAACACAAAGGAAAAAGAATAAAAAATGAATTTGAATAATTACTGTAAATATTTATCGTTGTACACCGAGTTTTTGATAGAAGTTTGAAAACTAATAGGTTATTTAAAGTTGGATACATACATCAAAAGATTTTATAAAAGTCGTTTCGAATGATATATATTTCTCTACTTTCAGTGTCGTAGAAAAAACGCAATTTGAGAGGTCGTTTGATCTAAAAAACATTACTATTCCTGTGGTTATAAGAGGTGGCTTGGAATAGAGTGTCACATGGTACATGGTAAGGAAGTTAGAGCTTAATGCTCAACTTTTCTTGCACTTTTTGCAAATATGAACTTTTACATTTTTTCGATATTAATTCTGCCCTGGATAGTATAATTTCTGCACTACTGTGACTACTAAAATTCTTGCGTTCTCAGTGAAAGTCGATATCGAATTTTTTTTATTTGTATTTTCCAGAGAGGGGGAAAAGTAAAAGAGGGAGAGAATGAGTTGAGGGAAGAATTCCAACATTTTCAATGGTGTCAGGAGGTAGAACGCCTCTGGAATTTCTTAGTCGTTGAAACATCAGTGATTTTATAGAGTCTACCAAACTGATGCGGTCACATAAAATACAGTTGTGTAAAAATTCCCAAGTGACGCGTAAAAACGAACCGCCTTTAAGCCTCGCAATGTAGAATATCTCATTTATTCGATGACGACGAGAGACGAAATCGGTCCGAGTGACCTCTGCTTTATATTCCGCATTGTGAACGCTGAGACAAGCATCCTTTATCCCAAACCATACAAAAAATACTTTCCTCTCAATTGCTTGTCTTCTTCTTTCAACCCCAATCCCCTTAAGAATCATTTCATTTCTCTCTAGCTTAACGTAAAAAATAAGAATTTTCATACAAATTCATTCAGTAAATTCATTTTCTTGATCCAGACAATCAAGTTTTAAATTAATTATTATATATTAGTTTAGATCCACTTAGGTATAGTAAGCCTGTTTTTAAAGGTTAACACCTCTTATGAAATATAATTACTGGGTTAATTACTGGATAAATCATTGGATTAATCATTAAATTATATAATAGATTAATTACATAGCACAATATCTTGCTGTATAAGTTTGAGGTGTATCATTCTATTTACGAACCTTCTGTAGGGGAGTGTGTCTAGGTATGAGACGGGTTTTGTTTTTGACCCACAAATTTTAAATGGGTAAACGAAATTGTAAATGAAATATACCGTTCGAAAAGTAACTTAAATACGCAACTCAAAAAAAGTTATGATCAATTTTCCGAGCACATCGCTTTTGTCAACAAAAAAAATGTGTCCAATTGTGAGACACTTATTAAAAATTACTAAGATTTAAAAAGTTTGACATAAAACATTATGTTTAGTAAAAATAATTAAATATATTAATAATATATATTATTATATACTAAATAATAATATTTATTCGTCAAAATATGACTATTAAATAAACACAATCTAATAGCTTCAACAAGAGCATTAAAATTGATTTCTTCTGAATCGGTTGACTTTCTTCCACTTGACATGCTCAAAAATACTAAAAAAAAATTAAAACAGCATTTAAATAGTATGCCTGCAAAGTAGTGTTTTTTATACTGCCCAGATGGGTATCGACACCGTCTCACAACTGGTGATATGTTGGAATCCAACAAAAATAATTTATGTATCCGCTTCGGCGTACACGAAAAAGTTGGCTCATATAAAAAGAAATGTTTTTATATAAACGCAATCGGCTTTTTACTATTGCGTGTTAAAAAAATCGACTGTCTCACAACTGGAGGAGTTTCACAACTGGACACACTCCCCTAAAATTTAAGTTTGAATAGAAAATAAACAGAATACCTTATACAAAAGTAAAAAAGTATTTTTACATTATAATTTTAAGAATTTGTTATTCAGATTATTATCATCAGTTTTTATTCTCTTTCAGAGCTGTCGCATAATATAAAAAATGTTTTACTTCCTTTTTTCTTTTTGCATCAGCATCGAAAGTTGAAAATGTAAACTAACCGTCCTTGTTGTCAACTCTCTTTTCACCAACGACATCTTATTTCTATCCTGCAAAAAAAGAAAAGAAAGAATGAAACTAACAGACAGACTGAATCAGAGATGTTGCGATGTGAGACCGAAGTTGTAATGCCTTTTGCACGAACTGAAGCAATTGATAGGAGGGATGAAGAAAAGTGGGGTTACAAGGGGTGACGGAACCCATGTAGAAAGGGGGGGGTGATATCGTCAAGATTGCATCTATTTCCGATTTTTCAGAGTCTTGGCACATCGACGAGAACACGAAATGGTTTAACTTTTCTTCTCCGATCCATCTTAGTTGAAAGGTATACCTAGCACAGGAAAACCCAAAAGAGTTCTGACACCTTTGGTCGACTGGCATCGACCTGAAAAGCACAAAACTCTTGGGAAGCACTCCAATAGAGACGGAATGGGAAGCCAAATATTACACCGTCTTGATGATTTAAGTTAGGTCTTGAATTACGTAAGTCCAGACACGAAAATATTACTCTTTCGATACACTTCTTTTTCCTTTTTTCATTCAACTTAATAAACGGATATTTTTAAATTCTTAATTAATTTTTTTCATCTTATTATTTAGCATACATTTTGTAGAAATACTTCAATTTAAGATTAGTAAAATTTCGTGTGCAAATAGCCTGAGATATTCCTAAGAGAATTTGAGCTAGAAAAATCTGTCTAGTAAAAGTTAGAAAGGTGATATCAGGAAACTTTATAGTTTTTCTAAACAGTAAAACTACTTTCTTCTTCTTATTAGAACTAAAGTGTATAATACACACTTTAGAATACGTTGGCAACTTATGGGAGAATCCATTACAGTTTGCCTACTACTTGTTTACGTATCTACTTTTGTACATATAAATCAGATATATCATTATTTTCTTTAAAGTAAGAATAAATTTTTTAAACAAATACACTACCGTCGGGAATTATCGGTACGGCTGTACGCGCACGGCCCAAAAACATACCAATTTTAAATCACGATTTTTTTGTAAATACAAATGTCAGAAAATTAACAAATATACCATTCGAAAGATAATTAAATTCTACGATTAATAATACATAACTGAAAATTTTAATAATTTATACAAAGATTGCAGCAATCGACAAATTTGACAAAAAAATTTAAAAAATAAAATTTTTTTTGAAATTTTTTCAACCCCTGCACATTTTTTAAAAATTGTAGAAAAAATTTGAAACTTATATAGGTGTGATGATTCAAGTCTCATCTTTAATTCAAGACCCAAAGAGTTCAAAAATCTTATTCGGTTCGTGAGATATCATTATAAACGTCCGAGTATGTTTTTTGACAAATGCAGTGAATTAATCGATTTTGAACGGTTTTTGGCTGAAAATGCTCTGCCGTTTATAATGATATCTAGCTAACCGATTAAGATTTTTGAACTCTTTTGGTCTTAAATTAAAGATGAGATTTTAATGATCACACTTATATAAGTTTCAAATTTTTTCTACAATTTTTAAAAAATGTGCAGGGGTTGAAAAAATTTCAAAAAAATTTAATTTTTTAAATTTTTTTATCAAATTTGTTGATTGCTGCAATCTTTGTATAAATTATTAAAATTCTCAGGTATATATCATTAATCGTAGAATTTAATAATCTTTCGAATGGTATATTTGTTAATTTTTTGACATTTGTATTTACAAAAAAATCCTGATTTAATGATTGGTATGTTTTTGGGCCGTGCGCGTGCAGGCGTACCGATAATTCCCGACGGTAGTGTATGTTTTTATTTCTAATAAAATATATCATTTAGAAAAAAGATTACCTACTATTACCTACTTTCTGGTGGAGATGTATACTAACAAGTTTCTTTAATTATGAAAAAGTATTGTAAAATGAATAAAATTGTAAGTTACCTTTTTCACATTCGTTCCTATTTCTTCAATGTAAGCTAATTGAATGAAAAGTGAATAAAGTAAAATCATGGAAATAATTGTCCCGGACACCAGACGAAAACAATTAAAATTTAATAACACGTTGACTTTATAATGAACATTTCTATCTCTACTATATGTATTTTTTTCAGCATCTCTATTTTGTCGACCGACAAAATCCCTCAGAGATTTTCTCATCCCCGTGCAAAACTGTCAGTGTCTATGAGTATGTCACCTTTAATAATTTGCAAATTAAGAATTCATTAGCGGAATTATGTTCCAAGATGAAACTTCTTCTAAAAATGTCACAATACTCACCTTTTTTATGTTGCAAATTCTTTGCGTTTGTAATAATTTAACTAGTAAAAAAATAAAAAAAAATACTTTTACATTTAATGTTAATGTGAAAAACAGATTTAAGAATAATTTAAAAAGAAAGTAAATAGAATCCTGTAGGAATATTTAGAAAGCAGAAAAAAATGGAGAAAAAATTTTCATAGTCATATCGCAACCAATATCTACAGATTTCATCGAGTCGACACTATTGTTTTCGGGGGATTGGAACTTTCAATTCTCGATGTGTTTTTATCGCTTCGCCAGTGGTTTCATTGAAAGCTCAAAATAAATAAACTAGAATGTTTTTTCTAGTGCTAGACTGTCATCCATGATCATTTGCCCACGTGCTCAAAGGGTTCGCTAAATATTTCCAATATTGAAAACAAAAAATGTATACAGGCAGATAGAGTTTTTATTGTTATTTTATAACTTTTTTGCTGAAGTACATAAATATTTAAAAAAAAGAGAAAACAATTTTGAGATATGAAAAAATAATTTCGTTTTTTGATTCAAGTTTAAAACGAAGAAATATATTTGTTTTGTTAATAATGTGAAAATGAAAGTTTAAATGTAAAACGGTAATGATTCGTCATATATCAAAAGGTTCAATGACCATTGAGTTAAGTAGTTGATCTTGAATTATTTTGAATAATGAGCACTCAGTTACACCTTTCTGCTGATAATCCTTTACGAGTGAGCTTAATACCAGCTAGCGGTGATTCTAACGACGAAACGTGGCCTCGTTGGTCCAGTCTGTTCTCTTGCGTTCGTTGCCGAGGTAATTAGTTGGCACATGCTTTTGCGAGTCGACCCTTCTGCTTTCCAGTCTGGCTTCCTCGTGCAGCTAATCCATGATCACTTAGAACGTGGGGCGCCACACTGTGGCCAACACTAAACCTCCCTAATTTCTCACTCCCTTACGATCATCTTTAACCCTCCTGCAATTTCTCCATATAAAGCAATTACCATCACAGTTGCCTTTCTAACCACACGACTGATATTTCCATTTTGTAACATCATCTGATAACAATTAGGTATTAACTTCTGTCAAACTCTCCATTCCAGTAAATTACATCCACCAAGCATCAAAACTAATAAATATTGACAAACATGTTTAAGAATTTTATTTGATTCAATCTTAAAAGTTGATTATGTAATAATTTTAAATCAATTATAATTTATTTGAATTAAATATGCTATTTTTTTAAAAGAACCAAGAAATATATGTGTATTAAATTTTAATACGTTTGATTATAGAAATAGCAAAGATATTCTAAGTTTTATTATTAAACAAAACATATGTTTGATTAAAATAAAATGGTTTTCTCAATATAACTAATCAGTCAACAATTTTCTTAAGTAATATTGTTACAGAATTATTACTATACTAGCTAAAACAAACGCGCGTGAATACTTGCTGGGCGCAACTGCCATAACATAAGAACCCTGATTATCTTAAAAATAATGTAAGAAAATAAATAAATTTTGCAATAATTTTAATTAATAGTACCCAATGCATTCAATATCATTTAAAAAAAAATTAACAAATTATGCATAATTTTTACATAGTCTTATATAGTAATTACTTAACAATTATTGGAAAATTTTCTGTCTACTTCATAAAATAAACAAATCATAATATTGAATACTATTTCTCATAAACCGTTTTTTTAAAAAGGTTTGTATCATATTTCTAAATAGTAACAGTTATCGTCAAACAGAAACAATAATACTTCAATTAAGTATTTTTGACACTAATTTCATTCTTTTTTTAATAATATTTAGAAAATTAAATCTGATAGCGTTCCACAAATGTAAGAATGGATGTCGAAATTTTAACAATTCTAAGAAATATGTTAAACGTTAAAACATTCATTATATTTTCGTGTCTTAACACTAAGGGGCCATTCATAAACCATGTAACCTCTTGAAGGGGAGGGGGGTCAAGCAATTGACTGGGGCCGTCCATAAACCACGTGGACAATTTTTCACCAATTTTTGACCCCCCGCCCCCCGTTGTGGACAGTCGTGGACATTTGTCAAACCCCCTCCCCCCTATACAATTGTCCACGTGGATATTGCAAATTAAAAAAATAAGTTTTTTTTACTCCTGTATGTTAAAAAATAAAAAAGATTATTTTTGAACATATTTCAAAGCAAGAATGTCAGTAAAGTAAGGAAAATGTCAGGAAAAAATTTTGTCGGGGAAATTAAGAAAATTGTGACTTTTTTCGACTCATTTAAAATAATTGCGACAAAATACCACAATTTTAGTAAAAAAAAAGTACAAGTTATTTTGATTTTTATAATGTGAAAAATAACTATAATCAGGGTGGCCGCTGGACCGGGAAACCGGGAAATGACAATGAATTTTGAACTTAACCGGGATTTTGGATTTTTTTTTAAAAACACACATTATTTTGTGAGAAAAAATAAAAATATTTATTTCAAGACTTAGGTATTAACTATATTTCATTAAAAAAGATTGAACGATCTTCTATAAAATCTATTTATATTTTGTCAGAGAATTTTATAAAAAGTACTATAAAAATATTCAATTTCTAGAATTTATAAGAAAATTATGAATTTTGCTGTCCAACGTAACAGATTTAGAAAAAGAAAATATTAAATTTAATTTTAAATTCTTTCTATTTCTAACAATAATTAAACAAAATATAATTTTAATTAAACTTGTCAAAAAAATTTCAATGAGAAAAAATTTCACATCCAATAGAATAGTGAAAAATAAATCAATTTAAAAATTTGTTTGCAATAATATTATAACAAAACAAATAAGAATTATTAAAAATTTGAACTAATTAGAACAAAAGTGATACGAAATTTATAAAAATTAATTTTAGAATAATAAATAATGTATATAAAAATAAATAAAATTTCTTTTTTTAGAAAATAAATTTTAAAAAAATCGTATTTTGCATTAATATCAATTAGTTTTTTTTGCAATTATTGATAAGCAAACTTTTCTATATTTTAGAATGTTAAATTAATAATTATTATAGATTGAATTTTAAAAAATTTCAAATTTAAGTATTAGAAAAGTTGAATTTTAAAAGATTTTAATTAAAAATTCTGAATAAGTCAGTTTTTAAAAATATTTATATTCACATTTTTTCAAATTAGTTATGTTTTTAAATATGTACCTAATATTTAATTGAAAAATTTTTAAATTATTCAAAATTTCATGAAATTGTCTTGTAAACAAGTGGATTTTAGAAATATTTTAGTTATTTCTAGAATATAATTGAATTGAAATTTTGAAAATAATTGTTAATAAGTTACAGTAGCAATTCTTAAAAATTATTCAAATTTAAAGGATTTAAAATTTGAATTTTTTTTAAATTTGAATACCTACTATATGGAAAAATAATGGATAATAATTAAATATTTATTTCAAAAAATCTATTTAAGTTCAAAATTATTTTTAGAGTAAACTAAAATATTTTTAGGTTTTAGGAAAAAGTCAAAGTTTTGTCTAAAAATCAGGAAATTCTTTCAATCTTTCATGGAATAATTTATTTTCAGAGTTATTATTTATGACCGGGAAAAATAATTTATGACCGGGAAATGACCGTGAATTTTTTTTTACAAAAAAATGGCCACCCTGTATAAACAAATCTTTTTGAATAGTTGAAATTTTGTAAAATTTAATTGAAAATAATTAATTTATTTTAAGTCTTTCGTTACAATTTTTGTAGAATAAAAAATCTTTAAAGGTGAATTTAAAAATGAAAATTAATGAAAATTAGCTTCTAATTTTTTAAAATTCAATATTCTCAATTACATATTTTCAAAAATTCAAATATATACAAAAAAATAACATTTTAAAATTATTTTTAACATTTTAGAGGAAACAATCATGTTAAAAATTTTTAATTAAAATTTATCAATCAAATTCAAAAATAATTTTAAAATATAACAGAATTTTAGAAGAACTTTTAGAAAATTATTTAAATTAATTGATTCAAAGACGAAGGTTTAGTTGCCCAGTAAAAAAAAGTATTGGAAGAGAGCGAATAGTATTGGCGGTGAGTTTCTGCCAATATGTTTTCGCATGAAAACCGTATTGGCAGAAACTCACCGACAATACTATTCGCTCTCTTCCAATACTTTTTTTTTACTGGGTGGAAATTGTAGAAAATAATTGAATTCAGGAAGGGTTATAATTGTCATTTTAAAAAATAATTAAAATCATAAATGTTACTCATTTTCCGTAAACATTCATATTTTCCTGTAAAAAGAATTTTGTCAGGGAAATTAATTTTAATATCAGTAAATTGTCAGGGAAATTGATTAACTGAAACTTATGATCATTCTGATTAAGCTTAAGATATCTTTTTTGGAAATATCTTTGATTATATGTCCACGTTGACATTTGCTTTAACACCCCCCCTCCCCTTCGTGGACAAACGTGGACTTTTGATTCCCCCCCCCAAATGTGTCCACGTGGTTTATGGACGGCCCCCTACGACAAAGGGAAAAAATGGCGCTAATAGGTGAGAGTGGGGCAAGACGGGGTAGCGGGTAAGACGGGGTACCAGCCCTATTTAACAAACGAATTAACCAATCGCGATTATATTTTACACAATACTGCACGGAGACGATAGTTTCTTGTTTATAAAACCTAAAAGCCATGAGAACAAATCTTTTATCTGTTTTACTAAAAAAACTGTTTTCGACGATTTTCTTGTCATTTTTTCACTTTTTTTAGGAGGCGTTTATTATTTAATAATAACAGTTAATGAACTGTATAAATTTTTTTCTAACTGTCAAGGGTTACATAAGAAGAGAAGCATATGTTTTTTTTCTTTGTTGAATCGTAAATTGCAGTAATTAATCGTTTTATTAAATTTCGTAGGTGCGGGCAAGATGGGGTAGGGGAGAGTGGGGCAAGACGGGGTTCACAAATTAAGCAAAAAAAAGAGGAATAAGAGAAGTTAAGAAAACTACTAAAATCAAGACTGAATAAAATAAGAGTGACCAAAAAGAAAAAAGCTTGTCAGGTTAAATCATCAATTAGCGATGGTAAAGTGGAAAATACACCTTGTCTCTATTGTAATGGTTATTATTTAGACTCAAATGAAGGCTGGCCTGCTTTTTTTGTCTGCGGCCAATGGGCTCACTGCAGTTATGCATGAAGATGAAGATGCAACTTTTACTTGTAAAATTTGTCGACAGAAATAGGTTGTTTTTTGTTAGTACCCCATCTTACCAGCCGGTGGGGCAAGATGGAGAGATTTGCAATTTTTTCAATATTATTAATTATAAGCTTTTTTAAAAAACAGATAGCCTTTGTACGCCTTTTTTACGAAAGACTGATTTCCAAAAATGATAATTAAAAATAATAATAAAGTATATGGGTAAATCCACCGAACCGTTCGATTTCATGTTACTGGCAAATCTTTATATTTTCAAAGTATTCTACTGATTATTTTCATGTTTTTACTACTTTAGAAAATATCTAAGAATCTATTGAACTAAGAAAATTAAATAAATGTTAGCCTACTTGCCTTATATAAATAATAAAACAGAGTAAATTAATCTAAATCATAAAATTTGCAGTGTTACCCTAGGTACAAGTTTCTGTTCTTATGGGCATAACTTTTTTGGCATACAACGAAACAATTCTAAACGATGGTGAATTGAACTTCACTTTTTGTAGAATGTATTGAAAGATAAAAAAAAGATGTACTCTTAATTATAAAGAAATTGTAATACTTGAAAATAGCGTTACTCATTATTTTTTAATAACAAAATTTATGGAAAATTTGTATTATAAATTTCGTGGCGATTGTTCAATTAAAATTTTTGACAACCGCACTTATTCGTTTTAAACAGACGAATAAATCTGGGTATTTTAAAATAATGTGCCCTTAGAATTAAAGAAAATATTACAATAACTATCACCTTAGACTTGAGCGTGAACAACTCTAAACTTAGCCTCTTTCTAGGAGCACATCTACAGATTGAAATAAAATAAATTGAAAACGTGCGTGATTATTAGAGAGCATTTTTATAATTCTTATATTCAAATGCCAAATTTTATCCATAATTTATAATGACAGAAAATTAAAAATTACAATAAAATTTTACATTATTTATTCATTTAGTTCATTATGAACGTATCAGTCAATGTGAAAAATTGAATAACTTTTCATCTGTTATTTTTTATTTTGACTTTCGTCAAAATTAAGATAATTTAACTAACAGAATTAAAAAATAGATGCCAAAATGATGTTATTAATAAATTATTATATTAATCATAAATATATTTTAATATTAATTGTCTTACACAAATAAATAATTATAATGAATAATAAACAGAAATAATAAAATTATTCATGTTTTTCACATATTAATATAGAAAACAAAAGAAGAAAGAAATACACATTTTTAATTGCATTTTCTGAAAAAACTCATATTTTCGTTCTTTATTTTTATTTTGCACAGCATTAAATTAAAATGAATCACGAAAGAAGATAATTGTTCCAAAATAAATTTTGAAAAAAATGAACCGTAAATGAGTGGTGTGCTTTCAATTTAAAAATTTTCATTTTTATAAGTAAATGTCGACTAACTCCGTGGATTTGCCCATATATTCGATAATTTTCGTTTTTTTGCGCTTTAAACCTTAAGTATCCCGTCTTGCCCCACTCTCCCCTACATGTAATAGCGTACTACGGGGGGAGGGTCAACATTCCCAAAAAATGGGGCTACGTGGCTTATGGACGACCCCTAACAGATGATAGTAAAAATTAGAAGTCAATCTGCCACCATTTGCGAAGTTAGGAGATTATTTTTATAAAACACCTATTTTTCTAAAATGTCAACGTAATCTTAATCACGCTTTATTATATTCTTGCTGAACATGAATATCGTATTTATTTTCAATTAAATTCACGTTGTTTCACAAAATTTAGAAAAAATTGAAATATGGGTTCCGTACTCCCCCATGGGTCAAGAATAGTTAGAGCTAGTTTGGCACGAAAAAATCCTGCTAATGCGACTGGAAATTATAAAAAAATGTTTAATTACTCTTTTTAGGTTGATATACACAATGGTGCGTAATTATATGTGACCTGGACAGTGAAAAGGGACCTTACGTGCGAAAACAAGTTTTCGAGAAAACAGCAGTTAAAGTTTAACTTAGAAAAACCCTTGTAACTTTTTTAAATATTAATATTTTTTAATCAATTTAGGCTTATTTTCTTCACCGTGAATCACAGTATCTAAATAAATAACATACAAGTAATGAAAATTTTTTTTTACTAATTGTTTATATAAATTAATAACAAACTCCCTAAACATAGAAAAAATAATCTAAGTTTTCTAACTTGCAACAATAAGTATAAATAAGTGACACATGTTTGTAAGGGTTTTTTTCGCTGATTACGAATATGATAACAAATTTGAATTTTAACTGTTGACAGTTGAACCAAGGGTACTTACCCTTGGTCCTTAAAACGCCCGCCAAGCGAGGCATCTATCCGACTGAGCTAATCTGTCGGTATATTAAACTATTATTATCAATATTAATAATAAAAATGGAAAAAATTGTTTGATTCAATTAAATATTTTATTTGTCTATTATCTATTACTTAGTTATTTTTACCAAATTTGCATTACTTAGGTCAAATAAATGGAATAATTCAAATTAATAAATATTGCTTCAAATCAATTATTATGAAAATTGCTTGATTCAGTAATTCATGTTCTTTTAATTCTAATATTTATTTGAATCAAGAAAATAATTTTTCCAAAGAACTACAGATTTGTTTGTATCAAATATTCATAATAAATCATTATTTTATTTGAGACTAATATACCGTTAATTGGGTAAAATAATTAATTATTATTTATCCCAAATGCTTCTAAGGACTCACATGCTTGGAAATATTAACATTAACCCTTAAACCGCACCCTGGGTGTGCGACACCCATATTCTAGCTTTTTACTATAATATCTCATTTAAATTCGTAAAAATTGAACATGTGTTGATATTGGACAGTACATTTTGTACTTAACTTCATGTTTCGTGATTGATATTAGTCTGTCAAGTGTCTTTGTGTATTTGATAACTTTATGAAGTTGACGGCGAAAAATTTCTGCTTGTCTGACACCCAGTTTTTGGTTTAAGGTGATTTCAATAGTTTAAAAAAACTCTTTTTTAATTATTAATATTAAATAAATCATTATGAAACCTATTTTCCTTCAAAATAGATGTATTGAGCAATATAAGATAATTTTTCAAAAAGATAATATCCTATTCCAGCTTAAAGAACACACTTAAAAGTCCCCGGGTGTCGCACACCCAGTGTGCGATTTAAGGATATTTTCGTAAGTGCACTGAGAAAAAAGAGGGCGCGTTGCAGCACATTTTCGATTCATGTTGCGCGACTCAACCTGATTTCAGATTCGTAATCAGCGACCCTGAAAATCCTCAAGTATTCAGTTTCAAGCCAATCTGATCAATTTTTTATTTCGTTGTCCGCCATATTGGATCCGCTATTTTGAATTTTGGAAAACTAATGTTAGATTCGTAATCAGTGACCCTTAAAACCCCTGAGTAACAAGTTTCAAGCAAATTCGACGAATTTTGACAAAATTTCCGCCATCTTGGATCCGCCATTTTAAATTTCGAAAAACTGATGTCAGATTTGTAATTAGCGTTCCCAGAAACCTTAGGGTACCAAGTTTCATAAAAATGCATTAAAAATTTTTTCAAGGGGTTAAATACGTCAAATTCCAATTTCATCCAATATATTTCTCCTTAATCCATTTTAAATACTTCAAATTCCATCCAACATCCAATCAATCGAAATTTAAATTTTATCCAATATTTCTTTTCTTATATTTTAAATAAAAAAATCAAATGTTATTCAAAACAGGAAAAAAGTAAATGTCAATTTCTTTATCCTTTAAATTCAAAATGAATAAAACTATATCAAATGGTAATATAATATTTAGAAAAATATAACTATACCACTCAAGAAACACTTTAATTAACTCTCTACAAATTGTAGAGAAATTATATAAAAAACAGAAAATATCTAATGTTATCCAAAATAAAAAAAAACTATATCAAATAGTAATGTGATATATTCAAAAAATAAATATACCACTCACGAAGCACTATCGTTATCTCTCTACACTACACTGAAAGAATTTTTGGGAGGCTGCAGGCTTTACATTAGTGCCGCTAGAGCTCGTTGCCTCAAGCTCGCAGTTAACCTCAAAAAGGCGAGAATCTACTCCCGAAAGGTAAGCAGCAACTCCTCAGGGGCAGCAGCTCACCTTTCGGGAGTAGATGCTCGCTTTTTTGAGGTGAGCTGCGAGCCCTGAGCAAGGGGCACTAATTTCGGACATTAAAAGTCAGCAGCCTCCCCAAAAATTCTTTCAGTGTACATACAAGGAGAGATGTCCCAGTTAGTCCCGTGAGGGGAAGTAGCCTTCCCCCACCATGCGGCACACCAAGTTGAAACTGAGTCCCGAGCAACCCTCACAGCGGAGATCGCTCGGACCCTTAAACCCTCATTAAGTAAAACTGTTAATGACTTTTTCTATAAAATATAATTTTTTTAAATAGTAACATTTTTTATTTTTCATTAACATACTTAAATTCCTTACTTTCTCACGATTCTATACATATGTTGTTTACCAAAAAAAAGTTTTCTTCTTAATTTAATTTTAATTCCAATTTGTGGGTTTTGATAATAATAATTACGTTTTCCAAATTTATATTTTCTACATCACAATTTCATCAATTCTTACAAAATCATTGTCTCCTATATCAATATAACAAACCAACCAATATTTAACTCATAAAACAATATTCAAGATTTCAACTAAAAAAATGTATTTACTCCATTTCCAATATGCCACATTCCAATTTTATCCAATATTTAATTATTTAACCAACATATCAATATTTAACCAATCAAATCATATTTAACCCATAAAACAATGTTTTTGAATTCAACAACCAATATTCTATTTAATTCATTTTCAATATGTCAAATTCCAATTTTATTCAATATACATTTCCAATAAGCCCTAAATTCAATTTTATCTAATATATATTCTATTTAATATATTTCAAATTCGTCAAATTCCAAATTCATCCAATTTACATATCCAATAAGCCTAAATTCAATATTATCCAATATATTCTATTTAATCTATTTCAAATTCGTCAAATTCCAATTTTATCCAATATATTCTCTTTATTCCATTTTAAATACGTCAAATTCCAATTTCATTCAATATATTTCTCTTTAATCCATTTTAAATGCATCAAATTCCAATTTCATCCAATATATATATTTCTCTTTAATCCATTTTAAATTTTAAATACTTTAAATTCCAATTTCATCCAATATCCAAATTTCAATTTTATACAATATTTCTTTTCTTATCTTTTATTTTATCCAATATCCAAATTTCAATTTTATCCAATATTTCTTTTCTTATCTTTTATTTCATCCAATATCCAAATTTCAATTTTATCCAATATTTCTTTTCTTATCTTTTATTTCATCCAATATCCAAATTTCAATTTTATCCAATATTTCTTTTTTATCTTTTATTTCACCCAATATCCAAATTTCAATTTTATCCAATATTTCTTTTTTTATCTTTTATTTCATCCAATATCCAAATTTCAATTTTATCCAATATTTCTTTTCTTATCTTTTAAATAAAAAAATCAAATGTTATTCAAAACAGAAAAAATATCAAATTTTGTTCAAAACAGAAAAAAATGTCAATTTCTTTATCCCTTAAATTCAAAATTAAAAAAACTATATCAAATGATAATGTAATATTTAAAAAAATATAACTATACCTCTCACAAAAGACTTTAATTAACTCTCTACAAATTGTAGAGAAATGATACAAAAAAAAAGAAAAGAAAATATCTAATGTTATCCAAAATAAAAAAAGTATATCAAACAGTAATGTGATATATTCAAAAAATGAATATACCACTCACGAAGCACGATTGTTAACTCTCTACACTACATACAAGGAGTGATGTCCAAGTTAGTCCCGTGAGGGAAAGATGCCTTCCCCCACCATACGGCACACCAAGTCAAAACTGAGTCCTGAGCAACCCTCACAGCGGGGATCGCTCGGACCCTTAAACCCTCATTAAGGAAAACTGTTAATGACTTTTTTTATAAAAATACAAATTTTTTAAAAAGTAAAATTTTTTATTTTTCATTAACATATTTAAATTCCTTACTTTCTTACGATTCTATACATATGTTGTTTACCAAAAAATGTTAATATTAAAAAAATTTATTATTTTTTCAGATACATAGAATGAAGTTAACTCTACCAAAAACCATACCTATTATTAAATAAATATTTAACTTAATCTTTAAATTTTAACATTTTTTTGGTAAACAACATATGTATAAAATCGTGAGAAAGTAAGGAATTTAAATATGTTAATGAAAAATAAAAAATGGTACTATTTAAAAAATTTATATTTTATAGAAAAAGTAATTAGCAGTTTTTCCTAATGAGGGTTTGAGGGTCCAAGCGACCCCCGCTCCCCCGCTGTGAAGGTTGCTCGGGACTCAATTCCAAGTAGCCCTCGCAGCGGGGGGCGTTTCGCTCCCTCTAACGGCGAACAGACATACTAAAAGCGAACAGACAAAATATATATATGCAAACGGAATACGGACTTTAATATTGTTAATTATACATTATTATCTCTTAGTGTACACACTATAAAAGTATAACGTTTTATATACTCTTCGGGTTACCATAAGCAAGCAATTTTAAACGACTGCAGTTTGAGCTATAACTCATTAGTAATAAAAATTTTTTATAGATAAGAAATTTCCTAAAAAATTTGATGGCTTTGTACGATAACCAATTAATGGCGTAACATACAGTAACGCGGGCGCACCGCTTACCAGATAACAATCGTGCGTCGCACGTTTCTCGCACCACATGCGATTCGCACTAGTGATAGCATTTTGCGTGCAATTTACCAGTCACCTGTGATGCAGTCACTGGTGAGAGTAATATGAGTCGCACCCAAGCATCACCGTATGCTTGTCGCACACTGTATCGCACGATGCGTTCGCACATGAGAGTCATCAGTGATGGGTACATAAGTGCGAGTCATATGAGTAGTATATATGAGAATTATGACAAAATATTTTTAAGTCTTATTTAAAAAATCGCTTTGAGTTTTTTATAAGTATTATTAGTTAAAATGTTGATCTTAAAGTCCGTGTATAAAAATTAAAATTGAAATTTTTCAGACTTCAAAAATTTTGGAAAATAGTTTTTAAATGTTTTAATGTTTAAAAAATAAAAAATTTACTTCAAAATCAAAAAGTCAAAATTTAATAAAGTAGTCAACGCCTAAAAAAAGTAATTAGGAATAATTTTTTTCTTTTTCATAAAATTAATTAGCAATTGAGTAATTGCATTATATTTCGACTAAAGTCGTTGCCGACTAATTTAAAAAAAATAATATTTTGCAAGAATGATTTTAAAGGAATTAGGATCACTAAACAAAAATAATTTTTAAAATATTTTTAGTATTAATTGTAAAATAAGCATCTAAAGTATATGAGGTAAAAACTGTCACATTTTCGTTTATTACAAAATATTAAATATTATTATATTTTTCGTAATTTTTTATGTTTTTGGAAGAAAGTTATTTACGTTTCAAAATCGTGAAAATAAGCAAAGTGCCAATTTGAATTGCTTATTCTTTCACACTTAGAAAAAGGAAGAAAGTGATAAGAAGAACTTGATACCAGTCAAATTGCAGGGGGGAGATTAACTGGCTCAGAGATGGACAATTGAGATTGTCGGTAAACAAAGGTTCGATGAGTTGAAAAGAGAGTTACTAATAAGCGCTTAATTGATCTACTTGATAACGGAGTGATGTCGAGAGGATAACCAGCTCGACGTTGATTGTTGTTGTGTTGAGAGAATATCCAACTCGAAGCATAGTGTAGTAAGCCCAAGAGGATAACCAACTTGGTTGATGTGTGTGGATATCGAGAGGATAACCAGCTCGATGAAAAGTGTTGGTGTATTGAGAGGATAACCAACTCAACGTACGATGTAGTGTGTCCGAGAGGATAACCAACTCGGTTGGTATGTGTGGATGTCGAGAGGATAACCAACTCAACGTATGATGTTGTGTGTCCGAGAGGATAGCCAACTCGGTTGTTATGTGTGGATGTCGAGAGGATAACCAACTCAACGTATGATGTTGTGTGTCCGAGAGGATAACCAACTCGGTTGGTATGTGTGGATGTCGAGAGGATAACCAACTCAACGGATGATGTTGTGTGTCTGAGAGGATAACCAACTCGGTTGTTATGTGTGGATGTCGAGAGGATAACCAACTCAACGTATGATGTTGTGTGTCCGAGAGGATAGCCAACTCGGTTGTTATGTGTGGATGTCGAGAGGATAACCAACTCAACGTATGATGTTGTGTGTCCGAGAGGATAACCAACTCGGTGGTGATGTGTGGATGTCGAGAGGATAACCAGTTCGGTGTTACTCTAATATTCAGAGGATAACCAGCTCAATGAAATATAGTGCACTGGTATTGAGAGGATATCTAACTCAATACTATGCTATGTTCAAAGACGGCAGGGGGGGGTGCATGCAAATAAATGAATTGAATCGAGTCAAAAGCATGTAAAATTTCAAAGACAGTTTATTTTAAAAGTACAAGTCAATGAAGAAATTTAAGTATCGGAGCTCGGGAAAATATTCTAAGTTCCTAAGGACGAAAATATTTTAAGTTCAAAATTGGACGAAAATATTCTAAGTTCAAAATTGGGTGAAAATATTATAAGTTCAAAATTGGACGAAAATATTCTAAGTCCAAATTTCTTCGAAAATTTTCTAAGTCCAAATTCCTTCGAAAATTTTCTAAGTCCAAATTTCTTCGAAAATTTTCTAAGTCCAAATTTCTTCGAAAATTTTCTAAGTCCAAATTTCTTCGAAAATTTTCTAAGTCCAAATTTCCCGGAAAATTTTCTAAGTCCAATTTTGGGTGAAAATTTTCTAAGTACAATTTTGTGAATTTTAGTATAAGTATAACGTAGTGGTTAGGCTGAGCGGAGGAGGAAGACCAACCTCTAGGTGAGCTCAGGACAGAACTGACGTTTTGGTCCAGTGCATCGAGCTCCCTCGATCTGCAACTTCCCAAAACGTACGGTGGGAGAACTTCTCTAAGAGAGAGGGCAACTCGCGTCTGCGCTTCCTATCTCTGACTCAACGCGATGCGCGTACGGTTCACTCGTTTCGCTTGGGCCAGAGACAGAGTCGCGCGTCTTCTCGCGAGTTATTCCTATATCTCAAAGAATTCTCTTAAAATAAAATTAAAAAATAAAATTACTCAGCCTTTCCTAATTTACTAAATTTACTTAAATTTTTAATTAAAACTAAAATTATAACTAAGTTTTAATGTACGGTATTATTAGATTATAAAAATGTTATATATTAAACTATATATATATATACATATATCTATATAATACATAGCATAAAATATACATATTACAATATAACCTAATAACCCTTTATCATTATACGCTAAAATACATTTAAAATTATTGTTAATTACTAGTATTGCTTCGAAAAACGCTTGGTTTTAAACAACTTACCGCGAAAGAATGTCTAAAAAGAAAACTAAAAAAAAAAGATATTACAATTTTCCTTTAAGATAGTAAGCATTGGCTCGGCCAAGAAAATACGGGAACGAAAAATAATGTTTTGTTTTTTCCCTACCATTTAGTGACCTGTATCAACCCCCTTCTTGGAAAGACAATAGTTACGAATTAAAGAGTTGTTCGAAGCAGACTAGTAGTTATGAAGTTACAGATTTTATTTCAACGAAGGAAGTTCGACTGTATATCTTCTTTGTAGATGTCCTCTTCCTGGTCGTTGGTTGTTGGCGAGTTGGACACGTGAGCTTTTCCAGCTACATGTGTCATTGTTGTTGTTTTATCCAAGGGCCCTCTGGTGGTGATTCTTGAAGCGCTGGTAGCGTGAACTGTTCCGAGTTCACATTTCGTCTTTGTCACTTCGTCCGAAGTGACGGTATCTCGCAGTAATCCTTGAATATTTCGAGGTCCTTACGTCGGCCGAGGCAAGGAGCGGCTTGCTGAGAAACTCGAGTGAAAAGGTGCAGCACGAGTTTCGTCATCGAAATATCGGGATTAGCTGAAGATGGTGAACTAAACCAGTATGGATTTGAGTGTATACAACTTCATGATAAGACAATTTCTCGGAATTGGCAATCAACTGGTTAAGTTCGTTCAACGATTTATTATTGGTATTATTCCAGGAGGAATAAAGTCCCTTAGAGAGAACCTATTGGGTCTGGATATCTTAAATGAGAGTGTTTTTTGGTACAAGAAACGACTTGATAATATGTAGAAAATGCTAATCTTAAACTTATTTTTTATGACGTGCGTAAGGACGAGCGTCGCGATATTTCGCGGTTTTACGAGGACGCAAGCGATATTGTAGTTCGACGTGTGGAGTATCGTCGAGTTGTTCTTGCTGATGCGAGGTAGCAGGAATCTCCATATCAATTTGCTCAGCAAGTGGAATCGTGGTTGGTTGCGTAATTTCAGGGATTGAATTGTTGAGAATAGTCGGAGATGTAAGCCTGAGTGGGAAGTTGACTTGAGCGTGTACCGCCTCATTTGTAAATAACTCTTCGGAGTTATCAGTCATCTTCTCGTCTTCATCGAACGTTGTTCTAGTTGGAGTGGGATCCTCTGATGGCGAAGGTACTTCTGGAACTACTGGATCGCGTTTCAGGATGGGAGCTAATATCACGTCCGTAACATAGACTTTGTGGGGCCCATCTTCTTTTTGGATCCAAAGTACACCAGGGGACACGATTTCTAGAACTGGATAAGGCCCGGTCCGAATAGGCGCCAATCTGGCATTGTACCGTTCGGCGGCATTTGAAAGGCGTGTATTTTTTGCTAGAACCAAATCTCCAACTTTGAAGGGGGGTTCATTTGGTGGACCCGCGTAGCGTCGTTGGTATTGCGTTTGGTGCTGGAAGGCCTTATTCTCGCGATGTTGAAATCCTTCATCCTGTTTTGGTTCCAGATCGATAGGTAAATCCCATTCTCCGGGACGTCGGATTTGTCGACCGAACATTAAACTTGCTGGAGTAAATCCTGTGGCGGCATTTCGGCGCCGCCGAAGGCCAAAGAGTAGTTGTGGTAGCTTTTGGTCCCATATTCGCTGATTTCCATCATGGAGACGGAGTCGAAGACCCTTCTTCACCTCTTGGTTACGTCGTTCCGTGGGGTTTCCTTGGGGATGATATTCTGGTGTAGTCCACAAGGTACAAGCCCATTGTTCACCAGATTTGGCCCACAAATTACTTCGGAACTGAGGGCCGTTATCACTTAAGATTTTACGTGGGTATCCGTAACGGGAGAAAACTTCTTCCTCGAGAATTCTGATGATAGTTGAAGAGTGAGAATTTCTTATCGGAAAGGCTTCAACCCATCGGGTAAAAAGGTCTGTGATTACCAGGATAAAGCGGTTACCTTTAGTGGTTAGGGGGTATGGTCCCATTAAGTCTAGGGCAATTGTTTCCCATGCTGAATGAGGTTTTCGGGGTTTTAGGCCGACGTGGTTCCGGTGATGTATCGGTTTTGAGCAGAGGCACAAATGACAACTGGCCACGTAGGAGCGGATGTCGCGACCCATTTTCGGCCAAAAGAAATGTTCACTTATACTGCGGAAAGTTTCTTCCGCACCGGGATGCCCAGCTAAAGGGACATCGTGGTATTCCCATAATACTCGTTCTTTCATTGTGGTAGGAACACGTAGTTGCCATCGCTCGTTGTATGGGCAAAACTTCCAGAACCCACGCTCGTCGAGGTAGTTGTTTTCATAGAAATTCTCCTCTCGTTGGTTGCATGGTCCCCGTTGTCCTATGGAGATCCACTCTTGCATTTGTCGACCAATGAGTGGGTCATTTTGTTGCAACTCCACGATCTCGTCTCGAAGAGTGGGGGTATAAATTGCACTAATGACTGGTAGATCTATTTCTTGTGTAGGAGGAGAATTTTGATCAGGAAACATGATTCTCTCCAGATCTGATTCTCCAGGGGCTCCTTCCATTGGATTAGGAACGGAGGATAGGGCATTAGGTAATCCTCGATCATTTTTCGGTGCGTGCTTCACAGTGAATTTAAACTCGTTAATCAAGATGTGCCAACTTGTTAATTTGGTCCGAGTACCTTTTAGTTTGTCCAACCAGACTAGGGCTTTTTTATCTGCTCGGAGGACAAACGGGCGTTCTTCTAAATACGGACGGTATTTTTTAAAGGCCCAGACGATAGTCAGACAGGTTTGTTCGTCTAACGGATAACGGGTTTCCACGGGTTTAAACTTTGCACTACCGTACGAGATGATCCGCCTTTCTCCAGTTTGAGTTTCTTGGAACAGGACAGCTCCCATACCAAGTGAACCTGTTTCAATCTGGAGTACGTAGGGGAGTTGTGGATCGGGACGACTTAAAGCTGGAGGTTCTTTAAAGGCTTCTTTGACTGTTTCAAAAGCCTTCTGATGCACTTCCGTCCATTTGTAGGGCTTTTTTACGGACAACAGGTTAGCCAATTACACGTCCCTAAGAAGGAAGCTAGTTGTCTCCGGTTTCTTGGAGGTGAAGCATTTTGAATAGCTTCGATGTGTTTTGGTTGTGCTTCGTTTCCGTTTGCCGAAACGACATGACCGAGATACGGAAGTCTGGTGTGTCCAAAACGACATTTGGCGGGGCTGCATGTGAGACCAAAGATTTGGATCCTTTCGAGAACTTTGGCTAAATGTACCAGGTGTTCCTCCCACGAATGTGAGAATATGATGATATCATCCAGATACGCTATACAAAACTCCCCCCAGAATGAGGCGAGTACTTGACGCATCAAATTTTGGAAGGTGCCTGGTGCGTTTTTTAAGCCGAAAGGCATCCTCTTGAATTGGTATTGGCCTCCATCAGGCGTTGAGAAAGCGGTATACTTTCTCGACTTTGGGGACATGGGGATTTGCCAATAGCCATTTTTAAAATCCATTGTTGAGAAAATCGTAGCGGTCCCTACGGTTTTGAGGACGTCGTGGATTCGGGGCAAACACTGTGGTGCGTCCTCAGTCTGTCCGTTGACGGGACGATAGTCGACACAGAAACGGAAACCCCCTCCAGGTTTATCAGCAACAACGATAGCCGAACTGAAGTCAGCTGTAGCTGGTTCGATGACTTCTTGGGCGAGCATTTCCTTTGTCTCGGTGTCAATGAATCTTCGTTTTTCTACCGAATATTAACGGGGAGCGGCTCTGAAAGGTCGGGGATTTGCTATTCGGATTTCATGACTAGTGGCAATGGTGTGGCGAAGTTTTCCGCCCTTATAGAAGATCGGGTCAAAAGTTTTTAAAACGCTTCGAACTGCTGCTTCGTACTGAGTCGGAACAGAGGTTAAATCAAATGGTAGCGGCTCTGTTGGCTCGGCGAGGGAAACTGATAGTGGTGTCAAATAAATTTGACGGCGTTGCTTTCTTCCAAGGTAGAGACAATCGTTTCGGTGTTCATGATAAACATCGTGATCTTTGAGCCATGCTCTACCAAGGACGATATCAGCGCGCAAATCGCGACAAGCGTGGAAAACACCTGGGTAAACTTGGTCTCCGATAAGGGGGCAGAGGGTCAGTGAGCCTTGTAGTTGTATCGTGGCTCCACTAGCGGCAAGTTTCGCCTGTGTAGGTCCTGATTGAAGGAGGGAACGTTCGTGAGCCGTGAGCACTGCTAATCGTACGAAGTTGTGAGTGGCGCAGGAGTCAATTTCTGCCACGATTTCTCGGGTACCAATGCGGACTCGAGCACGAGGCAGATCCTGGGCTGAAGAATAAATGGCGCTTAAGACTGGGAGTTTCCCGCGACGGGTGCTGCTGGAGTTGTACCCGCCGGGGCTCGCCAGTTTTCCTGACGGGGTTGAGAACGCTGAGTTTGGAGTACGGGACAGTCCCGATGAAAGTGCATCTCGGGACAGAAGTGACAAGGGGGCGGTGATCTTTGTTGACGAGGGTTAAGTGGTTCCGAAACTGATTTCTTTGGAGGTTCTTCTTTAGTAGGAACCGATTTTCGGGGAGCACAATCGGCTTCGTCTTGTTCCGCTTTAGAGGACACTTCTAAGAGTTCCGTGACTGTTCTCGGTTTTAAAAGTCTAACGAGTTTGCGCAAGCTAGGCTTTAAGGATTCTAGAAGCAAGGTAGTAAGGTCTGCGGGATCAAATTGAGGATTTAATCGTCTCGCTAACAAGATTTTTCGCTGGAGAAAGATAGCGACAGGTTCTCTCTCTCCCTGTTTTTGCGAATACAGAGATTCATGTAATCGCATTACTGCAGTGCTACTGGCATATTTGCTTAACAGCAAAGACTCGAATTCTCCCCACGGCAGTAAGAGATCTTTGTACAATGCCCACCATTTCTGGGCATCCCCCTTTAGTCCCTTATTTACGAGCTGCGTTCGTTGGTCTGGATCCGTGCGAGCGTTACAGAAATATTTCTCACAAGCTTGCAAAAATTTTTGTGGATCTTCATAGTCCTGACCGTTAAATTCAGGAAAGGGGGGAGCGGGAGCCTGGATGGCTCTAATGAGTCCCATCCAATCTTCTGCCGTTAAATTCGACGGCATGGCTAACGGAAGAGATGTTGAAGGGGCGAACGAGGAGCTCTCTGATGATCCCGAACCGTCAGGTATCGGGATGAGAGAACCAAGAAGGTTGAGAGGCGGTGCTGTCTCCCCCGATGTAGTAGGTGGAGAGGAGGTGACAGGCGGACCGGAAGTCGCCATGTTTAAGATGAAGCTGTTTGAAGGACTGGGCGCCACCGGGTTTTCTTGACCACTCCCGGAAGTGTTTCTTGAAGGGGAAGTCGTGATAGTTTCTTGAGAGCTTCCCCCTTGAAGTGGAGATACTCTAATCGAAGATGCCGACGCGGAAAGATCGCTACGTATACTTTGGTTAGTCGTAGGAGGACTGTGTTGAACTGGAGGTCCTAAGGGCGGATTGAAAGGAGGTATTTCGATCTCCGTGAGATTATCTAGCCCCTTGGCGATAGATTCTCGTCGGCTTGGACGAACTCCCGAACTCAGACGCTGCTCTGAAGCGTGTCTGATGAGTGGCGGCGAGCGGAAAAGTCCGTTCGCTCGACGACTTGGTAAGTTCCTTAAGGTCCTCTTTTCTGGATCAGAGGTTATGGGCGTTTGTTAGTTAGCTCGGCTGGGAGAAGGAGACATCAGGTGTGTGAATTCGTTCTGACATCCATCAGAACCAAAAGCTAGAAAAGCAATGTCGGGCCCCACGTTGGGCGCCAGTTGATACCAGTCAAATTGCAGGGGGGAGATTAACTGGCTCAGAGATGGACAATTGAGATTGTCGGTAAACAAAGGTTCGATGAGTTGAAAAGAGAGTTACTAATAAGCGCTTAATTGATCTACTTGATAACGGAGTGATGTCGAGAGGATAACCAGCTCGACGTTGATTGTTGTTGTGTTGAGAGAATATCCAACTCGAAGCATAGTGTAGTAAGCCCAAGAGGATAACCAACTTGGTTGATGTGTGTGGATATCGAGAGGATAACCAGCTCGATGAAAAGTGTTGGTGTATTGAGAGGATAACCAACTCAACGTACGATGTAGTGTGTCCGAGAGGATAACCAACTCGGTTGGTATGTGTGGATGTCGAGAGGATAACCAACTCAACGTATGATGTTGTGTGTCCGAGAGGATAGCCAACTCGGTTGTTATGTGTGGATGTCGAGAGGATAACCAACTCAACGTATGATGTTGTGTGTCCGAGAGGATAACCAACTCGGTTGTTATGTGTGGATGTCGAGAGGATAACCAACTCAACGTATGATGTTGTGTGTCCGAGAGGATAACCAACTCGGTTGTTATGTGTGGATGTCGAGAGGATAACCAACTCAACGTATGATGTTGTGCGTCCGAGAGGATAACCAACTCGGTTGGTATGTGTGGATGTCGAGAGGATAACCAACTCAACGGATGATGTTGTGTGTCTGAGAGGATAACCAACTCGGTTGTTATGTGTGGATGTCGAGAGGATAACCAACTCAACGTATGATGTTGTGTGTCCGAGAGGATAGCCAACTCGGTTGTTATGTGTGGATGTCGAGAGGATAACCAACTCAACGTATGATGTTGTGTGTCCGAGAGGATAACCAACTCGGTGGTGATGTGTGGATGTCGAGAGGATAACCAGTTCGGTGTTACTCTAATATTCAGAGGATAACCAGCTCAATGAAATATAGTGCACTGGTATTGAGAGGATATCTAACTCAATACTATGCTATGTTCAAAGACGGCAGGGGGGGGTGCATGCAAATAAATGAATTGAATCGAGTCAAAAGCATGTAAAATTTCAAAGACAGTTTATTTTAAAAGTACAAGTCAATGAAGAAATTTAAGTATCGGAGCTCGGGAAAATATTCTAAGTTCCTAAGGACGAAAATATTTTAAGTTCAAAATTGGACGAAAATATTCTAAGTTCAAAATTGGGTGAAAATATTATAAGTTCAAAATTGGACGAAAATATTCTAAGTCCAAATTTCTTCGAAAATTTTCTAAGTCCAAATTCCTTCGAAAATTTTCTAAGTCCAAATTTCTTCGAAAATTTTCTAAGTCCAAATTTCTTCGAAAATTTTCTAAGTCCAAATTTCTTCGAAAATTTTCTAAGTCCAAATTTCCCGGAAAATTTTCTAAGTCCAATTTTGGGTGAAAATTTTCTAAGTACAATTTTGTGAATTTTAGTATAAGTATAACGTAGTGGTTAGGCTGAGCGGAGGAGGAAGACCAACCTCTAGGTGAGCTCAGGACAGAACTGACGTTTTGGTCCAGTGCATCGAGCTCCCTCGATCTGCAACTTCCCAAAACGTACGGTGGGAGAACTTCTCTAAGAGAGAGGGCAACTCGCGTCTGCGCTTCCTATCTCTGACTCAACGCGATGCGCGTACGGTTCACTCGTTTCGCTTGGGCCAGAGACAGAGTCGCGCGTCTTCTCGCGAGTTATTCCTATATCTCAAAGAATTCTCTTAAAATAAAATTAAAAAATAAAATTACTCAGCCTTTCCTAATTTACTAAATTTACTTAAATTTTTAATTAAAACTAAAATTATAACTAAGTTATAATGTACGGTATTATTAGATTATAAAAATGTTATATATTAAACTATATATATATACATATATCTATATAATACATAGCATAAAATATACATATTACAATATAACCTAATAACCCTTTATCATTATACGCTAAAATACATTTAAAATTATTGTTAATTACTAGTATTGCTTCGAAAAACGCTTGGTTTTAAACAACTTACCGCGAAAGAATGTCTAAAAAGAAAACTAAAAAAAAAAAGATATTACAATTTTCCTTTAAGATAGTAAGCATTGGCTCGGCCAAGAAAATACGGGAACGAAAAATAATGTTTTGTTTTTTCCCTACCATTTAGTGACCTGTATCAAACTAACAGTTAATCGCAGGTACTTTATACTTGATAACGTTTTATTCAACTTAATAATTTCTCTTTCTTGCATTTAGTAAATGAAATTTGCAAAATTTATAATCAATTTATAATATCAATTTATAATAATAAACTAAGTCATTCTTAATAGATTCTAATAATTTTTTTTACATTTGCATAGTAAATGAGTTTTCTTTAATATTTTTTAATAAACGAAAAAGTGACAGTTTTTACGACCTCATATATACTTTAGATGCTTATTTTACAATAAATACTAAACATATTTCAGGACAAGTAGAAATGTTTTTTCAACATTTCGATTAAAAAAATTATTTTTATTTTAGGTCAAAATTTCACGAATTTTATTCGACGCTGCAGAAACTATCATCATTATATGTAGTTCGCTCAACGCTCCGTAGGAGGTGTTGTTTCAAACTCTCTCGCAACTAACATGAAACTTGAAAAGTATATAAGGAGGCAGCATTCTCACGAATATTTGTGGAATTTCATTCTGCCCGTCCTCTCCTATTTTTGCACTGATGGATGTGAGGTAAATAATTTTTAGACTCTGAACGAAAGGGTTATTCACATTTCGATGTGATAGAAAATAATAACCATTTCTATAAAATAATTAATTGAAAAAATTAATATTTTTTAATAGTAAATAATAATAATAAATAAAATAATTATTAAATAAATAAATTTATTATTTAATAAAAGTTAATAAAATTTTTTTTTTATTAATGGTTTTTTATTGGCTTAATGGTTTTTTAATTATTGGCCCAATAATGGGCCAATAATGGTTGCCAATTATTGGCATCGGCGTAGACATCCCACGATTTTACCATTAGTGGTCCCTTATTGGGTGCCAATAATGGGACAATATTGGAATGGTGGCTCCCATTATTGGGCCATTAATGCGCCAATGGTCTTTTTCCCATTGGGATGCGACCATCATGACGTGCGATTCATATGCGACGCATATGAGGACGCATCTGTGTGGTCCAGTGATAGCACGAGGTGCGAATTATTTCGCACGCATGCTAGCACTGTGTCTGGCACAGTGCGCGCACTTTGATATCTGGGATTAGTTTGTTTTAAATCAGGCTTCGCACTCCATTATGAGTTTAAAAAAAGTAGGAAAAAGTAGCTTTGATTACGAAAAAAAAGTAGGAAATAGTAGCCTCGGTGACAAAAAAAAGAATGAAAGAATTTCATTAAAAACTTTTTAAAAAATCGAATTTTCAAAGTATTTTGATTTAATAATAATTGATAAATAATTAAATTTTACAAGGAGTCACATTCTAATGTATTCATGTTTCTAAGTGCGAAGATTAATAATTAAAATTGTTATTAGTTAATTTAAAAAAAGATACACACTTCAAATTTTTTAATAAAATTGAATTTTCGCAAAGTTTTTTTTGAAAATTTTGAAAAATAAGATTTTTTAATTCTGTTATTTATTATTATTCCTTTATTGAGACAATTCCGTCTATTACACAAAATAAAACAAACTATAAAATAAAATAATCCACGACACATACTACTAATATTTTTGAGTCTCTGACAAAGTAAGAACTTCTAACATCATTATTAAAAAATTTTTACAAACTGAGTGTTTCGCCGAAGACAATATTTTCACCCAGGATATCGCTTGTTCATCGGATCCATTCATTTTCGGAAAAAATTTCTTTATCACATCCTTATATTTAGAGCACTCGTTTAGAATATGATTTAAATCAACCCCATCTGACAGACAAAAGATACACTGTTCCCGATTAAAAACTTTAAATTTTTTCCCATACAACCACACTGTATCTGTGTGAAAGTTGGTAAGGCGTATTTGCGCCATCCCACGTTTATGCTTCAGCGGTAGTCTCTCCGTCAGATAGGGTTGAGGTCCCTGGGATAAGGGTAGATGATGGGGCCAGACCTGCAAGCTTTTAGAACGCGCTCTAGACTCTCTGTCCTTATTTATTTCAATTGATCTAAACGTAGACAGAAGTTGAGTCGAATAAGTAACCAATTCTGTTAAAGGAGCCTTTCCCCACATATTTAGCATGTTACTAGCCTTATAATAGTACCTCAGTTCTATGTACCAATTACCGCACAAGCCCACCGACCCCGAACGCGCCAATTCCATGAGTCTCTCGAGACACTGTCTTAGATAACGTGAAGGATCCATTAAAGAAATTTTTTCCATCCATGACAGTGTTCTCGCGAGAAATGCACAGGTAAGTGGAAGTCTGCCTGTTTCCAGGCGAACTGCATAATTCGGAGTACAGCGTGGCAAATGCAATAATCCCTTCCAAAAACCCAACTGAACTTTCTCTATATCCTCCTGGAAGGTCTGTCCCCACACCTGAATCCCATAGAACAGCAAACATTTTACCAAACTCTCAAACAACCTATCATATGCTCGCCAATAATCAAGCTTTAAACTATTTATAATCTCCAATGTAGAGCTCGCCGCCGCCCTTACAGAACACACAAACTTTTTCGAAGCCTCCTCAAAATTACATTTATTATCAAAAATTACTCCAAGATACTCATAGCAATCAGCAACTAATTCTGTTATTTCAAGATAATTGAATTTTTATAAACAAATAATTGAAAATTTTTAATGTAATTTAAATTTCTTTACATTCTATTACAAATAATTTACTTCTTTTAAAGAATTTTATTTAAATTTTTCGAAAATAATCAAGGGAAATTAGTCACCGTAAAATTATAATTTTATTTTTAAAAATTTATTCGCAATATAAGTTCAATTATTTCTATAAATAACAAGAATTCATTTATATTAACCACAAGAATTCAATTACTTAAAAACAATTTTGACAAAATTCTACACAAATATTCAATTATTTTCTAAAAGAATAAAAATTTCATAGGAATTGAATTATTAAAAATAGAGTTTATCTAGATTTTTTTTTAAATCAATAATTTGAAACTTTTTTATAAAATCCTCGCAATAATTCAATTACTTTCATAAATAATAAAACTAATTGCAGAAATAGAATTATGTTTAATACAATTTTAATCAAATTCGTCGAAAAATGCAATTATTTTTAAAAATTTGATTAAAATTTGTCAAAAGAATTTAATTATTTCAATTATTTTCATAAATAGCAAATAAGTTTTCAGATTTACTAAATTCTTTTGAATATTATTTTTGGAAAATATTCTTCACAAGAATTCAATTATTTTCATAAATTTCCATAAAATTCGAAAAAAACAATTCAATTATTTTCAAAAGTAATAAAATTCTCCGCAAAAATTCAATTATGTTTAAAAATTTTTTGAAATTCTCCTCGAAATTTCAATTATCTTTATAAATAATTAAATTGTTCTTTACAATTAAATTATTTTCAAAAATTTTAATGAAATTGAATTAATCAAATTTTTAATTATAATTATGAACAGACAAGATTTTTTTTGAAAAATTGAAAAAATTCTTTGTTTAATTTAATTATTTTTCAAATTTTTAATTAAAATTATTAAAAAAAACATTATTGGCAAATATTCATAAAAAATCTAATACAAATTTTTAAAACCATTTGTAGATTTATTTATGTTCGAAATCAAATAAATTTAAATTTGATGAGAAAATAAAACCGGGAAAAATTAGGACAAAGCCGGGAAAAACAGGAAATTTAAAGGTTATCATTTTCAAGAAAATCTAAACACAATTTATAATCAGTCACTATTGATAGAGTAAATGTCGGTAAAATTATTTCCTAATATCTTATTGAATGTCGTTTTTCATTAAAGATTTTAGATTTTAACACTGTTGTTAAATGAAAATGTGAAAACTAAAAATCTAAATTTGACTATTTGTTCAGAAAAGTAGCTTTTAGTAGCATTAGGCTCAAAAAAGTAGCCAAAAAGTAGCCTCATATCAAAAAAGTAGCAAATAGTAGCTTTTAGTAGAAGAGTGCGAAGCCTGTTAAATCTTCTAAACGTATGGTAAATAAATGGTAAAGAGTTTGCAAAAATCTTATGCCAACATGTGACTCGAAAAAGGAGGAAGTTTTTACTTCCTTTCTTTGTTTTTTAATGTTGTTTTTGTATTATATATTTTTATATTGTTGGCTTTCACATATTTTTTATTTTGTGAGGAATGTTTTTTCGATGTTTGTGTGCAATATTTGTTTTTTGATTGTAGTGTGAATTAATTTCTGAGGAGGCTCTGCGTCGTGGAGCGAAAGCTAAAGATTTTTATATAATTTTTATTTTCATGATCAGACGAATAAAATGACAAAATATACATCTTGGACTATTTAAAATTGACACTGATCAACAACTTTTACATCTTATTATTTAAAAAATAAACCTTATTTTTTAAAAAAAGGTGGTTAAAAGTTTTTTTTAAATCTTTTTGTAAAATTTTTAGAAAGTAGATGAAAAATGCTTTAAATTCAAGAAAGAAAAATTAAAATTGATAAAGTTTTATAAAAGTTATATGGTTTTGAAAATGTAAGTGTTACTTAAAATGTCAAAATTTTAACCCCCATTACATTCTACAATTTTTTTAAAAGAGCTAATATTTTACAAATTTATTACTTTCACATAGGACAACAATTTCGCAAAGTATCAAGCCAATCCCAAGACTTTTAATTTTTGGCTGTGACATTTGAGAAATATTGCCCCATATGGATTCTTACTTACTTTATTAATTTTTTTTTCATCATATTGGTTTGAATTGATTTAAATCATGCACAGTAACGTAGTAAGGAAATGAACGTACTTTTTGAAAGTATAATGTACATTTTAATTTGTTAACTTTTGTTAAAAAACATTATAAACAATTAAGAATTAAAAAAAAATTCTAAACACAGTATTTTCAGACATAAGTTATTAAAAATATATCTACCGAACCCTTATGTATCTTTTCAAATACAAAATATATATGAATATGAGTATTTTGTAATAAAAATACTTCATATTTGGTTTCTTATTTTACGAAAATTCGTGACGTCGTTTACTATTAAGTACTTGAGGGGACTATAATATATTTTAATATTCTATGCTTTGAGCTTTGTAAATGTTCAAAGAAGTTTCCGCGGGAGAAAAGAGAAAATGCGACTGACAAAATAAGAAAATATAATTTGCAAGATTGAGAAATAACTGACATCATTC
The DNA here is from genome assembly GCF_015476425.1 of Leptopilina heterotoma. Taxonomy (NCBI): domain Eukaryota; kingdom Metazoa; phylum Arthropoda; class Insecta; order Hymenoptera; family Figitidae; genus Leptopilina; species Leptopilina heterotoma. The sequence goes on along the minus strand of NW_025110946.1, from coordinate 3,100,440 downwards.
TAATTAACGAGTTTGAGAAAGACGCAAAACCTCAAAAGAGATGTTTACGTCTCTCTAGGAAGCTTTAATCGAGTTTACAAGACGACTTTACTAACCCAATTAATCCTTCCATCTATTTCTCCTTGCCTTTTATACATTCCTTCTTACTACATATATATATATATATATATTTTCTAGTTCTAGCTGTCGTACCCTTCTTAGACGAAATGTAGATTCTGCCAATGTATTACAACTTTTGTCTTTATATTGCTTAAAACTTCTTTAAAAATCAAATTCATAAAAGTTTAAATGAATAAATGCTTAAAAACAAATATTATCAATAATATTGTTTCTAAAATTTGTCACGTGAAGGAAACCTATCATGCATCTTACCAAATAATTTAAAAATCTCCTAAGGGCAGAGTTGTGTTAATGATAGATTATTTAAAAAATAACGTTATTTTCATATAAATAAATAAATAAATTGAAAAAATAAAAATTAGTAACACCTTTTTTTTAAAGCACAAGATCGATTTTGAACCCCATCGCAGATGGTGTAGAAAAGCCACTTAGAATACTTTCGTAGAACATGTATAGTTTAGTCCTTTTATAATCTAGAAACAATTTTCCACAATGATTTTGAAGCTTAATAACTAAGCTTTCAGTACACATTGGAATTTTGAAAAAAATTCAAATATTTCGATTTTGTAGCGTAAAAAGTAAAATAGTGGCTTTTTTGACCCACCCTACTCTATATATATGTGACGCTCCACGAGAAAAGGGACCTTATTTACTCTTGTCATAAGGTCCCTTTTCTCGTGGAGCGTCACATATATTCATTTGCTAGAAACTGGAAACCGTTCTAATATTCCTAACTTTGTCAGATGTTTTGATGTAGGTCTTTCATGTCGAACGTGTACATTGATTTGGGGTCTGAGGCTTGACAAGGCTCCTATAAGTCAGGGCAACTTGCATCTGCATCCTATACTGGGGTAGTTGCACGTAATTTCATGACACGTGCTATGCAAAGTACTTGTGTGCATGTTCTCGTTGTCTGTTGAAATTTCTGTCAACGCTTATGTCCTCACAGCTACAAACTCAAAGTATTTAAGTATAGCATTGCATGATGAAAAACATTTCATTTAATGATTATTATTTACGCTTTATTAAATTTATCAGTTCAAATTAATTGTTTATGTCGACGAAAAAAATTATATCTAAAATTTTTTGAGTTCTTTAAAAGTTAAACTATTACTTTAAAATTAAAAGTCTGTAGTATTATATTTTGTGATAATTTAAATAATGAAATACGTGAATATATGGCTGTCGGTTCTTTAATTTATTTGACAATATTTTTAATTTACATATCTTTTACGCTAATTATTTTTCCCTTTTCCCCTTGATAAAGGACATTACCATTAATCAAACATACAACATACATTAGATTAGTTAAAATATTCATAACATAAAATTGTCGAATAAATCTTTAGAATGTCATCTTTATTAGATTGTGAGGAATTGCAGGCTATAACCTCAATAAATATATTGAATTGTGTGATTTAAACGGAATGGAGATTAATGTGAGAAAAAGTATGGTTCTTTCTATTACTAGGATGCATGATAGGATCAGTTATCCTTACTTAATTAATGATGAGATATTAGAAAGATCTACAGTGGTCAAAGATCTTGGTATATATATTGATGATCGTCTTTTCTTTGTCTTTCACATTGATTCATTAATAAAAGATGTTAATAGAATGACTGGTTTTCTGTTTGGAATCTGTAAAAATTTTAATAATGTTAAGGCGCTACAATCACTTTTTCATGCTTTTGTTTTATCAAAGTTAAAGTTTGGGGATATAATTTGGTGCCCTTATCAACGTAAATATATTGATGCACTTGAAAAATGCCAAAATAGACTTTTGAAATATCTAGTTTTAAAATGTGATGGAATTTACCCTGAGAGAGGAGTGGACTACAAGCTACTTTGCACTAGATTTAAGGTCATGACCTTGGAAGACATGCGCAAGTTGTCGGACATGGTATTTTTGTTCAAACTCATTAGATCATTTGTGGCCTGCGAATTTTTATTTAAAACACTATGATTTTGTGTACCTCAATTTCATTCAAGAAATAATGTATTTTCCTTTTTTGTTCCTCTAGTCAGAACAGACTATATTCATTATAACACGGCTGTTTCTGATCCTCAATCTAATATAGACTGAATCCATTTCAAATTAGGCAGGTCGACTAACTTCAAGTTATAGATTTAGCTGTCGCTAAAATATGTTATTATACATGAAAAATAAAGAGACACGTATTTCTTTATTTTTCAAAAAAGATAAATTTAAAGAAGTTACGCACATTTGAACTTTGAGTCTTGGTAAAACTCGAATGAATAGTGAAAAAAAATTGTTTTGCTTGTCATTTTTTTTCTTTTAAGTATAATTTAATTTTCTTTCTTGGGTTTTGTAGATTGTCTTGTCCACTTCAAAATCCAGTTTGAAATTTGAAAAATATTTAAAATTTTAAAAATAGGGGATGATTTTCTGAAAATAAATAAGATCAATTTTCTCAAAAACACCACCTTTTTTTCTATCCAAATTTTTATTACAAGTTCTTAAAATAATTATGAAAATTTCCTATGAATTTTAAGCGGGCTAAACCATTCTGGCAATCAGGAGAATTTTTTTTTGAAATATTTATTTTCACAAATTTTCAAATTGTTAACGTTCACGTCAACAATGTTATAGCGATTCATTTGTTTTTAAAAATGCAAGTTAATCTCAAATTGACCCTCAAAAAATGTTTCAAGCTTAAAACACGATTTTAGTTTCTTTTTAGGGTTCCGTACACCTACGGTGTACTGACGGAACCCTATTGTGACTCTTGCGTCCATAGCCAAATAGTGTTCCGCCCTAGCGGCTAAACTATTTGACCAAAAGAGCTCAAATTTGGTCCAGATATGTATTTTCACTCGTAGATTACAGGAAAAATATAGCGAATGTAATTGGACGTGATGGTCATAGCGTTGTCAAGGAAAAACGAAAAATATTTTAAGGAAGAGTGAAATTTTAAGAGAATAAATGAGAGATTGTTTTCTCCCTTTAATTTCTTAACTAAAAATAAAAAAATATATTAAAATCATTTGATAAAAAAAAAATAACTAAAAAAATTAAAGTATTGTATATCTAATATTGTAAACAATAATAAGTAGAGGAAGAAAATTTTCAAAATTAGTTCCTCTACATATTATTGTTTACAATATTAGATATACAATTCTTTAATTTTTTTTAGTCATTTTTTTATCAAATGATTTTAATATATTTTTTTAATTGTTTATTTTAATTTTACCAATTATCGATAAATGTTGCAAGTATTGTTTAAATATTTGTGTACGGAACCCGCCAACTAGCCCAGTTCGGATGTCGAATATTCGACATTCGACATTTCGGCGCCCCAAAACCGAACTAAACTCGGTTCGGTTCGAATTTTGCACAGCTCTAATACTAATACTTTCTCATGTGATGAGAATGTAAAAATATTTCGTTGTGGAATGAACTCAGTTAGCAGAGACTACATACGTATCAGAAATGATACATATCTTTTAAACCACTAAAATATTTACTTGTCTTAAAGTTACTACGACTTTAAGGTTTACATTCTCATCAAATAAGTGTTGATTTGCAGCTTATTAAGATATTCATTCTACTTTTATAGAAAGAAAAATAATTATACATGACAAATCCTTAATCCTGCAGGAAGAGAAAAGTAAATCATTTATAATAAAAACGGATTGCAGTATTTCCAGATAGTTCAAACAATATGAGCATTTTACGAATAGCTTGTAATTATAGAAATAAGTATAAAAAATGTGCTTCTGTTAGGAAAATATTTTGCTTCAATCACATGAGAGACAAGCAAATTCGAGATTAGACAATTACAACTCAAGATTCAACTTAAGTTGAATTAAAAGTTTAATTTTATTAACCATTTGAATTCCAAACGAATTTTCATTCAATATATTGGATATAATAAAGACTTGAAGATCAATAATTATATTAATTGATTTTCTTTCTGTATTTTTACTTATAAAATTAAAAACGATAGAAACACTCAGCTGGATACACAGAGAAAACGATTTATTTGATTCAAACATATCTTGTTTAAATAAAACTTAAAATATCTTTACTGTACTGTTAAACATATTTAAGTTTAATTGAAACATATTTTTGGTTCATTTACAGAAATAATATATATTTCATTTAAACATAAGTTATAGTTGATTTTAAATTATTAATAATCAACTTTTAAGGTTGAATTAAAGATAAAATTTTTAAACATAATTTAAGATTTTTTGTAAGATTCTTTTTCAATACTTTTTTTAAAAATTACTTATGTCAATATGGAGATGTTTTCTATCAGTAAGCTCTTCTTTAATTAAATCGGAAAATCTCAGCTTGATATCTCTTCTTACTTAAAATTGAGAAGACAAGTGAGAAGCAAATTGTAAAGGGGCATTTCCCGGATGCTCTTAAGAAAACCATTATGTGAAAGGGACTGTATGTATGCATTTCATAAGAAAGCGAGCGTTAGTTTATAATATTTCCAGAAGCATTTTCAAAGTGGAGTCCCATGTTGGCGCCAAATCACCTCATATCACTATTTCGTTCACTCACATATTTTAATACCGTAGCATTTAAAGAGAAAACATACGAAAGAATAAACCGATTATAATATGTATCTGATACAATGTAGCGGACACACATTTCAAACATTCAACGGATTTCCTTTAAATTTATTATTTTACGGTTTTTAGGCACGATGTAAATTCTTTAAACTGCAAAAAAAATTTATATCACCAAACTTTTTCCAGTGAAGTAAAAGAACAAAAAACATCTAAAACTTTATTATCAGACAAAGAAGTAAAAATGAGAAAATAACTTAAAAAAAAATTTTTTGAAAAAAAACCATTTTTTTGGAATCAGGGGGTCATGAAACGTAAAGATTTACCAAAATTAGACATTGCTCAAAATCGCACAAATCCAAGACTTTCTCATTTTTGATGAGAATGTAAAAAATTGTAAAAATTTTAGAGTCGTGAATTATAATTAGATATGCGAAAATCACTCCAATTAATTGGAATCGCGGAATACTTTTTTTTTTATAAAATCGCCCGTCACGAGGATTCGAATTCGGCCAATTCGAGAAGTTGCGAATTGCACAACTCTACTCGGTTTTCGAATCAAGTCGGACAATTTGAAAATCGAAGTTAGACTTACGAATTGCTATGTAATGTGCTATTATGTATATGCAGTATGTTGTGCAATTCTAAAGTCGAAACTTTGAGTTTAGAATTGACCGATTTGACTCGAAAGTAGATCGAATCGAGTTGTGCAATTCGAAATTTCGGTTTTAAAATTGGCAAGTTCGAATAGAATTTGTCTCGATTCTAATTTTGTACACCTCTAAAAATAAACTTTTTACAAATAGTTAAAAATAAAATACATTTTTATTTATTTCAATATTTAATATAGTAACTGCAATATTGTTTATTTTATTTAAAAAAATGTAATGCGGAAATAAAAAAGTTTATTTGTCAAACGACATCATGGACAGAAAATGTTAACATTAATACTAAAATTATTTTACTCTTTACTTTAGAGCCACGTGCCTAAAAGTATGAAGATTCTATAAAACCTGGAGGCACACAAAACAAGAATTGTTTAAAAATGCAAAAAAAAATGCAATAGAGAGAGTAGACACGAGTTGTTTTAGCAGTAACATGTATTGCTATAAAAGAAAACGAAGTGACTTTGGCACGAAACAAAGCAAACAACGCTTGGAGTTTGTTTGTCTCATTCTTTTTTTCCGGGTCATCTTTTTGTCATGGACCAACTTCTAAGATTTCGAAGGCCCTGGATAATTCAGAAGTAGCTCTGTGATAGGTACGTGCTTGTTCCTTAAAACTTTTCATGCCTCCTTCGCGCAATACATGTACTTTTCTAAGTGCACACATCCACACACTTCCCCATTATACTATATGGGAGGCGAAAGGGCGGCTTTCATTATAGAAGGAAATATGTAAGTTTGAGGTTTTACCGTCTGATAAAATATTTACCGAGCAGCACGTAAAGCTTAAACCTTTATCCGTCCGACAAGATAAGTAGTTCGTGTGCCTGATTTAATTAGCGAGATATACATTTGACAAACTCCAGTCTCTCTCTCTCTCTCTCTCTCTCTCTCTCTCTCTCTCTCTCTCTCTCTCTCTCTCTCTCTCTCTCTCTCTCCATGATTTTGGTTTTTAAAACGATTTAAGTGACTCAGTGAGACTAAAAAGATCATACATTCAAATTTCTCTTGCAAAAAAAGAAAAAATAAAATTGTAGGAAGATTTGATTTTATGAAAAAACATTTTTTTACAAGAACTCCAAGTTGAAACAAATTTTTAAATAAACTGAGTCTTGCTTTCGAGGAATCTTTAAACAAAATCAGTATATGATACATTTACTTTAACCACAATTATCTTTTACTACTAATAAAATTAAATAAATTTAGAAAAATATGTAGTTTTCTAGAATTTGGATCTCTATTTCTCACACACTGATAACGTGAATTCAAAACGTTCTTACAATAAGTAAAAGAAATTTTACAAACTTCTGAAAAAATTTAAGTTTATTATTTGGATGTTATTAAAAATCGCACATTAATTTAAATCATTATTGATAGAACGTCCAAACGCTTGGCATGACGGAAGGCTAGGCCTGTGCGGTTACTGAATTCTGTAACCGGTTTCCGGTTATTGAAATACTAACCGGTTACAGATAAATAACCAATTAACCGGTTATTATAAAATAACCGGTTAACCGTTTTTTCGGTTCTTTTGAAGTAACCAGGTAAACTGTTTTCCGATTATTTTGAAATTATACACTACCGTCGGGAATTATCGGTACGGCTGCACGCGCACGGCCCAAAAACATGCGAATCTTTAAATCACGTTTTTTTGTAAATAGGTACAAATGTCAGAAAATGAACAAATATACCATTCGAAAGGTTATTAAATTCTACGAATAATGATACATAACTAAAAACTTTAATAATGTATACAAAGATTGCAGCAATCGACAAATTTGACAAAAAAATGTTTAAAATAAAATTTTTTTGTAAATTTTTTCAACCTCTGCATATTTCTTAAAAATTGTAGAAAAAACTTTGAACTTACATAGGTGTAATCATTCAAGTCTCATCTTTAATTTAAGATCAAAAGAGTTTAAAAATCTTAATCGGTTAGGAGATATCATTATAAACGGCCGATCATTCTCAGCCAAAAACCGTTAAAAATGGACTAATTCAATGCATTTGTCAAAAAACATGTTCGGACGCGTTTATATATAATGATATCTCACGAACCGAATAAGATTTTTAGACTCTACGGTCTTAAATTAAAGATGAGACTTAAATTATCACACCTATATGTAAGTTTCAAATTATTTTACAATTTTTAAAAAATATGCAGGGGTTGAAAATTTTTTTTTGTCAAATTTGTCGATTGCTGCAATCTTTGTATAAATTATTAACATTTTCAGTTATATATCATTAATCGTATAATTTAATAATCTTTCGAATGGTATATTTGTTCATTTTCTGACATTTCTATTTACAAAAAAATCGTGATTTAAAGATTGGCATTTTTTTGGACCGTGCGCGTGTAGCCGTACTGATAATTCCCGACGGTAGTGTAGGATCGCCGCCGCCGCTGTTTCAGAAAGTTTTAAGGGACCCTAATAGTAGGGGGAACATAGTCAAGGTTGGCCCACTGTCAAGGTAGGTCCATCGTCAGAAACAAGTTACATTTGACTTAAATTCAGGTCAATTTTAAGGGCAGTTTTAACCTACAGGTCAAAATTACTCAAAATTTAGGTCAATTTTAAGGGCAGATTCAACCTACAGGTAAAAAATTGACAAACTAACCAATCTGCCCTCAAAATTTAAGTCAATTTTAAGAGTAGTTATAACTTAAAGTCAAAAATTGACAAACTTATCGCTCTGCCTTCAAAATTTAGTTCAATTTTAAGGTCAGTTTTGACCTAAGCGTTAAAAATTGACAAACAATTCCCTCTGCCCGTAAAATTTAGGTCAATTTGAAGGGCAGTTTTAACCTACAGGTAAAAAATTGACAAACAATTCCCTCTACCCTCAAAATGTAGGTCGATTTTAAAGGCAGTTTTGACTTTAACGGAAAAAATTGACGAACAATTCCCTCTGCCATCAAAATTTAGGTCAATTTTAAGGGCAGTTTTGACTTTAACGAAAAAAATTGACGAACAATTCCCTCTGTTCTCAAAATTTAGGTCAATTTTAAGGGCAGTTTTCATCTACACCGCAAAAATTGTAGAAAAACTTTCTCCGACCTGACCTTTCCTCAAAATTTAGGTCAAATTTGACATATTTTTTAACCTACACATGAAAAAAGCAAATTAATTAGGATTCTTTAAGAGGTCGTTCCCTTATATTAAAATTTGACGGAATTTTTGACCTATTAGTTAAAAGAAGTTTGACCTAAATTTCAATATTAAGTTTTAATCAATAAAAGATGTTATAAATTGACATCTATTTTTAAAAATTCTATTAAAATTAATTTTCTGTCCTCAAAATGTACTTTAATTTTAATGGCAGTTTTTTCCTACAAGTAAAAATTTGACCATAAATCTCCCTCAGATCTGATATTCTCTCAAAATTTAGGTCAATTTTAAGGGCAGTTTTGACCTACACGTCAAAAATTGACAAGAAAATTCCCTCTGACCTGCTGTTCCCTTAAAATTTAGGTCCATTGTAAGGTCAGTTTTGACCTACGGGTAAAAATGAGGCCCACAAACGTCTATAATTTTACGTCGAAATCTTTAGGTATATATATATATGGATGATTCTACAAACGAAGGACGAAAATCAAGAAAATTTGGACACAACATTTTTTTCTCATTTAAGGTCTGAAAAGTATTTTAACTTCAAGTTAATGGTACTAATAAAGACATCCATAAGTGGCCAGACAAAATATTAAATTTTACAAAAGTTATGGTTATTTATAAACAATTTATCCAGAGAATTACAATCGTGTCAAGAAAATTCACATTAACATAAAAATTAATGAATGGATTTTTATAAAATTGGTTACTCGGGGGTTTACGGGGTTGCTGATTAAGAATCCAATGTCAGTTTTTCAAAATTCAAAATGGCGGATCCAATATGGCGGACGACTTTTGAAAAAACTGATCGTATTCGTCTAAAAATCGTTACCCGGGGGTTTTTGAGGTCGCTGATTAAGAATCTAATTAAATGAATTTTAAAAAAATTGTTCGATTTTTATTAAATTTGATTTTGTAAAATATATTTAAACGTTAAATAAATTATTAACCTAGAGGAAAAGTTAGAACTAACAATTTACAACTTACCACCATTTTCGCAACTTTTGAATCAGATAGTTCAAGATTATTTAAAATACGGAATACTTGATGCATACGGAAATTTCCGAGGACTGAAAAGAAATCGAGTACCCAAAAAAATCGAATACTAAATACTTTGAGTACACCTCTAGTTTTTAACGTTGAGTTTAATTTTGAATTTACTTTTTAATAATTTATTAATTTATTTTTATTTAATTTATTTAAGTAATTAATAATTAATAATAATAATAATAAATTGTAATTAATTAATTAATTATGATTATTAAAAATTATTTAAAATTTATTTATTTATTTTTATACATGTATGAACTATAAATATAGTAGTAGAACTAAAAAACATAATTAGATTGTTTAAACAAATTGTAAAAACAATGGTTAATTTGAAAAAAGTTGACCTCGGATTGGTAATAAGCGAAACAGAAAATCACGGAGTAACGATTTTCAGACGAATATGTTAAGTTTCTCCAAAATCGTCGGCCATATTGGATCCGCCATTTTGAATTGAAAAATTTTAAAAACTGACATTAGGTTCTTAGGGGCCGTACACATAATACGTCACGCGATTTTTGACCATTTTTAATCACTCCCTCCCCCTATGTCACACTTCGTCACAAATCTTGAACCCCCCCCTCCCCCTACGTCACGTCACACACGTAAATTTCACTGTAAATTTTATACATTGGACATTATATATTATATCCTACACTCTAAATTATTGAATCAGTTAAAAATAACTGATTTAGAAGCAAAAAATCAGACACTAATTCAAATAGTAATATTTTTTTCTGACAATTAGTTAAAAATAACTGATGTTTTAATACAATTTTTTTTATTAATTCGAATTAGTCACGTTTAACTACCTACATAGCACCGAAACTGTTCTAACATACCGGAAGTTCTCAACGCACGCATTTAAACCGCTCGGCCACAGAAGGCTTAAACTGTTCTAACAATTTATTAAAGATTTACCCGCAAGCTTCGAAATATTTAAATGCAAAGTTTAGTGAAAATTGTGTAAAGATTTAAAAATCCCACTTCAATAAGTGTTTAGTGCGAAACTTTCCTGAAAATTTAACCTAAATTTTCAGGAAAATTTTCACGAAAGTATAATAGTCGAAAATGTAATTTAAATGTTCAGTAAATTTTCAAGCTATATTATTAAGAAAATTTGACGATAAACATTTATTGGGGTGAGAAATTTAAATCTTTACAAAATTTTAAAATAAACTTTGCAAGTAAATTTTTCGATGTATGCAAGCAAATCTTTAATATACATGTTTAGAAAAGTTTCAGTGTTTTGTGGATAATTTTTCAGTTATTTTCAACTGATTTAGAAGCAAAAAGTCAGTTACTGCTGATTGTCAGTTAAAACCATGATTTTTAACTGATTCAAATTAAGAGAATATATTATTTATCATATTATAAATAATATACCAATAGATGTTAAACAGGTACATGATAGATATTAAATAGTTTAAAGCATTTTTAACTTGTTTTATTTAGAAAAAGTGACATTGTCACATATAATTTCTTATAATCTTTGAATATAAAAGATTGTGACGTAACACATGAGTTCACCCCCCTCCCCCATGTCACACTTAGTCACAATTCTCAGACCCCCTCCCTCCCCCTAGCCGCGTGACGTATTATGTGTACAGCCCCTTAATCAGCAACCCCGAAAACCCCCAAGTAACGATTTTTACAAGGATATATAAAAGTCATCGGTTTAATTAATTTTGGTTGTAATTTAATTAATAATTGTTTATAACAAATTACGGATGGTGTATTATTTGTTTCTATAAGCACAATTTCACAAATCATAGAATTGTAAAAGTAAGTTCAAGTGTCTAATAATAAAGAACTACTTTGATTTTAGTGGGCTAAACTTTATTCATATAAAAAAATACTTATTCCATTTGTTTGTTTATGTCAATATAATTATTTATGCGAAATGAAAATTGAAAATTCAGTTATGGCAATTTCTTGCAAATTTAATTAGGATTATTTTAAGACCAGAAAATCGAACAATAGTTGAAAATTGTTAGTTTTACGCTATTTTTAGTGATATAGTATACATCCTATCTCAAAAGTGCCAGACGAATGAGAATTTGGCATTTTTTGTTTAAAAAAATAGAAAAATAACATTAAATGAAAAAATCCTTCAGTACTATCTTATAGAGAATAATAATCTACAAAACATAAGTCTATAGAATAACCAAAAAATAAAATATTTTTTTAAAAAATGTATGCCAGACGAATGAGAATTTGTCTGGTCACAACACAATCTCCGTCACAAATTGAGAAATCTTGGTTAATAGATTAGAAGATTCAATAAAACCCGATTGGTATCACATTTAGTTTAGTTTAATTAACAACTACAACAAACAGTCACTTCATCAGAATGTTGATTTTTAATAATTTTTACATTTTTTGCACTGCCAGACGAATGATAAAAAATTCAGGGGACAAACTTCGCGAAGATATTTTATAAATAAGATATAGAGAAACGTCATAATTATTTCCATATTAGTAATCTACAACTATTCAAAATTACTAATTCAGTATGAATTTTCCGCAAAACATTTAAAAAGTGATATTTATTCTCAATATGAACTGTCATTCTCCCAAAGGGACATGCCAGACGAATGAGAATTTAGCACTATAATGTGTATTTTTTGCAAAAAAATATTTTTTTTCATCTGTTTTTTTTCTGTGCCATAATAGAAACCATTAAGATTTACAATTTCCATTAAAAGTAAAATTATTCTTTCCAAAATTAATAAACAAAACATGCTTCAGACATCAAAATTCCCTCTTTTGTAGAATCACCCATATATATATATATGAATATACCTGTTGTAACAGAATATCGCATTAATACAAATTAACCGATCATTTATTTTTAGAAAAATAATCGATGAACATATTACACAGGCAAATATCTAGAAATTGTCTATTTATGTCTATTTATGCAGACGATATATACCAAAAACCGAATAACATTTTATAACTGAGTAACCGGTTATAATAATTTTACGGAATAGCAACATAACCGCGGGTATTCTAAAATAACCGATTTTTCCAAAATAAATATTATTCTAAAGTAACTGGTTATTTTGAAATTACCGGAAAATGGTTAACCGTTTGTTCAAAAATTTTATAACCCTTAATAATAGTTTTTGAAGTAAACAATTTTTACCCATACTTACTTGTACTAAAAGAAGAAATTACAATGGGATATGTATATAAATTTTTTTACCTCCGGTTGGTTGTGCTCAAAGGAATACCATTTTTTGATAACAAATTACGCATTTGATAGGCATTTTCACAGGACAATTCTCCAATTATATATATATAATTATAATTATAATTATATAATAATTATATTAATTATATATAATTATATATATATATATATATATATATATATATATATATATATATATATATATATATATATATATATATATATATATATATATATATATATATATATAATTATATATATGTTAGGCTCAAAAGCCGAAAACGGCCAATGGCCGAAAAAAACAGCCAAACCTAGTTTTGGCAAGTGCAGTTTTGCCAAAACTGGGTTTGGACGTTTCACTTCGGCCATTGGCCGTTTTAAATTGCCAAAACTAGTTTTGTCAATTTGACATTTAACAAAACTAGGTGAGGTTGCATATCATTTACTTGATATATTTTGTATATTTGGTGCTCCAAATATTCTCCAGTCCGACAACGGCCGCGAATTTCGGAACCAAATACTTACAAATCTCGCACAAAAGTGTCCCGGATTAAAAATGGTTCACGGGAAACCCCGCCACTCGCAAAGTCAGGGCTCAGTAGAAAGGAGTAATCAAGACGTGAGAGATATGCTTGTTACATGGATGGCTGACAACAACACTAAAAATTGGTCAGAAGGATTGCGCTTCGTTCAGAGCAAGAAAAATCGTGTTCTCCATATAGGCATTAAAACTAGTCCCTATGAAGCAATGTTTGGCTGTCCACAGAAAATTGGATTGAGTGATTCACCATTATTGGAAGAGGTTTACTCTTCCATTAAGACTGAAGAGGAACTGGAGCAACTTTTGAATACCAAAAACACTGAAGGTGTGGGTGACGAAAATGCAATAGCTGAGAATGCTTATATTGACGAGGAAGTTTCGTTACTTACTAATAAGTGTCATATTTGTGGACTTGAAATCGACGATACTTCTATCTCCGATAAAATGACTGACGAAGGCAAACTTATCTGCAATGTGTGCTGTAGAAAGAAAAAAATCATCAATACACGGGGAGCAGCAGCAAAAGGACTACAACAACAAGCAGAAAAAATGCTTGCAAAATCTAACGAAACATTAGCACCGGTTCCTGTTCCCAGGTGCGATTTTTTGGTCGGCCCATAGTTGGGCCAACTCGGTCCAACTTCTCGTGCCAGAGGTTGGGCCAACCATACAGATGATAACGGCGACCGTCTAATGGCGACGATGGTTGGCCCGACAACTCATAAGGAAGTTGGCCCAACTTACAATGCATATGTTGTGCCAACTATACATTTCAATGGTTGGTCCAAAGACTGACGCCAAAGTTGGCACAACTTTAGATGCGTAAGTTGGGCCAACCACAATTTTCAAAGTTTGGCCAACTTCAACAGCCAAAGGTAAAAAATTATTAAAAAACTACATTATTTAAACAATTAACACGTTATTATTAGCGGGAACATCAGATATAACCTTTACCTATTATTATTAAACACAATCTCATACATACATTTTCGAAAATATCTATCGCTCGCTGGGATCGAACCCCTAACCTAACGCACCGAAGACTTATACACTGACCACTACGCTACGCTCACATGGAAGTACATACCGTTAAATTTATATTAAAGCTGCAACAGTCGGGCCAACCGTGGCCTAGAGTTTGGCCAACCAAGAAAGTTTAAGTCATTTAAACCGCATTCGACAAAGTTTTGCCAACCGTTGGGCCAACCGTGGCCCAGAGTTCGGCCGACCAAGAAAAATCAAGTCAATTAAACTGCGTTTCACAAAGTTTTGCCCACCGTCGGGCCAACCGTGGCCCAAAGTTCGGCCGACCAAGAAAGTTTAAGTCAATGAAACTGCGTTTCTAGAGTTTTGACAACCGTTGGGCCAACCGTGGCCCAGAGTTCGGACAACCAAGAAAGTTTAAGTCAATTAAACTGTGTTTCACAAAGTTTTGCCCACCGTCGGGCCAACCGTGGCCCAAAGTTCGGCCAACCAAGAAAGTTTAAGTCAATTAAACTGTGTTTCACATAGTTTTGCCAACTGTTGGGCCAACCGTGGCCCAGAGTTCGGCCAACCAAGAAAGTTTAAGTCATTTAAACTGCGTTTCTAGAGTTTTGCCAACCGTTGGACCAACCGTTGCCCAGAGTTCGGCCAACCAAGAAAAATCAAGTCAATTAAACTGCGTTTCACAGAGTTTTGCCAACCGTTGGGCCAACCGTGGCCCAGAGTTCGGCCAACCAAGAAAGTTTAAGTCAATTAAACTGCGTTTCACATAGTTTTGCCAACCGTCGGGCCAACCGTGGCCCAGAGTTCGGCCAACCAAAATAATGTAAGTCAATTAAACTGTGTTTCACATAGTTTTGCCAACCGTTGGGCCAACCGTGGTCCAGAGTTCGGCCAACCGAAACTGAAAGTCTTTTAAACTACGTTTGGATAAGTTGTGCCAACCTTTGTCGCCAAAGTTGGCCCGACGGTTGGTTAAACTCTGCATTTAATGGTTGGCTTGCAAAGTCGGGCCAACTGTGGGCACAAGTACTTGCCAAAGTTGGGCAAACTCTGGCAACCAAAACTTTGCTTGCCAAAGTTAGGCCAACCTTGGGCCAACCTTCAAACTCTGGCGGCCAACCTAAATTCGCACCTGGGTTGGATCAAATGTCGTTGTAAAAGTTCCTGATGTGGATAGGGGAAGAGTTGCAGCTCGCAGCGTACTAGCAGTGGTTGAAGATATTACTTCTGATGGTCTTCATCGTTTGGGTACCAAAAATGGTACATTGGAACGACGCTATGTGCGAAACGAATTCACTCCTGCTGATTCCAACTTTATCACGGTGGAGGATGTTCCAGCAACGACATTGTCATTGAGAAAAGCTTCGGCACTTAATTCTGGGTCGACACAAGGTTTTATTTTTTGCAGTTGTTTAAGATATTGCATCCATAAAAGATGTAAGTGCCGTGCAAATAATGTGCAGTGCAACTCTAAATGTCACTCCAACACCGCGTGTAAAAATAAATAAGTGTTAAAAAAGTTTTTTTAATTAACTTTTATGTGCAAAATATTAATGGATTTTTGTTAGAGAAATTTCATTTTATTGTAAATAATATTAATCAATGACGCATTTTTAAATAAATATATTCCTATTGTATAACGAAGCGGTCTTTCTCACAATTTGAAATGCCTCACCTAGTTTTGTCAAATGTCAAATTGACAAAAACAGTTTTGGCAAAAGTCAAATTGACAAAACTAGTTTTGGCAAAAGTCAAATTGACAAAACTAGTTTTGGCAAAAGTCAAATTGACAAAACCAGTTTTGGCAAAAGTCAAATTTCCAAAACTAGTTTTGGCAATTAGAAACGTCCAATGGCCAAATTTAAATTGCCAAAACTAGTTTTGGCAATTTAAAACGGCCAATGGCCGAAGTGAAACGTCCAAACCCAGTTTTGGCAAAACTGCACTTGCCAAAACTAGGTTTGGCTGTTTTTTTCGGCCATTGGCCGTTTTCGGCTTTTGAGCCTAACATATATATATATATATATATATATATATACTCTCGACTCTCGGATCTTTTGCATTCAATTCTTTTACACGCTTGATCCTTTAGCAATTTTTCTCCGTCCCACACCTTTTACCTTTTACATTAAATGTTAAATTTTGCAAAAATGTTTTTTTAGGCAATAAATCCGCCGAAGTAAAAAAATCTGCAAACATTCCGCAGATTTTAACCAGACTCCTGTCTGCAGACAGTATCCTGAAAGTCTGCGGACATTCTGTCGTAATTCTGGTCGTTTAAAAGACTGCTTAACAAGTAATTCTGTTCATCACAAATTATGCCAAACAACAAATCTTTTAAATAATAATCTCTTAAATAGAATTTCATCGAACTGTGCATTCTGCTAAACACTGTATAGGGAAAGACATTTTTCTATTAATTAAAATTATTGGCAATAATAATTTTACTTAATAAAAAATTTTCAAAACTCTATTTTGAACACTTTATAATTCAGCTCAGTAGTTATTCCATTAACAAAAATTAGATTAACTGAAAATTAGGTTAAACACATATTTCATTAAATTAAAATATGTCTAAATATAAATTTGATAGCATAATAATTCTGTTATGAATTATTTTCGTTAAATGTAAATTCCATTACAGTATAATTTCATTACATATAAATTTTAATTAAATAAAGATGTTGCTTTACAAAAGTTAAAACAAGCAACACATTTTATACGTGACTATTCTTTTTAACAATAATTAATTTATATCAAATTTCTTTTCAGCAAAATTACTCATTTCATAAAGTTTCAACTATTTAACATTTTTCCAACTTCATGTTATATATTATTTTACTATTCTTTTAAGAGAAAATTCTCACATTCTGCAATTCGGTTAAATTAAAAATAACTCATTTCAGGATTAATTTCAATACTAGGGTAGGGTGGGGCATCACTATTCTTGTTTGGATTTTTGAGTCTAAAAAATGTATTTAAAAAAAATTAGTAGGACCGTTTGAAAACTTGACTTCTTAGCTACAATTTTGCCATGTATTATTTTGCTGTAACTCGATTCTGTTCCGAACTACAGCGATTTTACGAATTTTTTTTTTGATGTCGAAAAAACGAGGGGCGCAACTATTCTTGCAGCTATTAATGATATAATACTAAAAAAAATATAAAAATTAATTTGTTAATTGGAGGATTTTTTTTGGTTTTTCTGTTCCAATTTCTTACCATTCTAACCTAAAAACAAGCACACACAAAAAAATACACTGTTTCGTAGTTTTTGCTGTCATCAGTGGGCGAATCGTTTCGCCCCATCCGCACATTTTTTGAAAAAACACTTGTAAAATTTTTGAACAATAGAATATCAAAAATCCATTATGATATTCGTGTTCGTGTTCAGCACTAAACTTGACTTTAGAAATAATTTTTCCAACCGTTTATCACTATTTACAATGGCAGACTAAATGAGTAAAAAAGACTAAAAACACATTTGAGTACCTAACTCCTATGATAGGTGGCGCCAGAAGCTCAAATGTGGCGTATGATGTTCATTTCACATGACAAGTATACAGTCTAAAAAAAACTTTAATCGGATGAATAGTTTTCTCTCCAGGACAAAGAATAGTTTCGCCCCGCGAATAGTAATGCCCCACCCTATCCTACTTCTATTCAATAACAGTTTACTCAAATTGAAATTAAAATTATTGCACACTGAGAGACCTTTTGGACTGCAGCGGAACAACGTATGAGATAGCAGCTCCACTATGGTTTTAGTGCGCTGCGATACAATTTTGGGCGCGTGACAGTCCAAAATGTTGGTGAGAAGCTCACCGAAGTAGTGGGGATGCCGTCATTGGTTTGCAGCTAATCAACTTTTGGACTGTCACGCGCCAAAAATTGTACCGCAGCAACCCAAAAGTATAGTCTTGTAGCGTACCACCAAAATGGTCAGTAGCAGCCTATCGAAAGTCTGCTGCTGACCCAAAGGTCTCTCAGTGAAGTTATATTAAATAACGTTTATAGAATTTAAAATTCAATGCTGACAAAATTCTAACAATTTAAATGCAGATCATCTTAATGCGTCCCAAAAATACACTTAACATTTAGCCCCACCTATTATTTAACATTTAGCCCCAGAGTGTATTTTTGGCTTTAACAACAAATATACAAAATCTGATTAAAAATATTTAGCAAATACCTTTAGGTATACATCTTCATCTTACATAAAAGTTGAAATTTTCTTTTACATAAAAATTTACAAATGTAGGGTCAATTTACATTATAGACACGACAAAAATAAACAGAATGTCACATAACTGCGGACATTTATTTAGAGTGATAAGACCCTTCTTAGTCAAAACTGCAATGCTCTAACTATTTCCATTCGAAAGATAATCAATTTGAACTGTTTTGACTGTTTAACATTTAGCCCCAGTCTCCCCTAATGTTGAAATTTATTTTCAGATGATTAACTTAATTATTTATTCTTTACCAATAATATTCATCACGGAGAAAAATGGAAAAATGATTTATGCAGTCAGTGTAGTACTTCTTTATAGAATAATATGTGACAGGTACACACTATAGTATTAGAAGTTTAATAGCTGAACACTTTGGGACTCAACACAAGTTATCCAATTCATCAGCTTAAACAAGACTGTTTATATAGTCTAAGAGGGAATAAGAGTATAAAAAATTGGAATGAGAAATTACTTTCTCATGTAATTGTTAAAAAAACGTGGCAGTGTACAAAACACAAGTCAATAATAGAAGCGAATATTGAACAACTAGTACTCAGTCCAGTTCTTTAAAAAAATTAACGCCGTGCACATAAAGTAGATACCTACTCGAAAACCACAAGTTATTCTCTCTCTCTCACACTAATGGTCGTTCAGTTATCTTACCGTTTCACTTACTCTTACTACTCTCAACTATTATGCAGTGCAGTTAAGTTAATTAAATTATTAAATATTGCTTTGAGAATAAATAATTATACATTTCATTCAAGGTCAATTCACTATTTTGTACACGAAAAAAAAAAGAATAATCAAACTTACCATGAGGAGTGTTAAACTTGAAAAGGTTAAGAAAAAATTAATGTTTTTTTATTTATTTATTATTAAATTCTAATAACCGTATCAAATTTAAACTAGTTGACAATATTATTTATTCAATATTATCAATATTGTTGACATCCATACTTACATTAATTACAAAGTAAAATCCACGCATGATCTAATTTATTTCATTGGTAAGGGATGTTTCTTAAATAGGAAATTCCCCCCATCGATTGCGTAGCCGAGAGGCTTAATGTAAAAGCGTGCGATTTATAACTATGCGTAAATATTTAGTTGTATGGTTAGGTAGGTGTTCAATCCCGTATGATTGTAAAATTTTCCGATGCATTTAGTTGTTAATTGTAAGTATGAAGATGTAGGAAGAATAAAAGTTGTGAATTAATGAATATGAATATATAAAGAGTGCATTTAACATATTTTTCTTTTTTTTTAATAATTGGTTATTGTTTCTTTTATATAAAATTGACGAAGTGAATAAATGGAAACGCTCGTTTCGCGTCGCGTCGGCCATTTATTTTGACAGGTTCCGCGCCTGCGTTCCTTTATTGTGAAAATGAATTAATGTACTTTTACTAGACTGAGTCCTGTTTTTTCAATATTGACTCCCAGTTTTTCAAACTCCATTTTTCTCCGTGATTAAAATAAGATTAATTGATATTTAGTCGAAATTCCGTGCAGAAATTAAAATGTGGGCCTGATAGGGTACTGGACAGTTTTCCCGATCTCTGGTGTGGCTCTGGGTAGAGAAACTGACCAGTGCCCGACTAGTGTGTGACGCTGTTCCCGACCAATGCCCTACTTAGGGAAAAACTGGTCAGGGCCTCGTCAGTTTTTCTTAAAATTGCCCTATTTTGTGAGGCTAATTTTATTCAAAAGAAATTACAATAAAATTACTGTAATTAAAAATATTATTATATTAGAAACATAATGAACACAACATATTTATACATAACATAATGAGGTATTATAGTCATTTTGACTAATTTAAAAGTGAAAATGATAAAAATAATATAATTTCAAGAATAGAAAAACTTAAAAATTTTTGAAAAATATAATTTTTGGTTTTATGATTAATTCATTTTTCTTTTGGAGGTTGTCGCTCCTTTCTGCCTCCTTAATTTTATAATATTAATAAAGGTTATAATTTTTGTTTTCAAATGTATAAGTAATAATTAATATTTATTTAATAAATATTTTATTCAAATTTATTAATTATGTTTAAAAAATAGTTATTAAATATTGAAGGTGTTAAATTTAACAATCTCTCCGAATCATTTTCTCACTAATATAATATAAAATATAATATAATATATAATATAATATAAAATATAATATATAATATAAAATAGCTAATATAATATAAAATAATTTTTATTATTAAAATAATATAATATATATATATACAAACCAAATGATAAATTCATCCTATAAATTAATAATTATTAAAATTCATTAAGTATAATTAGTTAATAATTGTTTATTAATTATTATTTTTTAAATTCATAATTTTAATTTTTAAATAAATGTATAATCATTAATTATTTAATAACTATTATTATTCGTTATTTATAATTTAGTTGTTATTATTAATAAATAGACTTTATTATAATATTGTACTTAAAGGAAAAAAAATTATATGTATTTTCGTTTTTTAAATATATTACCATAATTATTTTATAAAGTGTTTTAAAAGAACACGATTTTTTAACTTAAATAACTGTATTAAAAAAGTTAATTTTAAAAAATTAAATTTATTTACATGCTTTTAAAACGAGGAAAACTGTCGAGGCCCTGATCAGAGCCATATTTCATATCTAGTGAACACCCCACTTAGGGTTTTGGCCAGAATTTCTGGTCAAACCCATAAGATAAAAAAATTCTTAAAAATGTAGTATAATTACTCCGTTAGATTAATTTCTTCAATTGTTTATAATTTTATTATGGGGACTAATTTAAAAAACTTAATTCATTTACACTTTATTCAAACGAGGAAAACTGTCGAGGCCCTGATCAGAGCCCTATTTAATATCTAGTGAACACCTCACTTGGGATTTTGGCCAGAAATTCTGGTCAAACCCACAAAATAAAAAAATTATTAAAACGATAGTATAATTACTCTCTTTATTTGTATTCTTCAATTGTTCATTATTTTTTATTAAAAGTAATTTTAGAGATTTAATTTTTTTACACTTTATTTAAACAAGGAAAACTGTCGAGGCCCTGATCAGTACCCTATCTAAAATCTAATGAACACCCTACCTGGGGTTCTGGCTAGGAATTCTAGTCAAACCCCTAAAATAAAAAAATTATTAAATAACTAAAATAATGATTGCCTTTCATTGATAATAGCTTCTACAACAAAAAGGAATTCTAAAAACTTTATTAAAAAAAAAAATTAATAGGGAAAACTGTCCAGGCCCTGACCAGAACCCTGTTTTAAATAGGGCAAAGTGGGGCATTTTCTGCACGGGATAAGAAGATTAAGGCTTGTGATCCACCACAGGTGTAATCACCCTACTCTAACAGCCTCCAGATATTCAGGATGACCTACGGATGTCCTGTCTGGAAACTATTATATCCGTAGGATGTCGCATGAATATCCTTATAAGATATCTTAAAGACATCCTAGAGTTATCAAAATTTCCGGATGTGACAATGACGTCCGTTGGATATCCTTGAATATCCGTTGCTGTTAGGGTATCAAGAATTCGCTTTTTCAAATTTCCTATCCAAATTGTAAAATACTATTGCGAAATTTAATATTTATTTTCTTTCTGTGCAAAATTAAAATTTGTATTATATAGTTGTCATCTCATTTCATTTTCTTCAAGAAATAGTATTACAAAGTTGTCAAAATACCAGATTCAAGTGAATCCGTTAAATTTTGAAAAATTTGTCCGCCATATTGGATCCGACATTTTGAATTTTTGAAAACTAATAGCAAATTGGTAATCAGCGACCCCAAAAACCACCGAATGATTTTTTTTAACAGTTAGCAAGCATAAAAATGGACTTACAGTGTCTGTAAATACAACTATTTTAAAAAATGTTTGGATTCGCTTAGAATGTATTATTCTGGGGTTTTCGGGGTCGTTGATTACAATTATGATGTCAAAAAAAAATTCTGTGGTTACATTCACGATAACCCTCGAGTAACGAGTTCCAGGCAATTCGAATCGATTTGTAACAATTAGTCCGTCATACTGGATCCGACATTTTAAATTTTGAAAATCTGACAACATATTTGTAATCAGCGACCCTGGAAACCTCTAAATAACAAATTTTAAGCGAATCCAATTAGTTTTCAAAATAGTTTTATTTACAGGCAGTGTCAATCAATTTTTATGCTTGACAACTGTTAAAAAAATTATTTTTGATAGCTAATTTAGTTTGTTGCTAGCAATATTGCTATATCTTTGTAAAGTAGAGGGTTCAAGCTTTTATTTGACTCCTATGACAAGTCTCTAGCACGTCGGATTTACCCGGTAGAAATTTTCAAAAACGTCGAAAAACATGATTTTTAGTAAGTTACCCCCACTTTTCTCAAAACCCTGACGCGATGGGAGGTTTTCGTTGCCAGATTCGGATTCAGCGCATCACATACTGCGGGAAATGACTTCTCGATCTAAGACAACGATAATTTTAATTTTTTTGCAGGCTTGTGTAATTAAATGTCAAAAAATAAAAAAAAATTGCTTAAAAAAGTTATCGTTTAATAAAAATTTGATTTTATGCGAGTTACCTCAAGAATTTTTCAATTTCTTCGATTTTAATGAATAAAATCAGTTTCATAAATCTTTAATTTTGCCTAACAATAATTTTTTTTTCCTCTCACACTCGTGAAATAGTATAAAAATATATAAAAATGACAATATGACAATATGGAGGCTTTTTATGTCACCAATATCTCGGTACTCAATTTGTCCTCATTTCGTGAGATTTCCTCATATACAGTTCAGTACTTTAATTTTTGCATGTTCTGTAGGTTAGAAATATGAAAGTTTAATCATAACAATTAGTAAACTGTCAATAATGAGAAATCCGTTTTCAATCAGTTGCGTTAAATTTGTTATTCTATTCAACGTAAACTTTGATAATGGATTTGCTTAGGTAGTTAAAGTTCAAGTAGCATACAACTTGAATCGTGTCAAACAAATAATTCAGCTTCTCTCTGTATCTGACTGTTCTATCAATCTATCCTGTTAAAATTTTGAACGATATTTATTATACATTATTAATTCACCTAAAAACAAATTTAATCCTTTTTATGAAAAAAGTAAATTTAAAAAGTAGTTGAAGGAAGAAATTCTTATGATTGTTTTAAATAAAGTGAGAAAGAAATAGCATTACTTGAAAAAAAACAATCTCTTTTCATTGAAAAAAGTAAGAAGACGGTACGTTACCGAAACAGAGAATAACTTATGTTATTTATCTTATAGAAGAAAATATCAAAGTGTTACCTTAACCCCTTCAGTGTGTAATTAAAATATAACAAAATGGTCCCGAAATGTGTAAGACCTTCTTGTGAATAAATTTTCATGACACTAGGTACTAAGGGGTTTTTTGGGGTCGCTGATTACGATGCCGGTGTTAGTTTTTAAAAATTCAAAATGGCGGATCCAATACAGTGGTCATGGTTTTGAAAAAATCATTGGATTCGCTTAAAATTCGTTACTTGGGGGTTTTCGTGGTCACTGATTACGATTCCGGTGTTAGTTTTTTAAAATTTTAAATGGCGGATCCAATATGTCGGTCATGGTTTTGAAAAATTCATTGGATTCGTTTAAAATTTGTTACTCGAGGGTTTCTGTGGTCGCTGATTACGAAACAGTTAGTAATTTTTAAAAATTTTAAATGGCAGATCCAATATAGCAACTCATTTTTAAAAATTCATTAGATTGGTCTGAAAATTGTTAATCTGGAATTTTCGGTGTCGCTGATTGCTATAATCCGATGTTAGGTTTTCAAAATTCAACAAAGAGGATCCAATATGGCAGACGATTATTAAAAATGATGTACTTCGAAAATCTGACTTCAGAATCGTGATCAGCGAGCTGAAGAATCCCTGAGTAAGAATTTTTAGAAAAATTTATCCACTATTAATATTTTAAAAAAATTTTGGCGGACATTTTGGATAAAAAATCATGTATTTTGAAAATCTGACTTTAGAATCGTGATCAGCGACCTCAAAAACTCCCGAGTAAGAATTTTTAGAAAAATTTATCCACTTTTAAAATTCTGAAAAATTTTTGGCGGACATTTTGGATAAAAAATCATATATTTTAAAAATCTGACTTCAGAATCGTGATCAGCGACCCCAAAAACCCCCGAGTAAGAATTTTTAAGAGAATTTATCCACTTTTGAAATTTTTCAAAATTTTTGGCGGCCATTTTGGATAAAAAGTTATGTTTTTTGAATATCTGACTTCAGAATCGTGATCAGCGACCCCAGAAACCCCCGAGTAAGAATTTTTGCGAATATACGTTAAGATGTTTTTATTGTTTGGGCCATGACGTGTATACACGTCATCCACAGTTTGGGCCAGTTTTTTTCATGACGTGTATACACTTTATCCACAGTCAAGGGGTTAAACAAGACACTCTGTAAACTTTCCGAAAAAATACTGTATAATGTGGCCTTAAACATTTTCAGTTCAGTTTTCAGTCAAAAAGCGCTTGTAGACCAACAACAGTCTGAAAAAAGTTTCGAAAAAATTCGATTTTATCATAAATAATGTATTTAGTGTAGCTGAATTCGAGTTTGAATTTCAAAATTCAAAATGGCGGATCCAATATGGCGAACGAAAAAAATAAAAATACATCAGATTTGCTTAAAACAGTTAAACCTTGTTACTCAGGGTTTTTTTTTATTTGCTGATTACAAATTTAATATCAGATTTTCGATTGTAGAACACTTTTCCCAAAACAGATTTCCCAATGATTTTTTTCCCAAAATAAACAGTATTCCGAAAAAAATGTATTTATTATTTTATGTTCTTATTTTAAAATTTATAGTATCAAACAGTACACTTTTTCAGACATCATCTGATGTCAGATTTTCAAAATTCAAAAGAGCATCCATGTTGAATTTTTTAAATCCAACTTCAAATTCGAATTCAGCGACCCCAAAAATCTTAGAATACCCATCGCCACTCAAATTGAATTACGTTTAGTATTTTTTTGAGGTGTCCATATATGGCCACTGACACAGAGAAAAGTGGCACGACTTTTTCTGGCCATATATGGGCCATGGACTGTCAAGGGATTAATATTAACAAAAAAATTAAATTAAAATTGATTAAAATCAATTAATTTTTCTTGAAACTTATTACTTCGGAGTTTTTTGAGTTACTGCTACGAATTTGTAAATTCAAAATTATCTGGATTTTCTTGATTCTTGTTACATAGGGGGATTTCGGGATCGTAGATTATGAATCTAATGTTATTGCTTCCTCATAAAGGAAGCTTTGTATTAGCAAAATTTTGGATTGTCATTTTTTGACATATTTATAAATTTTTTTTTATTATGCTTAATACTTTAGTACTTTATATATGCACAGGAACTCCCCATATAAATGTTTTAAATATATAAATAAAAATTTCCATGTAATTTGAGCTCAGAAGTCCAAAAAACGTATTTAAAAAAATTGTCCGGATGTGTGTGTGTGTGTACTAACATTACATTTGCCTCAATATCTCAGAACCAGAAAGAGCTAAAGGCTTCAATTTTTTTTTAAATTGTAGGTCTCCTCGGGAGACATAAAATGAGAGTATTTTACAAAAAAACGTTTTTTGACGATAACTTTAAAAAAATATTAAGACACCTATAAATGTTTTTCTTTAGTTTTGAAGAGTTTTTTCAGACGCATCTTTTGAGCCATCACTGAACATTTTTCGTCCATATTATCCGTAGATATTAAACTTTTAAAAATCTAAATTTTTGGAAAATAAGATTTTTTTATAAATTTTGTTGAAAAATGTAAAAGTAACTTTTAAAGTACCATTTCTAACTTGTAGAGCATTAAATAACGCTTCGATTGACCTATTTGTCAACTTGATTCGACCAAAAATTACGAAATTATTGGTATTTTAAAAATAAAAAAAAATTGTCGAAAATAACATTTTTTAAATTTTTTATTTAAGATTTTTTCTTTAACTATTACTTAACAAATTATTTGTTTTTAATTAATATTACTTATAACAAAAGAAATATACAAAATTATAAAATAACAATTAAAAAAAAATAATTAACTTTTAATGAAATTGGCTGAATACCAATTAACGAAAATATATAAAACATTTTATATTATTTATTTCTATTATTATTATCTCTATGAGGAAGCAAAATGTTCATGACATGAACACAACGAGATTTACGAAAAAAATCGTACAACTTGGCAGCGGTTTTTTAGAATGAAATAGATAATTCTAAATGTAAAAAATAAAATATTAGGTTATTAAATATTATAGGTATTTTTTAAAATTCTTTAGTAAGTTATTTGTTAACGGTGAGTTTTGTAACACGAGTCGATGGTCGCCAGTGAAGGTCGAGGACAAACATAGAGATAATGTAAATGGAGTAGGTAATGTATAGACGGCAGTGTGTGGGGGTGTCTCCTGATATAAGCAGAATGGGTTGGAGAGAGAAAGGAAGATTTAACACCAGTATCTCTCCATCAATGGAACAATTTGTGTAATTATTATAAAAGGTACCAATTATTGAAAGACTTATAAGGAAGACTATTAAAGGTAGGTATAAATTAATAAATAAAAGTATTAAAAGGTCTTATTGAAAGACTTAAAAGGTAACATCTTGGATGACATTTGTATTTAAAAAGTATCCCTTCACGGAGAGAAAAATCTAGCTTTAATAGTATGACACTACCTATACTAATTTCGCATGACTATAGTCACGCTTCAAACGCATGAATTCATACCCAAAAACCATGGGTCCACGCTTCACCATGGTTTTTCGGTATGTTTTCATGCGTTTGAAGCGTTACTATAGTCCATGCGAAATTAGTATAGGTAGTGTCATACTATTAAAGCTAGATTTTTCTCTCCGTGTGATAGTACCTTTCATAATCATCACACGAAATGGTACCAGTTTCAACTATTTTCTCAGATGGTACTATTTTCCACTAACCCGAAGAAACCTTATGAACAAGCAAAAAGAAGGGCGCGCATTGATTTGTTCTAGTATACTATAGGTATAATTTCGCAAAAATTTTCGATTATCATTACTTTTATACATATATATACTTAATAGAAAATGTTCAAGGATTGATTCTTTTATAGACCCAGGTAGAAATTTGTCAAGTATTTCCTTCCAGTAGCTGTAGAGTCGAGAGCGAGTTTAACTTGCCAAGACAATCTGACCAGCCCTGAATAAGTGACTGGCCAGTTTCACTGGATAAAAACAATTCCCCTTTGGGAACAGTACTTTTGTCAAGTCACTGACCAGAAAATCTGATTATAATCGTGACAAGAATTTCTTTCCAGACACTGGCCAGTCACTGATTTGATGAATTATTTAAGATTCCACCTAGAAAAACTGGTCCACCACTGATAAGAAAAACTTGACGAATCCTATTAAAAGAATTATTCTAGATTTTTCCGAATCTCTAACCAGAAAATCTTGATACTATCAAAAAAAGAAACTGCGGACACAGAAACTGACCAGTTACCAAGGATAGAAACAAAGCACCAGTCCCATAAAAATACACTCTTAGTCAATCATTTATAATTAGATATTAAAAATCATTTTTATGTTCCATACGGTCAAAAACGGAAAAATCTAAAGTAACTTTACATAAAAATTATGATCGTTTCACTGTCACGTTACCAAAGTTTACATTTTTCTAAATTTTGACAAGATAAGCCGTCAAATCTCTGACAAGTGACTAAACAGTTTATCTGGTCATGATTTCTGATCATTACTTCTGACAAGTCACTGGCCAGAAATTCTGGTCACAATCGGAATAGAACTTCAGTTCGTAAACTTGTAGTTATGATAAGTTACTACCTAGTCACCGTGCCCAGGCGGAAAAGTCGGACGAACGTCGGAGTTTACAACCGGCTGGGATCCGCGCCCGTACAGACCGCAAGTACCGACGGTCTGAACCGATTCGGATCTGAAAAAGCAACCGGCGCGGTACAGATTATGCTCCGACTGTCGGAACCGTCTTCCCACTATTGTCAGTACTGGCTCGGTACTGGATTTCTTCCGCCGGCGGATCTTATTCTTCTGCGGCGTCGGAAGAATGACGGATATGTTGAGTCTGTACTGGCTCGGTACTGGGGCGGATCCGACTGCGGATCTCGTCATTTATTGTCACATTATAAATTAAATAATTATTACAAGTAATTGCATTATTTTAGAAAATAATTATTAATAAATTAATCTAATCAATATATTAAGTAATTATTTATTGAGACTTTTTTAAAAATTAAATAATTAAAAAAATTCGTTATTAATTAATATTATATATTATTAATTAATAATATCTCAATAATAATTGAATAATTGTTTCTCAATATAATAATATTGAAGGTAATGATATTAATAATTTTAATTAATATCTCAATAATAATAAATTTATGGTTATTGATATATTATTAATTAATATTAATATTGATAATTTATTATTAATTCTCAATAATATTAATGTTAATTATTAATATCTTAATAATAATAAATTTATTATTATTGAGATATTAATTAAAATTATTAATATTATTACGTTCAATATTATTATATTGAAAAACAATTATTCAATATATGTATTATATAATAATAAAAATATAACAAGTTTCTTTTTTAACGAAATATTGAAATAGTCCTAAATATACATTCAATTAAGTATTGAAAATATGGCGGTATCATTGACGCGTAGTAATTCTACAAGTTTTATTTCAGCTTGTGACACTTGAGAGTATTTAAGATTTGAGAGTCCCATGCGAGCGTAGCATAGTGGTTAGCGTGCGAGATTTCGGTGCGTAAATATTCGGTTAGGCGTAGGTTCGTACCCCAAGCGTTAGGATTTTTCAAATGTCTATGTAATAAAAAATTGCGTTTAAGTGTATAAAAAAATGTGTAAAGTGAACTGTCAATGAATTGTCATTAATATTTATCTTTTGCAATTAATTATTATTTTTTGTATTGATATTTGTTGAAATTATCATTTGGATCCGATCCGGTTGTCAGTTGGTAGAATGCCAGCGCTCGGCTGGCTATTAAATGAAAAATCCACGGTCGGTAGAGTGCCAGGTCCCAGCCGGTTGAATTATACACGGAACGGCTTCTCCCGGCCGGTCAGCGGGCGGTAGAATGCCAGTTCCGAGCCGGTTGCCAGCGCGCTCCTGGCCTAGTCACTATTCGGTAGAATGCCCGTTCACATTCGGTTGGCAGGCGGTTCCGAGCCAGTACAGTTACACCGGCGTCAGTACGGGCTAGGATCCGCGCCGGTTGGAAATTTCCGCCTGGGTGGCTGCGCGGTAACGCACATGCGTTGTATCTCTACACGGAAAAAATTCCGGGACATTAGATGCGCCGAGGACAGGCAGTGTCAACAGCAGTACATTTCATTTTGCACGTCTGAGGTGCCATTTCGAGATATCAGACGTACATAATGCACGTCAGATACACCAAACTGGCACAGATGGCGTGCAAAATAAATGTAGAAGAAAATTTGACACAACCTGTACATCTGACGTGCCGAAACTTTTTCCGTGTAGGGTTCGATCCCCCATGCGTGCGAATTTTTCATTCCTAGATTTAAGTGTTATTGGAGGAGTAATTGTTTATTAGTCTTAAATATTTGAATAAACATCACAAAAATATAAATAAATATGTAATTATAAACAAAATAAAAAGAGCCGGGAAAAATTATATTTTATTCTAGATTTTGAGCAGAAAACTGTCCAGTTATTAGTCCGTTACTTGCCAGTCACTAGCCAGATAATCTAACCAGTGACTGCTAAAGCAGCGCGTTACATTCCTAATCAATCACTTGCCAGATTTTCTAGTCAATCACTGGCCAGAATCTAGAAAAACTTCCCAGTGACTGGTCATTATAGAGTTAAAATTTTTACCTGGAGAGTTAATATTAAGATGAAAGTTAATATGTACTTAGTATATTGAAGTGCTCTTAACAATCTCAACTACCAGGGCGACTAGTAATTAATTATTTTCTTTATACTTGCAATTTCATTAAGCTTGTTAATATTTTGATACTGGAAGTTATAATTACTGGCAGCTAGCAGTTTGGAGAATCCAACAAACTGAATCTTCCGCTTTCCCATTTTAAGTGAGTAAGAGAGAGAGAGAGACTAGGGAAAATACAGACTACCTAAGCTTGGCATGCCTGGCGACACGAAAGTTCTAATCCCATGTTAGTTATTGACTGGATTCGGCAAAACCCAAGCAGATGCGTGTCGTAATTGGTTGCAGGATTGCTAGAACTGATATTGGTTCCGTCTTAGGCCGGCTTAAGAGCATCCGTAGATAGAATTTGTTCTTATTAGCCATCATAAGACTCGCTTGATGAACAAAAGTTTCTGATATTATTTATCACATCAAAAAAGAGACTGAAAATTGAAAATAAGTATTAAAAAAACCTAAACAAAATTATATACTTTAATACATAATGTAGTACTAATATATTCAAAAAAAAGATACACGTACAAATTTTAAGCTAATACCAAGAAGGCTAGAAACAGGAGGTGAAACTTGGGTAGTGGGGATGAGTCAAGAGCCTTTCTTTAATCAGGCGTTTTTCGTTTCGAAAAGTCGCCGGCGCGGTGCTTCTGCACATCACTCACACATTCAAATTCTTGTATACCGTGTGTTTCACATGTGTATGATATGATTTTAATTTGATGTTAACTTTAAAGTGCAATCGAGACACAATGTGTGTCATAACGGATATATATATATATAGAAATAATGTGAGTGATTATTAAATGAAGTGTTATTCAAATAGTTAAAAATTCCGAAAACGTGCTGTGTGAAAAGTTGTAACAAGAAGAAAGATAAACACAACACTATGACTATTACTTTTTGTTAACTTTTAATACACTTCATGCTACAGTTAACACATTTTTTTGTTTTTAAAACTTTTTTTTTAATAATTAAAAGATGTTTGTAAAAATTAACACTTATATTTCATATTGTATTTGTGTAGAATATATTTTCCCGTGTTTACGTGTTTAGATGCGCAGAAGTCCATGTGGTCTATTGCGGCGAAAACTTTTTTAAAAGTAAACGCCTGACCATACATCAGCTGAGCGACTCAGCATTGCCATACCCCCACTACCGAAGTTTTACCTCCTGTCTCTAGTCTTCTTGGCTAATACCTAAGTATTAAAATGGTTTATTATACGAAGTATAAAGTCCAACGCACAATAGGTTCGCGAAAGTCGTTCGCGAACGAGATGCATGAGATAGACAAGGACACAAATATATCTCTGTCCTTTTCTAACTCATGCTTTGCGTTCGCGAACGACTTTCGCGAATCTATTGTGCTTAGGCCTTAAGGAGTTGACAGAACCATTTCTTACTAGTTGCAAAGAAGTGTAACAATTTTCTAATTGTGAGAAATAATAAACAACCGCGACAATAAAAATTACAAAAATAATAAAAATTTTAAGACAAAAGATTTCGAATAAACACATAAAATAATTAAATAAAATAGAAAAATACAAAATATACGATATAAATAAGCACACAAACAAAATATATAAAGAAATAAAAACTATATTTCTGTCAAATTTTAATAAAATAAAACGAACCTGATGTTAGGAATTAATTTAGGGGAGAGTAGGCTACATTATGAACCAGGTTTTTTATAAAGTCCAAGAACTAATTAAATTTTACAAATTTTGATCAGGTTTTTGTATAAAAATAAAACTGAAGTACTCCTTCAGTTAATACACACGTTATAAATACAAATTATTATGATTAAATAATGAAATTTAATTTTTCTCTAATCAGTTACACTTTTCTTATTTTGAAGAATGTGTGTCTACATTGAACCACCTCTAATAAAACACTACAATTTACTTCCAAAATAATGTTTCCACTTACACATTGTATAATACCTTATTTTCCACTCAAAAAAATAGAAAATTGTTGTTAAATAGTTATTATTTGTTAAAATAGGAGATTAATATACTTCGATGTCAGGTTAGGTAGCAAAAGTGACAGTTTCAGTTTATCTCGTTCACAATATGTCTTCGAGTAGTTTTCTTACTAATTAGTAGAGCAGACAACTTTACCACTCTTAAAATTGAAAATTCCTTGCCTTTTAGGGTGGTTCAATGATGCCGCACTCACTGTATACTCATGACATTCACAACAAAAATTGTTTATAATAAATTTATGTACGATTTAAAATTCTTTATCACATCGTAATATTGAAGTTGACACCCTAAGAAAAATAAATCACAAGTTTACTCATTTTTTAAAATTCCTATTTCAATAAAAAAACGTCATTATAATTCCACAAAATTTTTTGTTTTGTATGTAAAAAAAAGTTTTTTTAGTTTTTCTTTGTAAATAATAAACCTACATATGTGCCGGAAATTTTTGGACATAGTCTGCTTCGGAAATACTAACTTATATATTGAATAAGAAAAAATTTCACTCATTCATTTCTCAGAAAATTGAAGTGGTTCACTGTTGACGTTGGTTCAATGTAGCCTACTCTCCCCTACACAAATAATTAATTCTTGTTTTGAAGTTTAGGCCAAAGAATCCAAATTTTTCATTAAAAAATATTGAAAACAATTTTTAAGTTTGTCAACATATTTATTATTAATATAATTGTCTCGACGTTTCGATGGTAGCCTCCATCCTTTTCAAGAGAAAACATTGTAAAAAATTACATTAAATTATAAAAATTATAAGTTATTAATTACAAAAATTATAAATTACAATAATTGAAAAAAAAATTCTTTTTATAACAGAAACGTGAGAATACATACGTGGTAAAGCATGTTTAATTTGTTTTAGGAGTTGGGAAACAACTCTCACCACCACCACTTCATATTTAAATAATATATTATAATATAATAAATATTTTAATTTTATTTATTTAAATATGAAGTGGTGGTGGTGAGGAGTTGTTTCCCAACTCCTAAAACAAATTAAACATGCTTTACCACGTATGTATTCTCACGTTTCTGTTATAAAAAGAATTTTTTTTTCAATTATTGTAATTTATAATTTTTGTAATTAATAACTTATAATTTTTATAATTTAATGTAATTTTTTACAATGTTTTCTCTTGAAAAGGATGGTGGCTACCATCGAAACGTCGAGACAATTATATTAATAATAAATATGTTGACAAACTTAAAAATTGTCTTCAAAATTTTTTAATGAAAAATTTGTATTCTTTGGCCTAAACTTCAAAACAAGAATTATATATTATATTATATATTATTATATATTATATATATATATCCAAAAACTGACTTTTAAAAAAAACAAATAATTAATATTAAATCTAAAAACATACACATTCAAAAAGTAAAAGATATAAATAAATTTGTCAAATAAAAGTAAATAATAAATATAATCAATAATTCATTAAAAACAGAAAACGAAAATAATTAAAAATAATAATAAATTATCCACAATTCGTCTCACGACTGAATTCACTCTCGTTTAAAAATCAATCAGATAATATAAAATTATTTTGCATAATCCCAAGTGCAAAATGCCAAGACTGCAGAAACGGCCCATTATTGGTCCAGTAATGTCTGCCGAGAATTGGCAGTAGTTACTGGGCCATTACTGGTGCTCAAAACGTCCCATTGATGGGCCAATGATGGCGCCGATGGTCAGATTTTCAAATTTTTTAAGACTGGGCCAGCTCTCGGCCCAATATTGGCACATTCACGGCAAATTTGATCAATCTTTAATGGCAATATTCAATTGCCAGTGATGTGTCGAAGATTGGCCCATTAATGGCACATTAGTGGCAAAAATTTTGTGTCCTTGATGGCAAATTATAATTGCCAGAATTGGGACGTAGCTTGGCCCAGGAATGGCACATTAATGTCTATCATTTTGTATCTATGATGGCAAATTAAAATTGCCAATATTGGGACGTAGCTCGGCCCAATAATGGCACAGTATCGGCCAGTGTAGTGTAGCTTATAAGAACCCTTTTGCTTTCTCGACTTCAGATCAGAATAGCAGAGTGGTCAGAGTGTTAGGCTGTGGGGCATCAGGTTCAGGTATCGATCCCCGCGAGCGGTAAGAATTTTTCAAATATTTGTAAGTTTGCGTTTAATTTAGGGAAATAAGCTGTATAAATATTATAAATTAATTAGTTAATTAAATAAAAAATATATTTTTTTTTAATTTTGTCAACACTCAGGAGTAATGGCAGTTAATAATGGGCCATTAATGTTTACCGAGAATCGGCCGATAATTGGCTGCCGACGGCCTACCGCGGTTAACCTCCCGACAGTCGGGCCACTATTGTCTGCCAAGAGTAGGCACTGACTATGCCGTCACTGGGCCAGTTTTGGGCTGTTTTTAATTTCGCACTTGGGATGTTATGTATGAATTCGTAACTATTTTTATTATTTTTAATAATTTATATTATATAACTTCATTAAAAATTGGGAATCTTGTAATTAGAATTAAGTAGAGTAGAACGGGGTGAAATAGCCATGGTGCAAAAAAGCCATTTGACTTTTATTTGAAAACTATTAAACCGATTTATCAGCTATTTAAAATATAAATACTATCAGTTAATACTCAACTTTTGATACTAGTTTGGATGTTGTACCTATATTAATATAATTTTTATTGTAATTTTAATTTTTTAGTTGCTCTGCGTATAATATTTCGATGAACTTTTCGAACATATTACAACCTGTTTAAGTGAACGGGTAATAAAAGTAAATGTTTGTACATAAGGAGAAAACTATAGGGGAGTATAGTCGAGGTTGGATCACTGTCTAGGTAGGCCATTCGCGTTTTTTTGTCAAGTTCACTAGCGCCACCTACGCGCATGCTTGTCGAAGCTTGTCTTAGTAAAACCTAACTTTTTGTTCAATTACATTTTCGGAGGATCGAAAATTGTGTTTTCTGTGACGTCGGTACAAAAAAGCTCAAAAAAAGTTTTGTGCATAATGTGAAAAACCATTAATAAAAGATAAAAAACAAATTGAATCGTCAAGGCAAGTATCCAGAAAATTTGTGGGACTCATGGTTGAAAGAAAAACAAAGTAAAAAATCGAATCCCGAAACGTATTTCTTTATGGTTACAACAATTCGGTAATGTTACTTACTGTCAAGGTCGGCCACTATGTGTTTAAAATGCGCAAAGATGAGGACGAGCGACTTCATTTGCAAAAACTGCAATTCTGTATAACTCATAATATAATTGATCATCTTATTAATATTTTTATTTAATTTTATTAATATTTTAGTGCAAAATTTTTTTTTATTTATATTTATTTTTTTATATTGTTTATTTTTATTATTTTGTTATTTTATTAAGTTACAAGCTGTAAACAATAAAGAATCAATTTTCCGTAACTCCAAACATGTTATTTTATTTTTTAACGATTAATGCCCTTTGAATTTTAAACATGGCCGACCTTGACTGTAAGGACCAACCTCGACTACAAATTTTTTTTTTTAAATCTTTATAACTTTTTCATTTTAAAACCAATCAATTTACTTTGTACAGAAAAGATGTTCCTATTAAACAGGACTTTCCAACCATATACTTCAATGGTCCAAATTCATTTTTAAAAAAAAGTTATAAACAAAAGTCAAAAAGGTGGCCGACCTCGACTATGTTCCCCTACTCAAAACGTATACAATGTTAATTTTTGGAAATTGAACTAAATTTAAAATTTATTTTAGCTTTTAGAAAAACTGGTCTTGGGGGTGAAAAAGCCAGGGACAAAAGCGTGAAATTCATTTGTTTTCTACTTAAACTAACCTTCTAATTTTACAAAATTTTCGCGTGTTTACTTAATAAAATTAATTAAACACGACGAAAAAATAGTATAAAGTGCGTTAAAAAATAAACAACGAAAAAACGGTTGCAACAAAATATGGCATCTGTGGTGAAATTTAAGGAAGACTTTAAAAAAAGGTACAAAAACTTGGCAGTGTAAATCGAAAACAGGTAAACTTAACATAATATTCAATTTTCCTTGATAAAAGCTCTTTAAAATTTATTAAAATATTTTAAAAATAAGATTATTTGTCATGTAAATAAAGGAAAACTATAAAAATACCAAAATTAATAACATATTTTGATATAATCGCGAGGTGGCTTTCTCCCCCCAAAAGGTGGTACAAAAAAGCCATTTGCAGAGGTTTCGTAAAACTCTTATAACTTAGTCCTTTCATCGGATAAAAAATATTTCCGTCAAGAATATTCAAGCTTAATAACTAAACTTTCAATGCCAATTGAAAATTTGAGAAAAAAATTTTTAATTCAGATTTTATAAATTAAAATGTAAAAATGTGGCTATTTCACCCCGTTCTACTTTACTCTATACACATAAAATAGAACATAGAATGATTTTTACATAATTAACTCATCAATTAATTTTTCATAATGATAATTATCCAAACTTAAAAATAACGATTCAATGGTTTTCATTTCCAATAATATTCAATATTATTTTTAAAATTATAATTCTAAAATTGGTCGAAAGAATATGGACATCACTCTTATTTCAAAAGAAATTTGTCTACTTTGTTATAAGTTATTTTCCACAGAAAATACATTTAATTGTATTGGTAAAAAACCAAGAAGAAGAATAAGCTATAAACATTGGCAATTGAGTATATAGAACATATTATTACGAAAAGTGATTATAAAAAGAAATTATTTTAAAAAAATAAAGAAAAGATAATTAGTTACACGTATATTTTATTGATAAAGTGATTTAATAAAAAGTTAAAGTGAAATTAGTTAAAAGGGGAGACAGGGTATTAAATATCAAACCTCAGTCTCTTGGATTGAAGATCTTTCAACTTTTCATTATTATAATTAACATAATTAATTAAAAGTTTAAATTCGGTGACCTCGATTTTTAAATATTAAAATCAATTTTCATATTATTTTGAATTAAATAAAAAAAGTTATTTAGTATAGGGGAGACTGGGGTAAACCCGCTCACTTTTGCTTATGATTTCTACCAAAAAAATAAAAAAAAGTTTTTGATTTATCTTTTTTTACTTAGAAAAAGTTTTTAATACACATATGAGGTATTTTACGTCCCAGTGAGAAATTTCTCACCGGTCCAATATCGGTCCAATATTGGGAGCCAAGAGACCGATCATCGGTCCAATAAAGGCTCCCAATATTGGACCAATATGGGCTGATGCTTGGGATGTAACGGCATCGCCAATCATCGGTTGTCAATATTGGTCCAATATTGGCCGAATATTGGCAACCAAGAGAAAAAAATTTTTTTAAATAAATTTTTTTTAATTAAATAATAATAATAAAAAATTAATGTTTATAATTTTTGTTTAATATATTTATTTGTTTAATTATTTATTTTTAATAATTCATGTAAATAATAAATAATTTATTATTTATAAATTATAATTATTTAAAAATGCAGCAGCTATTAGAAAATAGCATTCTGCAAAAAAATTCTATCATTGAAAAATCAATGATAGGCGAGATAAATCCGCGTCTTTAAATAGATTCGCAGATGATAGACAAGAGATATCCGCGTCATTAAACGGATTCGCAGATATACTCTGGTCTCGCGACGAATCTCTCGATACTTATATACACTGGAGTCGCCGTGTCAGTTGCGAGAACGGTTACAGCGTCCCTCTTTCGGCAGAGATAAGAATTGTCACGTAAACTGCTAAATCGCTTTACCGACCGCCTTATTATACCCGCAGTTTACGTGACAATTCTTATCTCTGCCGCAAGAGGGACGCTGTAACCGTTCTCGCAACTGACACGGCGACTCCAGTGTATATAAGTATCGAGAGATTCGTCGCGAGACCAGAGTATATCTGCGAATCCGTTTAATGACGCGGATATCTCTTGTCTATCATCTGCGAATCTATTTAAAGACGCGGATTTATCTCGCCTATCATTGATTTTTCAATGATAGAATTTTTTTGCAGAATGCTATTTTCTAATAGCTGCTGCATTTTTAAATAATTATAATTTATAAATAATAAATTATTTATTATTTACATGAATTATTAAAAATAAATAATTAAACAAATAAATATATTAAACAAAAATTATAAACATTAATTTTTTATTATTATTATTTAATTAAAAAAAATTTATTTAAAAAAAAATTTTTTCTCTTGGTTGCCAATATTCGGCCAATATTGGACCAATATTGACAACCGATGATTGGCGATGCCGTTACATCCCAAGCATCAGCCCATATTGGTCCAATATTGGGAGTCAATCGGCGCCCAGCACGGCAACCAATATTGGACCGATATTGGACCGATTAAAGTCTATTGGCAATTTCTCACTGGGGTGAAATGTCCTAAGTTGAAATTTCAACTTCTTGAAAAAAATTGAAACTCAGGGAATTTGTTGTTCTATCAAGTAGAAATGTGACCCAAAAAATATTTTTGATTTTTTCGAAAATTTGGATGGGGTAGAGGGGGGTCAATTTGACCAATTTTGCTAACACCGGCAACTTTGTGAATTTTTTCTGAACATACTTCTAATGGGAAAAATTTTTTAGAATATGTTTCTGAAAAGTTTTTTCGTCCTCTTTCTAATGCACAGTGGGACAGAATCACTAAATCCTGATCAAAATATGAAAACATGTTTTAAATCAATTGTAACTTATTACTCGGGGGTTTTTAGGGTCCCTGATTAAGAATCTGACATTATTTTTTCAAAATTTAAAATGGCAGATCCAATATGGCGGACAACAAAATAAAAAATTGATTGAATTGACTTGAAACTGAATACTTGAAGGTTTTTGAGGTCGCTGATTACAAATTTGACATTATTTTTCCAAAATTCAAAATAGCGGATCCAATATGGTGGACGACAAAATAAAAAAATGATCAGATTGACATAAAACTGAATACTCGGGGATTTTCAGGGTTGCTGATTACGAAACTGAAATCAGTTTTTAAAAATTTAAAATGGCTGATACAGTATGGCGGACGACAAAATAAAAAATTAATTGAATTTGCTTAAAAGTTACTTAGGGTTTTAGTATTACGTAGCTGCATGCAACGACGCGTCTAGTATATAATCTCTAGTATATAAAAAATAAAATTAAAAAATATATATAAAAATGTTTAAAAAATAAAAAATGTAATGTAAAATCCTATGGCAGCCTTCTCGTAGTAACTTCTGGGGTCGTTAATTTAAAAAATTTAATAAATTATAAAAATTAAATTCACTAGCTAATGTCAGAGTATTTAACGAAATTTGATTTTACCAAAAATTATTATACTGATGTGAGATTAAGCAGTTTGAAACAAATTGATTATTAAACTTTGTTAGGCAGTTTATGGCAGCTGTCTTTAAAATATGTCAAAAGTAATATTGTAAGGTACAAATCCCAGGTAGAATAAAAGCATAAGTTTGCGTAAGTTTTTTTAAAAACATTCTTTAAAACAGACTTTTATTTAATCACTATTTATAGAGATACGTATATATACGTATATTTATTTGCACTTACGTAAACGTGGATTAATATTAACGTTATATAAAATGTTTATATATACCTTCAGCAAGATTTTCTATTTTGAGAGCGATTTAAAAAGACCAATTTTCTTTGTTTCTCTACACTTTTAAAGTTCTTAATATCACAATTAGTGCAACGCGTCGTGTGGATGCGGGACGAAGGCTAACTTTGCGATGAACAACTAGCTGAATCAAACCTTACATAAAATCGTCCTTCTCGGTATTAAAGTTTGGATAATCACGGCAACAAATCACACCATTTACAGTAGAAAATAAAAAAAAAATTTTTTCCATTTTGGCCACGTTTTGGTGATATTGTCCCACTGTGCAATGGTGAATTTTATTTTTTAATATTTTAAAAATTTACCCTAACCAAGGTGTTTTATTACTGTGTTAAAACTGATACAACCTTTCCTTTTTTTATTTCTATTAACTAAAATACCGTCTAATCGGGGTTATTGAATTGATAATAAACCTAAAGAAGGGATCCACTATCCTTTTAAATAAATATTTTGTTCCCGAAAGAGCATAATACGTTTACCTTGGGATGATTAATTTTGAGTCTTATTCTATTTAACCTATCTATTAAAAATATTTTCAATATACAGTTAAAGTTGAATTTTCTTAAAATAAGATTTTTGTTAATAAATAAATAATCAAATTCATCTTTAACACATAATAAAATAAATAAATATAAAAATTTTCGCCCTAAACAATTATAGTCAATTTCTTTCTATTATATTAGGAACAACTTACGGATTGTCCTAAGCAACTTACAATTACACAAATGAGCATTCATCCTTTTTTATAGGGTCATAACTCCGACTAATATAAACGGCCACACTTTATAAAAATGAATCACAAAAAAATGGATTTAATAAATAAGAGAATAAATTAACACTTGAAATAAATTAAAACAAAGATTGAACAAAAGGGAAAAACTACCCTTCTGTGTCCTCGGCCAGCACTTGAGAGTGTAGCCGCAGCTGAATCCGTAGTCAACGAATTGCGAAAGTCGATTATTAGGTATATTAATTATTCGCACTCTTCATCGACCCGCGATTCAACCCGCTAAACCCAATCTTGCCTGATTGTTAGAGAACACGGAAATTAAGCCAAATTAATTAATTGCTTGGAAGTCGAACAAGTCACATTCGCCAGGAGCCAAAGGTGACAATCTCATATGATATTGTACCGCTTTACAGTAAATTTTCACTGTTTTCATACAGTAAAATTCGTAACAAATTTTATTTTTAAGATTAATTTTTACCTGTTAAAATGATACAGTAGTCTTATCAATTGCAAAGAAAAAATGTATTTGTAGGGTAATGTCACCTTGAGTGGTCCGCCTAAGCTTTTTTTCTAAAAAATTCTTTATGACAGCAAATTAATCGGAGGTTTCTATTCCAAGCTTTAGTTTAGATCCCTAGATAAGTGTTTATACCATAATAGCATTGATTTTTTTTTATTTGGGAAAAACAATTGACTTTAAAAAAATAGCTCATTTTTAAGGAATGAAAAAAGTGTAACCTTGAGTGGACCACTCTTAAAAAATTGTAAAAGTTATTCTAAATTCTTTAATGTATTTAATATTTCTGATATATTGAAACAAAATTTATGCTTATGCAGCTTCAGACCATGTTTGTATCGCAATGTTTACAAGTGAAACCATTTTCAATAGTTTTGTCACATATCACATCAAAATCACAAAAAAATTAATAAAGAACATAAAACAGTTTCAAACCAATTTATTGTCAATTTATTTCCATAAAAATGGTAAACTGACATTAAAAATATAAAAAACAGGCAGTCCAGTCATGGTTATAAACAGTGGTCCACTCATGGTGACATGCAACTTTTTATGGCAGACACCAACATTTTTTTTTGAGTCAAAATTATCACTTAATTAAACTAAGACAATCAATTTCAATGTCCAAAGTAGTAGGAAAAAAATAAGTTACCTTTTAAAACTTAAATTTTACACTACTTTTACACTTCCGAATCACTTTACTCATTGTAAGAGCGACTTTTTTTTGGTTTGTGTTCTTAAAAATGCGTTACATCAAACAATAACGTGTATGATTATCGCGGAACATAAATTCTTACTGTTTCTAGGTGCGGTGCTACTATTCGTTTTATTTATTTCACGTTTCCGCTGTCAGATAACTTAAAAACTCAGGTGGTCCACTCAAAGTGGCGGTCCACTCAATGTGACATTACCCTATGTCAATGTTTACTTGAAATATTTTTTGTGAGTTTTTTTCTGAACATTTATCTTCAACCTTAAAAAAACATTAGCTGCACATAACTGCCCCTATGACTTTGTCATTTTTAAGTTTCTTGATTAGATGTTGGTTTGTTTATTATTTTTTAATCCATATTAAAATCATTTTCAAGCACGAAGCTTTTCGTCCATCAACGATGGACCTCATCAGGTGAAATTCGAAAATTCAAAATTAATAGGATAATTAATTTAAGTTTTT
Source organism: Leptopilina heterotoma (assembly GCF_015476425.1). NCBI lineage: Eukaryota > Metazoa > Arthropoda > Insecta > Hymenoptera > Figitidae > Leptopilina > Leptopilina heterotoma. The sequence continues at coordinate 3,057,980 of NW_025110946.1, read as the reverse complement.
TGCTTTGGTTTTAATGAAAGTAAATGGATTTAAAAAAATGATATGTTAAATCTATGTTTTTATTTATTGTAGGTATGTAGGTGAATATAGTTTATTATATCACTAAAAGATTAACATATCCCTAACAGCAAACGGATATTCAGAATATTTTATGGATGTTCTAGGGCTAACCATTGGTCCAGGGAAGTTAGGATACTTTTAAGATGTCCCAGGGATTGTACCTTGGACACCCTAGGTTATCTTAGGAATATTCTAATTTCCCGGGACCAATGTTTATCCCCAGGACATCCATATGATATCCTGAATATCTGGATGCTGTCAGGGTTTTTCATAGAATTTTAATTTAACTTCAATTACTAAACTATTTTAAAAGAAAGAAGTAGCAAAACCTTTAGGTGTACAGACTCATGGACAGTAAACCGTTATCATTTTGATAGTTGGCCCGACAACGGGATGATTGATCTACTTTGTAAAAGTCGGTACAACTATAGGCAGACTAAAAATTAGCATCTGGGTATAGTTTTGTCTTCGCAATACTGACACAGTACTGGCATAGTACTGAATTTCCAGTCTTAAAGTGATGTATTGTCGTAATACAGATATTTTATTGAATCCAGTACTGAATCAGTACAGGCTATTTGACAGAAATTGTTGTGTAGGTATGAGCTACAGGTATATTTGAATGTATTTTATGTGCAAGGCCTACAAATATATTGCATGTCAAAGGGATATTTGATGATCTTGATCCTATCGTAGCATCACATGGCCTACACATTTAATTTTTCCGCAAGTAAAGCTAAAAAGAGAAAAAATGGTTCACAGTTGAGGATGGCCTGGATGGGAAACGGCGATAAGACCTGGAGAGTGTAGAATGTTATCTGATTTTTAATATAGACTAGGACATGAAAAAAGCGAAATTCTTTCATCTGCGCGCCACTGCTCTCTCGACAAGCAGTATTATTCGATTGAGACCACTTTTCCCCTTTAATCTCGGACTCGGTGCGACGCTTGAAATGGAAAAATAATGTCGCCCCTAAGCTAGTCTAAAGGGTGGTTGTAATTACTGTAAAAACGATATGATTACAGAGGTCATACCACACGAGTGTAAGCGCTCTCGCTCTCTTTCGCTTCACATCGTTCAGTAGCGGTATGCTATAACAAAAGCACTCCTGTGCACGGCTCGCAACGTGCGTGTGGCTCCGTGTATGAACACCAACATCTAGTATTATAGCCCATGGCGATTTGTAGCTGACTGACCGAAGTTATGGTCAAATAAGCAATGCACGCGAATCCACTGAGCATGAGCCGCAATAAATGAATATTTAATCAATCTTCTCGCGTGGATGCCTGTAATTTAAAGGTATATCGCGCGGTCAAGTCGTTGTTCGAAGTCTGTGTATAAACTCACATAAAAGCAGGAGAATAACAATGCCACATCGTTATATCATGACCTTTTCTCTATTTACTTAGCTCCGTCTTTTTCACTTTTTCTACTGAAAGAAACTCTCGCTGAACTTTTCACGGAATAAAAAGAGCGAGGAAATAAAGATAAACGCTTGGCTGACAACGCCAAATGTCGTTGTCGGCCACGGTCTTCATTTCGCCCGTTTACATCCACTGAAAACGTCGCGCATTCCTTTATATTCTGAGAAACGCATTATTTTTCAACTTTTCAAGGGACTTAATACCCTCGAGTAGGTATACCAGTTCTATATTTAATGAACCGGAGAAAATTAACGTGAATTAGGAATGCTGTATTGTTATTTTTAGTATAAAAGTTATAATATTTGAAGCAGCAATTAACGTATGAGATTTAATAACATTATCTCTACTACACTGTAAAAAAAGGGAGTTAAATTTTAACTCCCCAGGGGATTCTATAAAAGTCGCACCCATTGGAGAGTTAATGCCAGGGGAGTTAAATAAAGAGAGTTAAAATTTAACACCCAAATGCTAACTTAACAACAAATTAACTCTCTTTTAGAGTTGATTTTTAACTCGAAAAATTTAACTCCCAACTCCCGATACATGAATAAATGCAGGCTGAAATCTATTGATATTTCTGTTATGTCTCAGAGAAAAAACTAACCATTCCATCGTCGAGAAAATAAAATTTTATTAATTGTAAAGCGTTTGGTAAGTAAGTAGAAACATTATTTTCGAAGTAGGTTCTAGTATTAATAGAGATGGTTCAATGTAAAGACAGGGCCTTAAAAATGGGACTATTGTAATCAGTTTAGAAAAAAAATAAGTTTTATTATTTAGGCAGAATAAATTATGTTTATTACGATTGTATTACCTAAAGGATTATTTCAGTTTTATATAAAAACCGAATGAAAAATTGTACTATAAAATTAAAACAATTGAAACAAATAGTAAATATTTTATATTGGATAGGTGGATAAGTGGTGGATCAACTGTCAGAAAAATGGTCATTTGTGATTAGGCGTTTGTATTTAAATGAACTTCAAGTTCAATTGATCATTTATTGTAATTTGAAAATTTCTTTAAGTTTAAAGCAAACAAAGCAGTTCATTAATTATTATTGTGGTGACAGAAAACAAGGGTTTTTCTCAGGATTTGTGTCAAAAGCATCCACAATAGGATTATTGACAAATTGCCTTTGATAGTGTATGAAAGTAAACGTAAGTGTTAAAATTAAGTCTATATCCTTAAAGAAAGTGTTTATTTGAACTTTTTTATTCATACTGCGCTAAAGAATAGCCTAGAAATTTGTCTAAAAATAATAACCAAGACTTCAAAGGCAAAGTCAAAATAAGAAACTTAAGGCGCTTAATTGAACCACCACTGCTGCAGTCACCCTATTTATTTTTACATTTAATTACTATTTAAAAAAAAGAATTTCAGAAAAATATAATGAACGTTGAAAAAATGTTTAAAAGTTAATGTTAGCAAAATAGTGTTATATAACTTTTACGTAGTTGATTCAATGATAGTATGAGAAAACGACAGCTTTATTATTCAGGTCTACTTATTAGCTACGTTTAATTCGAACTTTAACTTCACGCGAGTATTATTTATAATAATATTTGTAAACTTGGAAAGAGTTTCTCGTATTAAGACTTGTCAAGGATTTCGTATCTCAATCCTGTGATATTATAAATAACAAAATTGGAAGACCTTTGATGAGGCTGGAATTAATCAAAATTTGAACTAACTTTCAAACCTGAATTCAAAGACAAGGTCATCGTGTTTCATTAGCAGGCCATAATTAACGCTTAGGATGCAAGTTTAGCTTATATTTGTACGCATGTAAGCAACTTTTTAAACTTCGTCAAAATTTCTATATAGTTTCAATTTTCTTTTTAAAAGAAATATTCTGAAAGTTGTGAATATAAAAAAAGTTTTGGTTATACACAAAGTTTAAAACTCTCATTAAAGTAGAAAATTATATTTATTAATCCTTTTTGTTTTTAAAGAAAGTTTCATTACTTGGAAAAATAAGATATTTAATTTGAAAAATTTCATTATACTTTTTGTTATAATTTTTAAAACATTTCAATCATTATACTTCTGAATAGTGTTCCTTATTAACTAAGAAGTAAAACATTAATTATATTATATTAATAAATTTATAACTCGATCGAAAGTTATATAGATGAGAAAAAATTCATTCTTTTCGAGTCAAGTAAAAAGAGAAAAACCACAGTTAATATCCTTTTAACTTTTCGACTAAACAACAATCGTCCTTAATAGAAACTAAAAATTTATTTTTAAATTTTCTATTAATACAAAGAAGACATAAAATATAAATGAGTATAAACAAAAAATCCAGAATAATTATTTAACTAAACAGTACCTTGAGATCGGAAAGATGTCAATGACCAAAAGGGTAAACTAAAGAGAATTTTTTTCAAAGATTTAGGAAATTGACAATATTAACATTTAACTTATTTAGATATACCTATTTTTCAAAATTGTAAATTATGGAAAAAAATAAATTCTTTTCTTGTCAGTTTTTTGACATACCGTCAACCGGGGTTATTTTATGCACAAAATAGATATTTTTTGTCTCAACGATTCATTAAGATACAGAATTTAAAAAAAGGAACTCAACTCCCTCTTGGCAAAAAAACCTGCTTATTCCAAAAACGTTCTTAAAACGTTTTTAGAACGTTTCATATCCGAGAAAGATTAGTTTTCAAAGCTTTGAAGTTAATATCGGAGTTCCATAATACGACATAATATTAACAATACTCGAAAATGCAAAAAATATTGTAATTGAAAAATTAAATCAATTTGAAAATCAATTTGAAAAATAATACTTCCTAATATATTGAATACGATTGAGTGTAAACTTTTTCATGCATTTTGGATACGCCATTTTGAAACTTTGAGAACTTCTTGAAAATCTCGAGTAACAAGTTTTTAGCAAATAGAATCGACTTTAAATTTTTACGTCCTTCAAGTTAGATACGTTATTATGAATTTTTGAAAGCTAACATCAGATTTGCGATCAGATTAAGTATAAATTTTTTCCGTTCGCTATCTTGGATTTTTAAAAACTGACATCAAATTCTTTATCATCAACCCAGAAAACCTACGAGTACCAAGTTTTCAGCAAATCCATCCGAGATTTAATTTTTTTGTTTGACATTTTGGAGTCGCCATCTTGGATTTTTAAAAATCTCCTTTAATACAACATTACTGTGTTCCACACTGAGAAAACTGGAGGATTGGACTAAACATTTGGAGGGATTAATCGTTCATATTTGAGAGTTGACTATTGGAAAAACAATCTTAATATTCAAATACACCATTGACAGATATTCGTGCCATTTCTCTTGGAGGGAAAATGAGTTTATAACAGAGAGACAAATTAACCATCTTGAGAAATCCCTTCCTTATCCGGCGCGAAATGAATAAATATGGCAACCTAACCCCCCAGTAAAAAAAATTCGATACACGGACCGCGGAGTTCGTATACGAGCTCGGCAGCTCGTATGAGAAATATGAGAAATCTCTCATACGAGCCTTTTCCGTAATGAGAAGTGTATAGATGCTTGTATACGAGGTCACTTTTAAAGCATTTTTATTAATGTAACACTATTGTAAAGTAAATGTTGATAATAGAAATGAATTTTCAAAGTAAAACAAAGCTAAATTCATAAGGGAAATGAAGTTTTAAGAAAAAAAGGATAATTTTGTTCAAAAAATTTATTCACACTGAAAAAAGGTTAGAATTTGATAATTCCTTATTACTCTTACTTACCGACATTAGATATTTCTCGGATGCAGTAAGCACGATTTTGTATTAAATTTAATTATTTTATATAAGAACATTTATATAATAAATAAATAATAATATATTATTAATTAGTAATGAAGAAAAACTTATTTATTCTACCGCTAATACAAAATCGTGCTTACTGCATCCGAGAAATATTTAATGTCGGTAAGTAAGAGTAATAAGGAATTATCAAATTCTAACCTTTTTTCAGTGTGAATAAATTTTTTGAACAAAATTATCCTTTTTTTCTTAAAACTTCATTTCCCTTATGAATTTAGCTTTGTTTTAGATGAGAAAATTCATTTCTATTATCTACATTTACTTTAAAATAGTGTTACATTAATAAAAATTAGAGCTGTGCAAAATAATTCGAACCGAACTGTTCGAATTTTTTCACCTAGTTCGAATGTCGAAAAACCGACATTCGAACTAGCCCAGTTCGGATGTCGAATATTCGACATTCGAGTTACTACAAAATTCGAACCGAACCGAGTTGTGTTCGGTTTTAGTACGCTAAAATGTCGAATTCTAAAATTCGACATTTCAGTCGCTCAGTTCGAATGTCGAATATTCGACATTCGAACTAGCCCAGTTCGAATGTCGAAAAACCGACATTCGAGTTAGCCTAGTTCGAATGTCGAATATTCGACATTCGACATTTCGGCGCCCCAAACCGAACAAAACTCGGTTCGGTTCGAATTTTGCACAGCTCTAATAAAAATGCTTTAAAAGTGACCTCGTATACAAGCATCTATACACTTCTCATTACGGAAAAGGCTCGTATGACAGCGATTCCACATGTAGGCGAAGTCGCACTGTCGTTGCGAGCGCCGTACCCCTACCACTAGTATCTATCGGCTAACTCCAGGGGTTCTCCACATTGTATCAGAGAGATAATAATAATAAAAAAAAATAAAAATTTAATATATAAAAATAATATAATATAATAAAATATATATATATTATATTATATTATTATTATTATTATATATATATATTATATTATATTATTATATTATTATTATTATTATTATTATTATTATTATTATTATTATATATATATATTATTATATATAATATAATATATTTTACATATTTTTTTATTTTTTTTTTAATTTATAATGCAATAGGGAAAATAGTCATGTGAAGTTAGCACCACTTTTTCAAAAAATTAAAAAATCACATGAGTTCTGGGTTTTTTAGCAATAGTTCTGTAGTTCTATAATAATTTTTTCAATAGTTCTGGCAATTGACACTACCAAAAATAATATGAAAAAAATTAGGTGATAATTTCGCGTAGCACTACAATTTTCACAAAAAAGAGTTCTGACATGGTACTTTGATAGCAAATCAAGAGTTCTAGAGTTCTCTCATAAAAAATTAATAGTTCCGTAAAATACTAAAAACTACAGAACTTTGAAACATTACAAAAAAAACTTTTTTGCAAAAAATTAATTCTTTTTGAGTTCTGAGCAGAGTTCTGGTATCTGTAATGAGAGTTCTGCACATAATCCCAATAAAAAAATTTTCTAAACTTAAAATACTAAAAACTACAGAACTTTAAAAAATTTCCTTTTTTAATATGAGGCGCATGATTATTCCCGAAATCTTTTTTGGCCAAATAGTTATTTGATAACAGGGTGTCTACTAACCGGGAATTCCGGGAAAAGCGGGAAATAACCAGGAATTTTTTCAACAAAATTAAAAAAGTTTTATTATTTTAATTTGTTTTTAAAAAATCACTTTTTAATTCAATTTTTATAGGTATTTATACTGTTCTCTAAAATTAAGTTAGTTAAAAATAATCAATTTAATGGTAAAGAATCAGTCACCAATTCAAACATATTATGTAAATAAAAAAAAAAATTATGGAGTTAATAGAAATATTGTGCAATTCGACTGAAAATATGTAATTAAATTTGTTAAAAAATTTCATTAGAAACTTTTTAACAAATAGAATTTTCAAAGTATTTTAATTTAATAATTGATTAATAATTGAATATTATAAAGAGTTAAATTCTAATGTATTCATGTTTCTTACTGCGAAGATTAATAATTAAAATTTTTATTAGTTAATTTAAAAAAATATACATATTTTAAATTGTTTAATAAAATTGAACTTTCGCAAATTTTTTTTTAAATATAAAAAATAAGATTGTTGTAATTTTCCAATTATATTGTTTCAAGACAATTGACTTTTTCTAAACAATTAATTGAAATTTTTTTAAGTAATTGAAATTTCTTTACATTTTTTGAAACATAATTGAATTCTTTTAAAGAATTTTATTTAAATTTTTCGAAAATAATCAAGGGAAGTTAGTGACCGTAATTATAATTTTATTTTTAAAACTTAAAGTCCCTCTTACAGTTTTAAAGCAATTTTTTGCTTCTAAAAATATTATTGAACTTCTCTTAAATTTTTGTAATTTTAAATTTCCGATTAAGTGTTTATTACTTATTAAGTAAATAATTAATTATTAATGATTATGGGTCAGACCAGCTCAACTGTGTTAAAAAAAATTTATTGATTTTCTAAAATATTAAAACTTTTATGAAAATCGGTAGTTCACAACAAAACAAAAAAACACTTTTAACCGTTTTTTAAAATTTTAAATTTTTGTTACTGTTTTTGCATTAACAAAATAATACAAAATTTAAAAAAAATTAATAACTCAAAATCCGTTTACAATAAATTAATGAAATTTACACTGATTACACAAAATTGTTCACTCTTTTAAAAGAAAATATTTGCAAAATTGTAAATTTAAAAATTCTATATTTTTAATAACAATTTTATAAACAATTTCAATTATTTATGTGTTCTACCCCTCCAATTGCAATGAAACTCATAGGAAGTGTACTCAGTAGTCTCTTCTTGAAGCCCCAAAAAAAATTTTTTTGGTATTTTCAATTTAGAATATACATAACGAATTTTTTTATTAAAAACGCACGCCAACTCCACAGTGAGAAAAAGTTGATTGTCATGGAAAATTCAGTCTAGAGGATAAAATATTATTTGTTTTTAATAATTTTTTTTTAAAATGTGTAGCATTCATATTTTTCAAAGTTAAGATATCAGATGTGATCTGATAGGTGCGCAATATTATAAACTTTCATTTTAAAAAAAAATTATTAAAAACAAATAATATTTTATCCTCTAGACTGAATTTTCCATGACAATCAACTTTTTCTCACTGTGGAGTTGGCGTGCGTTTTTAATAAAAAATTCGTTATGTATATTCCAAATTGAAAATACCAAAAAAAATTTTTTTGGGGCTTCAAGAAGAGACTACTGAGTACACTTCCTATGAGTTTCATTGCAATTGGAGGGGTAGAACACATAAATAATTGAAATTGTTTATAAAATTGTTATTAAAAATATGGAATTTTTAAATTTACAATTTTGCAAATATTTTCTTTTAAAAGAGTGAACAATTTTGTGTAATCTGTGTAAGTTTCATTAATTTATTGTAAACAGCTTTTGAGTTATTAATTTTTTTTTAAATTTTGTATTATTTTGTTAATGCAAAAACGGTTAAAAGTGTTTTTTTGTTTTGTTGTAAACTACCGATTTTCATAAAAGTTTTAACATTTTAGAAAATCAATGAAATTTTTTTAACACAGTTGAGGTGGTCTGACCCTTATTATTTTCAAAAATTTTAATAAAATTCTTCACAAGAATTAAATTATTTTTATAAATAATAGCATTCTTTGGAAGGATTTAATTGTTTTTATAAATAGTAAAATTTTTTGCAGAGATTCAATTATTATCAATATAATTTTAATAAAATGAAAAAATCAAATTTTCAATTATAATTATAAAAAGACAAGATTATTTTTAAAAAATTAAAAAAATTCTTTGTTTAATTCAATTATTTTCCAAGTTTTCAATTAAAATTATTGAAAAAAACATTTTTGAAAAACTTAAAGATTTATTTATTTTCGAAATCAAATTTAAATTTCAATTTGATGAGAAAAAAACCGGGAAAAAATTTGGACATAACCCGGAAAATCCGGAAAATAACCGGGAATTTTGTTGAACGAAAAAACTAGATACCCTGTTGATATAAAACGACTTAACTTAAAATTCACATAATATGAACATTATTTGTCATAAATTTCATTGCACACAAAAACTATGTAACATAAATATCATTTGTGATACTATTCATTTAACAGAAATATTATGTTACAAATCTCAGATAACTTAACTCCAATGTGACATAAAAATTATGTAACATAAATTTCTTTGACATTATATTCATTTAACGTAAATTTAATTTGTTATAAAATTCATTTGCGACAGTATTTCATTTGGCATTAATGTCATTTGACGTAATTCTCATTTAACACAAAATCCATTTGACATAAATATCATTTGACATAAAATTTTCTTGACAAAACTTTCATTTGGTATAAATCCCATTTAACTCTTCGCAATGATGCCAGAACTGTAATCAGAACTCTGAATTTTAGAATTTTGAAATTTTTTGCGAATTTTAAAGTTCTGTAACATTTTTGATTTTAGATTTAAAACAAAATGTCATTAGATATACTTATAGACCTCTTCGCAACGATGCCAGAACTCTATTCAGAACTCGCAAAATATTATTTTAATAACTTTTTTTAATTTACTAATAACTTTCGAAATTTTGCAGAACTCTTGTTTTTTTGGTAGTGAACTCTAGAACTTTTTTTTCTCTTTCAGAATATTAAGTCAGAACTTTTTTCTGCAAAAATCATAGTGCTATGCAAAGTTAGCACTATGATTTTTCATTGTCGCTTTTTTTATTGTTAATCATCAGAACTAGTATTTTAATTTTAGAAAAAATTTTTATTGGGATTATGTGCAGAACTCTTATTACAGATACCAGAACTCTGCTCAGAACTCAAAAAGAATTAATTTTTTGCAGAAATGTTTTTTTGTAATTTTTCAAAGTTCTGTAGTTTTTAGAATTTTAAGTTTAGAAAAAAAAATTTATTGGAATTATGTGCAGAACTCTCATTACAGATACCAGAACTCTGTTCAGAACTGAAAAAGAATTGTTTTTTGCAAAACTCCCATTACAGATACCAGAACTCTGCTTAGAACTCAAAAAGAATTAATTTTTTGCAAAAAGTTTGCTTTTTGTAATGTTTCAATGTTCTGTAGTTTTTTCGTACTTTACGGAACTATTAATTTTTTATGAGAGAACTCTAGAACTCTTGATTTGCTATCAAAGTACCATGTCAGAACTCTTTTCTGTGAAAATTGTAGTGCTACGCGAAATTATCACCTAATTTTTTTCATATTATTTTTTGTAGTGTCAATTGCCAGAACTATTGAAAAAATTATTATAGGACTACAGAACTCTAAAGACAGAACTACAGAACTCGCTAAAGAACCCAGAACTCATGTGATTTTTTAATTTTTTGAAAAAGTGGTGCTAACTTCACATGACTATTTTCCCTATTGCATTATCTCTCTGATACAATGTGGAGAACCCCTGCAGTTAGCCGATAGATACTAGTGGTAGGGGTACGGCGCTCGCAACGACAGTGCGACTTCGCCTACATGTGGAACCGCTGTGAGAGATTTCTCATATTTCTCATACGAGCTACCGAGCTCGTATACGAACTCCGCGGTCCGTGTATCGAATTTTTTTTACTGGGCCATAAATTAAAAATACATAAAATGTCACAAAAATAATTTCCATTATCAATTCAAAATTTGTTTTAGAAGGACTATTCAACTCTCTTCATAAGCAAAGGAAACATACACTTTTGGAACCTCTGAATTTGACTCTCCAGTTTTCTCAGTGCAACATAGAATTTTTTGTAAAAAAATGTCTATTTAAAAAAATTTGAAGGGATGTGAAAAGGAGGTCCAAAGATATATATCCCTTTTGTGTCTTTTGGACCAGACATAGACATCTTATAGTTGTCTTTATGGTGTCTCAGAGACATTACCATAATTGTCTCAGGATGTCCGCTAAAAAAGGGACGTCTTTAAGACGTCTCTGTGCCAACTGGGAAACTTCGTAAAAAAAGTTTTGGAACGTTGAGTATTAACAAGTCAAATTTAAAAAATTAAAAATGTTGAATCCAATTTGTCAGAAGTTAACATTTTTTCAAACTGGTTTCTTTTTTATACATAATAAATAAACATTAATATTTATTTATCATTCAAATCTTATTACGCGGGGGTTTTTGGAGTCGCTGGAGTAAGATTTTCAAAATTTAAATTACTTTCTCTTTTTCTCTCTTTCACATACACACACATACACACTCTCTCTCTCTCTCAAGACTGCTTATTGGTACAACGTAGCTGCTCTGCCTACTGTAGATATCCTGAATATTAAGGTCCAATTTCACCAACTCTGATTAAAAGTTAATCAACGATTAAACCCAGTTTATCTGCTCACGATTGGTCTGATAAAGATTTAATTATTGATTAACTTTTAATTAAGGTTGGTGAAACTAGCCCTAAATTTAAATACGAAAGAGATGTGATTTTCTTGACGAATACATTTTCTATAAATCACATAAAAAATTTTATTGGATTTTTTAGTTGATTTTTATAGAAATTTGAGACAAATCACTGAAGCAGTGCCCTTTGAATTGACAACATTTTTTGTATCAACAGAAAAATTTTAATATATTTCTTTCAAATGTAAAAATAAAACCTTGTCGATATTCAGAAGCTCTTGTAGATAATCTGAGATTATTTGACGTCGAACTTATTCATAAGTCTGTACATTTAATTGTATTGGTTTTAAACGAGATTGGCGATTCAAACAGTTCAAGCAGCGCCACTGTTGGAACTAATATATGCAGGACAGCTGGTCTATGTTTCTGTTTGTTTACTTAAACTTTATAATTATTTTAATAAATAAACTGTATATTATACAATTAAATAAATTATTTTATTAAAATCATTACAAAGTTTAAGTAAACAAACAGAAACATAGACCAGCTGTCCTGCTTGAACTGTTTGAATCGCCAATTCTTGATATTCCTTTGTAAAATTGAAGCGTTGGGTGCAAGAAGGGTGTATCACCAAAAACTGTAAGTTTTTAAACTTTAATAGCTTAAAAACTCTGCATGCAAATTAAATATACTTTTTTTTAATTAATTAGTCCACTATTGAACTATCAAATTCAAGTGTAAAATTAAGGGAAAATTGCAATTATTATATTATTATTATTATTATTATTATTATTATTATTATTATTATTATTATTATTATTATTATTATTATATAATAATATTCGTCGTATTCTGTCCAGTCTGTACAAACTTGAAGTTAGACTATTGTGCATGCTTTTGTTTTTTTTATATGTTTTGATAGATAATATTACTTTATTATTTTTTTACTATTTTTTTAATTTAATAATATTATTTTTATTTCTTAAATAATTCAAAAATATTTTTATTAATTTAAAAAAATTAATGTTATTATATTATTCATTATATTTTTGTTTCTAAAAAATTAGCTTTTGTAACAAACATTTTAGATAATTAACAAATATAAATTCTGCAAAATATTTTCTTTTTTTTAATATGAAAAACTTAATTACCTGACAAAATTTTGACTTCTTTCTGACCCTACAGAATATTCTGATACACTCTAAAAATAATTAGACACTCCAAAAAATGTTCTATTATATTTGTTTTTGAATTTCTTTAATTCTAAAATTATTTGAAAACATCAATAACTTCTTTTCTAAATAAATTTTAATCATTATTATTTTCCCACAGGAATAAATTATTTTTAATAATTTTTGAAAAAAGTTCTTTGAGAATTTTAAAATCCATTTGTTTACAAATCAATTATTCGAAATTTAAATTATTCAGAAATTCTTCAATTAAATACGAATTAAAAAATAAACACTTCAAATAATTTCAGAAAAAAATTCAATTAAACTTTCTTAAAATAATTAATTCTACAGAATTGTTAGTTATATAAGTATGACAAATACAAATTTTTAAAGAATTTGATTTGAAACCATTTTAAAATTTAATTATTTCTTAAAATTCATGCTTTTAATATTCAATTATTATGTAAAACTTTAACTGAAATTCATTTTTAAATAAATTTTTATTAGATAATTCAATAATTTAAGTGCAAAAGTTAATAATTTATTCAATAATTAAAATTTCTTAAAATTGAAATCTCATAAAGAATTTTATCAAAACATTTTTAAATAATTGATTTCTTTTAACGATTTTTCATAAAATTTTTAAGAACAATTACATTTTTTGATGAATTTGATTAAAATTGTATTAAAAATAATTAAAACTCTGCGATGAGTTTTATTTATGAAAATAATTGAATTCCTAAAAAAAATTATTATTTTTTGACATTTTGACGAGAATATTAAAAAATTCTTGAACATAATTTAATTTCTGCAAAAAAAAATTTTACTTTTGAAAAAAATTGAATTTATGTAATCAGTTATAGTTTTTCCAAAATTCAATTTATTATTGGGATGCCTAAAAATGAAATTTTGTGCAAAATTAGCAAAGCATTCGAAATTTTTGTAGTTTTTTTGTTATTTGTACAAGGAATTTGTCGTAACAAAGTGATTGAATTATTCGTAAAGTAAAACTGACGTAACATTTCAAAAAACTTTTATTAATTCATTTTTTGAAGCACAAGTACACTACCGGTCAAAATTGAGAGACCACCTATTTTCAGGTGATTGGAAAACATTTTAAAACAAAATGTATGTAGGGTCATTTGGGATAAATGTAAACGGAATATCTATTTTTCACCAAAAACATAATTTTTTTTTTGTTAAAAGGTAAAACGGACGGATTTCTTTTGCATGAACTTGTTACTTTACTTCCCTAAAAAAATTTGATGAGGTACAAAAAAATATTAATGCACCTGAATCGCCTAAAACTGACTGTTTACATTTACCCCGAGATTTTGAAATTTTCCTAAAATTCGGGGTAAACCACTGTAGTTAAGCGAGGTTCAAGAAACAAGTTATTTTAAGTATACTACTGTTTTAAGGGATGGAAAAACTAAAAAAAAATTCTTCGTAGATGTATAAACAATCAACCATTACAAAATTAGTAATTTAAAAACTTGAATAACTTGAACAAATTTTAATAGATTTTCATTTAACTTGGTGAAAAGAAGTTTTTAAGGTTGCTGAATAAGAATCTAAAATTGAATTTTTAAATTTAAAAATGGTGGATCCAATATGGCGGTCAAACATAAACTATGATTAACTGACTAACACGAAGGAGGTATGAAAGAAGACCTAATTTCCTTTTCTATGTAATTTTACATTGCCAAAGTAATGAAATTGTCAAATAGAAGCAAATTTATTCAATTATTTTCTTTTAAAATGTAAACACTTAATTATTTATTAACTAAATTGACGAAAATAAGAGTCAATTTTTGTTAAGGCATTAATAAGGAAGAATTATAAATTTCAGTTTGATTTTTTAATTTATTTTTATGCAAATGCAAGACAAAATACTGAAACAGTAAAACTTTGATTTTCAATCTTTTTTGCATTAAAAGATAACTTACACTATAGCATTGGCAATTGTCAAAATAAAATATTGGCAACACTCAGAACATCTTGTAGGTGAGCTGAGGTAAAAATATTGACGTCGTACTTATTTTTAAATTTGTAAATTAAGCTGAAACATCTACTGTTTACATTTACCCCTTGTTTACATTTACCCCAAATGACCCTAAACTAAAAAATTTTTTTTTTTTGAAAGATAATAAAATTTTGAAAAAAACAAGATCTTTTAGATGTCATTGGCCAATATTTTATTTAGATATTTTTAAAAAATCGTAATTTTCAACGTCTTACAAAAATTTGAATAACTTCTAAAATAATGAACGCTTTTTAATGATCTCAGGCTTATTTTAAAGGTCATTTGCTACACTAAGAATTACTTATAGGCATTAATGTGTAATTTTTTTTTAGAAAATGCAGGCCGTCAAACTTGGACCAAAAAAATTCAAAAAATTTGGAACAATTTTTCTGTACTAAAAACTATTGTAGAAAATATATAAAACATTATAATATAATGTTTTATATATTTTCTCAAATAGTTTTTATGGTGTAGATTTTTTAAGAAAATTTAATAAAAAAAATACGTTTGAATTTTAAAAATTATTTTTCTGTTAATAAAAATGTTTAAAATTTTTTAAATTTTTTGGTTCAAATTTGACGGCCTGCATTTTCTAAGAAAAAAATTACACGTTAATGCCTATAAGTAATTCTTATAATGTAGCAAATGACCTTTAAAATAAGCCTAAGTTCATTAAAAAGCGTTCATTATTTTAGAAGTTATTCAAATTTTTGTAAAACATTGAAAATGCCGATTTTTTAAAAATATCTAAATTAATTATTCGCCAAACGACTTCTGAAATTTCTTGATCCTTTCAAAATTTTATTAAAATGGGTGGTCTCTCAATTTTGACCAGTAGTGTAAATAATAATGTTATGTAAAGTTAGCAAAGCAGTGATAAATTTTAACGAAATTAATTTTTCTTACAAAACGAAAAAATAGGCATCATTTTTATTTTATAATCATAACTTTTGCACAAAATTTTGTTTTTTTTTAATATTTGATAATAATAATTATTATTAATTATTTATTGACACCAGGAGAAACTACACGCGCGCTATAGCGCGCGTTTTTTAGCTGTTACCTATAATAATTTCAAAAGATAACATTTTTGTAATTTTTCATAAATTTTTCGAAGAATTTTTTATTGTTTTGTAAAGATAGTCGAATTTCTTTTGAGTAGGGGAGAGTTTTCAGAGTTGGACAGGGTTTAGGGTTGGGCCACCGCGTTTATTTCATTTTATTACACTAGCGCCATCTATCTTTGTACGTAAATTCTTGCTACTAAGTGTCAGCCATCCTTTCATATGAGTCGCAGTTAAGTATACGAACCTATATACTTGACCATCGTACCAATTTGTGACATAGGCTCAGCAAAAACTTTTTTGTGGTCTCAAAAAAAGAGAACTAAATGTAGAAGAAATGTGGCAAAGATAAAATAAGTTTACAGAAATTGTTCATTAAGATGATATGTGAAAATGTGTAAAGTGTTTTGGTGTTTGTGTCACGCGTTTGTGTTCTGTGCGCCTATGACGCAAAACGACGCGTGAGTCAGAGTTGGGCTATAAGGGAAATTTTGCAATTACAAAGCGTACTTGCAACAGAAATTCATTTTTTCACTTAAAGAGGTGTTAAAAACTTCATTTCCATTGAAAAGAGAGGGAAAAAATTTTTTGATAACTTTTTTCATTTTTTCAATTTTTTAATTTTGGATTTCGTTTATGAGGAATAAATTATCTGAAGTTATATGAAAATGCATAATATGGGATTTTATTTTAATTTCATGCTTCCGTTTCTCATTCCCAAGTGTCATTCTATCATTTGAAGGTCATTTTTAATCATTTACCTAAATGGCGACCATGATCAACTCTGCCAAATTTTTTTTTTTTTTGAATTGCTTATAACTATGAATCTTTTGGTCAAATTTTTTACAATATTCAGCAAAAACATTGCATTTGAGTTAATCTTTCCAAAAATATGCGCGAAATCGCGAAATTCGTTCTACAGGGGAAGTTATGAAGAAAAGTCAAAACTATGCCCAACTCTAACAACCCTCCCCTAATAATAATAATGATAATAATAAATTAAATACTTCGCTTGGCGGGCGTGACATTTGCTACTTATTTAAATATTAATTATAAAAAAATTTTAAATACAAATTTCATAAAACTCAATTATTATTTTAATTTTTAAATAAAAAATTATTTCAAAATAATTAATAAAAATTAATTTTTTCTTGTTTCAAAAATTAAGTTTTTCAAAAATTAAATTATTTAAAAAAATCAATTTTGAATCTGTAAAGTCTAATTATTGTTAAAAACAAGAAGAGTTTGAAATTAATAAAATGTTTTCAATGCTGTAAATATACTCTCTAAATCTGAATATGTGAAAATTCACATATTTGTACGTTATAAGTCGTCTTCTCGATCAATAAGTGCATATACACTTATAATAAGTGAAATTTCACTCAGAATAAGTGAAAAATTCACTTATTTATAAGTGTATATGCACTTATTGATCGAGAGGACGACTTATAACGTACAATAAGTGAAATTTCACATATTCAGATTTAGAGAGTATATTAATTAATAATAATATATCACGGAGAAAAATGGAGTTTGAAAAACTGGGAGTCAATATTGAAAAAACAGGACTCAGTCCAGTAAAAGTACATTAAATTCACTTCCATCAAGCATCTTAGGGTATTGCGTATAGTGTATAGAGGGCCTTAGTTCCAAATGTCACTGTAAAGAGCATTGAAACACAGGCGAAGATTATAAGGCGCGCTGTAGTGTGCATAGTAGAGAAACTGGACTCAGTCCTCTACTTCGAGATTTTCACAATAAAGGAACGTAGGCGCGTAACCTGTCAAAATAAATGGCCGACGCGACGCGAAACGAGTGTTTCCTTTTATTCACTCCGTCAATTTTATATAAAAAAACAATAACCAATCATTAAAAAAAAGAAAAATATGTTAAATGCACTCTTTATATATTCATAATTCATTAATTCACAAGTTTCATTCTTCCCACATCTTCATACTTACAATTAACAACTAAATGCATCGGAAAATCTTACAATCATACGGGATTGAACACCTACCTAACCATACAACTAAATATTTACGCATAGTTATAAATCGCAAGCGTTTACATTAAGCCTCTCGGCTACGCAATCGATGGGGGGAATTTCCTATTTAAGAAACATCCCTTACCAATGAAATAAATTAGATCATGCGTGGATTTTACTTTGTAATTAATGTAAGTATGGATGTCAACAATATTGATAATATTGAATAAATAATATTGTCAACTAGTTTAAATTTAATACGGTTATTAGAATTTAATAATAAATAAATAAAAAACATTAATTTTTTCTTAACCTTTTTCAAGTTTAAGACTCCTTATGGTAAATGTGATTATTCTTTTTTTTCGTGTACAAAATAGTGAATTGACCTTGAATGAAATGTATAATTAATTATTCTCAAAGCAATATTCAATAATTTAATTAACTTAACTGCACTGCATAATAGTTGAGAGTAGTAAGAGTAAGTGAAACGGTAAGATAACTGAACGACCATTAGTGTGAGAGAGAGAGAATAACTTGTGGTTTTCGAGTAGGTATCTACTTTATGTGCACGGCGTTCATTTTTCAAAAGAACTGGACTGAGTACTAGTTGTTCAATATTCGCTTCTATTATTGACTTGTGTTTTGTACACTGCCGCGTTCTTTTAACAATTACATGAGAAAGTAATTTCTCATTCCAATTTGTTATACTCTTATTTCCTCTTAGACTATATAAACACTCCCAGGTGCGATTTTTTGGTCGGCCCATAGTTGGGCCAACTTTTACAAAGTCGGTCCAACTTCTCGTGCCAGAGGTTGGGCCAACCATACAGATGATAACGGCGACCGTCTAATGGCGACGATGGTTGGCCCGACAACTCATAAGGAAGTTGGCCCAACTTACAATGCATATGTTGTGCCAACTATACATTTCAATGGTTGGTCCAAAGACTGACGCCAAAGTTGGCACAACTTTAGATGCGTAAGTTGGGCCAACCACAATTTTCAAAGTTTGGCCAACTTCAACAGCCAAAGGTAAAAAATTATTAAAAAACTACATTATTTAAACAATTAACACGTTATTATTAGCGGGGACATCAGATATAACCTTTACCTATTATTATTAAACACAATCTCATACATACATTTTCGAAAATATCTATCGCTCGCTGGGATCGAACCCCTAACCTAACGCACCGAAGACTTATACACTGACCACTACGCTACGCTCACATGGGAGTGCATAACGCAAAATGTATATTTAAGCTGCAACAGTCGGGCCAACCGTGGCCCAGAGTTCGGCCAACCAAGAAAGTTTAAGTCATTTAAACCGCATTTGACAAAGTTTTGCCAACCGTGGTCCAGAGTTCGGCCAACCAAGAAAGTTTAAGTCAATTAAACTGTGTTTCACAAAGTTTTGCCCACCGTCGGGCCAACCGTGGCCCAAAGTTCGGCCAACCAAGAAAGTTTTAATCAATTAAACTGCGTTTCACATAGTTTTGCCAACCGTTGGGCCAACCGTGGCCCAGAGTTCGGCCAACCAAGAAAGTTTAAGTCATTTAAACTGCGTTTCTAGAGTTTTGCCAACCGTTGGGCCAACCGTTGCCCAGAGTTCGGCCAACCAAGAAAAATCAAGTCAATTAAACTGCGTTTCACAGAGTTTTGCCAACCGTTGGGCCAACCGTGGCCCAGAGTTCGGCCAACCAAGAAAGTTTAAGTCAATTAAACTGCGTTTCACATAGTTTTGCCAACCGTTGGGCCAACCGTGGCCCAGAG
This sequence comes from Leptopilina heterotoma, assembly GCF_015476425.1. NCBI lineage: Eukaryota > Metazoa > Arthropoda > Insecta > Hymenoptera > Figitidae > Leptopilina > Leptopilina heterotoma. Next base: position 3,038,302 of record NW_025110946.1, on the reverse strand, counting down.
TTCGGCCAACCAAGAAAGTTTAAGTCATTTAAACTGCGTTTCTAGAGTTTTGCCAACCGTTGCCCAGAGTTCGGCCAACCAAGAAAAATCAAGTCAATTAAACTGCGTTTCACAGAGTTTTGCCAACCGTTGGGCCAACCGTGGCCTAGAGTTCGGCCAACCAAGAAAGTGTAAGTCAATTAAACTGCGTTTCACATAGTTTTGCCAACCGTCGGGCCAACCGTGGCCCAGAGTTCGGCCAACCAAAATAATGTAAGTCAATTAAACTGTGTTTCACATAGTTTTGCCAACCGTTGGGCCAACCGAAACTGAAAGTCTTTTAAACTACGTTTGGATAAGTTGTGCCAACCTTTGTCGCCAAAGTTGGCCCGACGGTTGGTTAAACTCTGCATTTAATGGTTGGCTTGCAAAGTCGGGCCAACTGTGGGCACAAGTACTTGCCAAAGTTGGGCAAACTCTGGCAACCAAAACTTTGCTTGCCAAAGTTAGGCCAACCTTGGGCCAACTTTCAAACTCTGGCGGCCAACCTAAATTCGCACCTGGGCTCTTGTTTAAAGTTGAGTCTCCAATGTGAGAGAGGTGCGCATCGATGTTCATAGCTATAGGTATACTAAAGTATGCTGTGGTATATCTATAGCTATGAACATCGATGCGCACCTCTCTCACATTGGAGACTCAACTTAAGCTGATGAATGGGATAACTTGTGTTGAGTCCCAAAGTGTTCAGCTATGAAACTTCTAATACTATAGTGTGTACCTGTCTCATATTATTCTATAAAGGAGTACTACACTGACTGCATAAATCTTTTTTTTTTATTTTTCTCCGTGATACTAATAAAACAGAGAATTCAGAATTTTTAAAATATTTTTTGGCATAAATTTTGTTATTTTGGTTTGAAAGATTCGGAAAGGCCAAAAAAAAGTTCGGATAAAATGATTTTCGGTTCGGATAATAGAGGGTTCGGATAACAGAGGTTCGGATAATTGAGGTTCCACTGTATCTTGTTTTAGAAAAAGAAGAAGAATATTTGCACAATTTCTATTTTTAATCTTATTTTTGGAACAGGATTTTCCACAGAAATTAGGACATTCAAAAATTTCAAATTTAAACCTTTTTTAAATTAAATAACTTATAATAATTAAAGATGACCGAGAGATAAAATTATTATTTTATATTATAAGAATATTGTTACTGTAACTTCATCAAAATTATTTTTATTATTTTAATTCAATTATTATTTTCTAGAATTTTAAATTATTTTTTATAAAAATAATAATTCAATTTCTTAAAAAAAATTTATTATTTATGAAAATAATTAAATGTTTGCATACAATTTTATTAAAATTTTTTTTTTAATTAATTGAATTCTTTTTGGGAAATTTTATTAAAATAGTAGATCAGGGTAGCCGCAAAATTTTATTTTCAAAATTCCCTGACTAATTTTTTATTTTTCCTGACTAACAAATTTTTGAATTATTTAATATTCTACATTGAAATGTCTGTAAGAACGTCCAAACTTGAGAAAAATGTAACGGCACTATTATAATGTGCTACATTACAAAAACGTCTAAATAAAAAAACTGAATTGACATTTCTGCAATTATTTGTAATTTCTCCAAAATTGAATTTTTTGTAGTGTTTTTAACAAAAATTTAAATTAGAAAATTTTTAAGTTCTATTATTTTTAAAATTGCTAATTTTATTTAAAAAAGGTACACGGAAAAAATAAATTTAGCAGATTTTACGAATCTGTTACGGAGTAGCGGATACAGATTTTTACGAAACTGAGTTTTGTGAAATGTAAGGAATACTTCAGGATAAACTTTAAAAATATTTAGTATAAACTACGAAAGTTCTATACTTTATCCAGAAATATTCCTTACATTTTATAAAACTCAGTTTCGTAAAAAGTTGTATCTGCTACTCCCCGTCCAGAAATTTTGGTATGACGCCGATCAGGCCCTGATCAGGCAATCCGATCCGTGCCACGCCTGCGTGGCCTGATCTGAGCCCTAAGATTTTCCTGATGTGGGCCTGACCAGAGTTGTCACGTCTGGCCCTGAATAGGTTCAGGCGTTAAGTACAGTCAATTTCCCGTAACAGTTTTGTAAAATCTGCTAAATTTATTTTTTCCGTGTAGTGAGAAGCTAGCCGCGCGCTTTAGCGCGACAATTGTTTCTAAGATCAAACTTTATCATAACTAAAAATGTAAACTTAACATTATATTAAAAATAAGTTTCTCAAAGCTCTTAATTTTCCTTATTGTTTTACTTTTAATATAATAAAATAAGAATAAGATGAATAAATATCTTATTTAACTATTTTTTTAATAGACTTCAATTTTTGTTGTACATAATCAATATACAGTTAAGATAATTTTTTCGGTTTTGCAAACATTCAAATTAATAATTTTTAACCTTAAGAAATAAAAAAAATTCTAGAATCTCGGCGTTCTCGCTTATTAGTCAAAATTATCATGCGGAAAATAAAAGATGTAATACAGAATCATTTTCAGGCTCTAATAAACACATATGAATATTGATCGTTTGTTATATCGTATGAAAATATCTTCTTATTTTAATGAGGAAGTGAATTATGTAAATGAAAAAGAACTCGTGTGCAAAGGACGAAGAGTCTGCAATAATACGCCCCGAGGCGCGCTGAAATTTGCGAGCAAAGCTAGACGCCGTATGAAGCGCGGATGCGAATGTGTCCGCCCGAAGGGCTGGCAGATTTTTTATATGAAGTATGAAACGGATGATTTTTTTAAATGATTGCCTTAAAATTAGCAAATTCAACTTGCTGATAATCAGCATGCTTTTTCTTTAAATCACAATTTTTATCTAAAATCTATAAGCAAACATTTTTTTGATTAAATTACCTATTCTAACATGTAACCGTTTTAAACAAAAAATTTTGAAGCAGATGGGAGCACTTTTTTTTCTTTGAAGTGCTCCAATTTGCCCAAAATTTTTTTTTTCATAAACGGCTACTTGTTATGGTAGGTAATTTAATATTATTTTAAAAAAAGGTTGTTTATTGATTTCAGATAAAAATTGTGGTCTGCAGCATTTACATTGTACGGCTCGGCCGTGAGCGGGAAAAGCTTTTCACACAAATTCAGCACAAAGTTGTTAATTTCTGCATACTTTTTTGTATTCAGTGCACAATAAAAATTGACAATTTGATACAAAACGTATTTTTTCTTTGTCCATGGTAAGCTATAGGATACCAGTTTTTGGTAATCTTACTGATAACTTTGATCAACTTGACCTCGCACTTTGTCGTATGGTTAACCAACCTCTACCCTTATTACCATTTCTATAGGTAGGTATGAATGCTATGTACAGGAGCAGTTTGGCACGCAATCGATTTCAGACTCATTCTAATTCACAATTACTCATTTTCATTTCTGTCTAAATCCATTCTCAATGCTTCTACAAAAAATTATACCATAATAAAGAAACAAATTACACGAAAATTCGAATTGTAACACTTTATTTCATCTTAAATCATTTCACAAGTTCATTAAAATTTCTTGTTTATTTCTCTTTATGTAACATATAGAATTTTGGTTTTTCTTGCATTCTGCCCAGATAGTATACTGAAGCATTCACTCGAGATGTCCATTATATCGTAAGCTTTCTATGAAAAGATGTTGTAAGCTTTCCATTAAAGATTTCTGCTGTTTTGACATAAAATGCGGCTGCAAGCTTACCATGAAACGTTCCAAGCTTGCAACAGGTTTGCTGCAATTTTTCAAAATTATATTTTAAATAAAAAAAAATAATCTTTTTTTAATTATATTTAAGGGGGGATCCCTATTCCTACCTAATATTTTGAGAGATAAATTAAAAACCCCTGAAGTGGTAGAGTTCAAAGGGCCTAGGATTCAGATTGAGCGATCCCGAAAACTCCAGAGCAACAAGTATTAAGCGAATCCAATTAATTATTCAAAAAAGTGTCAGCCATATTAGATCCGTCATTTTCAATTTCTGAAAACTAACATCAAATTCGTAATTAGCAAACCCCGAAAACCCCCGAGTAACGAATTTCAAGTTTTAAATGAATCCGATGATTAATAAAATTTGTCATTTAGAAACTGTGAAATATAAATATACCATCGGTAACGGAAGGGAGTTCTCTGCGTTTAGATAGCTTCAAAATTTGTATAAATAAATTAGTATTCTTTTTTTTGTTTTTAAATAAAACAATTAAAACTATATTGACACTACAAAGAGTTTTGATGTATTTATTTCTCTCTTATCGTGTTTGTTTATATTTAATAATAATTGTATTTGTAGCCAGTAATGGAGAGGAGTTTCAGTTGGTGCACAAAACTAATTCAAGTTTAGGAAAAAAAAACATAGGTCAAAATTTTTTTTGCTTTATTATATAGAAGCTACGATTTTTTAGAAAACTCACTGTTCATACTTATCCAAAATCTTCAACCCCCTCCCCCCTCTACAATTTGTTATAAAATTTCATAATACTTGGTGGTTGAAGTACTCATACATAGTACTAAATACTGTGAAAATATTATCCTAATCCAACAACTTGCAATTTTGACATTGGTACACTTGAGAAATTTTGCCCCATATGTATATCGAAGTTTACAGAATAGTTTTATCACATAATTCTACAATTCTTTTACTATATAAACTTACCACAAACTTACTGAAAATTTTTTTAAAATTATTTTGTGTTTGTTCTTAAACGATAGATAGAGGTTAGAAACTATAAACACTCAGGGCCGTACGTGTATTTTTTCCCTTTCAATTTTCTCCAAGACGTGTGTGCGTTACGCGCGAACAATCTTATAACAGTCAGATGTTAAAACTTATACAGTTAAAATAATTTCGGAATCTTTAAGCATAGAGTTAAAATCGGAACATTTAATTTTAATGTTTACAAATTTTATGAATCTTGATGTTGAAAAAATTAATAATTATTAGTTCTAATTAATTACATTTAAAAATGTTTAACAATGTTTTTTCTTTTTTCTTTTAGGTGAGTTATAATCATCAGATTTTACATTCCTGCGTAGTATGAGGTAAGATTGATTGAAAACTAGTAAAATTTTTTAAAAAATGACCATGGACGGAGAAAAATAATTTATCCACTCAGTATTAAACAGCACATAAGATTCCAAGAAGCTTCCTGGAATATTCCTTAGGCATATTCGGAACCTTCCAAAAATTATTCCAGGAAGATTCACGGAAGTAGGTTAATGTCCGCGAATATAGAATATTCACTAAGTAATTTCAAGGAATATTCATGAGAAATATTTTATTAGCATACATGAATAATATTCAGAATATATTAGAAACCTACATTTAAGGAGTTTTCTCAATGAATACATACAAAATCTGTTGATATAATTTTTAGCGAGTGTTGGAAAGATAAATTCATTGAACATTTATTGAGAATTTTCCTTAACTAGAAAATATAATGTATTAAAAAAAGGTTCTTGGAATCTGTTGTGCTGTCTGGGTATGTATGATGTTACTTCGTGCCTTTCTAAATTCGTATTTAGAAAGGCTTCGTATAAATAACGTATAATTCTTATAGGTTATCTATTCCTAGCATAAGCCAGCTTGGAAGGGATAGACTTTTCCGGAATTTTGTTGTTGTTGTTGTACCAACAAAATCTCTTATATTATATACGTGCAAAAAAAGTTAGATTAGACGAACCAAATTTTTTTTCGAACTACTACACTGAGAGACCTTTGGGACTGTAGCGGAACAACGTATGTGACAGCAGCTCCACTATCTTTTTGGTGCGCTGCAGTACAATTTTGGGCGCGTGACAGTCCAAAATATTGGTGAGCAGCTCACCGAAGTAGTGGGGATGCCGTCATTGGTTTGCAGCTAATCAACTTTTGGACTGTCACGCGCCCAAAATTGTACCGCAGCAACCCAAAAGTATAGCCCTAGAGCGTTCCACCAAAATGGTCAGTAGCAGCCTATCGAAAGTCTGCTGCTGACCCAAAGGTCTCTCAGTGTAAGTTTGCTGATATGAAATGCCACCCACACAAATTATTTGAGCAGAACTTGAAAATGTCCCTGGGGGTCGATTTTGTAACGTTCCCACTCCCACTTTCCACCTTCCACTCTCATTTCTCACCTTCCACTTTTACTTCCCACTTTTCACTTCCCACACCCATTTCTCACTTTTTCTTCCCACCTCCCACTTTTCACAACCACTTTCTACTCCTACCTTACACTTTCACTTCCTACTTTCTACTCCTACCTTCCACTTCCTACTCCTACTTCCCACATTCTGTAACTTTCTCGCTCTCATTTCCCACACCCACTTACCACTCCCACTTTGACTTCCCACATTCCACTTTCAGTGGGAAGTGGGAAAGTTTCAGAATCGACCCCCTGTATCTGTTCTCAGTCAACTTCCGGAAAGGCAAAATTAAGCTAAGGCAATGCGAAAATTTCGGCGTAGAGATTTCCCTCCTAAACCAAAACCTTTGGCAGAGTTAGAGGATATTCCAGAACGATTCTCAAATACTTTATCCGGTTCTTGGATGGCACATTTAGAGCTTGCAATCCCACACTGACGTCAATCCCACGGGACTAGAATGCGGGACTACTCTCAATCCCGCAGAATTTTATGTTATTAGCTATATTATAATTTTTTAATAATTATTAGATAAAATTTTATTGAAACGATTTATTTATTCAATTTATTACATTGTTACAATTACTTAGAAACAATTTCAAATAAAAATTTTATTTAAAAAATTTTTGAACAATTGAGGTCTTATTTTCGAAAAAAATTTTATATAAGTTTGGCTATGTCTATAAAAGTATAAATAAAACTTTTATTATTGTAGAACTTCACTTTCTCACGGAAAGTGAGAGTGGAAAGTAAAAGTGGAAAGTGAGAGTGGAAAGTGAGAGTGGAAAGCGGAAGGTGGAAAGTGGGAAGTGAAAGGTGAGAAGTGAGAGTGGAAGGTGGGAAGTGGGAGTGGGAAAGTTACATAATCGACCCCCAGGGACATTTTCAAGTTTGAATGTAAATTAAGTATTTTTAAATTAAGGTAATTTTTTCCATTAACTAATTCTAAGTTTATTACAGATATATCTTGCGGCAGAAAATGCTGGTTTAGATTCCACACTAGTTGCTGTAAGTCATTAATAATCGTAACGCTCTACACAAATGTCCTCTAGAACCGTTTGTTTCAAGAGCACTCATCTCTCTCCTTAAAATTGTATAAATGTTTTTTCTTCAGATGAATCTATGAACTTCTATGAATCTTCTGCTTCCTTACAGTTTTGCTGCAATATAAATTCCAATTCCTTTTGCAAGGAAATGGTAAATTGTTTTCGGTCCTTGCACATCTTCAATAATCGTAGATTCATTTGATGTATTTAAATTATTCTCTACGTAACAAATTTTTTATTTATTTTCGGATTGGCAATTTTTTCGGGCATAGCAAACGTATTGTCTATTGTATTTTTTAAATCAGTTTTAAATTTCTTTGTATTTTGCAAATATGACAATATTCCGGTCAAATTTTTACTCAAAATAGAAGTCTGCTGTTTTAATTTTTCTGCTACAAATCAAAGAGTCGTTTCTGCAGAAATTAAAGTTAAGTCTCTTATACACAATACTTTAACACCCAATTTCACCGGTTCGAGACACGAGATTAAATCTTTTATTTTTAACCAATCTTCTTTTACAAATTTTTGTAAAAAAATAATTTTTTGTTTGAGGCTTTCTAAAAACTTTTACAGCTTTTCTGACTTTTAAAAAAAGATCTGTAAACTATGAAATTAATTCCACTTTTGTTAATAAAGGATGCACAGTACTTAGATTAGAATTTTCATATTTAATATAAAATTCTTCTTCGTCATTGCCTAATTCAAGCTGAGTGGTTCTTCGATTTGTATTTGATCTTCTTCTTCATTTGTAACATTTGATTTTTTTGTGTCAAACGTCAACGATTGCAAGCTGAATTCCATGTACATAGCAAAGTTGTTGATAACACTGGACAAGTTTACCAACTTTTATTATCGCACTTGCTTCATCAGTTGTTATAAAAATTATATCGTACTTAATGTTAAGATAAAAACTGTTTAGGCGTTCTTCAACCAATTTAATGCAATATTCCACTGTACAAGATCCAGTTATTCGAACTAAACCAAGATTGACAAATTGATTGACAAATTTTTCTTTGCAATGAATGTTGACGTTGATATACCTTTTATTTTTCAGAGATATCCATTCATCAAAAGTCACTAAAAATTTCTGATTTTGATCTCGAAGTTTATCATCTCACTTATCATGTTATTTTTGACAGATTCCGCAAATGAAAAAACAGTGGATCTTATTGTATTGGATGGATCCGGCAATTTTTAACCACTTTTTAAGAAATTCTTTTTGTTAAAGAATTTTTGTTTAATTTTGGAGAGTTTATTCGTGTAGAGTCGGTTAATGGAGAGTTAAATAATTTTTAATTCATTTTGGAGAGTCGGTCTATGTAGAGTCGGTCAGTGCATAGTTATAAGTTTTGATTTATTTTTGAAGAATTTATTTGTGTAGAGTCAGTGAGTGGAGAATCGAACATTCGACATGGGTGTTATTAATTATTATTATATAGAGTCGCCCTGTATAGAATAAGTCTAGGGAGAGTAAAATTGTATAGAGAATATTAGTTTGTAGTATCAGTCTATGAGTAATCAGAAAAGGTTGAACTGAGTGCCTGCCTGCTATCTAACGTGGCGTTTGCCTAAGTTCTTTGATTAAAGTGTTTTTTCTACAATATTTTTGTTTTATCGTTGATAAAGATGGTTATGCAGATCCTGGTGTTTTTAGTGTAATTATATACAATTTTAAAAGAATTCTGTCGAATGTGACTTTAATCGCTGACAACGTCTTTCTCTAGGATCATACGAATTAACGTAACGATGTCTACCTAAATAATTGTATTGTATGTGATTGTCATAATGAAAGAAGATTTTTTTTGCATTATTTTCGAAAAGAGAAGAAAAAAAATTGTGACGACAATTCTGTTGTCATGTCCCCTTTCGAATTAGGCTGATGCCCCTTGGCAACCTTTATGCTTTTGTTCTTTTCTTTTCTTTACAATTTTTCTAAATCTTTTCGCGTTGTAAAGATTTGTTATAAAGGAAGGTAAATTATTGTTTTGAGTTTTAGTTTAGTTTACAATTGAAGCAAAAAACCAGTTTACGTTGATTTCATCATTACCTTTATATTTAATTTAGGGGAGAGTGGGGCAAAATGGGGTAGGCGGGTCAAATGGGGTACCTCTGTTTTTCCATGATAGATACTTTTAATTTTTTTTTCCTCGACATATATCATTCATGTTGATAAGAAACTGTTATTAATTATGAAGACACTCCAAAGAAAATTTTTTTTCAAAAGTTATACAACTTTTAAGTTTTAAGCAAAAAAAATATGAATTTTTTTCAAAATTAAAGTGCTCACCAAACTTTTTGGGATAATGCATTTAATTTGGCAAGTGTGGGATCTTTTTCAGTACTTATTCTAGAGTAATTTCCAATAGAATAGATTGTTTAATTGTTTACAATAACTTGTAAACATTGCATTTTGTTTTAATATGCAGTGTGGGGCAGAATGGGGTACCTAAGTGTGGGGCATGCCGGAAGCTACGCCGTTTCATTAAAACTATTTAAAAACATTATATTATGCATATTTAAAGGTTTCCTGCAGAAGAATCGATATTTTTGCTTCGAGGCATTTATACTATCGATGTTTCATTATCGATATATCGATATTTTGCAATATCCATGTTTTTTTTGTTAAATTCTAATAAATATTACTTGTTTTTTCGTAGTAATAAAGAATCCTACTTTTTGTTTGTATTTATAATCTCATACAACAAGAATTTAATGAATTTTGAAAAAATACTCAATGTTTTGTATAGTTATTTGATGCCACCCCATTTTGCCCCACGGGTGGGGCAAAATGGGATTTTAGCACTTTCTTAAAAAATACGATATAAGTTCTTTCAAAAATTTTTTTCTCCGCTATTATCATAATTTCCTCAAAGCTAAGTGTACAAAGAAGAATTCTGAAGTTTAGCTGAATCGATTTATTCGTTTGGTTCTCTGTAAACAGCCAATTTCAAAAAGGTACCCCATTTTGCCCCACTCTCCCCTATATTAATTAATTAATAATAACCCGTGTGGAAAAAGCCCCCATCAAGCCCACACGACGTGAGGGCCCCCGGCGGGGGCCGACGAGGGCTGATCCATGTGGGCAAATCCATGAGGGCCACGTCGAGGGCCCGCATGGATTGCCTACATCATTGACTTGCAAAAATTTATAAGTCCAAACCTCAAATAAGTTTTTATTACTTCAAAATTAATGTTTAGAATGATTATAAACAATGAAAAACACATATTTCACATAAAATTATTTACATTTTTTTTAAAATATTGAACTCACATGGGGGCAAATCCTTGAGGGCCCACACGAGGGGCCCGCATGGATCGCCCACGTCATTCACTAGCAAAAATTTCTAAGTCCAAACAAAAAATATTTTTTTACAACAAAAAATTAATGTTTACAATCATTTGAAACAATGAAAAACTCATTTTAACAAAAAATTATTTACACTTTTTTGAAAATATCGAACTTACATGAGGGCAAATCCTTGAGGGCCCACGCGAGGGGCCCGCATGGATCGCCCACATCATTTACCAGCAAAAATTTCTAAGTCCAAAAAAACAATTTTTTTTACAACAAAAAATTAATGTTTATAATGATTTTAAACAATGAAAAACACGTTTTTAACAAATATTTAATGTTACTTTTTAAAAAATATAAAACTCACATGAGGGCAAATCCTTGAGGGCCCACGCGAGGGGCCCGCATGGATCACCCACATCATTGACTTGCAAAAATTTCTAAGTCCAAACAAAAAATATTTTTTTACATATCAAAAATTAATGTTTATAATGATTTTAAACAATGAAAAACACGTTTTTTGTTATGGTGTATTAGTGTCAATAATGTTTTATTGAATCATCAAAAGCAAGTCAGCTAGTCACCTACTATAAAGAAATAAATTTCAAGTAAGTCCCTTAGCACAGTGGTAAAGCGTTTGACTGATAGTCCGTAGGTCGTAGGTTCTATTCCTGAGTGCGTCAGATTTTTTTTTTTTTGGTCACGATTTAATTAAAGAAAGTAAAAATCGTTAAATAACAGTGTTATTCATTAATAGTTGAACTTGTTTATTATTAATAAATAATTAATTTATTAACTTAATTTTTAAAAATAAAGTCGAGGGTAAGTCGAGGGCAAAGATGAGGGCAAACGCGAGGGCCACGCAGGGGGCCGACAAGGGCGCCCGCGTGGATCGCCCATGCGGGCGCCCTCATCGATCAGCATGTCGTTTCCATGAGGGGCCTCGCCTGGAACACCCACGAGGGCCCCTCATGGATGTGGGCGATCCATGCGGGCCCCCGGCGTGGGCCAACACCACTTTTCCACACGGGAATAAAATAAAATAAATAAATAAATTAATTAATTAAATTAATAATTAATTAATAATTTAATTTATATTTAATTTATTTTATTGTTTATATAAAAATTATATTTCTAATATTTTTGTTTGTACATTATCTTTGAATTTATTAAAACGTATTTTTAAGTATTTTAAGGTCTAGTGTGGTAAAAAAAATTGCTTAAATTTTTTTAAACTTGTCTTTTGACTACTTTAAGAAAAAAAATGAACAGAATATTGACTGTTTATATTTTAATTGCATTTTATTTTAATACCAATCTAGATATTCGCTTACTCATGATATGTAACTTTCCTAAATTTTTCTTTTATATATTTTTTGTATTTCGTAATTTATGAAAACTGTAGGATCTATTTTTAGCATACAAACTTTTCAGGTGCTATTAATTTTAAACGAAAAATACATACAAAATTTTTATTTTTAATGATTTGAAAAACCTATTTCCATATCGTGTGGAAATTTGAATTATCATAACAAATTGTTTTTGGTAGATATTCATAATAATAAACTTTTTTTAAACGAAGAAGACAAATTTATTTATCAATTCAATTTTAATTTTTCATAATGTCTTTATGAAATAAATTTAAATAGGTTGCAGAATATTTTTATTACGCAATAATAAGATAAAAATTTTGTTTTAGCAAAAAAAAATACTTTCATACGTTTGAATATTGTAGATTTTCATACTTTTCTGGAAACATTCTGTTTAAAATAATTTTTTGAATTTAAATAAAGTATTTTTTTGCATCTTTGTATCATTAAATTATTATAATAAATGATAGTGAGAATAGATTTTGATTAAAAAAATGTCTTTTGAACTATAAAATTTTTGTCATCAAAATGAATAGATTTAGTCATTATTTAGAAAAAATTAACAAACGTAAATAGACTTTGTAAATGTTTCGTCTAAAAGACGTGCAAAATTTAAAGAAAAAATTTTAAATTATTATACCCGTGTAGAAATCACCATGCTATGCCTAAAATGATTATTGGCCCTAGTTTGGACCTAACTTGGCAACCCCTTTTTATATATATCCTGGGCTGGTCCTAACTTAATACTAGCTAGGAGATCCAGTTATGACTTAGAAAAATTTTTAGGAAAATAAAGTGTCAAAATTGATACATGAAAACCATGTAAAAATTGATAAATATTCTCAATTAATATTTATAAAATTAATTGATAATCATATTTGTTTAAACAATTTATTGTTTGACATAAATCAGAAAATTATACAAATACTATAAAATAAAGTTAATTTATTAATTCAGCAATTGTTTAAACAAATAATTGTTATTCACTAACTTTTTACACAATCAACCTAGAAACTAGCAGTTTTTTCTAATTTTGCAATAAGTAAATACTCAGATTAGTTAATTGCAAAATTTTAAGAGACTACAAGTGTCTAGACGCTTTATTGTCTTAAGAATTAATAAATAAAAACAATTTTTTGTTTAAACAAATGCTGAATTGTTAAAATTATAAATTATCTTCATATTTCACTACTCAAGTGTAATAATCGCGAAGTTAGATAAAAAACTGCAAATTTTTAAGTAATTTGTTACAAAAGTTAATAAAACAGCAAAATTTATTTATTTATTTAAACAGATACAGACTGCAATATGATTATCATTAGTAAAATATATTTCTAATTTCGTTCGCTGATTTTAAGTTTCGTTTAAGTTGATGATAAACACTAAGAGATATTGCAACTCGAATGTGGGCTGACCCACCCAGGTCCAACCCAGGACCTACCTGGGCTTCCTAGTTTCATTAGCAAAAATTTCTAAGTCCAAGTCTAAAAAATTTTTTGCAACAAAAAATTATTGCTTAAAATGATTTAGAATAATGAAAAACGTGTTTTTAACATAAATTTATTTAACATTTTTTTAAAAAGTGGATAACCCGCTTAATTAATTGGGAAAAATTTCCAAGTCCAAAAGACGAATATTTTTTTTAGACCAAGAAATTAATGTTAAAAATAATTGAGAACAATGAAAAACCGGTTTTTAACGAAAATGTATAGATATTTTTTTCTTGATATAATAATTATAAAAATATTAATTTTTGAATTTTTATATTTGGATATTATTTTATTATTATTGTTGTTAAACTATTTTTTTTATTTATTATCGTGTATTAGTGTCAATAATTACTATATTGAATCATCAAAAGCAAGTCCACAAGTCACTGACAATAAAAATTTTGATCTCAACTAGTTTCATTAGCATAGTGGTTAGGGCGTTAGTCTCGTAGTCCGTAGGTCGTAGGTTCGATTCCTGCGTGCGTTAGATTTTTTTTACTTCTTAGGTTTGCGTTTATTCCGATTTTTCTGCATTGTATTCGTATAAGTATGCAATTTAATGATTATATATACTGTAAAATAATTTAATTAACAAATTTCTAATTTTTTTATAATTTTGCTTCCTCATGAGGAAGCTTTGCATTGGTGACGATTTTCAATTTTTCAAAAGAAGGTTATATGGACTCATTTTCATCTAAAACATATGTATATTCAATTATGAGCAAATGTCCAGATGTATGTGTGTGTGTGTGTGTGTGTATGTGTGTATGTGTGTATGTGTGTATGTGTGTGTGTGTGTGTGTATGTCACAAAAATTGTGTACAAATTATCTCAGACAAATTTTGATGGATTGTCCTGACATTTTGCAGGTTTATTGTAGTCATTAATACCCAAAATCTGACACAAGGATTTTCGAAAATATCTACAAAAATTTTTTTTATACATTTTTTTTAAAATTCAGAAAAAATTTTTTTTGTATTTTTTGAAATAATTTTTTTATTTGTTAATATTTTCATTAATTTTTCTCAAAATTACATTCCTGACAAGAAAACGAATCGATTGATGTATACAAAGTATATATTTTATCAAAATTTATCAAATTAATAAATATTTTTCTTTTTAAAAAAAAATTCAAATTTTGTATTTTTTTCATAATTTATTTAATATTAATATTAATATTTTGAAATGATTATTCTATTATAAAAAAGAAGCAATTGGCAAATGAAAGTGTAAATTTCACCAAATATTTATATAACAACTTATAAATTATAAATGATTTATATAATTTTATTTTTAACAAATCTTCTAGACGAACCCTTTTGTACATAGTTTTTCAAAAGTTTGCAAAACCGCAATTTTTATACATTGAGGAAGCTAAATGGTCATGAAATGAACAACTTGTTTAATGTATTTATTCGAGGAATATATATTGATCTCTACATATACTAACATTATTTATGAATTCGCTTTTGGTCATCATTTGATTGAAAAAAAATAATAATTAATTAAAACTAATACTTATTATTAATAATTTAGGTTATTTCTTTAGCAAATATTATAAACTAATTAAAATTATAATAAAATATATAAATAAACTGGTCCTAACTAGGCTCCCAAGTTAGGACCAGGCTAGAATCGCATCACCAGCCATTGTTGGTCCAACCTACACTGCCAACCTAGGACCAAGCTATTTACAGGGCAAAATAGGTAGGACCTGGCTAGGACCAATTTTCATTTTCCACACGGGTAATATAACTTTGTTTCTTTATTACATTTTTTCACAGTATCAATTAGAAATTGTTAAACAATATTGAGAATTTATAGAAAAATGGAAGTTTCTGATTCTTTAATTTAATTACTAATAAAAAAATTCTGGTCAAATAGTTTTAAAAAAGAAAAATTTTCAAATCGTTTATGTTGCATCATTAAACATTTTATTTTGAGCATTAGATTTACTATTTCCGTATATTAAAAATTTTTTTTTCTTCAACATTTTCTTTATAAATTTAGTTTGGAAATAGTGCAAATTGCATAAATTCTCCTTTGTTAAATATGAGTGTAATCGGTTTTTTAAATTCTGTTTTTTAGGCAAAGAAAATGTAAAGCATAAGGTTTCTTTCTAGATTTTTTCTTGCAAAAATGCTGTTTATCAAACTGTAACTTTTTTTTAAAAAAAGGAGTAAACTGTATTTTTAGTTAGAAATCACTGTTTAAAATTTGTTGGGAATTTGCCTGTTCGATTTGCTTAATTTATTTTTTATAAAAAGAAAATTATTTTAATTTTGCTGGCATACCCGTGCAGAAAATGCCCCACTTTGCCCTATTTAAAACAGGGTTCTGGTCGGGGCCTCGACAGTTTTCCCTATTAAAATTTTTTTTTTTTTAATAAAGTTTTTAGAATTCCTTTTTGTTGTAGAAGCTATTAACAATGAAAGGCAATCATTATTTTAGTTATTTAATAATTTTTTTATTTTAGGGGTTTGACTAGAATTCCTAGCCAGAACCCCAGGTAGGGTGTTCATTAGATCTTAAATAGGGTACTGATCAGGGCCTCGACAGTTTTCCTTGTTTAAATAAAGTGTAAAAAATTAAATCTCTAAAATTACTTTTAATAAAAAATAATGAACAATTGAAGAATACAATTAAAAGGAGTAATTATACTATCGTTTTGAATAATTTTTTTATTTTGTGGGTTTGACCAGAATTTCTGGTCAAAACCCCAAGTGAGGTGTTCACTAGATATTAAATAGGGCTCTGATCAGGGCCTCGACAGTTTTCCTCGTTTGAATAAAGTGTAAATGAATTAAGTTTTTTAAATTAGTTCCCATAATAAAATTATAAACAATTGAAGAAATTAATTAAACGGAGTAATTATACTACATTTTTAAGAATTTTTTTATCTAATGGGTTTGACCAGAAATTCTGGCCAAAACCCTAAGTGGGGTGTTCACTAGATATGAAATAGGGCTCTGATCAGGGCCTTGACAGTTTTCCTCGTTTTAAAAGCATGTAAATAAATTTAATTTTTTAAAATTAACTTTTTTAAAACAGTTATTTAAGTTAAAAAAGCGTGTTCTTTTAAAACACTTTATAAAATAATTATGGTAATATATTTAAAAAACGAAAATACATATAATTTTTTTTTAAGTACAATATTATAATAAAGTTTATTTATTAATAATAACAACTAAATTATAAATAACAAATAATAATAGTTATTAAATAATTAATTATTATACATTTATTTAAAAATAAAAATTATGAATTTAAAAAATAATAATAAATAAACAATTATTAATAAATTATACTTAATGAATTTTAATAATTATTAATTTATAGGATGAATTCATCATTTGGTTTGTATATATATTATATCATTTTAATAATAATAATTGTTTTATATTATATTAGCTTAAAGTGAGAAAATTATTGGGAGAGATTGTTAAATTTAACACCTTCAATATTTAATAACTATTTTTTAAACCTAATTAATAAATTTGAATAAAATATTTATTAAATAAATATTAATTATTACTTATACATTTAAAAACAAAAAATATAACCTTTATTAATATTATAAAATTAAGAAGGCAGAACACTGCAAAAACTAGCGTCTTCGAAACGTCTTATTTTAAGACATTAGACGTTTTGAAAACGTCTAGTCTGGAATAAATGACTAATTCATCTGTCTTTCATGCAAAGTGTCTAAAAATTTGAGACACTTCTTGCGTCTTACAAATGTAAACAAGTCACTTTCAGTGCTTATAATTTAAGACATATAATGTAGACGGTAAAAGTGTCTACATTTAAGTCATTTTTGCTAATTTAAGACGTTTTCGAAGTAAGACACTTTGAATAAAAGACATTTTGTGTATTCGAGTATCTTCGGTAATATTCGTCTTGCCTCGCCTCGATGAAAGTTTCCCGCGCAATATCAATGCATACATGCATTTTTAGGTTATGTATCGATTCAAGCAGAAATTTCATCTGAATGAAGACACTTTAAACGTCTCCAAAATAGTCACTTTTAACGTCTTCCTGAAAGACATCCCAAAACGTCTTACAAATGAGGACAAAAGTGTCTCAAATATAGACACCTGTTTTTGCAGTGAAAGGAGCGACAACCTCCAAAAAAATGAATTAATCATAAAACCAAAAATTATATTTTTCAAAAATTTTTAAGTTTTTCTATTCTTGAAATTATATTATTTTTATCATTTTCATTTAAATTAGTCAAAATGACTACAATACCTCATTATGTTATGTATAAATATGTTGTATATATACACCCAGAGAAATGGTATATTTGTCTCAGAACCAACTAGACTTTTTATTTGATTGAAATAAATTTTATTTGGTTTAAATAAAATTTTATTTATCTCAAATATATGTTTTATTTGTGTCGAATAAAATTTTTATTTAAAAGAAATAAAAAGTCTAGTTGGTTCTGAGACAAATATACGTTTATTTAACTCAAATAAAATATATTTGGTTTAAATAATATTTTTCTCTGGGTGTAATGAATATGTTCATTATGTTTCTAATATAATAATATTTTTAATTACAGTAATTTTATTGTAATTTCTTTTGAATAAAATTAGCCTCACAAAATAGGGCAATTTTAAGAAAAACTGACGAGGCCCTGACCAGTTTTTCCCTAAGTAGGGCATTGGTCGGGAACAGCGTCACACACTAGTCGGGCACTGGTCAGTTTCTCTACCCAGAGCCACACCAGAGATCGGGAAAACTGTCCAGTACCCTATCAGGCCAACATTTTAATTTCTGCAACGGTAGCAGTTTTGAGGATTTTCCACCAGTTGGAAAAAAAATTATTTTTTACAAGTTGAGGTTCATCCGCATTTTGCGATCATATTTTAACCGAAAGTTCTTGGAATTTTTGTTTTAGACAAGCAATAAGAACAAGTTGTTTATTTTATGACCATTTAGCTTCCTCAGTATATAAAAATTGCGGTTTTGCAAACTTTTGAAAAACTATGTACAAAAGGGTTCGTCCAGAAGATTTGTTAAAAATAAAATTATATAAATCATTTATAATTTATAAGTTATATAAATATTTGGTGAAATTTACACTTTCATTTGCCAATTGCTTCTTTTTTATGATAGAATAATCATTTCAAAATATTAATATTAATATTAAATTAATTATGAAAAAAATACAAAATTTGAATTTTTTGTGAAAAAGAAAAATATTTACTAATTTTATAAATTTTGATAAAATATATACTTTGTATACATCAGTCGATTCATTTTCTTGTCAGGAATGTAATTTTTAGAATAATTAATAAAAATATTAACAAAAAAAAAAATTATTTCAGAAAATACAAAAAAAAAATTTTCTGAATTTTAAAAAAATTGTATAAAAAAAAATTTTGTAGATATTTTTGAAAATCCTTGTGTCAGATTTTAGGTATTAATGACTGCAATAAACCTGCAAAATTTCAGGACAATCCATCAAAATTTGTCTGAGATAATTTGTACACAATTTTTGTGACATACACACACACACACATCTGGACATTTGCTCATAATTGAATATACATATGTTCTAGATGAAAATGAGTCCATATAACCTTCTTTTTAAAAATTGAAAATCGTCACCAATGCAAAGCTTCATCATGAGGAAGCAAAAAGAATTTCAACAACACAAATTTTAAAAATAACAGTTTTTATCAGTTGAATTTACTATTTGAAAACAGTAAATACACTTATTTCTCTGCAACTAGAAATGTCGCTTAGGTAAGTTGCTATTGTGTTACAGAAATTAACCAAAGCGATAACGTGACTTATCGCAGTTTTTCCGTTGTATGGGGCAGTACTAATTTTAACATTTTCAGATTTAGAGAGTAATCAGTTTTACTACACAAAACTAACTACTCAGTTTTAGTAGTATTTTTTTGAGGATACAAGTTGGATGCTCATACCTAATAGCTACGCTAGCTTAAAAGTCATTTCTCATAAACAACCTTTAAACTTTCGGAGATGTGTTATTTAACACTTGTAATAAGAAATTGATTACAAACAATATAGTAATTCATTATAATATTAATTACATTGAGAATATACATAATATTTTTATTATTTAATAAATATTATATGTAACAAACTTTTTGATTTAGAAAAGATTTTATATAAATTGGTACAAATAAAAGTTAATGAAAATTATAATTTAAAAAATGTGGAATAAAATATTCTTCATATATAGATAAATACACTGAGAAAAAAATGCTATTGAATCAATGACATATTTTTTTGTTGCAATAAACGGCATATTCAATATCGTTCGAATACAAATACTGTTGGTTTAATAACATGTGCTATTGATTATTGCACTATAGATTTAAATAAATGCTATATAATATTATTACAGAAGTTATAGTATTAACGAAAAATACTATAATATCAATAAATGCATTTCTTAGATATATAATTAAATCTGTTATAAATTTAATAGTATGTACTAGTGATTTGATTTCTACCTTATTTTGAATCAATAGCGCAATAGTTTCAATGATCAAAACTGTTGCTTTTATAAAAAAAATGTTTTAAGAAATGAACATATCTTTGCTCTCTTATACATCTGAATCTTATTTCAAGATACACTTTTTGAAGTTTTGCACACAGCATACACAATTTGAGATAAAAAATCACAACTTGACCTAAACTCATAATTTATCACAATATAAACTTAACACACTATTTAACATTACACATGCATACATACAATCATAAGACATTTAAATAATGTTGATTTGAACTTCCTTATATACAAAACTGATGAAATTATCACCGCTTGTGAGAGAAAAAATTAATTTTTTAAGTAGGCATAGCAAATATTTAGTGAAAAAAATGTTTAATTACCTAACTACCTTATTTTATAAATCTTCTTTAATCTTTATTTTTATCATTGTTAAATAAATTATTTTTTTTAAGTTTAAGACATGATATTTGTATATGAAATGCAAATGCTATTAAATACTAGAAATATGTTTTCATATTAAAAAATCATTTTCAACAAAACAAAACCTAACATCTTTAATTTAAATAAGTACACAGAGAAACTTTTTCTTCTAATATTGAATATATTTGGTTATCTTTATTCTAAAAGTACGTTAGAATGTGAGGATTTTTCGTGCATTGTGCTAATAATTTCAACATTAATACGAAAATATGATAAGTTCGTTATATATTAAGCAACCTTCGGTGTACAAAAATTACTACCTGCATTAGAAATAGTCTTATTTTTCTTTAGAAAAGAATAAAATGCTAGTTTTTGTTTGTGAAATAATACGGTAATTCTAACCTTTTTTCCACATATAGATAGAATATATAACAGACATTCTAATTTCTAACGTAACATACCAATTTTGGAAGGACTGCGGGCGGACTTAACCGATTTCGCCCGAGCATCACCGAGTCCATCACCTGACGTCGCGAACTAACCCTAATGTTTTCGAAGTTGAAATTCACACATGTATGAAAGAAAAAAACCTTTTATTAATAAACGTGAATGTCTCCTCATGCCAAATTAAATTCAAGAACTGTTCCTCAATATAACATAATTTTTTTCACGACTTTTACTTATTTACATAATTTGATTAGTAAGTTATTTTAAAAAATGCTCTCTCTCGAAGGCACATATTTTTCCACTCGTTTAATATATAAGGACGATTCAGCTGTGTACTTCTAATGAATCGTGCGATCTTTCGGTTTCCGTGACCAATCGTCGTGTCTTTACTTGCGTGTGCGTGTGTGCGTTAATAATATAGGTTAGGTTCTTACGTCGTGTTAAATATATTTACCTACAGTTACAGTGACATACACTAATGCCATCTACCATCAGATCCAAGTATCACTATCGTCTCTATGAGTATCTATAGACAATTAATTTGTTGTGTTTCTTTTTAATTCATGGCTTTCCCAACTTTGCAAAAATTATTATTTTCTTTCTAAAACAACATACTAATTTTCGTTAGTTTCCTTATGAAGAACTGTAAAATATATACTGAATGAGTGTTTTTGATAGTCTCAATAGCAATTTCTATAACCTATGTCGTTTTTCCCTTGAATCTAACCTAACATACTAAAATGTCTCACCAGTTTTAAGAATTAGTGGTATTAAAAGTTTCTCCGTGTATGACTACAATTTTACTGTACGGTACTGTCAATTTTATAGCATGGCACTGTAAATTCTATAGCATAGCACTGTCAATTCTATAGAATCTGTTTTTGAACGTATTCGAATACATCTTTTGTAATAACAAAAGCACGTGCTATTGATTCAAAAGCATATTTCATCGTCTAAAATGTACATCTATACAAACTGTAAATACTATTTAATAAAGTAAAGATTTCCTTCTTTCTTGTGGCCTAATGGCTTTAAACTTTATTTAAATTACATCAAAATTTTGACGCGTTTCGATGCAGTATTCTGCATCCTCATCAGAAAAAAACGGAAATCTTTTACTTTATTATACTTGGCTTAAAATAAAAAAGGAGTTATACACTCCATATACTTAATACTATTTAATAATTTAACAAAATTGTATTTAAAATAATGGCAACAATTATTTCAAACTATCTAATATTTTTTGAATAAAATTGTATCAACCCTTCATCTCTACCATTTTACATATTTTATTAGACTGTTTATTATGCTTCTAGTTCTAAATTATGAATTATTATATTTTAACATATATTTTCTTAATTCAATACAGAAATTACTCTCAACAAAATTAAATTCAATAACATTGGTGCTATTGGGCCAACAGTTTTTCTTCGCAGTGTAATAAAAACAAAATGAATAAAAATAGATAGGACTTCATTCAATTTAAAATATTTCTGAACACATAAAATAAAATATAAATCAAAGATTCATGCTTAATCAATTTATTACTAGGTAATAATAAATTGCCCACACGCAATACCGAAGATTTTCTGAACCTTGACAGGACCTCGATCAGCGAGTTTAGAAACATTGAACCAGAACCTGCTCAAGATTGACCTACCAGAAAAACAATGCTAGATGCTTTTTAGCTTGTGTCAAGTTTGATTCCTAAAGTCAAAATTTTTAGGAAGTCTAGAAGTTTAAAAAGATTTTTCTAGGCGGGAATTAAATTACTTAAAATAAATTCATTTTTATTTTTTGTAAAGTTTAAAAAGAAGCAGAAAAAATTTAAAAAAAAATTTTAAAATTAAATTAAAGTTCTTTATAATTTTAAAGTTTATATGGTGAAAAAAAGTAAGAAGAATTAAATGTTTTTAATATTCTCAAAGATTGACGGGCACAAAAACAATAATTTTTTTATCAATTCTAGAAAAATTTAAAACTTTTTCCAATAGTTTGGATAAAATTCCCTAAAAGTTCACTGAATTCCTTAACTTGTATCAACCTTGTTAATTTTTTTTATTGAATTAACGAAAGTCAATGTTACAGATTTTAAATGTTTGAATATGATTTTCTCCTTCTTTTTTTAAAGCTGCTTTTGATGCCGGGAGTGATGTCTGAAAAACTGTAAATCTTGGAATATCCCTGGAGAGTAGAGAGGCATTACTTTTCTAGTGAGAGAAAAGTAAGGCCTCATCTCCCAACCTTCTTGACTTTCAAGCAGCATCCTACTTGCGCAACTCGAAGTGGTCGTCCCGCAGATCATAGTATGATTCGATCGACTGGCTCAATGTTCAAGTATCGCGATTTCCCATGCGACCACATTGACTTTTCTCTCGTTGATTTTTCGCATATAATACCCCCAGGAATCATGATGTTAGAATTTCTTAAATTCATAGAAAAAACAAGATTTTATGTTTAAATTCAATTACATGCTCAGGGATATAATAAAATCATTTTATTATATTAATGATTTAAAAAATTTTATTTTTCAAATACAGTATTTTCTATTAGTTAAATATTCTTCATATATCTGAAATTCGTGATCATTGCGAGTAAACGAAAAACTGATAAACGTAGTGCATCAATCACGAGTCTTCTGTCATACATGATAATAAGATTAAAATAAAAAAATTATTTTTTAAAATGGTTTAGATTGGCATAATCCTTTGAATGGAAATTCAGTCAAACACAAAGTTAGCCAAAGTTCAATTCGATAAAATGACAAATCACCTAAATGAAATGTCAATTAAACTCGATTTCAGTTAAAATACAATTTATTTACATGGATTTCTGTCGCAAGAGAAACTCCAGTGAATAATTTTTAGTCACTCCGCTTCTTTTTGTATTAGTTTTCAAGTAACTTTGAAACTAGTAATAAAATGAAATGATTTTGTTATTAGCTTGAAATAAAAATTAAAAACTAAAATCATACATTTTTGTAGCTTTTTTGGCGTTGACATTAAAGAAAATAAGCTTTAAATATTCGATATAAATATGAAGAAACGTTTAGGAATACATTACGAAATACATTTCGTTAAACATACATTCACATGGACTCAAGAGGCTTCAATAAATTTTATACTGTGGCTGGTATTGCATTTAAGGATAAGTTTTCAAAGGATTTTACATGAAAATCGTAGTGAATTTCTGTTGAGAGTTTCAAGTTGCCGCTTAACGCATTCCCGTTTTCTATAGGATGCATGCAAGGTGAGATGCGATGAAACCGATATCAACCTGCTTGCTGCTGCTTCTTCTATTTCTCCACCTGTTCTCGTCTCTCCGCGTCTACTGGATGCCACTTAAACATTCATAGAAACTGCTTGCTTAGTGCGGCACGTACCTAGCGGACGTGATCTACGTCGAACAACGGCATCATGCAAGCATTGGAAAATAAAAAGCACCCATCGCAAAAGCAAAAAGAAACGGTCTAGGAGAGGGGAAGAAGAGAAGAATCTGTTTATAAATTGAAACTGCCGGTGAAGAAACTAAAAGCAAAGAATAGGAAGAATTGTCTGAATGAAGAATATCTACACGCGGGTCAGACGTGGAATTTCACAGGAAATGTGAAATTCAATTGAATAAACTTTCTCGGATTATATTGTCACTTTTACCTTTATATGTGAAGAAGAGCAACGATTTTTAAAACAATTTTTTTTCTTTTCCAAAATTTAATTTGTCTTGCGCTTTAACTTCTATTTGTATCCTCTCTGTATTGACTTCAATTTTTTATTGCAGTTTAACATCAATTTTCCTCTTCCTTTTTTGTAGGGTAAGGGGCCCCAAGGTGGCCACCCATCTTTTGAATGACTGTAATTCTTAAACGATATTATATAACATAATTAATAATATATGCCCTGAAACTATATCTCTTTAGCTAAATTTTTAGAAAACAATTTTATTTTACTAAGGAAAATAAAACTTAGTCGACTTTGGAAAAACAGCTGAAATTTTGATTTAAAGAAAAGTGGCCCCAAAGTGGCCACTGGCCACCGATCAAAAATTCACTGAAAAATTAAAAAAATAGTTGCAAACATCAATTTAACCCTTTAAGGACGGGACGGACACATTTATGAGACAAATTTTAACGGTTATTTTCTCGTAGATCAGGGGGTTACGAATCTGTACTTAGTTTTCAAAAATTCAAAATGGCGGATCCAATATGGCGGAATATTTTTTTTTTAATTTATCGGATTCCATTAATATTTCTTACTCGGGGGTTACAAACACTATTTTTTATATTCGAAAATTATAGTTTACTGTTCATTTACTTTTAAATATTTATATACTGAATAATCGAAAAATTAAGATTAGTTTTTAATAGAAAATATTTCTATTTGAAATAGTTGAATTAATTATTTTTAGCGTTTCGTGGCCAAGGGCCGAAACCCTTATAGCGAGACTTCGGTGTCCGTCTGTAGTTTTCCCTAGCAACCGTTGCCATGGCAACTGTTGCTATGGTAATGGTTGCCATGGGAACGGTTGGTTGTTATGGTAATGGTTGCTATAGTAATGGTTACCATGTCAACGGTTGCAATAGTAATGGTTACCATGGCAACGGTTGCTATAGTAATGTTTACCATGGCAACTGTTGCTATAGTAATGGCTACCATGGCAACCGTTGCTATGGTAATGGTTATCGTAGAAACGGTTGCTATGGTAACAAAAAAAACTACTAGATGTTGAGTAAAAGTAATATTTATTAATTTCTATGATACTTTTCTATTTATTAATAATTACTAATGTCCATGGGGTTTAAGATTGGTTTTATTATTTATTTATTCTTTTTATCCTTTTATGCCACGATGTAGGCCACGATGCCTTAGATGTAGGCGCATTGGGCCTGCTTCTCTCACTGACTTTTTATGTTAATTTAACGTAATTCGTTTTTCTATTCTTTGCAAATATTTCCTCATATTAAAAAATTCACGTCGTTTATTTTATAGTTCAATATTTGTCCGCAAGGTAGCAAGACTTCGAATGTCTCACTAATAAGACGCGTTGCAGAGTATATGTTATTAATTATTTGCATTTAAATCGAATACATAGGATATTTTTAGAGTGTTTCATTCTCTGATTTTCTTAAGTTCTTTCTTTTGAAATTTTTCTGATATTTTTTTTGTTTTTGTTATATTGGATCCGCAATTTTGAATTTCAAAAATTGGACTTCAGATTTGTAATCAGCGACCCTAAATACCTCTGGGTAAGGAATATTAATCGAATCCGATAAATTTAAAAAAAATATTCCGCCATATTGGATCAGAATCAGTTGCAAACTCTGTTTTTTGATTATAAAAAGCAATTATAAAATTTTGTTAATTATTTATCCTATTTTATACAATAAAAACTAAATTATTTTATTATTCATCATAAAATTTTCCAAATTGATAAAATTTAAATTTTCCATAATATATTTTGATAAATATTACATAGTAAAACAATTCAAAAGTGATTTTACATAAAAACGCATGGTGGCCACCTTGGGGCCAAAAAAGTGGCCACTTTTTACTATTTTACTAATTAATATCATTTGATATGTTGCAATTTAAACAAAAACTAACCAATTTTTTTTAACTAATTTCAATAATTTCATTAAACTCTTCAAATAACTGAAACATTTTAAAGTTTGTAAAATATTGTTCTCAGAATGTATAAAGCTTTGAATAAAAACTTTGTATTGATATTTGAAACTTCTAAATAGAACTTTACTTTAAGTTTTTAACAATTATTGGACAATGTTGGAAGATAAATAATTCCTACAGGGAAATTTTAGTAAAAGTTTTTCATTTTTAAATTGTATTTCTCACTAAATGATATACAACAAGTCTGACAACTTTATAGTACTAATGTTTCAAATAAAGTTATAAAATTACTTTTGTATCGTTAAAATATATTGAGTTAATATTGTCAATTTTTTTCTAAATTTAATAAATCAATCTTTAACGTCTGAGTTTATTATTCAAATTGTAGAAAAATAATAAAAAAAATACATAAGACAAGTTGTTTTTAATAAAAATTTGCTGCAACTTTTTGAAATCTAAATAATTTTCTCATTTGGGAGTCTATAAAAATAATACAAAAAAAAATCAAAAATTAGGAATATATATATATATATATATATATATATATATATATATATATATATATATATATATATATATATATATATATATATATAAAATGTTTACTAATATTAATAACATATTTTATTTTTCACGTTAAATATGACAATATACGTACTATGGGATTGTCAAAATATACACTCTAAATCTGAATCAGTGAAAATTTCACTGATTTCAATTCAGTGGCCCAGGTTTCTTTGATGAATCAGTGGAATTTCACTGACAATCAGTGGTTTTTACTGATTCTCAGTGAAATCCGACTGATGAATTAAAGAAAACTGGGCCACTGAATTGAAATCAGTGAAATTTTCACTGATTCAGATTTAGAGTGTAGACATTAAAATATTAATGCAAAAATTGTTTGTAAACATCTGTAATTTGTTAATTTTTGGAAATATTGTTAGATATCCCATTTGAAAAAGCGATTCCAGAGCCATAAGAAATTTCTATTGTTACATTTCTTAAATTGCGTTTTAACATTTAAAAATAATTCCAAACTTCAAGTATTGTGCATTTGATCCTTAAAATTTGAACAAGTTTTTTCCAAAATGACCATTTTTAAAGTCAGTGAACATCTTTACTCGAAAACCATTGTACCAATCTTGACAAGATTTGGTACACTTTTTTAACACAAAAATTATTTTTAACAAATAATTATTCTTACAACCAAATGCACTTCATTTTTTGATTTCAGCTAATACGCTAATTAATGATGATGTTCACAGCAAATCATGTTTTTTAGAAATCGTCTTCGAAAATACTTCGTCAGCGTCATAAATTTTAATATTTTTAAAAAAAAATTTTACAGAATCCTCTTCAAATACTAACTAACAATATGCAAAAGAATTGAACTCCATAAGTTCCTTACAAAAATTAGGTAGTGAATAATAAACAGAGACGAAACACAACAAAAATAAAAACAAAAATTTCCCCCTTATTCATTTTTGCAAAATGTATGTAAATACTTATATTTTGAGACATGAATGTCGGAGAAAAATTTGCATAAATTAAATAGAATGTTTTTTTCAAAATCTTTTACTGAATTTTTTTGCTCGGTGAAACAGTATTGTCAAATAATTTACATTATCAGGAGCTTATGAATGTATGATGATGCATAATACTTAGTGTACGAACAGCTGGAGTACCTGTATTGCCATATATAGGCGTCGGAGTCTTGAGTTATTCATGTGGAAGCCGCAAACCGTCCACCACTCTGCAATACGGCAACGAGTAAAAGAGAAAGTGCACGGTGCGAGAGAAAGAGGCGCTAGATAGAGGGTAGGAGTAAAAAGGAAGAGGCCCCCGGAGGCAAAAGCGGTAAATCAAAGAGCCGAAAGCTCTTCCGACAGAGTCGGGATTTTCTTTGAATTTGAGCTTTTCTCGATAGTCCCAATAGCGTCAGTGAGGAATTTACTGCAAACCACGATTTTAAATCCAACACGCAACACAGAAAGTTTTGCTATTTTGTTTTTTTACGCCAACAACAATAATACCACTACAGTATTCTTCTTCATTCAGCAAAGTGTTTTATAACCCCGTCCCTTTCCCCTTCTTCTCTATAAACTGAAAAATCTCAGTCCTCATTTGCATCAAGAGGAGAAATGTAAACGAGACAGTTCACTTCGATTTCCAATGGAATCAATTACGGTACACGTGACTTTATTTTGAATTACTGATTACATTACTCAATACAATTCAACACGTATAATATTTTTCCTGTGAGTGCTTAAATTTAACGCCACTGCAATTTTATTTACCGTAAAATTCATAATTTTATGAATAAATTCAATGAATTTATTATAACTGATTAAGTAATTTGTCAAAATACAAGAGATCATTTAAGAGGAATTACTCGTTTTTTTACTAGTATAATTATGCAAATACTTATAATTACAACCCAAGTAGCACATAATATTACTGTAATATTAAAATGTCCGTCTGATGGTGATATTACGGTAATATTAAGTAAAGTTTATAAAATTCTTCTTATACAGAATCTTGCGATCTTTGTTTGTAACATTACTGTGACCTTATTGTGTAATATTAAGTGCCATTACTGTAACACTATTGCAACAGCCCAATAATATTACTATTCAATGTCACTGTTACATTACTTAGAATAGGGTAAGTCCGAGTGAGAGTAACGACAAATAAAATAAAATATTTTCAAAGAAACAATCTCAAAATTTACATTTTCTAAAAAGTGCATTTGGCCATCTCTCCCGGAATGCCCGGGAGAGATGGCCAATACTTATAATTTTTTACTTCTATCTTAAGCTTAATTTTAAATCATTCAAATTAATTTTCTTTTATTCTGGTCACATTTTAAACATTTATCATGGGATTCAGTGCTGTTTTCATGTAGCCAAAAATTTCAAATACTACACTGAATCCAATCTTTAATCAATGTCGTTTGATTGCAACTTTCGACTCAACCTACAAAAAGATTTCCATTTCTGGTGTCAATTAGATCAAATATTTTGTTCTTAGACATTTTTAATTTGTTTTTCTTTAATATTTCTTAAGTATCTAACATAAACATAAAAAATTTTAAATAAAAGTCATTAATGGATATTTCACCCAATAATACATGACAAAAGTAAAAATCAAAATATTAAGTAGGGGAGAATAGGTGCGGTTGTTACGCTGTGCAGTTGTTACAAATGGAATATCTCAGAAACAGTGAATTATAGAGATGGAGTTCAAAAGGGAAAAATGTTTAGTTTTTATGTACGAACTTGCTGCAATATGTTTAAAAATTATATGCAAGCTTTACAAGTAAAAAGTAGGGACATTGGATTTTAGAGGCTAAAAGTAAATATTTCTCTGTTTGGTATTTTTTAAATAATTAATAGATCTTTATACTTAACAAAGTAAATTTTTGAATATCAATTCTATGAGGATTAAGCTTCAAAAAACTGCCTTGGTTGTCCATATTTAGTGTATACTTTTTAGAGTTGTGCAAAAAGCTTGAGGCTACTCGATCGAGCTTTTTCGAGCTTTTCATTTTTCGAGCCGAGCCGAGCCGAGCCTAATCAGTTCGAGTTCGAGCCGAGCTGTGTACAAAGCTCGAATAGTTTCGAGTACTCGAACGTTTCAAGTACTCGAGTTAATTCGAGTACTCGAGGGAATTCAAGTACTCAATTTAATTCGAGTACTCGAATTTTTTCGAGCTTTTGAGTAAATTTGAGTTTTAGAGAAAATTCATATATTTTTTGCATATATTATATTTAGCAAATAGAAATACACTTTGAAATTAAAGATTTCTTTACTTTATTTATTCAGTAATTCGAATAAATTCGAAATTTTCAACTTATTAATAGTTTTTTTAGTAAGTCAAAAGCTCGAATCCATTCGAGTACTCGAATTTTTCGAGTACTTGATTTCACTCAAGCACTCGAGTGACTTCGAGTACTCGAATTCAATTGAGTGCTTTAATTTAATCGAGTATTCGATACATCGAGCCGGCTTCACTGCAAAAAGAGGTGTCTTGATTGGAGACATTTTTGGTGTCTAAGACACCAAAAACGTCTCCACCCAAGACACCTCTTTTTGCAGTGATTGGGCTTGGCTCGGCTCGGCTCAAGAAAATTTCGGCTTGGCTCGGCTCGACATTTTGAGCTTTTTGCACATCTCTAATACTTTTTTAATAAAGTGATTTATTGTAAAAAATTTACCTGTTGTGCAGTTGTTACAAGTGATGATAAGAACGGATATTTTTTCCAATATTTAGCAGATTCGTTTTAAATGTAAAATGTTTGTCAAATATGTAATCACACTCATTTTTTACGAAAAATCTCATGTTTTTTCTAAATTCGACTTCAAAATGATAAAAAATAACTTTTTTCATTTTGAAACAATATTAATGCTGCCATCTCTATGGATTTGTCACGTACTATTACATTGAGCTAAAAATTATGAATAATTAGTAAAAATTGTTATAAAAAATTATTTGTCTTCAATTAAAAAATATTATAGATGCCCTGGCAAATGTATAAAATCAGTTTTCAAGCAAAATCGCTCAAGAATTGCTTAGAACTGCTTAGAGGACGATTTTTGGTTCAAATCAATGAAAAATAATGAAATAGACTATTGCCAATAAAAGTAAATCGGTTTTTCAGTTGATTTGAGCAAGAATGAAGTTAAATAACACAGGCACACAAAAAAATAAAAAAGTCAAAACCCTTAGGCCACACCCCCCTATCCCCATGTTTTTGGGGTCGCTGAAACCGAATATGACCATGAAAATTTTTTTTCATCGGCCATTTTTCCGCTACCACCCCCTTACACCTGCTCCCGGGGGTTGGAATTTCAATTTAAAAAAAAGTAGAGTAGCGTGTCTATTCCTATGTTTTTTGGGTCGCTAAAACCAAAAAAGACTACCAAAAACAAATTCTTCCCTCCCTTAACCCCCTATAACCTTTTTAACACCCCTAGCGTGGGGATTGAAATTAGAATTTTCACGAAAAGTCGAGTGCGGTGTCTAAACCTACGTTTTTTGGGTCGCTGAAACCAAAAAAGACTATCAAAATCAAATCCTTTTCACCCTCAACCCCCTACAACCCCTTTAACACCCCCAGGGGTGACTCGACTTTAAGTCAAAATTTAAATTGCAACCTCTACTCAAGGAGTGTTAAGGGAGTTGTAGGAGGTTAAGGGAGAGAAGAATTTGTTTTTGGTAGTCTTTTTTGGTTTCAGCGACCCAAAAAACGCAGGTTTAGACACCGCACTCGATTTTTCGTGAAAATTCGAATTTCAATCCCTACGCTAGGGGTGTTAAAAGGGTTGTAGGGGGTTAAGGTAGGGAAGAATTTATTTTTGGTAGTCTTTTTTGGTTTTAGCGACCCAAAAAACATAGGAATAGACACCCTACTCGACTTTTTTTAAACTGAAATTCCAACCCCCGGGAGCAGGTGTAAGGGGATGGTAGCGGGAAAATGGCCGATGAAAAAAATTTTTCATGATCATATTTGGTTTTAGCGACCTAAAAAACATGGGAATAGGGGGGTGTGACCTCTGGGTTTTGACTTTTTTTTTGTGCCTGTGTTATTTAATGATTAATAATTATATTATTTATTAGGACAAACTAATTGTACATTGTTTTTATAGTACAGGTGGAACAAAGATTTCTCAATAGCCCCTGTACTAATTGTGTTATGTGTATAAATGTAGTGTAAAAAATATATACTCCAGGTGGAACAAAGATTTCTCAATAGCCCCTGGATATTAATATAAAGGCCAGTTTCACCAACTCCGATTAAAAGTTAATCAACGATTAAAGTCATTTTAACCGCCCATGATTGGTCTGTTAAGGATTTAATCATTGATTAACTTTTAATCGGAGTTAGTAAAACTGGCCCTAAGTGTATTACCTTTGTTAATTGCTTTCAAAATGAGAGAGCGACGCTTTCATTACACAGTAAAAAGAAAATCTTATTTTAAGGCACGAAAGCTGCCTCAAATTAAGATGCAACATTTTTAAGACAGTCAGTGTTGAATTTACGCACGTTTTTCGTATCCTTTAACATTATAGCAGACAGTGTTGAATTTAAGGCAGCTCTTAAATTAAGATTTACTTTTTACTGTGTATCAGAGTTTATATAGTCACGATATATCCACCCCCAGATTCACAATTTTTGTGTAAATTTCAAAATCTAGATTAGTGTACGTAAAACTCTTTCGTTTGATTGACTAATTCAGAGCTTTCCCCTACCCTTTAGGAACGCTAATTTTTGCCATGCATTTCTTACCGCCAATTTTGTCCCAGTCTTTGCTTTTTGGAAAGCGTCTAATTTTTCTCGCCAATAGTATTTAAATTTTCAAATGAGGATAGAGATCTATTTTCTCTCTTTCTGGTCGCCAACGTGTCTAATGTTTTCCGAGAACAATGCCATTGTTTAGCTGTCAATCACTTTTCTCTATGAATTTATTTTATTTCTTTTAATTTAAATAATTCTTTAAATAATAAACTTATAATTATTTTAAATTTTCCTAATAATATCTACTAATTTTTAGCTATTTATTGATATAAATTTTACTATTACTTTATTTATTATAACTTATCTCCATTAAATAATTTAATAATTTAATTAACAAAAATAATATTATTTATATAAAACAAAATATACAGTTTAAATAGAAAATTAACATTATGTTAAATTTTTAAAATTTATTTTTATAATATTTATTCTAATTCAAAATTAATTTTATACTTTTAAAATATTAAATTTTCTTTTCTCTCTCTTAACCTTGGCCTTGAGTCAGCTGAGCCTTTTTCATATTGAGGTGTATATCTCAGTACATTTGTACTCAATTGACCTTATTTTGAATTTCTTATACTTTAACTTGCACTGAAATTATACTTCTTATTGTCAAAATTCTATTTTATTATTTTATTTAAGAAATTTTACTTATAATCATTAAATTTTTAATTTTCACTATTGAAATACCATTTCAGTAGTTTACATTTCTTTATTGTACGATTTTTCTATTAATTTTTAAGTTTTATGAATTAAATAAATTTACTTATATTTATACTACTCATATAACTGAAGTGTCTCATTACAGTCTACAACTAATTACAATCTTTTCCTTTTTATGTCTTTTCAATATAAAATACCGTCTAATCGGAGGTACTGAATTAATAGTACACTTAAAAAGGGGATCCTCTACTTTTCAAAAATAATAATTATTTTTTGAAGAATTTAACGTTTATCTTGGGTTGAATAAATATTAAGTCTTTTAATTTAACTTATCGAAAATTACTTTCGATACAGTTAAGCCTGAATTCGCTTAATATATACATTTTCTTTAATAATATTAATCAGAATAATCGAATTCATACTTAATAAACTGGTGGCAGCGGTGGGATTTTTTTTTATATTTTATTGAAAGTATAAAAATTTATACAGGTTGAAAATAGTTATTTTTCTAAGTAAATATTTTTTAATATAAGGATTGAATATAAATAAAATAAGTAAATTGTTCATTATAAAAAAAATTAAAAATTTTTTTTTAAAATAAATATTTAAGTTTTAAATAAGAAAACCAAATAAATTTTTTTGACTTATAAAAATCAATTTACTAAATATTAATGAATAACAATTATTGGCATAAATTGAGATAAATATACCTTAAGCCATCAAAAAAATATAAAATAATTTCGAGATTGAGGAAGAATGCTGACGAGTTAAACGGGGTAGAATTTTAAAGTAAAGGTTGGTCATAACCAGCAAGAATTAAAGGGAACAATATATATAAATTTATCTCTAACAAAACTGGTGTCATTTTTTATTTTAAAAAAATTTAATAAATTAGTATTTATTTGAAATTATTTTGAATAAAATTGATAAATATATATTTTTCTTAGTTAAATGTTTCTTTAAATTCAAAAAACAATTCATAAATTGATACAGTATAAAAAATGCAAAAAATTTATTTTTATTAAGTATTTATTTAGCATTAACCATTTCTATTATAAACATTATGAAACAGTTCCATTTAAATATTAGTTAAACAAATCAATAACTATTCATTGCTTATGTTTTAAATATATTAAAGCAAAATGATATCAGTGTATGAAGTAATGTTACGGGAAGACCGCATAGAGAGATGGAAATCGGAGGGGTATAATTTTGAAGTAAGAAATCATAAAAATAATGTTAGAGATCAATGCTACACAAATCAATACCAAAATAATTATAACATTAGGCAGGATGGTCACAGGATAAAAGAAAGTGATTATGATCGAGATTTTAATTACTTTAATTACATTAAACCACAAATAAATTATGAGAATCGGTACATGCACCAAGATGCGAAAAACCAACGTAACGTGTATGAACTAGATGCATCGAATACATATGGACAACCAAGTAACCCACAGCGGCGAAGAGGGAACCAACGAAAAAGGCAACGATTTGATAGAAGGCATCATGGTCATAATGAATTTAATAACCAAAATAGGAACACGAATTTTGACGAACATTGTCAAAATATTGACATGACATCGGAAGGTTATGGAAGAGAAAATTTTTACAACAGGGATCAGAATTTGCAAGAATATAACATTGAATCCAGAAATTTACAGCACAGATTTATCGAAGAAGAAGAAAGTTTTTTTCTCAGAGACGAATGTAGAAGATACAACAACATACAGGATGATTACGGAAGAGAGGAACATAGAGAGTATAGATGCACTAACTATGATAAATCGTATATGAACTGTGAGAAACCACATTTTGTAAATGACAATTTTGAAACAAATGATTTCATAGAAACCAGATCTAAAAGTAAAAAAACATATGATCATGATTTCATAATACCACCAATTATATTTAAGGATTCGACCAGAAACCAAAACCTTTTAAAGGATAAGAAACAATTGGATCATAATGAATCACACTCCGTAACTGAACCACATCTTCAAACAGAAGACGAAAAATCAAGTGACGAGAAAGTAAATCATAATCCAGAGGAACCTTCAGAAAAAGAACAAACGGCGTTGTATATGAATCTCATTATAGATACTACCGAAGAGAATATCAGTATCAATAAAAAACTTCCAGACAATAAAGTAGTAGATAGAATCAGGGATTGTATTATAAAAGTGGATTTGATGAAAGTGAAAAACCAAAATTATTTTCTGGACAACAAAATGTTTGAAGGCGGTAAAAAAAATAAAGAGGAGACTTCAGAAAATACTGATTCGAAAAGAAGCAAATCTGCAAAGGAGTTAGAGAAAAGAAACCAATTAAAAAATTATACCTATCCTCATAAGGAAACTTCTTACTAAAAAATTATATTTTGAAATCTAAAGTTATCCATGAACTAAATGAAATAAAATCATATCAAAAAAGAAATAAACAAATAATTGAGAAGAGTGAAGAACTTTTAAATAATGAACAGACTAATCCTAAGAATATCACAGTCATAGATAGTTCATATTCAATAATAGAAAAAACGAAATAAAAATGAAGAAGTATACAAATTCGAAAAGAAAACAGGTACTATAAACATGGAGAAGAAAAAGAAGACAATGACATTAAACACTCTTACTCAGCAAAATTTTTGCACAACAGGATTATTGCCATGCATACAGAAGAACATTTTTGTCAACCTGAAATTCAAAAGTTGATGTCAGAGGATGAAAATGGATTATTTTAGTGAAAGCAATTATTGAGGAAAAATAAATTCATTTGGTCCAATACAAAAGGATGAATCTTAGTCGAAATTTAAAGGACAAGTTAAATGTGCATATTATTTTCAAGAAAATAAAATGTTATGAAGCAAAACACCAAAAATACTAGAAACAAAACTTAGCTCCAACAGGTTGGGTTTCGGTTAAGCATAAGAAAGCTTCAATTTTTTTATTTTGCTATAAATATCATAAACGAACTATATAATAATCGTTTAATTAAAAATAAAGGGTACATATAAAAAACATAATAGTAAACATAGAACATAGAAAAAAGTGTATCATAGCTTATTTTACTTATTGCTTCATTAAATGGGATATAGAATAGAGCTGTGCAAAATTCGAACCGAACCGAGTTTTGTTCGGTTTGGGGCGCCGAAATGTCGAATGTCGAATATTCGACATCCGAACTGGGCTAGTTCGAATGTCGAATATTCGACATCCGAACTGGGCTAGTTCGAATGTCGAATATTCGACATTCGAACTGAGCGACTGAAATGTCGAATTTTAGAATTCGACATTTTAGCGTACTAAAACCGAACACAACTCGGTTCGGTTCGAATTTTGTAGTAACTCGAATGTCGAATATTCGACATCCGAACTGGGCTAGTTCGAATGTCGGTTTTTCGACATTCGAACTAGGCTAGTTCGAATGTCAAATTTTCGACATTCGAACTAGGTGAAAAAATTCGAACAGTTCGGTTCGAATTATTTTGCACAGCTCTAATATAGAGTTTAAATGGGTTTTTCTCAATGTTACAAGGGATGCACTTAGAGTTATTAAGTGACGCACATAGTAACGGAAAATAAATACATAGGTATAACTACAAAATATGCATGCTTTATAAATGTTTACTATATCAGAAATAGGGTTTTTTGGTAAAATTTTATAGATTTTAAATGTTGTAAGTGTTATATAATAGGTAAATTTTATTGAATATCGTTTGTCAGAAAAAAAGATCACAGCATAAAAAATTAACAATATAAATAAAATTACTTGTAAATATTCGGTTTGCTTCTATAGATAAACATGAACCTTACTTCATAAAAACATTAATGTTAAAAAAGAAAGGGTAAAACTAGATTCCAATTTTTAGCAGTATTGACAAATAAACTCAAATTACAACTTATTTAAAACATTTGTCCTTATAAAATAATATTCATTAAGGATTTTTCTCTATTCACATCAGATTATATTAAATTCTTGCCTAAAAATGTTTAATAAAAATATTAACATTAAAAGTCTTACATTTCACTTTATCTTTTACAAGGAAATATCGAATACATATTTATTGAATAACCACCGAAATATGAAGCTGAATCACTAATAAAACAAATGACATTTACGCTCTAATCAAATTATGCTTCTGACTATTTCATAAAATGCAAATATCTGCAAATAATACTTTAAGAGCATTCTTTAATACAACACAGCACTAAAACAAATAAGCCTCAAAGTTATCGAAAATTACTTTCGATACAGTTAACAGGCTTCGCACTCAATTATGAGTTTAAAAAAAGTAGGAAAAAGTAGCCTCGACGACAAAAAAAAGTAGGAAATAGTAGCCTAGATGACCAAAAAAAAGCTGGAAATAGTAGCCTCGGTGACAAAAAAAAAGTCGTATACATACATATATTGACCGTGAAAAACCGGGAATATGCCAGAAATTTTATTCCAAACCAGGAATTTTCTCACCAAATTAGAAAAAATTTTATTATTTTAATTTGTGTTCAAAAAATCGCTTTTTATTTCAATTTTTGTAGATATTTATACTGTTCTCTAAATTTAAAATAAAATTTAAATAGTTAAAAACAATTAATTTGATAGTAAAAAATCAGTCACTGATTTAAATATAGTTTGTAAATAAATAATTAAAAAAAATTATCGAATTATAAGAAAATTCGTGAAATACAACTGAAAATAGTAACATTTATTAAAGAATTTCATTAAAAACTTTTAACAAATCGAATTTTCAAAGTAGGGGAGACTGGGGTAAACCCGCTCACTTTTTTTCAGATCGGCTAAAATCTAGGAAATTATTCTCTAAATCCAA
Source organism: Leptopilina heterotoma (assembly GCF_015476425.1). NCBI lineage: Eukaryota > Metazoa > Arthropoda > Insecta > Hymenoptera > Figitidae > Leptopilina > Leptopilina heterotoma. Next base: position 3,000,193 of record NW_025110946.1, on the reverse strand, counting down.
GTTAATTTATATCATTTGAAAGCTTATGATTTCTACTAAAAAAATAAAAAAGAGTTTTTGATTTATCTTTTTTAGTTTTACTTAGAGAAACTTTTTAATAAACATATACCAAATTTCAAAATCACAATTTTCCAGGGTAAACCCGCTCACTTTATCTTTTCAAGACGGAATCGTTTTATTTTTTAAATATTAAAGTTCGTCTTATTTTCGTCTTAAGTATGATTTATTATTGATAATTTATAAGTTATATAAACAATTCTATAAACAACAAATTGGTTTAATAAATAATGAACATAGATTTCATGAATTACAACTATGGATGTATTCCTCACATTTCAGAATAAATTTAATTAAATCTTTTTAAAATAAGACAAAACTATATATGTACTTCGAAGAAGGACATCCAATGTCAACAAAAAAAATTTGCCAGATAAATTAATACTCAAAATTAATGATCGAAAAACTTAAAAATCCAAAATACGTTTTTTTTCTGACACCTCTAAAAACATTTGATCGTCTCTGATTCTATGTTGAATTCATGAAACTAAACGAAAGTTCGTTAATATAAGTTGAATGTTAAGTACTATTCACAGTTCCAATATTTCCATCTTAAGTTGAGTTCATAGCGTCAAATCGCTAGTAAGCGGGTTTACCCTGTGCGCGGGTTTACCCCAGTCTCCCCTATTTTAATTTAATAATCGATAAATAATTAAATTTTATAAGGAGTCACATTCTAATGTATTCATGTTTCTTGGTGCGAAGATTAATACATAATTAAAATTTTTATTAGTTAATTTAAAAAAAGAAAAACACTTTAAAATTTTTAATAAATTTAAATTTTTGTAAAGTTTTTTTGAAAATTTTAAAAAATAAGATTTTTTAAATTTTTTAATTCTGTTGTTTCAAGATAATTGAATTATTATAAACAAATGATAGAAAATTTTTTATATGATTGACATTTCTTTACAATCTATTGAAAATAATTTACTTCCTTTAAAGAATTTTATTTAAATTTTTCCAAAATAATCCAGGGAATTTAGTCACTGTAATTATAATTTTATTTTTAAAAATTTCTTCGCATTACATTCAATTATTTTCATAAATAGTAAAACTTGAAAAATGTAATTATTCTTAAAAATTTTATTAAAATTCGTCGAAAGAATTCAATTATTTCTAGAAACTGTAAAAAAATTCTTCTCAAGAATTCAATTATTTCCATAAATAGAAACATTCTTCAGATTTATTAAATTCTTTTGAATATTTTTTTTAAAAAATATTCTTCACAATAATTCAACTATTATTATAAATTTCCATAAAATTCTAAAAAAAACAATTCAATGTTTTTAAAAAGTAATGAAATTCTTCACAAAAATTCAATTATTTTTAAAAAATATAAAAAAAACTGTCAACATTTTAATATATCTTTAAAAATGAATAGCAAAATTCTTCGATAAAATTAAATTAATTTCAGGAATTTTAATAAAATTCACTGTAAAAGTTCCATTCTTTCTATAAATAACAATAATTCAATTATATTCACCACAAGAATTCAATTATTTTCAAAATGTTTTCTTAATTCAATAATTAAAAATAGAAATAAATAAATAGAATAATTAAAAATAGAGTTTTTCTAATTGAGGAGCCGGGAAAAAGAATTCGCCGAGCGCTCCACTGCACACGCTATTGCTAGTCAAGCGACCCAAAATGTTAAAAAAATTGAAATTCGAAATTTTGATTTTTAAATTATACTTTTTTGTAGAAAACAGAAATGCGCATCTTTTTTTCCTTTGACTTTTTTTTATAGGATAAAAACTGTAGATAATAAATGGAAAAAACTAAAAAATTTTTTTTTACCAATTTAATTAAATTTTGTAACATAAATCGTCGTATCTTTGACAAATATTAATGAAATCACTTTATATTTGGTACGCACACTTATTAGGGTACATAGAAGACTACGAAATAAAAAAAAATTGAAAAATCATTAATTTGTTAATACTTAATAACAATTAATTGTAAATAGTGAACGGTCGGTAATAGGGTTTTCTTACCTTTGGCGAAAAAAAGTCTGTGGGGAACTTTGAAGTTGAAAAAACTTTCAGTGAGACATTTGTTTATTATAATATAAGGAAGTTTTCTGGAAATTTGCAAACTAATTCATTCACAAGTTTCGAAAATATAAGCGTTTTTCGAAAAAGCGGGTGACGCGCTACCGCGTCTACACGTGGGGAATGATTCAAAGCAATTCGAATGAACGCAAATGAACGTGGAACGATGTTTTATTACTTATTACTTCAATTTAAAACAATAGTTTAAATATACATTTATAATTAATGTTATTTTTATTTTACTTTAAAATTCAAAATTTTAGAAGTACAATAATTTTTAAAAAAGTGAAATATTTGTTCTGCAGTTTCATTGTTGTCTTGACCTTGAGCCGTCCTTCAAATGTAAACAGACCATTTTAACCGTTTATTTTTTATTTTTCGGGACGTTTATAGTGAAAAAATAGTACAACAAATAAAAAATATATATATAAAACTATTAGCGTATTTTAAATAAAATGTGTGACAGGGTGAGTGTATAAATGTTGGCAGAAAATATTTTTTTCTTAATTTGAAAATACTTAGACAAAAAAACTGTTAGAATATTATATTTAATTTTTTTCCTTTATTGGTCAAATTAATGTTTTAAAGTTTTTACTTTCTTTTATTATTTAATAATTTCTATAAATTACAATTATAACCCTTCCTGAATTTAATTATTTTTTACAATTTTCAACTAAACTTCATCTCAGAATCAATTAATTTAAATAATTTTCCAAAAGTTCTTTTAGAATTCAATTATTTAAATACAAAAACTAAATTTTTTATCATAATTGTAATTATACAAATATAATAGTTTTTCAATTTTAAAAAATTTCCAAACCATCAAAATTTAGTAAAATCTATTAAAAATAATTTATTATTTTATTATTATAAATTTAAAAAATTTAATTGGCAATATTTCAAACTTAACATACAATATTTTATTTAAAACCTCTTTAAATTAGTTAAGTAATGAAACAGCCCTGAACGTTCCACGTTCATTCGAGATGCTTTGAATTATACTCCACGTGTAGACGCGGTTGCGCGTCACCCGCTTTTTCGAAAAACGCTTATATTTTCGAAACTTGTGAATGAATTAGTTTGTAAATTTCCAAAAAACTTCCTTATATTATAATAAACAAATGTCTCACTGAAAGTTTTTTCAACTTCAAAGTTCCTCACAGACTTTTTTTTGTCAAAGGTAAGAAAACCCTATTACCGACCGTTCACTATTTACAATTAATTGTTATTAACAAATTAATGATTTTTCAATTTTTTTTTATTTCGTAGTCTTCTATGTACCCTAATAAGTGTGCATACCAAATATAAAGTGATTTCATTAATATTTGTCAAAGATACGACGATTAATGTTTCAAAATTTAATTAAATTGGTAAAAAAAAATTTTTTAGTTTTTTCCATTTATTATCTACAGTTTTTATCCTATAAAAAAAAGTCAAAGGAAAAAAAGATGCGCATTTCTGTTTTCTACAAAAAAGTATAATTTAAAAATCAAAATTTCGAATTTCAATTTTTTTAACATTTTGGGTCGCTTGACTAGCAATAGCGTGTGCAGTGGAGCGCTCGGCGAGTTCTTCTTCCCGGCTCCTCAATTCAATTATTTCCATAAATAGAAAAATTTTTCAGATTTACTAAATTCTTTTGAATATTATTTTTGAAAAATATTCTTCACAAGAATTCAATTCTTTTGGTAAATTTCCATAAAATTCTTAAAAAAACAATTCAATTATTTCAAAAGTAATAAAATTCTTCGCAAAAATTCAATTATGTTTAAAATTTTTTTTGAAATTCTCCTCGGAATTTCAATTATCTTTATAAATAATTAAATTGTTCTCTACAATTCAATTATTTTCTAAAATTTTAATAAAATTCTACGTAAACATTTAATTATTTTCATAAATATTTTATAACATCCTTTGGAAGGATTTAAATACTTTTATAAATAGTAAAATTCTTTGCAGACATTCAATTAGTTTTCAATAAATTTTAATAAAATTGAATTAATCAAATTTTCAATTATAATTATGAACAGACAAGGTTTTTTTTAAATTGAAAAAATTCTTTGTTTAATTGAATTATTTTTCAAATTTTTGATTAAAATTATTTAAAAAAACATTATTTTAAAAAAATGTAAAGAAACTCTTCAAAACAATGTAATTATTCATAGAAAATCTAATACAAATTTTTGAAACCATTTGTAGATTTATTTATGTTCGAAATCAAATAAATTTAAATTTGATAAGAAAATAAAACCGGGAAAAATTAGAACAAAGCCGGGAAAATCGGTAATTTAGAGTTATCATTTGCAAGAAAATCGAAACACAATTTATAATCAGTCACTGTTGATAGAATAAATGTCGATAAAATTATTCCCTAATATCTTATTGACCGTCGTTTTTTATTAACGATTTTAGTTTTTAACACGTTTCTTAAATGGAAATTTGAAAACTAAAAATCTAAATTTGACTATTTGTTGAGAAAAGTAGCTTTTAGTAGCATTAGGCTAAAAAAAGTAGCCAAAAAGTAGCCTTTTGTCAAAAAAGTAGCAAATAGTAGATTTTAGTAGAAGAGTGCGAAGCCTGAGTTAAGCCTGAATTCGCTTAATATATAGATTTTCTTTAATAATATTAATCAGAATAATCGAATTCATACTTAACACCATGTCTAAAAAATCAAAGTTATTTTTTTACTTATTTCACCCCCATTTTTTGAAAAAAATTTAATTTTTTTTATTTTATGGATATGGTTCTTGTAGTGCACATTACAAGCTTTAATTTAAGACCTTGCGGAAGTCTCTAACACGTCAGGTTAAAAAGAAAAAAAATGTTGAAAATCCTCAAAAAAGCGTTTTTGGTGTCTTTACCCCCACTTTTCTCAAAATCCTGACGTGATGGACAATTTTGGAAGTGGGGATCGTGTTCAGCGTCCAAAAATACATAGGAAACCATTCGGATATCTCATAAAAAAGTAAGTCTTTTTTTGTTGACCTGTGTTATTAACAATTATTAACCCTTTAACGACCAAATGTGCTGATATTTAACTTCTACTTCAAGCTCTTAATATTAGACGAAAAAAATTATTAAAAATTCTGCAATCACATATCCATATGTTTTTGGGGTCGCTCTTTCAAATGGCATTATCAAAATTTCAAAAAAGTGACATTTACCCCCTATTTTTTTTCAAAAATACTAAAAAAATAAAAAATTTTGGAAAGTAATTTTTTTTAAAATCCAATTTTAGTTGTAATATTGATTTTTCCGGGTCACCTAAGATATACAAAACGTGTTCCCGATAGTTCTAGTTTAAAAATATGCTTCGCGTTTTAAGATTTTTTGTCTTTTATAATTCAAAATGGCGCCTGAAAATAATTTTTTTTTCAAAAATTAACATAGGATGGACGACAAAATTAAGACTTCATCGTATTGGCTTGAAACTTATTACTCAGGGGTTTTCAGGGTCTCCAATTAAGAATCTAAATTAAGATTTACAAAATGCAATATGGCGGATTTAATATGTCGGACAGGAAAATTAAAAATCTTCTGAATTCGCTTGAAACTCGTTACTCGGGGGTTTTTTGGGTCGGTGATTATGAATATTAAAAAAATGTTAGGACACCTATAAATGTTTTTCCATAATTTTGTAGAGTTTTTTTAGACGCATCTTTTGAGCCCTAATTGAACATTTTTCGTCCATATTAACCGGAGTTATTAAACTTTTAAAAATCAAAAATTTTGGAAAATAAGACTTTTTTGAAAATACTGTATTGTTATATTATTGGTAAAAATATTTTCTGAGAAGGGTGTATATGAAATTATCTTAAAATGTTATAATACAATAATTATAATAATTAATACAATATAATTTGTATACAATAAATATAATTATCATAATATATACAATTATTAATCTATTATTTTTAAGTAATATTACATTTTGTAATTAATTATACATTATCATTCAGAATTTTCAGAAAAATTCGTAATGTAATTTAAGAGAAATTATTTGTGATCTAGCGTGACTGTGATGTAATTTTATCCGAATCGCGTTCCCAAGGTCCATGGATCGATCTCTCGTGGAGACGAGATTTATAAGTTATAATTTCAAATGTTTTGTGTATAAAGTTAGTTAATAATGTAAAGTAAAATGCATATTTCAATAATGAATCAGTTTAAATAAAAAAAATAAAACATATCTCACTTACACCTTATACTGCAATAAATTTACATCATTTAGTCTTTTGTAGTTAAGAATAATTTCATACTTATAAAACTGGAATAGGGCAGTATCGTCGGTTTCCAAAAATTATGTATCGCGATGGAATATTCATACATGGATGATAGCAGTGTAGGGAAATCAGTAGTTAAGGTCATTATTGAGTCAGTCACGATCCATTATATGCAAATAAGTCAACGATCTCTCTTCGCGTTTAACCGCCTCCCTATACCACTTATACGTTTCCAACTCCTTTACAACGTTCATCTCGCTCATTCTCCAGCTTGGAATTCTAAGACCTCAAAGCTCGAGGCTCGTCTTAATTACTGTTGTCTTGAGTCAATCTCAATGGTAATTAACGGGCGCGCGCGTCAACCTCGAGTGATATTGTCTATGAATTTATCCCGCCTCCCTATCCTTTTCATTCGCAACTGTCTCGCTTCTCATCTACTTTGATTCTGGTTGTTGTTTCGCCCAGCTACTAAAGTCTCGAGAACCCTTTAAGTGTTCAAGTGACAGAGAATGAAGGAGGCATTAGACGAGAGGAAGAGAATAAATGTTAAAAGAACCCTCGAGAAAGAGGGTCGAATAATGAAGAAGAAATACAAGCATCTGTCGATATCAAACTCCTCTCTTCCTCTGTCAGTTAAAAACTTTCTGGATAAATTATCCATTACACATATAGCTCTCAAGAGTCGCACGTTTTTATTCACCTACGTATATATATATTCTGGTTAAAAGAATTTTTCCCCTAAATCGTTGAGAATAAAATAAAAATAAGACACTTTTAGAAAAAATCCACGAATAAACAAAAATGTTGTAAATAATATGCAGAGTAATTATATGCAGAGGTTATGAATAGCAGAGTAAAATACTCCCAAAGAAAATTAAATGGTCGATTGTGTACTATTCTACAATTCCAGTTTTTTTATATATAAGAATTAAAAACAGTAAATCATAACTGATTATTCTGGATCCCGTGTAGAAATTTCCTCAATTTTCCTTACCCGAGTAACAAGCGTAAAATAATTGTAATGTTACTAATATTACAGTGTAACATTGTAGTGAAGTAACATCTTTGATTGTAATAGGTAACATAACCATATTTTTATAACATCTTTGATGGTACTCTGTAACATAATGATGGTACCGGGTAACATCTACTTTTTAATATCAAAATCTTACCATCCATCATTTCTCTCATTTTCATTTTCCCATTTTCATTTCCATCATTTCTCTCTGTGTAATATAAATATGTTCCTCTCCAAGGTAATATAACAAGTAATGTTACAGTGACATATATTGTTTAATATAAATAACAACCTGTGCGGAAATTTTTCCAAAGTCCAAAGCCAATCTGGGAAAATCGTATGGAACCCAGCACGTAATGCCTGATAAAAATTTCGTAAAAAAATTTCGACACATTTCAGAACGAATTTCGTACGAATTACTAACGATTTTTTTATTATGGAAAATTTTGAGAATATTCTGCTAAAAAATCGCATGGAATTCCGCACGTAATGTCTGATAAAAATTTCGTAAAAATTTTTTGACATATTTCAGAACCAATTTGGTGCGAATTACTAACGAATTTTTTATGGAAAATTTTTGAGAATATTCTGCTAGTAAAATCATATGAAATTCCGCACGTAATGTCTGCTAAACATGTTGTAAAATATTTTCGGCTCCAACATTTCAGAAGGAATGTCGTACAATATTTGTGCGAATTACTAATAATTTTTTTGAACATTTTAAAAATATTCATCTGTGAAATTCCTATGGTATTCCGCATGTAACGTCTCCTAAAAATTTCCGTCTACATTTCAGAAGTAATTTCGTGCGAATTTCCCAACAGAATATTTTTAAAATTTTAGATAAAAAATTCAATAGTAATTAGCATGAATATTGCACAAAATTCGTTTTAAAATGTTACAAAAATTTTTTTATAAATTTTTTTGCAGACATTACGTGTAAAATTCTATAGGAATTTCCGTGCAACAAAATTGTTTGAAAATCAACTTAAAAAACTCGGGTGTAATTCCCACGCATATTCGTCCAAAATTCTGTTTCAAAACGCCACATGGATTTTCTTTATAATTTCACACGAATTCGATGGGAATTCTAAAAGGAGTCGATTGGAATTCTGAACAAAATTAGTCTAAATCATTTTCACCTGAGTTTCTTTAAGGATAGGCTTAATTTTGACACCTACGTTTACTTGCACACACCATCAAAGATAATTTGCCAATGATCCTACTGTGGATAATTATTGTCTTCGTCAGTCGTGATTATATGCTGCCAAAGGAAACTCCTTGTTTTCTGTCACCACAATAGTTATTAACTAACTGCTTTGTTCCCTTTAAACTTAATAAATTTTTTAAATTTCAATAATGATCTGAACAGTCGCGTTCAGGAATGCCTTCCCAGGATGAACGTGTCGCACTCTTATGTTTCGATGGAAACAGACGAGTGCGACACGTGTTCGTCCGTAGAAGGCATTCCTGAGCACGACTGTACACCTTCATCAACAATTACAGATACTTACTTGATGTAAGTTGCAAATTATTGTTAAACTTTAAATTTAAATAATGGCACCGGCGCGAGCGAGGGAGAACATCGAGGAGATCGGGAAGTACGAAGAGTGGGAGAACAGTTTTCAGACCGACGGTAAGGCGATCCCGTAAAAGGGCAATGACCTAACCTCAGTAGGAAAATCCGTCTGATCGAGCGTAGTAATATCGCGAGTAAAAGAAAAACGTTTATAGATATTTTTGACTATATTTGTCGACTGGAGTTACTTAAATTGCGATTTACAAGCCCACAAGCAGTTACTAACCGAATAGTAACAAATCTGCAATATCTGATTGACTCATAATATTACCTGAAGATCGAAAAAGCGAAATGTCACCGAATCGCGCATGGCTCTCCGGCAAGATATGGTGGGCTCAGTAGTCAGTGTGCTTTTTCGATTTTGACATAGACCGGTATCGTTTATAGGTGATATCCGAGAAATGTTCGGGGTTGGGACAAGTCACACCCAGAAAGTCTCCCCCGAACAAGTCCTCCCAGGAAAAGTCTTCACAGAGACATAACTCACCATGGGACAAGTCTTCCCATAAACAGCTCCTCCCAGAGGACAAGTCTTCCCAGGGACATCTCTCCCCAAATGTAAATAATAAAAGTAAATAATGTCATGTGTGGACAAGTCTCCCCGGGACATCTCTCCCCAGTAAAAAATTGTTTATTAAAACAGGGACAAATTAAGGACAAGTCTCCCCGGGACATATCTCCCCAGTAAAAATTATTTATTTAAATGGTGACACATTCGGGACAAGTCTCCCCGGGACATCTCTCCCCAGTGAAAAATTGTTTATTAAAACAGTGACAAATTAAGGACAAGTCTCCCCGGGACATATCTCCCCAGTAAAAATTATTTATTTAAATGGTGGCACATTCAGGACAAGTCTCCCCGGGACATCACTCCCCAGTTAAAAAATGTTTATTAAAACAGTAGCAAATTCAAGACAAGTCTCCCCAGGACAAGTCTCCCCGGGACATCTCTCCCCAGTTAAAAAATGTTTATTAGAACAGTGGCAAATTCAGGACAAGTCTCCCCAGGACAAGTCTCCCCGGGACATCTCTCCTTAGTAAAAAACATTTATTTAAACGGTGGCAAATTCAGGACAAGTCTCCCCAGGACAAGTCTCCCCGGGACATCACTCCCCAGTTAAAAAATGTTTATTAAAACAGTGGCAAATTCAGGACAAGTCTCCCTAGGACAAGTCTCCCCGGGACATCTCTCCCCAGTAAAAATTATTTATTTAAACGGTGGCAAATTCAGGACAAGTCTCCCAAGGAAATCTCTCCCCAGTGAGAAATTGTTTATTAAAACAGTGACAAATTCAGGACAAGTCTCCCCAGGATATCACTCCCTAGTTAAAAAATGTGTATTAAAACAGTGTCAAATTTAGGACAAGTCTCCCTAGGACAAGTCTCTCCGGGAAATCTCTCCCCAGTTAACAAATGTTTATTAAAACAGTGTCAAATTTAGGACAAGTCTCCCCAGGACAAGTCTCCCCGGGACATCTCTCCCTAGTTAAAAAATGTTTATTAAAACAGTGGCAAATTCAGGACAAGTCTCCCCAGGACATCTTTTCCCAGTGAGAAATTGTTTATTAAAACAGTGACAAATTCAGGACAGGTCTTCCCGGGACATCTCTTTCCATGGTGAAAAATTGTTTATTAATACAGTGACAAATTCAGGACAAGTCTCCCCGGGACATCTCTCCCCAGTAAACATTTTTTATTAAGGGGTTAGAATTTGGCACAAACTTATTGAACTATTAAAATATATGAAACCGAAAATAAAAAAACAAAATGGCGGCTTCAAAAAGGCGCTAATTTGAGAATAAAATCATTCAATTCTTTTTATGGTGCACCGATATTTACCATGGCTATGAAATCTAACAGAACTCAGTGCTTTTTTTTTCTGAGGTCGCTCATGACGAATATATAATCGTATTTTCAAAATTCAAAATGGCAGATCAAATATGGTTGACAAAATTTTTTTAAATTTACTTGATTGGCTTAAATTTTGTTACTCAGGGGTTTTTGAGGTTACAGATTATGAATCTGCTACCAGATTTTTAAAATTCAAAATGGCGGATGCAATATGGCAAACAATTTTTTTTTATTTACTCGATTCGTTTGAATTTTGTTACTTAGGGGCAGGGACCGTCACGGAATCAAAACATAATTGAAAAATACTGTTGTTTTGATTTGGATATGGGTATCAGAATCAAAATTTCACTCTATTTCGTTTTAGTTCCAATATCAAAATTAAAATTCCACTCTATTTTGTTTTGGTTCCAATATCAAAATCAAAATTCCATTCTATTTAGTTTTGATTCCAATATAAAAATTCTTTTTAGTTTTAATTTTGATAAAATACTACTGGGCGTGTATAAGTCTCATTGAACCTAAATTTTGTTGCAAATGTCAAATATATCAAAAGATAATATCGTTTTTACATACGAAATCTGAAGTAGAATTCGAATCGACTTCTGTTTCTATAAGAAAACCGAATTGCAATTTCTTGATTGTGTACTTCTGATGGATTTTCTTTGTATTTTGCCTTATTCTGCCTTATTCTGACTATTCTGCCTAATAGATGGTCATCATTTTCAAATTTCAGGCGACTAGAATTGATTAAATATTTTTTGTCCGCTAAATTGGATCCGCCATTTTGTGTTTAGAAAATCCAATTGCAAATTCATAATCTGCGACCCCAAAAACCGTTGGAGTAACAAAATTCAAGCGAATCGAGTAAATTTAAAAAAAATTTGTCGGCCATATTGTATCCGCTATTTTGAATTTTGTAAATCCGATAGCAGATTCATAATTTGCGACCCCAAAACCCCTGAGTAACAAAAATTAAGTGAATCGAGTAAATTTTAGAAAAATTTGTCGGACATATTGGATCCGCCATTTTGAATTTTGAAAATCCAATTATATATTTGTCATGAGCGACCTCAAAAACATATAAACACTAAGTTGTTACACCGAAAAAAAAATAATTTCAATTTTAGACTATTCCAATTCTTTTGCAGCATTTTTTCCTCTTATATATGGGCACTAAAGTTTTCATTTCTAATTCCTCTTTTACATTTTCCATTAAATGTCACTTTTTAAGCAGTTTAAAGGTGCGTTTAGAAAAACAAAAAACAGCTTAAAAATCTTCTTCAGGGTAATAATTTTGTTTTCATTGTATCTTTCATTTATGCTATCTTTGGAAAAAAATCGAATTAAAAATATTTTGTTAAAAATATAACTTAAAAATTTTTAAAACCAAGATACTATTTAAGGCATTTTGAATATTTACATTTAAAATTATTTACTCTCTAAATTTGAATTAGTAAAAAGTTATCGACTAATTAAAATTAGTTAAATATGTGTATTTTTATGTAGATGTCGATAAGGAAATGTTATTTTCAAGAAACCTGGTTGAATGAGACTGACTTTAAAAACGTCATGAAACCAAATCCAGCTGACCGAACCACTGCAATATGTATGATTTGCAACAATAAAATTATTCGTTTGAGCAATATGGGGAAAAGAGCATTGACAAGCCATGTCATGAGAAAAGAGCATTTAAAGATGGTTAATCTTAAAAATGCAAATTATGGCATTAATTTGTTTGCCTCCGTGAAATCGAAATCTGATTCAATATCGGTGAGCATTAATTCTTTATTTTTGTAATCTTTTCTTAAATTGACCTATTAAGACATAGATATTTTTTATTTTAGAATGAAGAAGATAATTCATCGAACAAATCAAATAATCCCAGTAAAGGAATAGCCAAGGTTCAAGGATTTCAAAAATACTTGACTAGAGACGACGTAACCATGGCTGAAATCTGGTGGTGTTTATATGTCCTCGAAAATCATTTAAGTTTAAGGAGCGCTGGGATCGCTTACAAAATTTTCCCCAAAATGTTCCCTGATAGCTCAATTTCAACAAAGATAGAACTAGGTAGAACAAAATTATTTTATAATATTGTATATGGTTTGGCTCCTTATTTCCATGACTTGCTAATCAAAGATTTAGACGACACTGATTGCTTTGTTGCATTTTTTGATAAAAGTTTAAATAAATTTTCACAGCAGCAGCAAATGGATGTGTCTGTGCAATATTGGAACAAAACAAACAACCAAGTTGCAATCAGATATCTCACTTCGTCATTCTTGGGACACACTACTGCGGCTGATTTATTGTATGCTTTTCTGGAATCGCTTAAGCCACTTAAATTGCAAAAGTTGCTCCAAGTCTCAATGGATGGACCTAACGTCAATTTAAAAATGATTAGAGACTTGGAAACGTATTTAAACAATTCTAAAGATCCTAATGATCCCATTTTTATGTTTTTGGGAACTTGTGGTTTGCATATAGCAAATAATGCATTTAAAGTAGGATTTTCTGATAAGACCACAAGTTGGTTTGTTATATCCTACCTAAGGGCCGTGTACAATTTGTTTAAAAATGTTCCTGCTCGTAGAAGTGATCTTATTCGGTATTCCGAATCTAGTTTATTACCTCTCAAATTCTGCGCTGTTCGCTGGTTGAATAATTCTTCTATTGCTTTAAGAGGAAAAGAGTTATTTCCAAATTTAGCCAAGTTTAAAGAGGGAATTGAAAAAGATCAAGTCATCCTGTCATCATCCTAGTCATCCTGTGATTAGTAGTTATAGTTACGGTGTAGTAAATGATGATTTGAAAGATAAACTTATGAGCTGTAAATTGAGTTTTTTTAGCTTTATTGCTCTTGAAATCGAACCATTTCTTACGAAATTTCAAAGCGATGCCCCAATGGCTCCCTTTTTATATACTGAGTTAACTATTATGATAACAAATTTGCTTAGTATGATTGTAAAACAAGAAATACTGACCAAAGCAACTTCTGTGTTAAAGGTAGATTTGAAAGATTCTAAAAACCTAATTGCGGCTAAAGACTTTTCATTTAGTTTTTCTGTTAAGGCTGAACTTCGTAAAGTAAATTTAACTGATAAAGAAAAGCTTTTGTTTAAAGCAGACTGTATAAAAATTATCAAAACAATTTGTCTTAAATTAATTCATAAATCTCCGCTCAAATATAAATTATATAAAGCTATTTCATTTTGTGACCCAGTTTTATTGTCAGAAAAAAAAAATTTTTGTTGTTTTCGTTTAGAAAACGTTTTACAAATCTTTGAAAATAAACAATGGCTTTCTGGAAGTCAATGTGATTGTATTTTAAAAGAATTTAAGATTTTATGTTCTAAACTAGATGTTATTTTGTCTTTTAAGTTGTATGACAAAAAACAGCGATTAGACCATTTTTGGAACACTCTAATGGAAGTCCATAAATGTTCAAATGTGTTTAGTAACTTTTTAAAAAAAATTCTTATCTTCAGTCAAGGAAATGCATTTGTTGAAAGAGGGTTTCCTATTAATAAGGAGGTTATCATAGAAAATCTATCAACTGAATCACTTATTGGCCAGAGGAAAGTGTACGATGGCTTACAAATTAAGGGTGGTCTACTCAAAATTAAAGAATTCCTAAATCAATGCTTTTAAAGGTCCAGAATTCACGAGCACTGTATGAAGATGCTTTACAAAAGAAAAAAGCTGGAAAATGTAAAAATACTAACGCTGTAGTCAGTAAGAAAAGACTGATAGATGAAATCAAAAGTCTTAGAGAACAGAAAAGGAAAATTTTAATCAATAATCGAAGAGAAGTAGAAAGTATTGATAAGTGTTTACAAGAATTAAGTGGTGGTGTTGTAGTTTCATAATATGTCTTTTAAACTTTTTTATTTTATGTAATATATATTTTGTTCATTACTTTATTATGATAAACGTTCTGTTTTTTATTTAATGTATAAAATGCTATTAACGAACCAAAAAACTTATATGTTATACTAGTGTTCTTAAGAATAAAGTTCTATTCTTGACTTGTACATTTGTTAGTTTTAAAATAGTTTGAAACCATATCCCCTTAAAAATACTTTATACTATTGTAATATATTTATATATAAATGCATTATACATTATATATTGTATATATTATATTAGATATTTATATAAAAACAAAAATTTTCTTTGCTCTGAAAAAACAAATTTTTGTCAGGGAAATTCGTTCTTATGTCAGTAAAATGTCAGGGAAGTGTCAGGGAAATTGATAAAGTCAATCTTGTGGCCACCCTGTTCTTTCTAGTATAAATTTGTTTCAATTTGAGAGGAATAATTTCAAACAAAGAAGAAAGGTTAAAATTCATCTTTTAGTTAAAAAACTTTTAAATATAAACAAAAATTCCTCTTTTTTGTAAATGAATATTCGCATATTAAAAATAAAATGTAAAAATAATTGTTAAGCGGAATTTTCTTCTCACTTTGAGATTTTATTTTTTCGGTGTAGATTTCATAGCCATGGTAAATATCGGTGCACCATAAAAAGAATTGAATAATTTTTTCCTCAAATTAGCGCCATTTTGGAGCCGCCATTTTGTTTTTTAATTTCCGCTTCTGCATATTTTGAAAGTTTAATAAGTTTGTGCCAAATTGTGACACTTGTATTCGCGTGAAACAAATATTTTCAGTAAGAAATAATTATTAAAAAAAAAATTTTTTATTTTTTTTACAATTTGATGCACACAATTCGCTATATTTAATTTTCTTTGCAATAAATTTAAAATCTGAGCACGGAATCTTGTAAAGTGACCCCGAAAACATAAAGAAACACTTCAGTTACTTGCAGGGAGTATTTTCAGTATATAAAATTAAATCTTTAATTAAACACAAATTTTCAGAGGTTTCAGGCGTTAATGGGTTAAATAAAAAAAATCGACAAAATCCTTCGTCAGACGAGAGTCAGTACTATGTAGATGACAACTATATTTTGTTTTTTTGGTTTAGATCACCCAGACGTGAGATTTCATGTACACCGTTTGTGCACCTAAAAAAGGACAATATTGCGCTTGAAGGAGTGCCATCACAACAATTTTAAAAATTTAGACTTAAATTTTTTTTTATCCCACATGCACAAAAATGGCGCTTTTAGATAGCTGACGACAGGGAGTAAAGTCACTCATTTGGTTGACCATATAAAAATGGCGTCCATTTTCATATAAGTCGAACAAGTGAATGACTTTTACTCCTAAAAGTCTGCTATCTGAATTCGCCACTTTTGTACATTGGGAATAAAACATATCTTAAGTAACATGGGAATAAAGACAGCCAAATTGTTTACGATGATTTTTGTGACACGAGTTTTTTTACAAATACTTAAATATATAATATAGGACGGTTTAATTTAATTTAATGTCGAAGTCGTATTTTGCTAGAAAAAAAAAATCCGCAAAAATCGGCCTATTCTTTTCCGTGTCATAGTAGACTTAAAAATAATTTTTACTGGGGAGAGATGTCCCGGGGAGACTTGTCCTAGGGAGACTTGTCCTGAATTTGCCTCTGTTTTAAAAAACATTTTTTAACTGAAGAGAGATGTCCCGGGGAAACTTGTCCTGGGGAGACTTGTCCTAAATTTGACACTGTTTTAATAAACATTTTTTAACTGGGGAGACATGTCCCGGGTAGACTTGTCCTGAATTTGTCACTTTTTCAGTTAACAATTTCTTACTGGGGAGAGATGTCCTGGGGAGACTTGTCCTTAATTTGCCACCGTTTAAATAAATAATTTTTACTGGGGAGAGATGTCCCGGGGAGACTTGTCCTGAATTTGCCACTGTTTTAATAAACATTTTTTAACTGGGGAGTGATGTCCCAGGGAGACTTTTCTTGAATTTGCTACCATTTAAATAAATAATTTTTACTGGGGAGAGATGTCCCGGGGAGACTTGTCCTGAATTTGCCACTGTTTTAATAAACATTTTTTAACTGGGGAGAGATATCCCGGGGAAACTTGCCCTGGGGAGACTTGTCCTGAATTTGCCACTGTCTTAATAAACATTTTTTAACTGGGGAGTGATGTCCGGGGGAGACTTGTCCTGAATTTGTAACTGTTTTAGTAAACAATTTCTTACTGGGGAGAGATGTCCTGGGAAGACTTGTCCTTAATTTGCCACCGTTTAAATAAATAATTTTTACTGGGGAGAGATGTCCTGGGGAGACTTGTCCTGAATTTGCCACTGTTTTAATAAACATTTTTTAACTGGGGAGTGATGTCCCGGGGAAACTTGCCCTAGAGAGACTTGTCCTGAATTTGCCACTGTCTTAATAAACATTTTTTAACTGGGGAGTGATGTCCGGGGGCGACTTGTCCTGAATTTGTAACTGTTTTAGTAAACAATTTCTTACTGGGGAGAGATGTCCTGGGAAGACTTGTCCTTAATTTGCCAGCGTTTAAATAAATAATTTTTACTGGGGAGAGATGTCCTGGGGAGACTTGTCCTGAATTTGCCACTGTTTTAATAAACATTTTTTAACTAGGGAGTGATGTCCGGGGGAGACTTGTCCTGAATTTGTAACTGTTTTAGTAAACAATTTCTTACTGGGGAGAGATGTCCTGGGAAGACTTGTCCTTAATTTGCCACCGTTTAAATAAATAATTTTTACTGGGGAGAGATGTCCTGGGGAGACTTGTCCTGAATTTGCCACTGTTTTAATAATCATTTTTTAACCGGGGAGTGATGTTCCGGGAAGACTTCTCTTGGGGAGACTTGTCCTCAATTGGCACTGTTTTAATAAACATTTTTTAACTGGGAAGTTATGTCCCGGGGAGACTTGTCCTGAATTTGTCACTGTTATAGTAAACACTTTCTCACTGGGGAGACTTGTCCTGAATTTGTCACTTTTTTAGTTAACAATTTCTCACTGGGGAGAGATGTCCTGAGGAGACTTGTCCTTAATTTGCCACCGTTTAAATAAATAACTTTTACTGGGGAGAGATGTCCCGGGGAGACTTGTACTGGGCAGACTTGTCCTGAATTTTCCACTGTTTTAATAAACATTTTTTTATTAGGGAGAGATGTCCCGGGGAGACTAGTCCTGGGAAGACTTGTCCTGAATTTGCCACTGTTTTAAAAAACATTTTTTAACTGGGGAGAGATGTCCCGAGGAAACTTGTCCTGCGGAGACTTGTCCTAAATTTGACACTGTTTTAATAAACATTTTTTAACTGGGGAGACATGTCCCGGGTAGACTTGTCCTGAATTTGTCACTTTTTTAGTTAACAATTTCTCACTGGGGAGAGATGTCTTGGGGAGACTTGTCCTTAATTTGCCACCGTTTGAATAAATAATTTTTACTGGGGAGAGATGTCCCGGGGAGACTTGTCCTGAATTTGCCACTGTTTTAAAAAACATTTTTTAACTAGGGAGAGATGTCCCGGAGAAACTTGTCCTGGGGAGACTTGTCCTGAATTTGCCACTGTTTTAATAAACATTTTCTAACTGGGAAGTGATGTCCGTTGGAGACTTGTCCTGAATTTGTAACTGTTTTAGTAAACAATTTCTTACTGGGGAGAGATGTCCTGGGGTGACTTGTCCTGAATTTGCCACTGTTTTAATAAACATTTTTTAACTGGGGAGTGATGTCCTGGGGAGACTTGTCCTGAATTTGTCACTGTTTTAGTAAACAATTTCTCACTGGGGAGACTTGTCCTGAATTTGTCACTGTTTTAATAAACAATTTCTCACTAGGAAGAGATTTCCCGGGAAGACTTGTCCTAGGGAGACTTGTCCTAAATTTGGCACTGTTTTAATAAACATTTTTTAACTGGGGAGAGATGTCCCGGGGAGACTTGTCCTTAATTTGTCACTGTTTTAATAAACAATTTTTCACTGGGGAGAGATGTCCCGGGGAGACTTGTCCCGAATGTGTCACCATTTAAATAAATAATTTTTACTGGGGAGATATGTCCCGGGGAGACTTGTCCTTAATTTGTCCCTGTTTTAATAAACAATTTTTTACTGGGGAGAGATGTCCCGGGGAGACTTGTCCACACATGACATTATTTACTTTTAATATTTACATTTGGGGAGAGATGTCTCTGGGAAGACTTGTCTTCTGGGAGGAGCTGTCCATGGGAAGAATTGTCCCATGGGGAGTTATGTCTCTGCGGAGACTTGTCCTGGGAGGACTTGTCTGGGGGAGACTTTTTGGGTGTGACTTGTCTCATATTCAAATGTTCCTGCAGGTAAAAATACGAAAGGAAGACCAGAGGGCACAACAATTGAGCGTCTGGATCGAATAATCCGCTCTCCGCTCGACTGTATGCTTACTAGCCAGTCAAACATACCAAAATAGTCTAAAAATTGAAATTCTAAATTTTAATTTTTGAAACATACATTCTTGTAGGAAATTAAATGGCGCATCTTTTTTTCCTTTAAAATTTTTTTGTAGAAAAAATATTTTTGAAGATAATGACCAAAAACTGAAAATTTTAAACTTATGAAATTAATTAAATTTTAAAACATAAATCATCATATCTTTGGTAATTATTATTGGATTTAAATGAAATTTGGCATACACCTTCTTTCGGGTTGAGAGAAGGTAACGACAAAATCAAAAATCAAAAAAGCATCAATTGTTTAACAATTTTGCTTTGTTAATTAAGAGAGGTTAGAAATTCTACTTTCTCAACTTTGCTGATAAAAAGTCTGCGGGGAATTTTATAATTTAGAAAACTTCCAGTGAGACATTTGTTTATTAGCATTTAAGGAAGTTTTTTGCAAAATTTCAAAAAGATTTGTTAAAAACTAACGAAGATATGAATAAATTAAAAAAATGCGCTCGGCATTAAACATAGCCACGTCAACCCTATATACACACAAATGTATAAAACTTCTGTTTTTTCTTCATAAGTACAAAATTTGAATGAAAACAATAGCAATTGAACCATTTATTAATTTAACAATATTTAATAATTACATTATATTTGTTTTTACATTAATTTTTTTATTTATTAAATATTACAATAATAAAACTCATTAAATTATTAATGATTAATGTAAAAACAAATATAATTTAATTATTAAGTAATTGTTAAATTAATAAATGGTTCAATTGTTATGGTTTTCATTGAAATTTTGTATTTATGAAGAAAAAACAGAAGCTGTATACATTTGTGTGACATATAAGGTTGACGTGGCTATGTTTAACGCCGAGCGCATTTTTTTAATTTATTCATATTTTTGTTAGTTTTTAACAAATCTTTTTGAAATTTTGCAAAAAACTTCATTGAATGCTAATAAACAAATGTCTCACTGGTAGTTTTCTAAATTATAAAATTCCCCGCAGACTTTTTATCAGCAAAGTTGAGAAAGTAGAATTTCTAACCTCTCTTAATTAATAAAGCAAAATTGTTAAACAATTGATGCTTTTTTGATTTTTGATTCTGTCGTTTCCTTCTCTTAACCCAAAAGAAGGTGTATGCCAAATTTCATTTAAATCCAATAATAATTACCAAAGATATGATGATTTATGTTTTAAAATTTAATTAATTTCATAAGTTTAAAATTTTCAGTTTTTGGTCATTAACATCAAAAATATTTGTTCTACAAAAAAATTTTAAAGGAAAAAAAGATGCGTCATTCAATTTCCTATAAGAATGTATGTTTCAAAAATTAAAATTTTAAATTTCAATTTTTAGACTATTTTGGTATGTTTGACTGGCTTGTAAGCATACAGTCGAGCCGAGAGCGGATTATACGATCAAGACGATCAATTGCTACACTGAAAAACAGTTGGTAGAACAGTTTTGCTATTGGCAAAGAAAAATTATATTGGAATGCCTTTGGGAATCCAGTGGAAACCATTTACAGGAGTTTACAGTAGTATTCTGTTGGGAATACTCTGCCGCTATGGCACTATTATAGTGAGCGCTATTATACTGAGTGCTATTATAGTGGCGCTATGGCACTATTATAGTGAGCGCTATTATAGTGGCGCTATTATAGTGAGTGCTATTATAGTGAGCGCTATTATAGTGGCGCTATTATAATGAGCGCAAGTATAGTGAGCGCTATTATAATAAGTGCTATTATAGTGGCGCTATTATAATGAGCGCTATTATAGTGGCGCTATGGCGCTATTATAGTGAGCGCTATTATAGTGGCGCTATTATAGTGGCGCTATTATAGTGGCGCTATGGCACTTTTATAGTGAGCGCTATTATAGTGGCGCTATTATAGTGAGTGCTATTATTGTGGCGCTATTATAGTGAGCGCTTTTATAGTGAGCGCTATTATAGTGGCGCTATTATAATGAGCGCTATTATAGTGAGCGCTATTATAATGAGCGCTATTATAGTGGCGCTATTATAATGAGCGCTATTATAGAAAGCGCTATTATAATGAGCGCTATTATAGTGGCGCTATTATAATGAGCGCTATTATAGTGAGCGCTATTATAATGAGCGCTATTATAGTGAGCGCTATTATAATGAGCGCTATTATAGTGGCGCTATGGCACTATTATAGTGAGCGCTATTATAGTGGCGCTATTATAGTAAGTGCTATTATAGTGAGCGCTATTATAGTGGCGCTATTATAGTGAGTGCTATTATAGTGAGCGCTATTATAGTGGCGCTATTATAATGAGCGCTATTATAGTGAGCGCTATTATAATGAGCGCTATTATAGTGGCGCTATTATAATGAGCGCTATTATAGTGAGCGCTATTATAATGAGCGCTATTATAGTGGCGCTATTATAGTGGCGCTATGGCACTATTATAGTGAGCGCTATTATAGTGGCGCTATTATAGTGAGTGCTATTATAGTGAGCGCTATTATAGTGGCGCTATTATAGTGGCGCTATTATAGTGAGTGCTTTTATAGTGAGCGCTATTCTAGTGGCGCTATTATAGTGGCGCTATTATAATGAGCGCTATTATAGTGAGCGCTATTATAGTGAGCGCTATTATAATGAGCGCTATTATAGTGGCGCTATGGCACTATTATAGTGAGCGCTATTATAGTGGCGCTATTATAGTGAGTGCTATTATAGTGAGCTCTATTATAGTGGCGCTATTATAGTGAGTGCTATTACAGTGACGCTATTATAGTGAGCGCTATTATAGTGGCGCTATTATAATGAGCGCTATTATAGTGAGCGCTATTATAATGAGCGCTATTATAGTGGCGCTATTATAATGATCGCTATTATAATGGCGCTATGGCACTATTATAGTAAGCGCTATTATAGTGAGCGCTATTATAGTGGCGCTATGGCACTATTATAGTGAGCGCTATTATAGTGGCGCTATTATAGTGAGTGCTATTATAGTGAGCGCTATTATAGTGGCGCTATTATAATGAGCGCTAGTATAGTGAGCGCTATTATAATGAGTGCTATTATAGTGGCGCTATTATAATGAGCGCTATTATAGTGGCGCTATTATAATGAGCGCTATTATAGTGAGCGCTATTATAATGAGCGCTATTATAGTGGCGCTATTATAATAAGCGCTATTATAGTGAGCGCTATAATGAGCGCTATTATAGTGGCGCTATTATAATGAGCGCTATTATAGTGGCGCTATGGCGCTATTATA
Organism: Leptopilina heterotoma; assembly: GCF_015476425.1. NCBI lineage: Eukaryota > Metazoa > Arthropoda > Insecta > Hymenoptera > Figitidae > Leptopilina > Leptopilina heterotoma. The sequence continues at coordinate 2,977,828 of NW_025110946.1, read as the reverse complement.
GTGGCGCTATGGCACTATTATAGTGAGCGCTATTATAGTGGCGCTATTATAGTGAGTGCTATTATAGTGAGCGCTATTATAGTGGCGCTATTATAATGAGCGCTATTATAGTGAGCGCTATTATAATGAGCGCTATTATAGTGGCGCTATTATAATGAGCGCTATTATAGTGAGCGCTATTATAGTGGCGCTATTATAGTGGCGCTATAGCACTATTATAGTGAGCGCTATTATAGTGGCGCTATTATAGTGAGTGCTATTATAGTGAGCGCTATTATAGTGGCGCTATTATAATGAGCGCTATTATAGTGAGCGCTATTATAATGAGCGCTATTATAGTGGCGCTATTATAATGAGCGCTATTATAGTGAGCGCTATTATAATAAGCGCTATTATAGTGGCGCTATGGCACTATTATAGTGAGCGCTATTATAGTGGCGCTATTATAGTGAGTGCTATTATAGTGAGCTCTATTATAGTGGCGCTATTATAGTGAGTGCTATTATAGTGGCGCTATTATAGTGAGCGCTATTATAGTGGCGCTATTATAATGAGCGCTATTATAGTGAGCGCTATTATAATGAGCGCTATTATAGTGGCGCTATTATAATGATCGCTTTTATAATGGCGCTATGGCACTATTATAGTAAGCGCTATTATAGTGAGCGCTATTATAGTGAGCGCTATTATAGTGGCGCTATGGCACTATTATAGTGAGCGCTATTATAGTGGCGCTATTATAGTGAGTGCTATTATAGTGAGCGCTATTATAGTGGCGCTATTATAATGAGCGCTAGTATAGTGAGCGCTATTATAATGAGTGCTATTATAGTGGCGCTATTATAATGAGCGCTATTATAGTGAGCGCTATTATAATGAGCGCTATTATAGTGGCGCTATGGCGCTATTATAGTAAGCGCTATTATAGTGGCGCTATTATAGTGGCGCTATGGCACTTTTATAGTGAGCGCTATTATAGTGGCGCTATTATAGTGAGTGCTATTATTGTGGCGCTATTATAGTGAGCGCTATTATAGTGGCGCTATTATAATGAGCGCTATTATAGTGAGCGCTATTATAATGAGCGCTATTATAGTGGCGCTATTATAATGAGCGCTATTATAGTGAGCGCTATTATAATGAGCGCTATTATAGTGGCGCTATTATAATGAGCGCTTTTATAGTGAGCGCTATTATAATGAGCGCTATTATAGTGGCGCTATTATAATGAGCGCTATTATAGTGAGCGCTATTATAGTGGCGCTATGGCGCTATTATAGTGGCGCTATGGCACTATTATAGTGAGCGCTATTATAGTGGCGCTATTATAGTGAGTGCTATTATAGTGGCGCTATTATAATGAGCGCTATTATAGTGAGCGCTATTATAATGAGCGCTATTATAGTGGCGCTATTATAATGAGCGCTATTATAGTGAACGCTATTATAGTGGCGCTATGGCACTATTATGGTGGCGCTATGGCACTATTATAGTGAGCGTTATTATAGTGGCGCTATTATAGTGAGTGCTATTATAGTGAGCGCTATTATAGTGGCGCTATTATAATGAGCGCTATTATAGTGAGCGCTATTATAATGAGCGCTATTATAGTGGCGCTATTATAATGAGCGCTATTATAGTGAGCGCTATTATAATGAGCGCTATTATAGTGGCGCTATTATAGTGGCGCTATGGCACTATTATAGTGAGCGCTATTATAGTGGCGCTATTATAGTGAGTGCTATTATAGTGAGCGCTATTATAATGAGCGCTATTATAGTGGCGCTATTATAGTGAGTGCTATTATAGTGAGCTCTATTATAGTGGCGCTATTATAGTGCGCGCTAACTCAGAGTCCCGCTTCAGGAAAGGTTAGAAGAGTATGCAATTCCTCGAGCCCATTTTGTCGGGACTTTACTTTCAGAAACTATAGAACTTCAATGTTACAGTCATGCAAGCGAGTAAGCCTACTTAGCCGTTGCGTATTTTCGAGGGATAAGAAGTGACGGAAGCATCTAAGTGTCTTTCGTAGCGGGAACGGCAATAGTGGCTCTTCTCAAACCCATGTCAATTACCCGAATGTAACTGCAAGGAGCACTGATAGCGAGAAGGTGCACCATCACCTCAGAATATGATATCAAAATCGACCGATTTTTCATGTGGACGAACTCGCGCACAGTACTAAGCTTGATCAAGTTAGGCCCATTAAATCGTTGTTTCTCTGCCTATATTTGTCGACTGGAGTAGTGATGATAATTGCGAGTGGTGTATTTTTGAATAAGAATCATTTAATATAGTGAGCGTTGGGTGTAAGTGAGTGCATTGTTCTATTTTAAATAAACTGAAAGGTGTGTTCTGTCACTTATTTAATAGTGGGAGGTTGTGGATTTGGAGTGAAGACGGGAACCTGACAAAATACCCTGGACGCAGGCAGCGCAAGGGTGAAGCAGGTGGTCCCTTCACGAAAGACTACGGGCGACGAGTGATAACATTGCCGAAAAGGAAATAAAATTGTAGCCCGCTTTAAACCAATTTAAAAAAAGGTTATTATGGTTAACTGTATTTAACATTCACGTATTTAACAATAATAATGAAAGGAGTTATATGTTTTGTGTTGTTAAAGGATGTTTAAAGAAAAAGTGTACCTCTACATCGAATTTTCTGTTACATGTAATAGAGGAAGAATTTAAACTTTGTTATTATAACAAGATTAATTTATTTTCTGATTCTTGTGGTGGTCAAAACAAAAATTCCATGTTTTTTTCTTTTTATTGTCTCATTATCTTCAAATTAATATTGTTCATCTATACCCTGTTCGCGATAACTCGTACTGCCACTGCGATCGAAATTTCGGAATGTACAGTAGTAAAAAAAGGTGAAAAAATTAAAATGACAGAAGAATATGGGCAAATCCACGGAGTTAGTCGACATTTACTTATAAAAATGAAAATTTTTAAATTGAAAGCACACCACTCATTTACGGTTCATTTTTTTCAAAATTTATTTTGGAACAATTATCTTCTTTCGTGATTCATTTTAATTTAATGCCGTGCAAAATAAAAATAAAAAACGAAAATATGAGTTTTTTCAGAAAATACAATTAAAAATGTGTATTTCTTTCTTCTTTTGTTTTCTATATTAATATGTGAAAAACATGAATAATTTTATTATTTCTGTTTATTATTCATTATAATTATTTATTTGTGTAAGACAATTAATATTAAAATATATTTATGATTAATATAATAATTTATTAATAACATTATTTTGGCATCTATTTTTTAATTCTGTTAGTTAAATTATCTTAATTTTGACGAAAGTCAAAATAAAAAATAACAGATGAAAAGTTATTCAATTTTTCACATTGACTGATACGTTCATAATGAACTAAATGAATAAATAATGTAAAATTTTATTGTAATTCTTAATTTTCTGTCATTATAAATTAGAGATAAAATTTGGCATTTGAATATAAGAATTATAAAAATGCTTTCTAATAATCACGCACGTTTTCAATTTATTTTATTTCAATCTGTAGATGTGCTCCTAGAAAGAGGCTAAGTTTAGAGTTGTTCACACTCTAGTCTAAGGTGATAGTTATTGTAATATTTTCTTTAATTCTAAGGGCACATTATTTTAAAATACCCAGATTTATTCGTCTGTTTAAAACGAATAAGTGCGGTTGTCAAAAATTTTAATTGAACAATCGCCACGAAATTTATAATACAAATTTTCCATAAATTTTGTTATTAAAAAATAATGAGTAACGCTATTTTCAAGTATTACAATTTCTTTATAATTAAGGGGATTTGAACCTTGATGACGTCACAGTTTGTGCAAAGCATTAGTTTTAAATCTGTGACGTCATCATGGTTCAAATGCCCTTAAGAGCACATCTTTTTTTTATCTTTCAATACATTCTACAAAAAGTGAAGTTCAATTCACCATCGTTTAGAATTGTTTCGTTGTATGCCAAAAAAGTTATGCCCATAAGAACAGAAACTTGTACCTAGGGTAACACTGCAAATTTTATGATTTAGATTAATTTACTCTGTTTTATTATTTATATAAGGCAAGTAGGCTAACATTTATTTAATTTTCTTAGTTCAATAGATTCTTAGATATTTTCTAAAGTAGTAAAAACATGAAAATAATCAGTAGAATACTTTGAAAATATAAAGATTTGCCAGTAACATGAAATCGAACGGTTCGGTGGATTTACCCATATAGACGTAATAAAATATCAGGAAATCCACCGTTCACAATAATTGAAAAACCAGAAGAAAAAATGAAATATTTTGAAACCGTTTTAAAACAAAAAGTTAAAATTACAAAAGAACTTCAAATCAGCAAAAATGTGAAAATTGAATATTTTCCCAACAAATTAGTAAACGTGTACTACTTTCATGATGGCAATCCATTCTCTTTCGTTTATGAAATTTCAACTTCATTTGGAGAAAAGAAAATTTATTCTGAATAAACTTTGCCAGTTGAAATAACTGCTGAAAAAATTGAAGATGTTAAATCATTACTCCCTTATTTGAAACCAAAAGACAAAAGTTTTCTTAATGACTGTTTTTAAAAGTCAATGTGAAACTTAAAAAGAATTTGTCTGTGAAAAATATAAATTCTAAATAAAATTCAGATGAAAAAAATGCAAAATCTAAGAAGATTTTAGTTGCGAAATGGGCAAATTCTAAAAAGAGTTCATCTACTTTAAATTTAAGTTCCAAAATTCAATGAAATTTGAAAAAAAAGTTACAGATTTCTGTCATTATTTCCTAAAATATTCATCGTACAAAAAAAGTCATAGGGAAAAAAGATGCGCCATTCAATTTCCTATAAGGTAAATTGAAGTTGACAAGCTTTTTGAAAAATCAAAATTTCGAATTTTAATTAATTAATTAGCGCGTTCATCCTAGCGTCGCGCGAGTTATTAAATTAGAAGGCTCAATTGTTAACTACTTACATTAATATTTAATAAATTTATTTATTTTTTTACTTTACTTAAACTAAATGATTTTCATATTAAAACCTCACAGAAAAATCTTTTGTTTTATTATTAATCAGCAAAGAATAAAAATATTCTACATTGAAATTGAATACATTTGTTTTGAGAGAATAAATTAAGAGGATATAGGTAGTAAAAAAGAATTTTTCCTCTTCATGCGAGATTATTTTTCTCTGGGTGCAGAAATTTTTATAAAATGACAATTTACTCGACGTGTCACGGTGGGTTTTCAACTATTTTAACCTAAAGGTGCTCCCACTGTACATGTCTTACCATATATTTAATCTGGACACTTTTCTAAGAGTTTTACAAGAAAAAACAAAATATTACATCGAGCCGTTTTTACACGCAAAAAAAGGTTGGATAGTACATCAAATTTTAATTGGATAGAAGGAAATTAGCTGTTATATCTATGTAAAATCATATATGAAAAAACGGCGTTGGATCCAGTGACAATTTTAAATTTATACTTATGATTAGTCATTATATCTATTTAGTTGGATACGGTTTCCAACGAGTTGGATGTAGCAGCCAACTGAAATTTGTAAGTCCCGATTCCTATGATGCGCATGCGCTGTCAAGAAGTTGCGACTTGATTCCGACAATTTCGTGCGTGAACGTGAACTGTCAAGAAGAAAATACTATAATGGACGAAAACACAATACATTTTTTGAAAATAATCGCGCCAACAAACTGTGAACATTTAATAACATTGTTAAACGAAAGTGACTAAGTGAAAGTGTCAAGTAATAAAGTAGCAAAATTGAAATCAAAGTTTGTAAAATTCTGTCTTCGCTTTTACAAAGAATCTTATAGATTATGAAACACTATTATCTCTTAAAGAGAATATGATTTTGATAAATTGATTTATTTGTGATGAGGAACAACCGCTCCACGATGAGGAATACCAAACGCGGAAAAATTTTTTAGGTTATGTTTGTTAATTTTAAAGTATAAAAATCATAAAGAGAATTAATTTTCAGTGATAACTAATGATATTTATATCTTAATTATATCTAAAACATTCAATAAGAATTAAATTAGTAAAATTAAATAAACAAATAATTTTATTAATATTCATGTGTAAATTTAATTAAATATGTAAAATATAAATGGTTATTTCACTATTAGAAAATAATTGCATTATCCAACTTAAAAGTAGTGATAACAAAAAAATAGACAGTTCACAAAACAAATTGGCTCCCCTATCCAACAGAATTTGATAGTACATCCAACATCTAAGAATCCAATTAAATTGGTTGTCCTGTCCAACTAAATAGATCGCGCTCCAGCCACTATCTAAAATAGCTGGGGTATCCAACACATAGTATACTGTATCCAACTATTTTTCTGCGTGTAAGAAAATCGATTTTTTAGGTTAAATAATTTAATTTTTGTATATTTATTTAAAGTATATGCAGAATCGTAAAGATAATTGATACTAAAATTAATTTTTATAAATAAAAGTATTTTGTAGAGTTATTAAAATTTTTTGTGTACAGAAAATCACCGAAACAATTAAAATCATTAAAGTGCGACTTCTAAAGAGCCTCGGCAAAAAATGATTATTTTCGTACCTCGAATGTTTAAACTTTTTCTATGCTAAATGGTCACTTATAATGACTCAATAATACCTGAAAAATTTTAAGGTGACTATATGCCCCGTTTAGGAAATATAGGGAGTCAAAGCGTTGACCATGTCCAATAAAAAATATTTATCGATTTGACAGTTATACTCGAATATTAATTTCAAAAACTACTAAATGGTTCCTTTAAGATTATTAGCAGCTGATTATGAATCTAAAGACAAACTGTAAGAATTCAAAATGGCAGATCTTATTTGACATTCAAATTTTGCAACAATTTATCGGATTCACTTGAAACTCGTTACACAAGACTTTTTGGGGTCGCTAATATTACGAATTTTATGTTAGATTTCAGAAATTGAAAATAGCGGACAAAATATGGGAGATCGCAGTTGTTACCTCCAAGTAACGAGCTTCAAGTGAATTCGATAAATTTGCTATTTAAAATTTTTGGAATTTTACATCAAATTCGTTATTACTGATCCCAAAAACCTCCGAGTTACGAATTTCAAGTGAATTTGTTGAATTTTTGCAAAACTTTAGTGTCATAGTAGATACTCCATATTGGATAGGTACACAATTTTGAATTCTTATTGTTTGACTTTAGATTCGTAATCAACAGCCAAAAATCTTGAAAGAGAATCATTAAGTCTTTTTTAAAATTAATATTCGAGTATAGATGTGAAATCAATAAATTTTTTTATTGGACATGGTCAAGTTTAACCTTTATTTTTTATATTTAATTATTTTAATTTTTTCGGTGATTTTCTGTACACAAAAAATTGTAATAAGTTTACAAAATATTTTTATTTATAAAAATTAATTTTAATATCAATTTGCTTTACGATTCTGCACATAATTTAAATGAATATACAAAAATTAAATTATTTAATCTAAAAAATCGATTTTCTTAAAAACGGCTAGATGAAAGATTTTCGTTTTTTTGTAAAATACTTAGAAAAGTGTCCAGAATCATTATATGGAAAGACATTTACAGTGGGAGCACCTTTAGGTTAAAATGGTTTAAAAACCCACCGTGTGTATTCATTTCATAATGAAAACAGGAAGGAAAATCGTTCATAAGTACACAGTTACATATTTAACAAAACAACGTTTGCGAATTCGTAATGGGAGCAACGAGGGAAATAGGGATTGTATTGGCCGCAAGCGAAACCATATACGGTCGCGACTAATCAAACCAGGAGCTGTAATATTTTATAATATCGGAGTTATCGGAAAACGCTACGACGTATATACCTTGGGCGTAACGTGGTGATTAAGCGCGAAACGGTCGACCGTAAAACAAAGTTAGGACGTTTTAGGAGGTAACGGGGTGTGTAGGGGATAATCAAAAGGAAAAGAAACCTATCCCGTATTGTTTCAGATGTACTATTGGGGATATCTAATCTACTTGGAGACACAATTTTTCAAAGCATAATAAATATGCTTGGAAAATAAACTAATAGAAATTTATTTTACCGCATGGAACTAAATTTTCATATTTTAATGAACTTTGTCTCTGGTAAAACTATTTTTATAAACTTTATTCAAGCGATTATCGCAAAAAATGAGGAAAAATATTCCAATAATCTAAGGTAATTTATTATCGTTTCAATTCATTTAGTGCAAAATTACACTTTTTCATGGAATTTGTGTCAGAGTTAAAATTAAAGGAAATTCTTGTTCTGTCTCTGATTATAATAATTCTAAAGAATCAAAGAAACAAGTTTTATTTTAAAATCCTATTACAATTTACAGTTAAATGGAATAAAATTATTCATTAGCAATTCAATTTTTCTAATTTTTTCTTTATATTTTATGGTTTTTAAGATTCAATGATTTTAAAATGTATAATTACATTTAATCTTATATATTGTAAAGAACACCCTAAAAAATGTAATTTTTACTTTAGCGAATTTCTCTAATTTTAATGTATATTTTTCTCTTATATGTATTAATCACACATTTTTACTTCTAAGGAATTAGTTACATTATTAATTCACTAACGTAAGAACTTGTCAAATTGAAATTTTTTATAATTCTGACCAAAAACGATTGAAGATGAAAGACGAAGTGGAAGAGGAAGACGATTTTTAATTACATAGTGAAGCCCCTAAATCATTAATTTGATTTTTTAATTAAATAAATATAATTAATTAGGCTGAATCCATTTCAAATCAGGCAGGTCGACTAACTTCAAGTTATAGATTTAGCTGTCGCTAAAATATGTTAAACTACTATATCGATATCCATTTCAAAAATAAAATAAAATAAACAAAATTTTTAGTAACATAAGATTTAATAATAAAAAAACTACTTATTAGTTTTGATCCTATTTATTTTCGTGATTATTGATCTCATTTATTTTCAGAAAATCATCCCCTATTTTTATAATTTTAAATATTTTTTCAAATTTCAAACTGGATTTTGAAGAAGACAAGACCATCTACAAAACCTAAGAAAGAAAATTAAATTATAATCAAAAGAAAAAAAATGCCAAGCAAAACAAAATTTCAAATGTGCGTAACTTCGTTAAATTTATCTTTTTTGAAAAATAAAAAATACGGTCTCTTTATTTTTTATGTACAATAACATATTTCAGCGACAGCTAAATCTATAATTTGAAGTTAGTCGACCTGCCTGATTTGAAATGGATTCAGTCATTAGTAATAATTAGATATTAATAAATTTTTTTATTTCACTTGAATTAAATGTTTTTGGCATCAAAGCCTCAACAAAATCTTTCGTTTTATTATTAATCACACAGACCCACAAAAAAGTATCATGCGCGGCAGACCACAGTAACTTACCCCCATGTATTTTGGTGCGCTGAACACGAATCCAAGGTCTGATTTGCTCCATCTCGTCAAGATTTTTTCTAACCTCAAAAAACATGTCAGATTTTATGTAATCTGTAACATACAAATTTTTTTAAAAATTAATTAGATTCATTTGAAACTTGTTCTTCAGGGGTTGTTAAGGTCTATGATTACGAATCTGCAGTCATATTTTAAAAATTTAAAATGGGGGTTCCAATATGGCCAACAATTTTTAAAAAATCATCTACTTCGCTTAAATATTGTCTCATGTTTATTATATTTTTATTTTGCACTAATAGTATATTTAAAATTTTGCGTTGGAAATTTAAGTGAAAAAATATAAAAATTTTACAACAGATCTCAGGAATTACAAGATTAAAACCCGTGTAGAAATTTTGGCAGGGGCCTGGCCGGGCCCAGACCGAGCTTCCCTAAACCGGGGTGAAACAATAAAACCGACCGGGGCCATGGCAAAAGCCTGATTTGCCCCCGATTTGCCGAGCTCCCAGACCGGGGCCCGATCGGGTTCCCTGTGTCATGCGGGGTCTGGGCCCGGGTGGGCAATTTCTGCACGGGAAGAAAGGAATATAACTTTTTTAATATTAGTTTTTGGGTTTATTTATTTTTTTTATCTACAAAGTGCCGAAAAATTAATCCTTTTCAATTTGTAATAAAAAAAAATAAAAGGAAATTTGAACATCCGTATATTGACTCAGAAACTAATATTTGCGCCTTCACTAAATATATAAATTGAATAAGCAACGATAAATCAACTAACGTCATACATTGAATAAGGTCAAATCGGAAGCAAAAGTTATGAAAGCTGTTTCTGTCTTAGAACAAAAAATTTATCTATTATAATTATTATAAAAATATAGTAAGGTAGGTACTAAAATAAATCGAATACAGGAAAATATTCATAACACATTACTACAATTCTTTTATATTTCATGCTAAATACTTTCTCAAAAACTTTTAAATTAGTAAAATAAAAAGAGGTAGACCTAAATGTATCTTGTTTGCAAGTTGCGCAACGAAAATCAATTTCATAGTTTATTTAATTGTCAAAATTAAATTCCTATTTTAAAAAATTCTGTTTAAAGCAATGTATAGAATATATTATTAAATTTTAGGATAATTGTAAATTTAAATTCAATTTTTTTACTGTCAGACCGTCTGGTATTATTTACAAAAATTTTCAATCGAATTTTCATAAAATTTTACACTTCCCAGGCGGAAATTTCCAACCGGCGCGGATCCTAGCCCGTACTGACGCCGGTGTAACTGTACTGGCTCGGAACCGCCTGACAACCGAATGTGAACGGGCATTCTACCGAATAGTGACTAGGCCAGGAGCGCGCTGGCAACCGACTCGGAACTGGCATTCTACCGCCCGCTGACCGGCCGGGAGAAGCCGTTCCGTGTATAATTCAACCGGCTGGGACCTGGCACTCTACCGACCGTGGACTTTTCATTTAATAGCCAGCCGAGCGCTGGCATTCTACCGACTGACAACCGGATCGGATCCAAATGATAATTTCAACAAATATCAATAAAAAAAATAATAATTAATTGCAAAAGATAAATACTGATGACAATTCATTGACAGTTCACTTTACACATTTTTTTTATTTTTTTATACACTTAAACGCAATTTTTTATTACATACACATTTGAAAAATCCTAACGCTTGGAGGTACGAGCCTACGCCTAACCGAATATTTACGCACCGAAATCTCGCACGCTGACCACTATGCTACGCTCGCATGGGACTCTCAAATCTTAAATACTCTCAAGTGTCACTAGCTCAAACAAAACTTGCAGAATTACTACGCGTCAATGATACAGCTATATTTTCAATACTTTATTGAATGTACACGGAGAAAATTTATTCCTGAAATTTTACTGAATTTAGTTCGGTAAAACTGGGATGAAGTGTCAAAACAGTAATTTTTCAAGAACTAGACTGTAAAAGAAATTGCATTGAAAAATAATGTAAAAATCATAAAGCTCACGATACATGTATTAGCGCTTCAGTTACAGTTCGGTAAAACGTAAGCCAAGTGCTCGCTACATTCATATTTATTGAATAGTTCGGTAAAACGTAAGATAAAGTCTTCGGTAAAACTGACGAGTTGCAATTTATTGAATAGTTCGGTAAAACGTAAGATAAAGTCTTCGGTAAAACTGACGAGTTGCAATTTACTGAAAGTTCGGTAAAACTTGAAGAACAAAAATAAAAAATAATGTTACTTCAGTAGATCTATATTAATACTGCCGTAACTCTCAATTTACCTACTTTAATCACTACCTAAACCCCCTACAATTGTTTACGAACAAATACTAATAGATACACCTGCCTACAGTACATTCTAAACGCATACACTAATACATACATCGCACGCTTTACATTATTGCTTCAGAAAGTTTCAACTGTCCTTATATATTAATCTCAATTTTATTTCACCGCTTGTGAGAAAGATTCAAATTAATAAACTATCGTTGTACAAAATTAAAAATTATTTATATTAATGAATCATTTCTAACTATATATTCAAGGTCAATTTATGAAATATTTTAAAATTATGTTTTTATTATTATAAAGAAAAATGTTTAAATTTGTATTCAATGGAATAAAACAATAATTTATGAAAATCCTTATTATTCTCAAATTTTTGTGTTTAAAATAAAAATATACATATTAAAAGTGCAAGTTGAAAATTATTAAATTAATTAATAGAAAATTAATCTTTCTGAAATATTAAATAATAATTGTGAGGTATTAAAAAGCGAAAAGGAAATAAGCAAGTAAGCAAATAAGAAATAAAGTAAGAAAGTAAGCAAATAAGAAAGTAAGTAATCAAGAAGGAAATAAGCAAGTAAGCAAAGTAAGAAAGGAGGAAATAAGCAAGTAAGCAAAGTAAGCAAGAAGGAAATAAGAAAGTAAGCAAGTAAGCAGAAAGGAAACAAGCAAGTAAGCAAGTAAGCAGAAAGGAAACAAGCAAGTAAGCAAGAAGGAAATTAGGAAGTAAGCAAATAAGTAGGTAAGCAAGTAAGCAAAGTAAGCAAGAAAGAAATAAGCAAGTAAGTATGCAAAAAAGAAAGTAAGCTAGTAAGCAAGCAAGTTATTTTCTTTTTGCTTACTTGCTTACCTACTTATTTACTTACTTACATACTTACTTATATGTTTAATTGATAACTTATTTATTTCCTTTTTGCTTACTTATGTTTACTTGCTTACTTACTTGCTTACTTACTTACTATTATTCATGTTTAATTAAAATTAATAAATTATATGTTAAAAAAATAAGTATGTCATTGCTATTTTATATTTTCTTTTTATATGATTTGAAAGCATTTATTACATATTTGGCAATTAATAAGTGTTTAAAATAATTAATTAATTGAATTTTAATTTAAATAATAATAAAATGATTATTAATTAAGTCTAAATAAGTTGGAAAAATCAACTATTTGTGTGAAAGTCTTTCATTTGACTGCGGGACACTTGAAATAAAGTATTTTAATCCAGAAAACTAAAACTTTAGGCAAGTCAAGGAAGTTTTACCGAACTATTCCTGAAAACTAACACTTTAGGCAAGTCAAGAAAGTTTTACCGAACTATTCCTGAAACGTTAGTGCCCATCAAGGAGGTATTTATTTAATTTACATTAAACGTTCACTTTCAATTTTTTTTCAACTTTTACAGTACTAGTTCTTAAGGAATAAAGATATCACATTAGATTTTAAATATTGTTACCGAAAAAATAATATAAAAATTATTAAAAATTACGATTATGCTACTATATCCCAACTTTATTGAAAAATTCGGTAAAATATAAGGAACAAATTTTCTCCGTGTATATTTAGGAATATTTCAATATTTCGTTAAAAAAGAAACTTGTTATATTTTTATTATTATATAATACATATATTGAATAATTGTTTTTCAATATAATAATATTGAACGTAATAATATTAATAATTTTAATTAACATCTCAATAATAATAAATTTATTATTATTAAGATATTATTAATTAACATTAATATTGTTGAGAATTAATAATATATCAATAACAATAAATTTATTATTATTAAGATATTAATTAAAATTATTAATATCATTACCTTCAATATTATTATATTGAGAAACAATTATTCAATTATTATTGAGATATTATTAATTAATATTATTATTAATAATAATAATTTATTATTAATTCACAATAATATTAATGTTAATCAATAATATATAATATTAATTAATAACGAATTTTTTTAATTATTTAATTTTTAAAAAAGTCTCAAAAAATAATTACTTAATATATTGATTAGATTCATTTATTAATAATTATTTTCTAAAATAATGCAATTACTTGTAATAATTATTTAATTTATAATGTGACAATAAATGACGAGATCCGCAGTCGGATCCGTCCCAGTACCGAGCCAGTACAGACTCAACATATCCGTCATTCTTCCGACGCCGCAGAAGAATAAGATCCGCCGGCGAAAGAAATCCAGTACCGAGCCAGCACTGACAATAGTGGGAAGACGGTTCCGACAGTCGGAGCATAATCTGTTCCGCGCCGGTTGCTTTTTCAGATCCGAATCGGTACAGACCGTCGGTACTTGTGGTCTGTACGGGCGCGGATCCCAGCCGGTTGTAAACTCCGACGTTCGTCCGACTTTTCCGCCTGGGTTGTTAAACAACATGTCACGTGTATAAAACTCAGCTGGTGAATGCGTAGAGTCGTTCTATAATGTTGGCTGACATAAAACATTTATGTTCGAAGCTTTTCTACAATGCGATGGTGACTTCAACGTTAGCTGTTCCGTTTAATAACTGATTCTAAAACCGTCCAGGTGTAACAGTCGCATAGCCACGGAGTGTTATCAGGATTTTAACAGACTTTTTTTCAAACACCATGTTGTAGGACTATTATTGCTCCTGAATAACTTCCCCTATTGGAATTACTACTTAGAAAGCCAATTTTAACACTGTGTTTCAATTATATGATGTTGAAAATTACAAAAAATATTTAAATTAATGAAACTCAAACCAAGTATATGAATTTTTATTTAAAACTTCTCATTAAAAGACTAATTTGAGAATCTGATAAGTTTTCATGTTAGTGCCGAATAATACAAAAATTTTTAATAAAATTATTGTTATTAAGAATTATGCTTTGTATTACAATATTATTTAACATATAAATTAAGTTAAAAACTTACTTAATTTGTAACTAGAATATTAATAATAACAATAATAATTATTATTATGATATTATCAGTACCAAAAATTATAAATTAGGTAATTGAAATAGAAAAATAAAAGATAATAACAATTAGTTATCGAACAACTGTTTTTCCAATAATAGAAATGAATTTGAAACTAAACGGATTTACAGAACAGAAGTTTCATTGAATTCTGTAAAATCGAATTTCTCAAATAAATTCAATACAAATTCGTCTTATAGAATGACGTTTCAGAATGTTTCTAAATTGAGATCTCGAAGCTCGTTAAAGTCGACAAACAAAATTGCTGATTTGTATTTGCTAATGACGTCCTAGTTCCCTAATCTTTTGCTCGAACGCGACTGACATAAACTTCACTCTGATGTTTTGCTATCTTTTCATTCCATTGACTGGAAATGCGAAAAGGGAACAAAGGTTTGAAAATTGCAATTTAACGTAATTTATTTTTAATCAGTTCGAACATATATCTTTTCAGATAGTAGCAAAACTTTTTTAATATCTTCCTCTTTCAAAAAACAATAAAATGAAAGGAAAAAAGAAAAAGAAAAACTTGCATTTTTTATAAGTCAATTCGTCACTTTTTTCACTTTTATTTTCTTCAAATTATTGCACCTATCTAGAAAAGTTGCAGGAGCTTTTGAAAGCTTTACGACTTGAGCAATGTTATTTTTCGACGCTTTGACTTTCTTACGAGGACGAAGTTTTTAGCGTCTAATCTTCACCTTCTTTCCACTTCCTTTTGCTTTCTTAGCCTTCTGTCGTCAAGGAATGCAAATACTGAAGTGAACTTGACTAAAGTTCAATATATTGCAGTGTGGAACCTTTAGGCAAAAGGCACTATTGAGGTTACAAACTCGGGACCAAGTCTTGGCTCGACTATCGGATTGATTTTAATATCAACTTTATTCTCAAACTTGACTACTTCACTGTTATACATTAAGACTTACTCGAGTCCTTTCTAAACTTTGGTCCATTTAATCTTATCGGATAAGGAAAATTTTGATTTTGTTTCGTAAAATTCTAAGCGTACAATCGATTTGAAATTTAGGACCTACTCAAGACCGCACAAAATAGGACCAAATGGAATCTACGGAGACTTATAGAGAATCTAATAATAATCTGCTAGTTCTGTGCTTTTTATAATAATTTTTTTTTGAAATTTTTCTATAAATAGTTTTCGAATATAATAATGTAAATAATGTAAATTCATTCATATGTAGGTAAAAAAATATTTAACAAGTATAAATATTAATATTAATTATAATTAATAATAACTTTTACACACATAGCAAACTATATCTCGCAATCAGCTTTCTTTGAGCTTACAAGCGACATTCGTGAAGTACGTTTTTAAACTGAAGTTTAACATAGAGCAATCCCTATAATATGTCCCCATCATTGTAAGCTTACATATAATAGTACTGTAAGCTTACACCGTAAGTCAACGTAAGCTTACATGTAAGATTATTGTAAACTTCCATATGAGACTCACTAAAAGCTTACACAATAACCTCAGTGTTAGCTTACAGTCGGGTTACAAATCGACACATATTTTTACTTTAAAAGAAATATAAGAAAACATTTGAGAATTATTACTAAACTTATAAAGAGTGGTTAAAATTAGATACTATAATATAAATATGACCCGTGCAGAAATTTTACTCCGGTCATCCCACAGTGGGGCAAAATGACAAAATTTGGTTCAAATTGACTTCTAGACCACAATTTAAAACCAAATTAAAAGAAAAATTTTTTCTTTAACGGAGAACTAAATTCTGAAGAGATCTGTGAGAGTCGATTTTTTAATTTTTGTTTTATAAATTTTTAATGTTTATGCAAAGTGTAAAAAAAATAATTTTTTACATTTTTCGATTTCTTTTGCTCAAAAAAATTCTTGCATACTTAAAATTGTATACATTTAATGTCTGGCGGTGTTTTAGCAGTAAAAAGAAGTTTTTGCATTTAAAGATTGTTATAAACAATTTTTATAAACAATTACACTTTATAGGAAGTCATGTTAAAAAATAAATTTTTTTAAAAAGAAATTTGCTTTAGATTATTGTAATTAAACTTTCTTTTTGTTAATCTGATATTTTGAAATAATTTTTCTTAATTGTTTAAACAATTTTTATAAACAATTATTGTACTGTAAGGACATTTTTGGGCAGAAATGAATCAAATTTTTTACGAATAATGTTTCATCTAAGCCGCCTAGAGATTTTCTTTGTAAAAAAGCCATTTTTCAATTAATGTTATCATTGTTATAAACAAATTATATAAACAATTACATTTTTCGGGAAGTTATGTCTAAAAAAAATTTTTTTTAATTAAGATTCCTTTAGATTATTGCAATTAAATTTTCTTTTTGTCAAACTGATCTTTTGTACTAACTTTTCTTAATTGTTTAAACAAATTTTATAAACAATTGTACTGTAAGGACATTTTTGGGAAGAAATAAATCGAATTTTTTAATAATAATGTTTCATCTAAGCCGCCCAGAGATTTTCTTTGTAAAAAAGCCATTTTTCAATTAATGTTATCATTGTTATAAACAAATTATATAAACAATTGCATTTTTCGGCAAGTTATGCCTGAAAAAATTTTTTTCCGACTTTATCGTCAATAAAGAAACGTACAACAGTTCTTCCTAGACCAAAAAATAATTTAGAAATGAATTTGAATTACTTCTGTCAGTTCTGAAAAAACATCAATACCTAGATTATTTTTATTATTTTGACTTTTCCTAAGTTTTCAGATTTTCACACATTTTCCGGACATTAGGGAAAATCTATATTTTGAAATTAATCATTTTAACAAAAACAAAGTTTAATTGCAATAATCTAAAGCAAATTTTATTTTAAAAAAATGTTTTCAGACATAACTTCCCGAAAAATGTAATTGTTTATATAATTTGTTTATAACAATGATAACATTAATTGAAAAATGGCTTTTTTACAAAGAAAATCTCTGGGCGGCTTAGATGAAACATTATTATTAAAAAATTCGATTTATGTCTGCCCAAAAATGTCCTTACAGTACAATTGTTTATAAAATTTGTTTAAACAATTAAGAAAAATTATTTGAAAATATCAGATTAACAAAAAGAAAGTTTAATTGCAATAATCTAAAAGAAATTTAATTAAAAAAATTTTTTTTAGACATAACTTCCCGAAAAATGTAATTGTTTATATAATTTGTTTATAACAACGATGAAATTAATTAAAAAATGACTTTCTTACAAAGAAAATCTCTAGGCGGCTTAGATGAAACATTATTTGTAAAAAATTCGATTCATTTCTGCCCAAAAATGTCCTTACAGTACAATTGTTTATAAAAATTGTTTAAACAATTAAGAAAAATTATTTCAAAATATCAGATTAACAAAAAGAAAGTTTAATTACAATAATCTAAAGCAAATTTCTTTTTAAAAACATTTATTTTTAAACATAACTTCCTATAAAGTATTATTGTTTATAAAAATTGTTGATAACAATTTTTAAATGCAAAAACTTTTTTTTTACTACTTACACACTGCCAGACATTAAATGTATACAATTTTCAGTATGCAAGAATTTTTTGAGCAAAAGAAATCGAAAAATGTAAAAAATTATTTTTTTTTACACTTTGCATAAACATTAAAAATTTATAAAACAAAAATTAAAAAATCGACTCTCACAAATCTCTTCAGAATTTAGTTCTGCGTTAGAGAAAAAATTTTTTTTTAATTTGGTTTAAAATTGTGGTCTAGAAGTCAATTTGAATCAAATTTTGTCATTTTGCCCCACTGTGGCATCCTAAGGTTTAGATAAGGTTTACTTAATATTACCTACTTGGATCCGTTTAATTTAAGGATAGATTGAAAGTTAGTTCATTCATATTTTAGGTAAAATGTTTTAGCGTGAATTTAACTGTATAACAGTAGATATAGTACATTAAGTAGTTAGTGGGTAATAAGCGAAGAATTTATACATAAAGCTTACGATACTTTTTATTCTAAAAGAACAAACACTAATTTACGAACAAACATTAATTCGCATGTATAACACACACTATTCCCTATAATCGCAGTTAGGGCTGAGCACAATTATTTTTCTAACCAAATGCACTTCATTTTTTGATTTCAGATAATATGCTAATTGATAATGTTCACAGCAAATCATGTTTTTTAGAAGGCGTCTTCGATAACACAGGACCACAAAATTTTTTTTTAAAGGAAGTATTGACCGGCCCCTGTTTTTAATATGCACGGAGAAAAATGGTGCTGAGTTTCTAGTAAAAGTTCCTATGGAATAGTAATAATTCTAATTTTATATTAAAAATTACTATTTATAGTAAAATGTACTTCGCACGAAGTAAATATTACTATTTCTGGTAGTAAAAATTACTAATAGTAATTATTACATTAGTCACTTTTAAAAATCGCTTTAAGAATTATAATTTTTACATCGTCATTGTAAATTTTATTAAAGTTTGTATTACTTTTTACATTCGATATGTTGTAAATATTACTCGTAGAAATTCTAATAATTACTTCTGCAAGAAACAACTTTTACTATTGCAGAGAGAACTTTTTACTCGAAAAAGTACACTAAGAAAATGTTTTGTTTAAAATTTTGTCAAAGTTGGTTAAAATGCACAGTGGGCAGGATCGTCGATTTTTGGCCAAAAATCATTATTTAAAAAAGAACAAGATATTTACGAATAACAAGTATGCTACCTACAGTTTTTGGGGTCGCTGATTACGAATCTGAAGTCAGATTTAAAAAATTCAAAATAACGGATCCAATATGACGGACATAAAAATTTTAAAATTAATAAATTTGAATTAAACATAGGTATCTATGGGTTTTTTGGGTCGCTGATTACGAATCTGATGTCAGATTTCAAAAATCCAAAATAACGGATCCAATATGGCGGACATACAATTTTTAAAATTAATCGATTTTTATTAAACTTTGTATCTAGGGGTTTTTTAGGTTGCTGATTAAGAATCTGATGTAAGAATTCAAGTGGATTATAGATTAGGTGAGATTCGCCTACAATTTTTTGCTTGGGAGTTTTTAAGTTTGGTGATTACAAAACTAGTGTCTATACAATTTAGAAAATAAAAAAAAATTTCCTGTTATTAGCCTACAAAAATAAAAAGTACTGTAGTTTCTAGGATCTACTACGAGGAGGTTACAGGTAAAGATCCCATTTTGTATTTTTTTTATTTTAAAAATTTTTTTAGTTTTTTTGACACCTGATGTTTACTTATAGGTATATATATAGTTTATCGCGTGGGTATATTAGGTGTGCATGTAGTCCTATTGGAGAATCTGCTTTTATTTCCATGGATCAGATAAACACTCCATTTCATACACTACCGTCGGGAATTATCGGTACGGCTGTACGCGCACGGCCCAAAAACATACCAATTTTAAATCACGATTTTTTTGTAAATACAAATGTCAGAAAATTAACAAATATACCATTCGAAAGATAATTAAATTCTACGATTAATAATACATAACTGAAAATTTTAATAATTTATACAAAGATTGCAGCAATCGACAAATTTGACAAAAAAATTTAAAAAATAAAATTTTTTTTGAAATTTTTTCAACCCCTGCACATTTTTTAAAAATTGTAGAAAAAATTTGAAACTTATATAGGTGTGATGATTCAAGTCTCATCTTTAATTCAAGACCCAAAGAGTTCAAAAATCTTATTCGGTTCGTGAGATATCATTATAAACGTCCGAGTATGTTTTTTGACAAATGCAGTGAATTAATCGATTTTGAACGGTTTTTGGCTGAAAATGCTCTGCCGTTTATAATGATATCTAGCTAACCGATTAAGATTTTTGAACTCTTTTGGTCTTAAATTAAAGATGAGATTTTAATGATCACACTTATATAAGTTTCAAATTTTTTCTACAATTTTTAAAAAATGTGCAGGGGTTGAAAAAATTTCAAAAAAAATTTAATTTTTTAAATTTTTTTATCAAATTTGTTGATTGCTGCAATCTTTGTATAAATTATTAAAATTTTCAGTTATATATCATTAATCGTAGAATTTAATAATCTTTTGAATGGTATATTTGTTAATTTTTTGACATTTGTATTTACAAAAAATCCTGATTTAATGATTGGTATGTTTTTGGGCCGTGCGCGTGCAGGCGTACCGATAATTCCCGACGGTAGTGTATCTACATCTGATTTCAGAAACACAGTACTCATTTTTACATTTTTGAAATCTGACATCAGATTCGTATTCAGCGACACAAAAAACCGATAAATACCATTGTTCATCATAATTGATTAATTTTGAAAATTGTCTTTATATATTTATTGCATATATTTATATGTTTATAGCAATATTTTTGTTATGTTGAAAAAATATGAAAAGGCGCAAAATGGCACATATTGGCGTCAAAGTAGACATGCTAAGTAATCGTTCTATAACTTATTTTTCCAAATATTATGCGGCTCGGAGGAGCTCGACTAACTGAAAGTCGGCACTCTATTGAAAAATCCACTATTTGTTAACGCCTTGGCTGTCAACGAGATTTTTACTGTTTGGGCCAAAAGTGAGTTGAAAAAATTTTTAATGGATTTTTATGAAACTTGGTACCCTAAGGTTTCTGGGGTTGCTGATTACGAATCTGATATCAGTTTTCTGAAATTTAAAATAGCGGATCCAAGATGGCAGAATTTTTTTCAAAATTCGTCGAATTTGCTGGAAACTTGTTACTCGGGGGTTTTAACATAGAGTTATTAGAATAGAGTGCGCAAGCGACCAAAATGTTTCTTAGGCGCATAGACGGAGGCAGCCATACGAAAAGAAGACCCCTTTCCTTTCTTTCTCTAATAACGCATGCGCGATAGTGAAACAGCTGATGCATCGAAACAACTGTTGCTTGCTTGCAATTATATTTTTCTTTTATTTACATGACAAATAAATAATTTAAAATAAATTTAAAATTAAAATAAAACATTTATAATATTTAAAACAATTTTTCATGCGATCTTTTTAGACAAAAACCTAACCAAAAACTTTCATTCTTGCACATGCGCCAATAAACAAGGTAAGAAAAGGGGTTTACTTTCATGCTTTTGTCTCTTTCTATGCGCCTAAGAATGCCTCTCACGGTAAAAGGTATAACTCGCGCACTCTATTTTAATAACTCTATGGGTTTTAAGGGTCGCTGATTACAAATCTAACATTAGTTTTCCAAAATTCAAAATGGCGGATTCAATATGGCGGACAACGAAATAAAAAATTGATCAGATTGGCTTGAAACTAAATACTTGGGGATTTTCAGGGTCGCTGATTACGAATCTGAAATCAGTTTTTCAAAATTCAAAATATCTGGTTCAATATGGCGGAAATTTTTTTCAAATTTATTGAATTTGTTTGAAACTGGTTAATCTGACATCAGTATGATAATTTTTGGTAAAATCAAATTTCGATAAATACCCTGAAAAACTAATGTCAGATTAGTGTTCAGCGACCCTAAAAACCCCGGAGTATTCAGTTTCAAGCCAATCTGATCAATTTTTTATTTCGTTGTCCGCCATATTGGATCCGCCATTTTGAATTTTGGAAAATTAATGTTAGATTCGTAATCAGCGACCCTTAAAACCCCCGAGTAACAAAGTTTCTAGCAAATTCGACGAATTTTGAAAAATTCTTGCCATCTTGGATCCGCCATTTTGAATTTCAAAAAACTGATGTCAGATTCGTAATCAGCGAGCCCAAATACCCCCGTATTACGTTTCAAGTTAATCTGATCAATTTTTTATTTTGTTGTCCGCCATTTTAAATTTTGGAAAACGAATGTCATATTCGTAATCAGCGACCTCGAAAACCCCCGAGTAACCGGTTTCAGGAACATTTAAGAAGTTTTTAATCACCTTTTTTAAGTTGCGCATATATGCGTCATGAACACTTTTGGCCAGTTTAGTTTTGCGCATATATATGCGTCAGTGACAGTCAACGGGTTAACTTCAATGGAGCTACATTTTAATAAATTTTATTTTTTTAAAGTAACTATTGGTTTTTTTACTTCAATATATCTGTTAATGAGAAAAAATAAGTACTTATACAAAAATAATTAATTTATTTCTAGATATATTAAGTATTTCAATCAAAAACATTTTATTATTTTATCTTAAATGTTAAACTTTAAATAGTTCTAGAAGACACAATTTTTTATTATTTAACAAATCCTTTATGCAATAAATTCCTTATTTACTATTAAATACTGTGGATAAATTCTTTTGTGCATATTTGAAAGTTGAAAAATTGTATTTTTGGCCAAGATTCGACGATCCTGGCCCACTGTGTAGTCCCACGAAGATCTACGAAAATCGGCTTACTCTTTCCAAATCGTGATATTTCTGACGTGAAATGCCTCAGCAAAACCATTTTTTTCACTGTTTATTCGAGTCTTACCACTCAAAGTTCAAGTGTGCGTAACTTCTTTAAATTTAGTTTTTTTGTAAAATAAAAAAATACGTGTCTCTTTATTTTTCATTTAGAATAACATCTTTTAGCGACAGGTGAATCTATAACTTGAAGTTAGTCGACTTGCCTGATTTGAAATGTATTTAGTCAACAGTGAGATCTACTCCGGCATTCACCAGTAAGGTTTTCAAAGTTGGTCTTAAGATATGACCAGTATATTCAGTAGAATCCTCCAACTTTATGAACTCAGTGATCTCTTGTAGAGTACTCAAGAATGTATGCTTGACTATCACCTATGAAGTATTTGAAATATATTAATATATAAATATATATAATTATTCAAAGTCAATCCCTCACAACAAAAGGATATCCTCTGCCAGTTGTTCTTTTCCCATTGGGAAGTCGATAAAACTGTTTCCCTAATTAATTTTGTTAATTAGATGACTAGTGAAATTTCAATTAGTGAAATTCTACTAAAAAATTAGTAAAGTTTTAATAAAAATGGGTTATATTCTACTTGTTAAAAAGTAAAAACGTCGTCTATGAAAACTACTAACAATTAGTAAAATTTCACTAT
Organism: Leptopilina heterotoma; assembly: GCF_015476425.1. Classification (NCBI taxonomy): domain Eukaryota; kingdom Metazoa; phylum Arthropoda; class Insecta; order Hymenoptera; family Figitidae; genus Leptopilina; species Leptopilina heterotoma. Next base: position 2,954,124 of record NW_025110946.1, on the reverse strand, counting down.
TTGTTAGTATAATTCTACTAATTCAGATTTAAAGGATATAAAAATATAATTAATAAAGACTTTAATGAAAATTAAAAGGGCTTAATAAACGTTTCCGAGAAATGAAGATACGTTTTTAGAAACTGAAATCTTCATGAATTAAAAAGCAAATAAACCTCAACAGAACGGAAACTTTTGATTGGTCTGGAGGGACTCTGACATAGCAGTGTTGCAAAACGATTTTGGTTGAGGGGGTAGTTAATTCTGGAAGTCGGTCGTCACGCGAAATATTCTCACTTTCCTGTTATCCAAAGGTAACCTCCTACTCACTCTCTCCCTCTTTTACCCTTCACTTTTGTATACGCAAATACGTATGGCAATTAGCAAGATTGTGGTCGGAATCACATGTAAAATAACAATTATTATTATGCGAGCGGTAAAACTGACTTGTGCAGGGCTATTAACACAAGCTGTTACCCATTTTCCACTTTAAAATAGTCCTTCCTGTTTTCCCATTCAATGTTGCCCACAAAAACTCCATTCCTTTTTACGCTACTCAAGAGGAAAACTTTCCTAATTGAACATGTATACAAACAATATGGCCTCTTATTGCAAAAGGCAAATTTAATTAAATCGCAAACATGTAACATGAATGTTTCCTGTGTAAACTATGCCTTATCGCGAAAGCACTGAGATACAATTATTTAGAAAAACTGATGATAAAAAATAATGAATTAAAATAACTGTACTTTTTAAAGTTAAATATATTAGGATATCAACCTAAAATAAGGGAAAAAAATGTAAACGGTTGAAAAGACATATTCTTCACCGCTTGCTTGAACAAGGTATGTTTCGCAGTGCTTTCGCGGCAAGGCATAGATTACACAGATTTCGTGAAATGGCATGTTCCTCCTATATGATTTCAAAAATAGTAGTCTTCACTTTACAGGTTTTTTTTCTCACATATTAATTGCCACATATGGTTATGAACTAATGAAGAAAAGCTATTTTGATTAACTGAATTAAACCTTTTTTAATTAAACAAATATAATTAATGATTAATAGTTTATTTATTTGTTACACTTGCTTTTTCACCTGTCGAGAATACAAGGGAGTAACGCATAATTACAAATATGACTCGAAAATACATAAAATAATACATTACAAAGCCACGTCATTTCATTGCGTTTTAGCTTCGAAAACCTTAACAACATTGCTAACAAAGATTTTTAGCTTCCCTCTATTCCCAGAGTTTAAAAGTTTCTAAAATTGTTCTTCCGTAGAAAGATCATTTATGATCTGATAGCTAATACCAGCAAATAGATGATTGCATGTCGGGCAATAAACGACTAAATGGTACAGAGATTCATAATCCGTTCTACATAAACTACACAAAGAGTCGGAATGGAAAGTAACTTTTTTTGTATTAAAAGTAATTCTGCATACATTCTGGTTAATTATTCTAACCTGTGATAATATCCTTTTATAAAAAAATAGGCATGCGAAGCAGTAAACAGCATTGTGCGCTAGTCTCATGAGACAACTTTGGGTATAATAAAAGACTCCTTGAGTGATTAAGCCGATCTTTATCTCTATTTTTAAGGAAAAGCTAGAATTTATCGAGAAGGGCTTTCTCATTCTAGGAAGATGTTTCTGAATTAATACCATTCCAGTATTTTAATACTCCACAAGGTATTGGCGAGGGAGCGTACCCTGTTACGATGAACATTTAAAGATTCTTCAAGTTGACTAAAGGTTTTGGCGTAGAAACGTACAGCCTAAGTATGCTGAGTTTATCTCTCTCTACTTCTGGAAGCTCACAGGGGCTAAACAGGTTTTGTACCTCTTTACGGGCAGACTTTTACAGATTTGTAGCAATTTGGTCCTGTTGTTGGACCATATATGGTCTGAATTACATGACGCAACGGTAATTCGTTAGTGTGCAATTGACAAACGTTATGCAAAGGACCTCCAAGTTCCTTTTCAATACGGCGTACAATACCATAATGTTTTCCTGTAGTTGTTGGAGCACCATCACATTCCACGAGTTTTAGAGTTGATAAATCACCATAGGTTCTTTCTTGAAGATAAGTACTGGTAGACTTAAACTCGTCCTCAGCCCCATGAGATTCAGACGTCACATGACCAAATTTCGTCAGCGTATTGTCGTCGCAGCCGTCAAAAAATAAAGCTTCAAAAATTGTATTTTTCCGGCACGTGAGACAATCTGAGCGGGAGGTTTGACGTCGAGGTATAATGATGTGCACCGTCGATTATTGTCCGGTACACACCATTAGAACTCGACTGTCGATAAACCGGTTGTATTCAGGAGAGGTTTTCTTCAGTTTCCCTCTTCTCTGGCGAGAAAACCCATTGATGGGTGGTCCAGGCGCAATGCGAGTACTCCTAATAAAAGTCGGCTGTAGACGCAAATTAGATTAAAATATAGAAAATTTATGTAGAATGGTTATGCTTAATCCAAAAAAGTATTTCTCGGGGACTCTTGTCGAAGTGCGTAAGGCCAATAGGACAGGAGTATAAACAATAAAATAAAAAAAAAAAAAAAAAACTGAAAATTTTAAGAACATACCAATTATAATGGGGGAAAACTTTAATGGTAGAGTTGCAGACTTAACTAAACTAAATCCAGATATCTTCAATTTTGAAACCTTTTTATCCGCCGAGAGACTTTCATTGTATAAAGAAGTTAGCTCCAGGGGTAAGATTATTACTAGTAACTATAATAATCCGAGTCCTATGATTTTATATTGATTAATAGTTAATTACTACGTGATCACCTGATAAGAAAATATATTTTTTTTCGTAATTTTTTACCCAAGTAAAACAATCCACAGAATGTTTGTAAACTTTTCGTTTAGAAAATGTTATTCAGTAATTTTTGAATCTTTTAATCCATCAGACTTTTTGCGAACTTTCTAGAGAGACTGGAGTCCGCTCTAGGTCAGCAGAATGTTTGCAGACACTAGATTTTTTACATGGGTAGTTATTAATTAGTAAAATGTAATTTACAGATAAAGAATCAATTTTTTATCGAATTAAAAATATTTTTTCTTTAACGAATCACTTATTTGAATAAAAACAAATTGTTGTTTAAATTTAATTGAAAAGAGCATTTTTTTAGTTATTTAGGAAGAAGTGTTAAAATAAGTATGTTAGACTCAATTACCTTGCACATGCCATCTAGATAAACAGAGAGGCATAAATGGTGTGGGTAGGTGTCTGGAGAAACTGCTTCAACACTCGAGGGCTTCTATGTTTCTTGGACGAAGACTCCCCAGTAACTTTGCAAGACAAATTGCTGTTGCGAACTATTTTAAGTTCATTTAAATATCAAATTATGTAAAGGCTCTGAAGAACCCGTTGCCAGTATACCAACGTACTTATACGCATATGCCCTCGACTATTTTCACGAGACACTATCTACATAAGCATAGTAACAAGTAAACTGGTCAACTTTTAAATCGCGAATATGAAATGTGAAAAATGCTTTAAAGTCCAATCTAAAGTGATGAATATTTCGTGAATAAGTACCACACACTTTTTCGTTAAATAGACTTCTTTTTCTATCATTTGCATTCAATGAGATTTCATGTACTTAATCAAAGTAAAGTACTTAAAATCAAAGTTGTCCCATAGTTTTTCAATTTTGTTGAAACTTCAAAATTTTAAAGTGGAATACATGCCAGTAAAAAGCCTAAAATCGATTTCAAAAAAATTTGGATTTACGAGGTTTTTAAAATTTTTCTTGAAATTTTAAAATGATATATCTCAAAGAAAAATGAATGAAATTTAATGAAATTTTCAGGAAATGCTTATTGTTTACTTACAATTTAGAAAAATATTTCGTAAGAAAAAAAAATTTTTTTTTACAAATTATTTAAAAAATAATTTTTAAATAAACAATTTTTTAAAAATTGCAACTTTTTTTTGCTTTTAATAAAAATGATTCGATTCCCACTTATTTCACGAGTATTTTCCAAAAAAAAATTGATGGAGGGTCTGAAACTTTAGGAGATATTGAATTTTTCGTCATTGTGCGCAACCATTAAAAGCGTATTTTCAGGCTATACTCTACATACAAACTAATGTTCAAAATCACCTATAATTCGTAAATTTTAACCGAATTCAATTTTTCTTTTTGGAAAATGACAGGCTATTAATTTGTAAGAATACTGTGCATTTTCTTAATTTTTATTTTTTTAAACAAATTATTATTATTATTGTTAATTACTAACTTTTTACATATTGTACCTAGAGACTCAAGTAAAAAAATCTGCATAAAGTCTGCAGACATTCCGCAGACTTTGAGCAGAATCCTGTCTGCAGACACACTGAAAAAATGTTGAGTACCGTGCAATCCCAATCGTCGGAAAGTGGGGGAACTATAGTTTGGATGTGCTACGTTCTCAATTCGGGAAATCTACGTTCCCATGTCGGTGGCGCTGAACACCCAAGATTTGAGACTCAAAACCTTGGGACTGCAATAGCCGCATCTTGGGCGTTCAGCACGCCCAAGTTGGAAATTCAGCTCCTCCAAACTAAAGTCGTATCGCATTCGTACATTTTCGGTCTACTTGAAACGGCACGTCACCCAGATTTTTTCCGTGCAGTATGCTGAAAGTCTGCAGATATTCTGTTGTAATTCTAGTCATTTAAAAGACTATAAACAACAATTATTTATTGAAAACTAGTAGATTCATGATTATCTTGCACAGAAAAATGAACAATTTAAGATGTTGATGTTAAATCGATGTCTTGAAACACACTCTCACAACAAAAGGATATCCTTAGGATGTCCTGCTTTATGCATTCAACCCGTGGATATCCTAGGTGATATCCTAGAGACCGTCGGATGGATATCCTAGGCACATTTTCAGGATATCTAAGGATATGCATAATATATCCTCTGGACATACAAAAAATATACTAAGAACATCTCTAGGATATCCCAATGACATCCTTGCATCAATCCTAAGCTATCCTTATAACATCATCACGATGCACATAAAGTAACTTTAGAAATAAAGATACTTATTCAATAAATTGAATAAGTTATCAAAAATGTCACTAAATATCTATAATATATTGAAAATATAAGTAATAAATGTTGATATTTTTTCACATTGAGTCTGAACGTTCTAGAAATATTCTTAGGACATTCTAGAGATATTTTTATAATATCCTGAGGATATCCTGGAGATATCATCATGATAACCTGAGGATATCACACGGACGTCCTAGGGATATCCTTAAAATATCCTATAACTCGTCGGTTTGGATATCCCATGGATAACCTTTGCATATGCAAGAATATCATATGGACTTTAGGATATCATACTTTTATTTAGGACATCCTAAGGATATCCTTTTGTTGTGAGGGTCTGTTTCAAGATATCGATTTAACATCAACATCTTCAATTGTTCATTTTTCTGTGAAGGATAATTATAAATCTATTAGTTTTCAATAAATAATTGTTGCTTATAGTACTTTAAACGACCAGAATTATAACAGAATACCTGCAGACTTTCAGCATACTCTCTGCAGACAGGAGTCTGATTAAAGTCTGTGGAATGTCTGCAGACTTTCTGCAGATTTTTTTACTTGGGGAGGTGTATTTTTCTCTAATTTTGCAATTTACCGGACCTCACATAAATACCGATGCAAATTTAAAACATAATTATTATTTTGGAAAGCAAAATATCAAAATTAATATTAAATTTAATTGTTATTAACAATTATTTAAACAATTTTGTAACAAAGTTTGCTTTTTTTGGAAAATTTTTTTTCTCTATAGAATCAGAAGTTTATTAGTAGGTCTGAAATAAGCTTAAAAAACATTATTTGATTTGTCATATAAATTTTAGAAAATTTATTAATTTATTGTTGATAAAAAATTTTTATAAAATTAATTATTTAATAATAATTATTCAAAACAATAACCAAAACTTTTCATTTGTATGTGTTCTGTGACAATTTCTCAAAGTTTTATAGAAATTGAAGAACAAGTGGCAACTTTGATTTTTTAGGCATAGACCTTCCCAGATTAAAATTAATAGTCCAATTATTATTTAAACAATTTTTAAACAAATTTTTATTCTTATTTCTGTTTAAATTATAATTTTATTTTTAATGTACATCGGCATTTCAAAAAAGTTTGGTTTTGCATGATTAGAAAAAACTGCATCTTTTTAATATACTATTCTGTAAATAGTTAGTAATTAACAATAATAACACAGGCACACAAAAAAATAAAAAAGTCAAAACCCAGAGGTCACACCCCCCTATCCCCATGTTTTTGGGGTCGCTGAAACCGAATATGACCATGAAAAATTTTTTTCATCGGCCATTTTCCCACTACCACCCCCTTACACGTGCTCCCGGGGGTGGAATTTCAGTTTTAAAAAAAGTAGAGTAGGGTGTCTATTCCTATGTTTTTTGGGTCGCTAAAACCAAAAAAGACTACCAAAAACAAATTCTTCCCTCCCTTAACCCCCTACAACCCCCTTAACACCTGAAAGGTGGGTGGTCGAAATTCGAATTATCACGAAAAGTCGATTACGGTGTCTAAACCTACGTTTTTTGGGTCGTTGAAACCAAAAAAGACTACCAAAATTAAATCCATTCCACCCTCGACCCCCTACAACGCCCTGCAATAATTTTTGACAATTAATATTTAATTTTCAATTTCCCAAAAATCAGTTCGTTTTATTTGAAAAAAATTATTGCAGGGGGTTCTAGGGGGTTGGGGGTGGAAAGGATTTGATTTTTGCAGTCTTTTTTGGTTTCAGCGACCCAAAAAACGTAGGTTTAGACATCGTAATCGACTTTTCGTGAAAATTCGAATTTTGAGTTCCCACCCTGCGGGTGTTAAGGGGGTTGTTGGGGGTTAAGGGAGAGAAGAATTTGTTTTTGGAAGTCTTTTTTGGTTTTAGCGACCCAAAAAACATAGAAATAGACACCCTACTCCACTTTTTTTAAACTGAAATTCCAACCCCCGGGAGCAGGTGTAAGGGGGTGGTAGCGGAAAAATGGCCAATGAAAAAAATTTTTCATGGTCATATTCGGTTTTAGCGACCCCAAAAACATGGGGATAGGGGGGTGTAACCTCTGGGTTTTGACTTTTTTATTTTTTTGTGTGCCTGTGTAATTTGTTTAAATCTTGCTTAAATAATAATAATTATGTTTTAAATCTGCATCGGTATTTATGTAATATCCGGTAACTTGCAAAATTAGAGAAAAATACACCTCTCTAGGTACAATATGTAAAAAGTTAGTAATTAACAATAATAATAATAATTTGTTTATACAAAAAAAATTTTAAAAATGCACAGTATTCTTACAAATTTATAGCCTGTCATTTTCCAAAAAGAAAAATTGAATTTGGTTAAAATTTACGAATTATAGGTGATTTTGAACATTAGTTTGTATATGTGTAGAGTATAGCCTGAAAATGCGCTTTTTACGGTTGCGCACTTTTCAAAAAATTGTTTATTTAAAAATTAATTTTTAAATAATTTGTTTAAAAAAAATTTTTTTTTTACGAAATATTTTTCTAAATTGAAAGTAAACAATAAGCATTTCCTGAAAATTTCATTAAATTTCATTCATTTTTCTTTGAGATATATCATTTTCAAAATTAAAAAAAAAAATTTAAAAACCTCGCAAATCTAAAATTTTTCGAAATCGATTTTGGGCTTTTTACTGGCATGTATTCCACTTTAAAATTTTGAAATTTCAACAAAATCGAAGAACTAGGGGACAACTTTGATTTTTTAGGCATGGACCTACCCATTATTAATTTATTAATTTTAATTGAAAATGGTAAAAATGATTTTATTCAGTCGCACTCGAACAGAATACAAAATAAAGTACTTTAACAACGAGAGACTAGGAAGTAAAAAATTTAATTAAGATATTAAATAAAAAAATTGCCTTTTTTCCTTATAATAAGAAATAATAATTAATTACGTCTAAAAGAAGTGTATATAGGAATGTGCTTAAAATGTTTACAGAGAAAAAGTAAAATTTTTAAAAGCATGAAGCAATATGAAACAACATTTTTATTTAAAACGTAATTGTATCTTGTTACTCGCGAGTAAAAGAAAAATAAAACAGATTGAAAATTCCAAAGTGAAAGATTCGATGGAGAGGCAGTAGAGCAATATTTAATTAAATATTTCAGTGCCACGTAGTGGGTCGTTTTTTTCTTGTTTTTAAAGCTCGACGAAAGAGATTTATATATATATATATATATATATATATATATATATATATATATATATTTGTGTGTGTAAAAGAATCTAACATTGAAAGCCAAGTAATGAGTCCTACACCTTAACCAAGTATTGCGGTCATTTTGATTCCAGGCACGTGCCACTAACTGGGTGTATTCAAATCACACCAGGTCGCAGTAAGAGAAATAGTTTTCACCCCCCTTCTTGAATCGTTACCGTAACTGTTTTGCTTTCGCGAGATGCTGTCCGTATCCCGAGTAAACCTAATAACTGGCAAGGCGTCCTTAGAGACAGTTAGCTACTTTGTTAAAACCGTCTAATTGCTTTTCTCCCTCTTCAAGATGCAACAATTTACTGTCTCGGGAATCTTTCTCATCAACTTCATTCATTAATTATTACTTTCCAGTCAAGCATTCTATTAAGCTATTGTCATACCCGTTATAAATGCAAATAACATTAAACACTTTGTTTAGCGAGATATAAATTTTCTCCCGTGTAGAAATTGCCATTATAGTCCCTGATAATAATAGGGCTCTTTTGTGGCCCGTAACAGTTTTCCCCAACAAAAAATTATATCGTTTTCCCTATCAGGGCCTAATACGGCCCGATTGATGAGACCGAATTCCACATTTTCGAATATAATATGACACGCGAAGTAATTCCCTTATAAGGGTCCCAAACAGAACAAATACGGTCCTTAATATTAAAAGTTTAATTAATTATTTTTTATTATTTTGCGTCTAGTATCCCTGAGAAAACTGGAGTATTCGACTAAACATCTGGAGGGACAAATCGTTCATATTTGAGAGTTAGCTATTGGATAACAATCTAAATGTTCAAATACACCATTGACAGATATTCTTGCCATTTCTCTTGGAGGGAAAATGAGTTTATAACAGAGGGACAAATTAACCATCTTGAGAAATCCCTTTCTTATCCGGCGCGAAATGAATAAATATGGCAACCTAACCCCTAAATTAAATACATAAAATGTCAGAAAAATAATTTCGCGCGCATCAGATCGCACACATTTTCTGCGCAACTTTTAACCCTCAGATATAATGGGAGAGAATATACAAGTAGATTTCCATTATCAATTCAAAATTTATTTTAGAAGGACTATTTAACTCTCTTCATAAGCAAAGGAAACATACACTTTTTGAACCTCTGAATTTGACTCTCCAGTTTTCTCAGTGATTATACAATCAAATTGTTAGTCTCAGTTTATTCAACTACTATATATTATTATATTATAGTATATTATAATTATTAATTAGTTATTCATTATTATGAATTTATATTTTTAAAAAATTAAAAAAATAGCTCCTTGCAACATGTTAGTTTATTTAAACAATTTGTTTATTAATGTGGCACGCGAAGTAAATCTCTTTCAACGGTCCCAGTCAGAGGAATAAGGCTCGCTGATTACAAATCTGAAGTCATTTTTAAACATTTCAAAATGGCGGATCCAATATGGCGGTCAAAATTAAAAATTTGATCAGATTCGAATAATATTTGTAAGCCGGGGGTTTTTAGAGTCGCTGATTACGAAGCTGATTTTACTTTTTAAAAATTCAAAATGTCGGATCCAAAATAGATTGTCAAAAAACTTGTTACTCACGGGTTTTTGGAGTCGCTGATTACGAATCTAATATCACTTTTTAAAAATTCAAAATGTCGGATCCAAAATAGATAATAAAATATTTAAATATGATCCAATTCGCTTAAAACTTGTAAAAATAATAAATTTTTTTTTTTTTTTTTTTATTTTATTTTTTTTTTATTGTTTATACTCCTGCCCTATTGGCCTTACGCACTTCGACAAGAGTCCCCGAGAAATACTTTTTTTTGGATTAAGCATAACCATTCTACTTTAGAAATTTTCTATATATTAACCTAATTTTGCGTCTACAGCCGACTTTATTAGGAGTACTCGCATTACGCCTGGACCACCCGTCAATGGGTTTTCTCGCCAGAGAAGAGGGAAACTGTAGAAAACCTCTCTGAGTACAACCGCTTTATCGACAGTCGAGTTCTAATGGTGTGTACCGGACAATAATCGACGGTGCACATCATTAGAACTCGACTGTCGATAAACCGGTTGTACTCAGATTGTCTCACGTGCCGGAAAAATACCAAGCCAAGTGGGCGCGAACCAAGGGTACTTATACCCTTGGTCCTTAAACGACCACCAACGCCAGGCACTTATCCGACTGAGCCAATCTGTCGGTCAAAAATAATAAATTATTTACATTATAGATTAGTGAAAGCAAGAATTTCTTAAAAGTGACTTCAAATTTGTAAATAGCGATCTCAAAAAACCCCAAATAACAAGTTTTATGTGAATCTGATCAAATTTGAATTTTTTCCGCTATATTGGAACAGCCATTTTTAATTCGTAAAAAGTGACTTCTGATTCGTAGTCAGCGACCCTAAAAACCCCCGAGTTACAATTTTTAAGAAAACTGCGTCAAATTAAAAATTTTTCCGCCATATTGGAACCGCCATTTTGAATTTTTAAAAGTGACATCAGATTCTTAATCAGCGACGACAAAAACCCCCGAGTAACAAGTTTCATGCGAATCTGATCAAATTTGAATTTTGACAGCCATATTGGATCCGCCATTTTGAATGTCTAAAAAATTACTTCAGATTCGTAATCAGCGACTCCAAAAACCCCTGAGTAACAAGTTTTAATTACTGATAGAGATATTATTTTTTGTAAATTAATAATTAATGTGAACATAAATGTCCTCAAGTATTAAGGAAGTCATTGTAGCGTGCGAGCGTGGTTAGGTGGTTAGATTATCGGTTTGCGAATATTAGGGCCGTGGATTCAATTCCCGGCGTTTAGGAATTTTTTCTCTGTTAGATGTATTTGTATTAAATATATGAGGTAAAATAAACAAAAGTACGTAGGAAAAAAGGTTAGAAAACGAAATTAAACAATTATTAAACATAAATAAATAAATAAATAAATAATTTCAGTTTACTACCTACTTTATATAATTAATTTAATTGTTTTTTATAGTTGTTTTAACTACGTTTTTTATTGGGGCCTCCAGGAGCTATGATAATTAATGTTAGAATTATGATATTAATTTATGATAATTATTTACTCATCTTCCTAATTATTTACGCCTCCTGGAACTACAAGAAATAGTCAAAAATGAATAAAAACCAGGGTTTTTTAAGTAGGCGGTCATTTGTAATTAGTAGGGCTTTGATAGGGGTCCTGTTAGGCCCTTGTTTGGGGCCACATTAATTTTCCACTGTCGGGCCCTATTACCTTTTGCGTAACGAAACTGGTGAGGTCCCCAGCAATTTGCCTTATTCGGCCCCTAATATTAAAAGGGAAAACTTATACGGCCCCTACCAGTGCCACATTGCAATTTCTACACGGGCTCTTTATCTATACACATTACTAACTAAAATAAATAACTTTATTTTTATTAATATTCTTAGTACACTTTGTACAAAAGAGCAATATTTTTTTTCATTGTACATCCATTTAAATAAATAAATAAATTATTTTAGGAAAAATTATTTAATTTTACAAGCTTATTAGAATTTATTCGCTTTTATTATTCTATACCAATTTCTTAAAAGAAAAGAAAAATATAAAAAAATTTCAGGATTAGGTTTTTCTTAGTAAATAGTTTCTTAAAATCGAGAAAATATTGCGAAGAAGAACATACAAATGTTCATGTCAATTACTGACTTGTATATTTATTTATTTATTCCTACGTTCTTCTCACATGGAAGAGAAACGTTTTCTTTTTTGAGCTTGAGAAAAGAAAGTCTGAGAGCATTTTAATAGACGATTTACTTTCAAAGTTGAAACTATTTCTTCACACAGATGGTGTGTGAAGGGCGGGTTTAGGAAAGTGCAAAAGTGAACTAAAATTGAAGGAAAATTTTTACTGTAACGTCTATTTTAAAGCCATTGTAACGCACTCAACACAAGTTTTCTCGGTTACCTCAGCCTATTATACAGAAGTATATAAATGCAAATCTAGCCGGGCGTCCGATTTGCATATAGAAATCTCCCAGAAAACAAATTTTTTTTCAGAAACACCTAACTGGCCAGTCTCGTTTCGTCTTACCTATTTTGCATGCGAGATTGCGGGAGACGCTTTTTCGCACGGCACGTCCGCCACAATTCCCATCCCCTCGCTCACTACTTTTGAATCAAGGGAGTCGATCTAAGAAAAGCGTCAAAGGTATCGTTTCACGTGACATGGGTTTTTAAGAGATGTCAGAATATTTAATGTCTAGAATCTTACAATGATCCCTTATTTTAAATACCATTTAAAAATTATAAATATCAATGTTTAGTAAATTCTTCCATAATTATTTTATAAATTATTTTTTCGATTTTTGGAAGATGTTTTAAAGGTAAAAGAAAAACCACTATCTTTCACTTTTTATAAAATATACGACGTTTCGGTGGTCTGCTTCGCCACCATCATCAGGTAACTAAATTTTTAATAGATTTTAACTGTAGAGACCTGATGATGAAAGGATTTTTTTTTATTTTTCATTGTTTCGCAGCACTTGGAAGCCAAAAAGATTTTTTTTAAATCGGCTAATTTATTACTGTAAAATTAGTAATTCTTTAAATAAAAGAAAAGCTCCCACGAATACCTGAATAAATAAGTCAAGAAGTACTGTACAGGAAAAAAAAAGTCTGACTCCGTTTACACCTTAAATTCAGCCCATGTATTTCACATAAGTCTGTCCTTGTTTAACGGGGCTGACTCCGTTTACACCTTAAATTCAGCCTCAAAAACCCGTGTAGAAAAATTTCGGGGCAGTCTGGAGTCCAGTGATTGCCCCAACTAGACGCATCTGGACGGTCTAAGGGGACGTCCATAAGTCACGTAACTGGTTTTCGGTCAATTTCTGACCCCCCCAAATGATCAACCGTGATACATTCTATGACCCCCACCCCCCTCCCATTGTCACGTTACTTCTAATTTTTATGAAAATTGTTAAAAAACGAAGGAAAAATTTTTAACAAAGTTTGAGAGACTGATAATTGCAAATTCTATATATATATATATATATATATATATATGTACATTAGATCTTAAATAAATAATAAAAACATTTTAATTTTTACCGAACCATTTTAAATGTTAATCATATATTTTTTATGAAAATTATTCAAAATAAATGAAATGAAATTAAACATTGAAGCGATAGTTTCATATTAGAAATTATTGATGGATTTCTTTGATCTGTGAATTTCTATAATAAGAATTTTAATTTCTGTGTTCTCAAATCAGCAGGCAGGAGTGGGGCGTCGTCCTTTGAATTGTTGGATCGATGAAATCAATAATTAACGATAAATACTTAGATTTTAGCAGTTCGTGTGATTTCGTCGATCAAGTAACGGCTACGCTCTCACGTGCCGGCCTAAAAAACTATATATATATATCTATATTTTACTATTTTTATTTTATTTGTCTGTTTATTTATTGACTGTTATGAAGTTTCTTTATGTATGTATTATAATGATAGAAATGTGCGTATGTGTTATTATTTGTAATTATATTCTTTTTATGCCTATCATTATGATCAATCTTTTATTTGAACTTATAAAATTAAATTGTTGAATTTTGATTAATAATTGTGTGTTTCTGTCTATAATGTATTCAAAATTTATGTTCCTTATTATTGTAAATATTTTGACCAATATTTTATTATTAATTTTTATTAATTTTTAATGTCGCGATGTTTTTGTATTTGAAATATAAGAAAATCGTTACAACATGAAACTATCAGCAAAGGAGAAATAGGAATTAAAAATATTTGTGGTCGAAATGCACTTTAGTAATTACTACCACACACGTGTCTGTGTATGCTTGTATGCAACCACGGTTACTTTGGTTTCTCGAGATATCTGCCCTACCTTGAATACGAAATTCGTTATCCTGAAATCTATATAGGATAGAGGTCCTGCTCACTTGCCATATAACACGGTAAGCCGATGTAACATCGGTTACCAGTTAGCGCGTGGAGGTCTCCTAGGATTAGATTTGATTACCACGCCTAGAAACTGGTCCGGAACCTGGACTGCATAGGGCTTCCCTGAAACCGTCAGATAACCTTATGCGCGATGCGTGTCAAGAATTCTACCATGCTATGACACAATCAAATCCAACAAGTTACATATTTTTTTATAACATAATTCTACTTTCTACATTTTAACAATAGCAATGATTTTAAATATTAAATATGATTGTCAAACGTTATATCTAATATTTGCTTCATTACTGATATTATTTAAAGATTTTTATTATAATATTCAGAACGGCATCCCGAGAGAAAATTACTACCGGCGAAGTACTGTGAATTACCTGAGCTAATATGGGCATAATAATCGTAATCATTAATAAGCATTGATATATATATATATATATATACTAGGGGGGCTTCGCCCCCCTGCGCGCCAACCCCCTATCTCTATTTTTATATTTATTTTAATTTTTATAAATTTAAAGTAATTTTTTCTTAATATCAATGCATCTTAATAAATTGCATACAATACATGACAAAATACACATAGATTTTGACGTAATGTAACAATCGTTATGGACCTTTTTTATCTATATGTCAAAAATTAGATTAAACTTTGACATATATTTTGACCCATTTTAACCTATAGGTTAAAAAGGCGTCGAATTTTTCATAGATTTTGACGTATCATAGATACGTTTATAGTCCTTTGTTGTCCCTTTTTAAGTTGTAGTTAAATAAAAGTCAAATTACACATAGATTATGACGTAACTAAATGAGGGAGTAAAAATAAAACGTCAAAATTAGGTCAAAATTATAGGTGTAAGAGCAAACACAATTTTAAAATTACCTTACGTTGTTAGGTCAGATGCCAAACTTCACCTCATCATTAAGTCTGCGCGCGGACTAAATTTTGAGGGTAGCAGAAACTGTTTGTCAATTTTTGATGCGTAGGTCAAAACTGCCCTTAAAATTGACCTAAATTTTGAGGGTAGCGGGAATTCTTTGTCAAATTTTGACGCCTAGGTCAAAACTGCCCTCAAGATTGACCTATATTAACGTAATGTGAGGCCGTTATTTATCCTCTTTTTGACCTACAGGTCAAAAAATAGGTCAAATTAGACATAGATTTTGACGTAATGCGAGGTCGTTATTTATCCTCTTTTTGACCTATAGGTCAAAAAATAGGTCAATTTTGACATAAGTTTTGACGGCCCCTTTGGGATAGGGCGCCCTTACAGAATCTTGAAACAGCGGTGACAGCGGCGACAACGATATATTTTTGTAATATAGGGATATATATATATATACTAGGGGGGCTCCGCCCCCCTGCGCGCCAACCCCCTATTTTTATTTTAAAATTAATTTTTAAATTAAGAATTAATTAATAATATTTATTATCAATATTGGTTTTTAGCCAAATTCAGTAAAATTAGTGTTTGTTGAAATTATTTGTATTATTCAATTTGTTTTCAAGATAACCAAAATTTGTTTCAAGTAACCAATTTTGTATCTCAAAATTATAGATTCAGATTGTAGTATTTGAAATCAGGTCCGAAATATAAGACATGACTAATTTCTTTTTATTTAGATTTTGAGTTAAAAAATTCGTTTCTTCCCTGTAATATATCTTCGAAAAAAACGTTGAAATAAATAATTTTAATAAACAATAAAGCAGGAAAATTAATTTAATTAATAATATTACAAAAATTAATATTATTTTTGTAAATTTTTGTAAATTGAAAATAAAATTTATTTGAATTTATTTTAATTTGTAATAATATGAAGTCGATTTTAAATAATATGGAAGGTACGTAGAAATGTAATTTAATTTTTGACACTGTTGACATTAATTGTGACGTACGATAACGACTCCTTAATGTCCCCCTTTAATTTAAAAAAAAGGTTGAATTTTATCTAAATTTTGATCCCTTGGAAGGCCTTAATGAAGGCTTTTTTTATGTGTAAGTTAATAAATAGGTCAATTTTGATCTAACTCCAGAAGATATAAGGAAATTTGTCGATTTCATAGGCCCTCTTTTGACCTAAGTTTAAGGTTATGTTCGCCTCTCCACCTATGTCTGTTGCCGCAATAACTATTGACCTGATTTTGAGGTTATGTTTACCTCGTGACCTACGTCTGTGACCGCAATAACTTTTGACCTGATTTTGAGGTTATGTTCACCTCTTGACCTACGTATGTGATCTGAAATTATGTTAAATATACTATAGCTATTTGAGGACAACTTCAGTGCGATGTCCCTTGACCTGATTTTGAGGTTATGTTTACCTCTTGACCTACGTCTATGACCTAAAGGCCAACTTCAGAGCGATGACCCTTGACCTAATTTTGAGGTTATGTGTTTACTCCTTGACCTGCGCCTATGACCTGAGGCCAACTTCAGAGATATGACCCTTGACTTGATTTTGAGGTTATGTTTACCCCTTGACCTACGTTTATGACCTGAGGCCAACTTCAGAGCGATGAACCTTGACCTGATTTTGAGGTTATGTTTACCTCTTGACCTACGTCTGTGATCTGAGGCCAACTTCAGAGATATGACCCTTGACTTGATTTTGAGGTTATGTTTATCCCTTGACCTACGTCCATGGAGTAGTATAAGGAGACCGAACGCCACTCACGCAAAGTGGCCGCACTTTTCATTACCGTGTTTCCTCTGGGCTCACTTACATCGATAGAAGCGCCCCCAACGGGGAAAAATGTCACCAATAATCGTCTGCTAATTGTTATTGTACAGTGCAGTTGGTATTTTTATAGGTTAGTGTTGTTTGGAAATAGTTGACAATTATCATTAATAATTATCTTATAATTATAATATATTATTATTTATTCAATATTAATTTTGAAAGTGCTCGGTTGGAAGTGAAAAGAGATAAATAAGTAAGTATATGTGAGAATTGTTGCGATTATTATTGTTTATATACATAACTTAATTGTTACTAAAATTCCCTCTATAATTAAGAGAGAAGAATTGCAATTTTTCACTACACAGACAGCACCAGGCATTTTCACTCACAATTTATTTTTTACATGCTTCATTGAACTAACAATCACTTTTATAAACAAAATTAGAGGTTATGTCATGTCTTATTTTGTTTTTAAATATAATGATTTTCTCCTCCGCGAGAGGCTCTTCTATTGATGTAAGTGAGCCTAGAGGAATCACTGTTATGAAAAATGCGGCCACGTTTGACGCGGATTCATCACGGGCGTTCGGTCTCCTTATACTACTCCATGCCTACGTCTATGACCTGAGACCAACTTCAGAGCGATGAACCTTGACCTGATTTTGAGGTTATGTTTACCTCTTGACCTACGTCTGTGACCTGAGGCCAACTTCAGAGCGATGACCTTTGACCATTTGTGGCCAACTTCAGGGCACTGAATCCGGCGGCGAAATCTTTTTATAATATAGATATATATATATATAATATACGCGACAAAAATCGCGCGCGCCAACGGTCTTTGGCATTTGCTACTGAAACGTTAATTTACAAAACATAATTAAAAAATAAAATAATTTATAAAACATAGAAATAATTATATAAAATAAAATAAATATTTTTTATTTTAAAAAACAATCATTAAGTATTTTTAAACAGAAATTAATACTAACAAATTCATAAAAATTATGTCTTATGTCAATTAAATAAATTTTTGAAAATTTAGAAAAAAATGAAATAAATTTAATTGAATTATAAAATATATATTTATAATATAATTTATATATTATTTATTATTGAATTATTGTATAATATAAACATAATGTTATTTATAAAAAAAATTTTAGGATAAGAAATAAATTAACAATAAATAAATTTCAAAATATATTTTATTTAAAATCAGTAATATAATTATTAATTGCAAAACGTTATATAAAAATATAATTTTAATGACCAAATACTTTGATATTTGTTATTAAATGTCTTCAGTTTCTTCTAACCTTATTTTTTCAATAGGCTTATTGCCTTTAATAATTTCTGTTAGAGTTAATTTTTTCAAATTTATTGGATTCACACATTTTTCAGATGAAACAGATATATACGTTTTATTACCTGTAATGAAAGATATAATTAAAAATTAATTTATTATTAACTAAAATATTTATAAAACGTTTATATTGAATTTAATTTTTCATAATAACATTAACCTAACATGTAATTTTAACAATTTGAAATATTTTAAATTAGAATAAATTGAATATTAATATTATTTACATAAATTAACTATTAATTAAATATATAAAACTTAATCATTTAAAAAATAATTCAATTAAATTTATTTAATAATTCTATTTATGTAAAGAATTCATTTTAATAATAATGAATAAAATATAAAAAAGTTTCCTTAAAAAACACATATTTATGAATTTATAAGTTATTTAATTAAATTAATTTGTCATACTCTAAGATAAATAATGTTAAAAAATAATATAATTTAAAAATTAATATGAATTTTTAAAAATTATATGAAATAATTGAAAAATTATATTTTTTAAAGAAATTACAATAATTAAATGTAGAATAATTACCCAATCGAGTTCTAATGTATCCAGAAATTTCCAAAGAATCTCCTCTTTTAAATTGTTTTAATTCATCAATTTTGGTAACGTCCTGAACTCTGACTTCCAAATTATTATACTCTCCATCAGTAATTGACGCAAGCACATAATCTGAAATTTCTTTTTTAAAGTGATCAACTTTTTGAAATTGCGATCGGAGATATCCTTCAATCTCTGAAATAAAAAAAATAATATTTATTATTGAAACAAATTTTTATGCAAATGAATTTATTAATGTAAATATAATTTAAAATTAATAATAAAATTTACATATTTTATAAAATATGCAAACGTCATTAATTTAAAGTAATATTAAAATATAATTACTTATGAATCCAGTCGAAATAGCAATATCTGATAAATTTACAAAGGGAACCTCCCTTCTAATTACGGCACCATTCATTTCAAGTGGAATGCATGTAATAATTGTATTGTTGTTGATGGTGACTTTAAAATCCACTGTTCCAAGATTCCAATCTTTATTTAATTGAATTTTTGAATATCCTCCGTCGATTATAATTTTCTACAAATAAATAATAATAAATCAATTTATAGTCAATATATAAAAAGAATTAAAATATTTTTATAACGTGAATAATATTATAATTAAATTATAAAAAGTAAATAACGCTTAATGCATAAATCATTATACATTCAATTTTTTTATTTTGTTTTCATTAAATTACTAATTTATATTATAAAATAATTTTAAAATTGTTGCTAAAATTTATTAAGGGTATTTGAAACATTAAGACGTCATAGTTTATGAAAAGTATGTGTTTTAAGAGTGTGACGCCATAATGGTTCAAATACCCTTAAACTTTATAAAATTTAAAGCACGTACATTTTATATTAACCTACAGTAAAATGTAAATAAAAATTTGAATATTATAATATAATAATTAATAAATAAAACACCACTTACGTAATCAAACATAATTTTTCCTTGAAATTTTTTAATGTCATTTTGCCAAAGAACGATCTGAATTCTGTCGCCTGCATTGTTATTTATAAAAAACCTCCATCTTCTTTTTTGTTTTCCCATTTTACCCACTAATCGTGGATCCTCGATGGTTTCAACGATTCCCACCAAAATTCTAATAAAAGAAATATAATAAAGAATAAAAATCATTACGTAAAATAAATATTATTCAAAATTATTTATAATACAATTTAAAAACTTACACTGTGCAATCTTAATGTTTAATATTTTTTAATTCCTCCGTACTTGTAAACGGTAAATCAGAAATATCATCACCTGAAATGAAATCTAAATTATTTCCCATTGATTTCGAGCAAGATGGTCCTGAAAAAATTTTAATTATTATTTTAATTTATTATTATTATTATTAATATTTTTAGTAATTTTATTTATAATTAATAAAATAAAAAAACATTTTCCAAAAAATTAATACATATTATATAATAATATTAAAAAATTGACAAATATAAAAATTTATTTAAAAAAAAATTATAAATTAATGAATATTCATTATATGTAAAAATTTGTTTTATTTAAATTTACTTTAATAAACAATTTTTTTCGCTCACGTGTATTTAAATTAACTTTTAATAAAATTTTGATAGTTTAATCAACAAATAACTACCAATTTATTATCAATTATAAATATTTAATTTGTTAATAGAATAATAAAATTTTAATTTAAAGTTAATTAAAACTAAAAAACTTGTTTATATTTTTTACACGCATTTATTACAATAATGTAGCATTACTATATTATAAAAATAAAAAATTAAATAAAATTAAACTATTTTTAAAATTTGAATGTATTAATAATTAATTAAATTTTTTTAAAATAATAAAAATATAATTAAATAAAAAATATATATTTATAATAATGTAATATGAAAATTAAAATAATCTATTACTTAAATAATTAAAATTAGTTTACACTTTAATGTATGATATCTTCAATAAATAGTAATTTCTTAAAATATTAATAATAAAGAATAATAATATTAAACTATTTAAAAAATTTGAATGTATTAATAATTCATTTCATTTTTAAAAAAAAATAATGAAAACGTCATTAAATAAAAAATGTATATATTTAGAATAATGTAATATGAAAAATGAAATAATCTATTAATTAATTAAATAAAATTCGTTTACACTTTAATTTATGACATATTCAATAAATATTAATTTTTTAAAAATATTAATAATAAAGTATAATAACATTAAACTATTTAAAAATTTTAATGTAATAATTACATTTTTTTAAGCAATAAAAATATAATTAATTAAAAAATAGATATTTGGAATAATGTAATATGAAAATTAAAATAATCTATTAGTTGAATAAATAAAATTAATTTACACTTTATTTTATGAAATCTTCAATGAATTGAAATTTTTTAAAAACATTAATAATTAACTATAATAAAATTTAATATAAAATGAAATATAAACATTTTTATTTATAATTATTAAAAATAAATAATGAATTTACCTGCATCAGCCATTTTTAAAATTTTTTAAAATTTTGAAGAAAGATGTAATTATAGAAAACTGTATCCTTGAGCGAAAAAAACGAACTGCACTATTCACCCTCTCAATGTCAACTGATAGCAACATACCCTTGACAAATGTCTTTTGGTCCATCGCGTCATGAAAAACATTCCAAAATCTTCTGAGACGAATTTTCTTTTCTCACTTCTAGCTGTTATAAATTCATGACTTTAAAAGAGATTATTAATGTATTATAATAATTTAAATAAAAAAATGTTTAAAATTTATTTTCTACTATAAAAAAGTATTGCAATTTGTAAATATAAATGATTAATACAATATTGTATATAAAAAATAATAAAAAATAATTGCATGAAATTTATTAATAAAATAATACCAAATTATGAAAAGAAATAATTTGTTTTAAATTAATTAATTAAACTAATTAAAATATTATTGCATCATAGTTTGTATTCAGAAATAATTTTTTTTATAATATTAATTATTTAACGTGGTTTAATGTTGAATACATATATATGTTTTCACTATAAAAAAGTTGCCTAATTTAAATTTTTTAATTATAAATTTGTATTTTTAAATTTTGTTAAATTTATGTAAACTACATAAAATAATAAAAAAATTTTATAAAAGTAATAATTGATATTACATATTTCAATCATAAAATTAAAATTTAAAAATTTAATCAAAAAAAGATAAATGTACACCTACAATTAATAATGATTAAGTAACATGCATTAATATAGAATTATAAAATGCATAATATTATATAAAAGAAATTCATAAATTAAATAGTCCAATAATATTTCAAGTAAAAATTTTGAATAAATAATTTTAAAAATTTATTTATTTACTTTTAATAAATAAGAAGATATTAATTGTAAAATAAATTAAATTTTTTTAAAATAAAATATTATAAAGTATTAATAAAATATTTATAATGAAATATAAAAAATTTATTGCATGAAATAAATTTAAATATAAGAATTAATTTTGTTTATTTAAGGGCATTTGAATCATTATTGCGTTATAGTTTGTGAAAAGCATTTGTTGTAAAGCTGTGACATCATAACTTTTCAAATGTCCTTAACTAATGCATAAATTATAATTATTTGAAAGTCGTAAAAGACCCATGAATAAACTCAATGGGGGTCCAGATGTAATGTGATAACTTTCAAACTCCCTCTTCACTCAAAATATATAAAGAGAAAAATTAGAAGAATAAGGTTTTCTTTCAATCACATCTCGTCCACTTGAAAAAGGAAAAAGGTTTTCTTATACTTGAAACTCGATATTTAAAAAATATTTAACCTAAAGAAATCATGTTAAAGCATTTTAGCTCGATTCATAAAAAAAACAATAAAATTAAGAAAATTAAAAATATATTGCGTTAAATAAACCTATTCATAGCAAAAGCAATAAAATTAAGAAAAAAAATATTTTGCGTTGAATTTATAAAATATTTATATATATTTAAACATATAAATTTCAAATTATTTAAATATTACTATTAATATTATATATACATTTTTTAAAAATAATATAAAAACTTATTTAATTTAGTCTATGATTCAAACATGATTTGTGACAATCACTATTATTGATTTAATAATAATGAATTATATAATAAAAATTTATTGTTAATAATAAATTTTCTTGATAAATATATAGAAATTAAATAATCACAATAATTGTTATTATTAAAAATATATAAAAGTAAATAATAATTTTTCAGTATAATATCAATATTAAAATTGCAATACATTTTTTCATTTTATGAAATATTCGTTTAATTATTGAAGAATTTCTTTATAAACATAGTTTTTAATGTTTTCTTTGCTTCTTTGAGATCCTAAATAAATTTTTAAACTATCGAAACAACGAACTCTAGAAACTGCTACATATAATTGACCGTGGTTGAATACATCTTTTCTAAGGTCAATAGCAATTTTGTTAAATGTTTGCCCCTGTGCTTTATTAATAGTCATAGCAAACACCAATTTTATTGGGAATTGCCTTCCTTTAAATGAAAAAGGGTAAACATTTTCACAATAAATTGTTATACGATTCAGAAAAATTATATTACCTTTCTTATCACCAGTTAAAATTTCACATTGAATTAAGTTATTAGATAAACCTTTTATTAATAACCTAGTTCCGTTACAGAGACCCTCGTTTATACTCAAATTTCTAATTAGTATTACAACAGAATTAATTCTTAATCTTAATTCGTGAGGTGGAATTGAAGGTGGTGATAGTGTATGTAGATATTCTGGTAGAATAACATCATTTATATTATATTATCATTGTTGCAATCGTCAGCACTATCAACACTTAGATATATTTTTTCGCCGTCACTGTCTAATAATTTAACAACCTTTTTATTAATGTCATCAACATCTTTATTTCTCGCTGACAAAATTGCACAATTAAAAAGTTCATTAAAACGTTTATTTTTAATAATATCTGAATACGTATCTTTAACAATATCTGCATTACTTCTTGCTATAATTCTTTCTGACAAACAAATTATATCATTGTCATCATTAATCTCACTATTACCAAGATTTAATAAAAATTTAGTAAATTCAGTTTCTTGCGGTAATGCTCGCATATTTTCTGTTAATGAGTAAACTGAAAAATATTTCCAAATTTTACTACATTTAATCGATAAATTAATTATTTCTGTTTTTGTAGCTCTTTCTTTAATAGGAAGTATTTGTCTAAAATCACCACCTAAAACAACTATTTTTCCTCCGAATGGAATGTCTGATTTCATAATATCTCTAAGAGTCCTATCCATAATTTCTAAAGCGTATTTAGGTGCCATTGGAGCTTCATCCCAAATGAAAACGTCAATGTTTTTCAAAAATTGTCCTTCTTTAGAATTTACTTTTATATTTGATGATGAATCATTATAAAGTGGTACTGGTAAACCAAAAACTTTATGAACTGTTTTTCCATTAGGAAGTAATGTAGCAGCTATTCCTGTAAAAGCCATATTACAGACATTACCACCCTTACTTCTTATCAAATGCCAAAGTGTTTGATACAAAAATGTTTTCCCGCAACCTCCTGGACCATCAATATATATACATTTATTTTCAACTTCTTCTGAATTTTCAAATAAATGTAAAACAAAATCAACAATTTCCCTTTGCTTATCATTCAATTTTTCATATCTTTCAGCACCAATAGCAATATCATTATCACGTATATTAATATTATCATCTATTAAATCTAATTGTAAATAATGTTTTTCAAGTTCATAAAGTCGTGGGAACAATTCCAAATTATAACCTTCATCAATTAATAAATCCTTTATATTAAAAAATGCTCTACTTTCACTTTCAAAAGTATTATATGTTCTCGAATAATCTTCAGATAATTTATCTTTGAATTCATTCCACAAATCTTGAGGATTAATTGGTTGGCAGTGAATTAAAATTCTTACAAATAATCGTCGAAGACTTTGAGGCATTTTCCATAAAACACCGTCACTTAACGCCCGCCTCCATTCATAATCATCTTCAATGAGCCCTAAAGCTAAGCAAGTTGAAGTAAATGTATCGTGAATTATTCCATCTACTGTGCATAAATCTTCAAATGATTTTTTCCCTTTAACTGAAAGTAAAAGTAATCGTAAATGAAATAGTTCAACTTGACACGGACTAACAGAATACATCCTACCAATAGTATTGTTATAGCCCTTCCTTTTTACCCATTCACAATTTTTATCTTTCCAAGTGTAATGTTCAGGAATTTCATTATAATACATTTCACGAGCATCAGGATCTTTTTCAATTAAAGAAAAATAAGATAATAATTTTGTTTGTTTATTAATATTAAAAGAAATATTATTTTCACTACTTTTTTCTGAAATAATAATATTTTGTTCATTAGGTAAATGTATTGGCAATCAAGTAATACTGTGACTTTTTTTAAATAATTTTTTGCACGCAATACGCCAAAATGCTTCAACAGGGCCGACGTACCTGTTTTCTTCATATTGTTTAATTTCATCATAACCTATAACAGTACCGCCATTACTGTCAGTAATGAATATTGCTGCTGCATCATGACCTTTGTATATATATTAATACAAATAATTAACAGACTGAATACCAACAACAACTTCAACATTTATATGACAATCAAACATTAAAGTAAGTTGAGGACAATAAGGTACTACATATCTATTGTCAAATATGTAGCCATTTGATCTTGTGTAATTTTCCTCGGTATTTTTTCTGCGATAATTCACAAAACTTTTATTAGTAAATGTATTTTCCGAGTTAAATTCCTTGGGAAAATTTTTGGAACATTTATTATCAACAATACACTAATCTCCGCAAGGTCCATGAATATTATGTTTTATTACAGTCTTATGTAAAATTGGATTTAAATTAATATCAGGAATTTCTGCAGATATATAACGATCAACACTTTCAGCTGTCAACAATTTAGAATTTTGCTTTAATATAACTAACAAATGAATATGAGGTAAACCTCTTTTTTGAAACTCAATGACAGATACGTATGATAATACCTCACCAAACAATTTTTTTTTAACAATAACATCTAATAAGCAGTCGACTTTTAAAGAAAAAACTCTTCCAACAATGTCTGGCCTATCAGACGCTGTTTGATTGGGTAAAAGATTTTCAACAATTTCCCTCCATTGCGGATTGCATGTCATAGTTATAAATAAGTCTGGCTTGCCATGTTTACCAACAATTGCCATAAAATCTTGATATAACTGTGACATATTTTTTGGAGATCCTATAAAAGTTGATGGCAATACAATTAATTTACCTACATGTGTATCACTTTCATCAGCTCTATGTTGTAAATAATCAACTAAACCTTTATATGATTCTGATCTTATTTTTAGTTGATTATTTTTAAAATAATGCAGTCTATCTTTCTCAACTTTAACGTAATTATCAACTAACCACTGTTGAAATAATCTTCCACCTAATAAGAAAGGATTAAATTCATCCCTGACAGCTATACGGAATTTCAAATAATCTGCTCTACTAATTTTGTGTTTTTTTAACCATGATTCCTTGTCATTTCGAAGCATATTTATATCGTACCCCATAGATCCTTTGGGATAAAATATGGGATATGTCCAAGGCTCAACATTTGGGTCCAAGCTATTAACTAATTGCAAAGATTTTGAAGAATTATTATAAATTGTCACATAGGATTCAGGAATTTCTCCTTCAGAATTTGTATTAAAAATAGCAGCAACCTCATTTGTTGTTTGAAAATTAAAACGTCTTCTATCCATTCCTTTTTTTAAAGTGAAAAGTAATTGCAATTCAGGAATATTATTATTATTTTGCAAAGCCAATTCTTTCTCAATATTTACAACATCTAACATCATTTTATAAGATTTTGTAAAAACGTTATAATTTCTCATTGTTGTTTCAATAATTGTTACAATTTCAAGATCAAGTTTATTATTTGCATTTAATCTGTATTCAATGGCTTCATTAGCATCATAAATGAATAGCTGTCCAAAAGTCGGATTTTCTCCTTCTTCCGGGTATAAAGCCTTATTAAATTGATAATAAATTTGACCTTGAATTTTGTAGCAAAAAGGACCTGAACGCCTTCCATTAAAATTTACAACATTAGCATTTAACGATGCAAATGAAAAAGAATTATTTAAAACTCTAATATCATTTTTAAAAATTTTTGATTTAGGGTGCGATCCATCCAATAAAGATTTTAATTCCAATGGAAAATTTGACATAGATTCAAGAGAAACACCACCATGACCACAACAATCATTAAAAGAATTCGTACCCTTATACACTCCCTTCTCTCCTGAGAAATGTTGCGCATTACAATGAACGCACAAAATATTCATTTCACCTAAATAATTTTTTGAAATATCATTTTCTAAAACTTGATGTCTATTATCTTGCAAATTTTCATTAAGATTAGATGAATCTTCATTATTACAATTTTCATTAACTGTATGGACGGTTTGAACAGAATTTGCATTCTCATTGGAAATATTTCTTAAATGATAATTTTTAAAATTATTTTTAAAAGCATTTACTTTTTTTGCTTTCAAATTTATGTAATGACGCATTTGTCTTTCATTATTTTTCTTTCGTTTATTAAATTTAAAAGTGGCTTCTTCTTCTATAGAACGTATAACTTTACGAGGCATAATAAATTATATTTAATTACTTTTTACCATTCTCATTATTCCCATTATCTCATTAATGCATTATCTCATCTCATTTACACATTATCTAATTATATTTTTGTCTAATAACAAACATTAATCCATTATCTCATTATTCCCATTATATCATTAATACATTATCTCATATCTCATTATATTTTTGTCTGATACAATTATAAATATATTCATAAATGACATACCTACATTTGATTAGGTATTATAAATTTTTTAAATTAAATCCATACCTTATATATTTATTCAAATCTATCACAATAATTTTATGTAATTGCCCTTTATCACTTGAAATCACTTTATCACGTTAATAATAACGTTATTGCATTTTACACAATTGCACTTTATCACTTGAAATCACTTTATCACGTTAATAATAACGTTATTGCATTTTACACAATTGCACTTTACACTTGAAATCACTTTATCATATTAATAATATTCCGTATCATAAATTGACTATATTTCTAAAGGAATTGCGTTAAAATGACGACTGTCACAAACGTATTTCCAAAATAAACTAAGACTCTCTTTTTAAGTATATGACGAAAAAGAAGTCAATAAAAAGAATATAGCCCTCTTACGCACACTACTTTTATTTTAATGTGTAAGTATATGTTCGTATAGTGAATGAACCTCCCTATTTCAAGTGTTTAAAAGACAAAGATAGAAAATATGAATTCAGCCAATTGAGTATAGCTCACGAGTGAAAGCAACCAATGGGATAGGCGTTAGGAACTTCGAGATATTTCAAGAGATTTTCGTTTAGAGATTTCTTATATAGGATACATATATATATATATATATATATATATATATAATCATATATCATATATATCATAATTTGATCTGTTTACAAATTGCAAAAATCTTCTACTTGTGTATTTACGCGCATGAGCGGTAATCTGTCTACTAAAATGACAGACTTTCAAAATGTTACCCCCACTTTCGCACATCGGCTATCCAGTATATTATATATATATATACATATATATATATATGTGAATATATATACTGTGAACAAAAATTTCACTAATTTCACTGGCTATACGTATGCGAGGAATAAGAACCTATGTTGTGTGTGTCATTTTTACATTTTTCTGTGTATTTTCACCTAAACAAAAGGTTAATGACACATTTTGATGGTCTCTGAAATTTCTAGGTTATTTATGTATTTTGCACGAAATTAGTAAACAACTATTTTCAAACAAATTTTTCTCTGCACAGAGGCACTTTTTACAAAATCTGCCCACGTACCAACGACACGAGTTTTTTAATCCATGCAGAAACGCGGTTTCAAAATGGGCAACACAAATGTAATGTAATGATAGGCGGCAAGACGTATGTATTACAGCTGTTTACCAGTAGAGGGCAGAAGCATGCAGGGAGCGTAAAGACTCAGCTGTCCATATGACAGCTCAGTGAGAAATTGCCAAAAGACTTTAATCGGTCCAATATCGGTCTAATATTGGTTGCCGTGCTGGGCGCCGATTAACTCCCAATATTGGACCAATATGGGCTGATGCTTGGGATGTAACGGGTTCGCCAAGCATCGGTTGTTAATATTGGTCCAATATTGGCCGAATATTGGCAACCAAGAGAAAAAATTTTTTTAAATAAATTTTTTTAATTAAATAATAATAATAAAAAATTAATATACTTCCGAATAGCTCGAACCGCCAATCGACTTGAAACTTAGTTTCCCTACGTAATTTTGTGCCCTGATTACGAAAATCATAATGAAAATTGGCGACTAGCTCATCTTCATGGTGAAAACCATAAAAAACCATCAAAATAATGGTTTTTTACGTTTTTTTCATTATGCTAAGAAAATTTTAAAAAATGCTTCATACAAAAGTTGTAGATCTCATCAAAATACATTTTTTATGTTCTATACATTTTTCTCCAAAAACGCATTATTTTCGAAAAAAATACAAAAAACTCTCAATCACAGGTAAATCCATGCAAAAATCATGGTTTTTGCTATCATTAGTTTCTTAGCACATTTTAAATATAGAAATAGGGTCGAATTGATTCTATGTACGCTTTTAATATAGAAAGGGAGTCAAATTTATATGCAGTTGGTACCAGAAGGTACCGAACCCACCCCGACCCCCCTACAACAGGAAAGAAAAAAGCATGAGATACGGCCTCAGGAAGCTGAAAAACCAGAGGCAGGCGCAGCCCGCGTCAGCTAAGTACCCTTTTCCTTGCATATAGAAAGGGAGTCAAATTTATATGCAGTTGGTACCAGAAGGTACCAAACCCACCCCGAGCCCCCTACAACAGGAAAGCAAAAAGCATGAGATATGGCCTCAGGAAGCTGAAAAACCAGAGGCGGGCGCAGCCCGCCTCAGCTATGTTCCCTTTTCCGTGCATATAGAAAGGGAGTCAAATTTATATGCAGTTGGTACCAGAAGGTACCGAACCCACCCCGAGCCCCCTACAACAGAAAAGGAAAAAGCATGAAATATGGCCTCAGGAAGCTGAAAAACCAGAGGCGGGCGCAGCCCGCCTCAGCTATGTTCCCTTTTCTGTGCATATAGAAAGGGAGTCAAATTTATATGCAGTTGGTACCAGAAGGTACCGAACCCACCCCGAGCCCCCTACAACAGGAAAGGAAAAAGCATGAGATATGGCCTCAGGAAACTGAAAACCCAGAGGCGGGCGCAGCCCGCCTCAGCTATGTTCCCTTTTCCTTGCATATAGAAAGGAAGTCAAATTTATATGCAGTTGGTACCAGAAGGTACCGAACCCACCCCGACATTCAGGATGCTTTTCTTCGTTGGTTTCGGCATTTTGAATAACATATACCTACTCACGCACTTCACCACGAGAAGGTCGAAGAAAAGTCTTAGAAGTGCATATTTTTTTTTATTTTTTTTTAATATTAAAATTTTTTTTTTGTTTTTTATTTTTTAAATTTCTTTTTAGTTTTATTAAATTATTTTAATTTTTTTAAATGAAGACTGTTAAAGCTAACCAACTGGTTTTAGTGCGTGGCTCAGGGCAGAGAGCCGCTTTTCTACTTTTGTATCACATCTAAACTTTCCAGTAGTCTTTGGAACATCATTGGGAAGCAATGAACGAAAAGTATAATTTGTTTTCTCTAAGTCGAATTTTGTCAAATCGCGACACCACCTTAAAATGGCTTAGAGAAATAGAGTTGATTCCTGTACAGCGTTTTTGTTCCAAACATAAAAAATTGATGACTCTGTACGAGGAAAAATCGGTTTGCGGTAAATTTCACTGTTTTAAGAAAGGCAAATATAATCACGCAAAATCAGTCGCTGAAAACAGTTGGTTTAACAACTGTCACATTTCGGCGACTGCTTGCATTGTTTTAACATACTGCTTTTCCGTGAATTTTGATTTTAATCAAACAATCCGGGAAAGCAGTATAGTTGAAAATAAAGAAGTTTCTTCTGAAACAGTCGCCGACCGATTTTCATTCTGTCGAGAGATATGTATGATATCTCTCGACAATGATTTTGCTACTGAAGGACCTATTGGTGGTGAAGGAACAGTAGTGGAAATAGATGAATGCAAAATCGGGAGGCGAAAATATGAACGTGGGAGAGTAGTGGAAGGCTCGTGGATTCTGGGATTCATACAACGAGGTAGCTCTGAAAGGTATCGGTTGGAAATCTGTCCCGAAAACAAAAGAGATAAGCAAACATTGCTAACTTTGATTAAAAAGCAAGTGTTAGTAGGGACAGAGATACACACCAACTGCTGGAAGGGCTACTTCGATTTAGAATCCCATGGGTATGTGCACAAAACTGTTAATCATTCAATAGAATTTGTTAACAGTGAAACTGGTGCACATACCCAAAACATTGAGTCTTCCTGGAGGTCGATGAGACGATCTTAATCTCGCGGCGGGGTACGCAAGGAAAAGCTCGACAAACACCTGTGCGAATTTTTATGGCGTCGTCGAGTAATAAAATTAAAGGCAGATCCTTTTACCCAAATCCTAAAGGATATAAAATTGGTTTATCCTGGAAAAAGCTCTTAACTATTCAATTCAGCAATTGAGGGGCTGAATTCTATAAGCGGCTCTCTGCTCTGAGCCACGCACTAAAACCAGTTGGTTAGCTTTAACAGTCTTCATTTAAAAAAATTAAAATAATTTAATAAAACTAAAAAAAAAATTTAAAAAAAAAAAAACAAAAAAAAATTTAATTATTAAAAAAAAATTAAAAAAAAATATGCACTTCTAAGAATTTTCTTCGACCTTCTCGTGGTGAAGTGCGTGAGTAAGTATATGTTATTCAAAATGCCAAAACCAACGAAGAAAAGCATCCTGAATGTCGGGGTGGGTTCGGTACCTTCTGGTACCAACTGCATATAAATTTGACTCCTTTTCTATATGCACGGAAAAGGGAACATAGCTGAGGCGGGCTGCGCCCGCCTCTGGTTTTTCAGCTTCCTGAGGCCATATCTCATGCTTTTTCCTTTCCTGTTGTACGGGGCTCGGGGTGGGTTCGGTACCTTCTGGTACCAACTGCATATAAATTTGACTCCCTTTCTATATGCACGGAAAAGGGAACATAGCTGAGGCGGGCTGCGCCCGCCTCTGGTTTTTCAGCTTCCTGAGGCCATATTTCATGCTTTTTCCTTTCCTGTTGTAGGGGGCTCGGGGTGGGTTCGGTACCTTCTGGTACCAACTGCATATAAATTTGACTCCCTTTCTATATGCACGGAAAAGGGAACATAGCTGAGGCGGGCTGCGCCCGCCTCTGGTTTGTCAGCTTCCTGAGGCTGATTACGAGTCGGATGTTCGTTTTAAAAAATTTAAAATGGCGGATCCAATATTTATTTGGTTTATACACCCGTCTTAAGCTTATCTAGCTATACAAGTGTGTTTACATTTTCTCTTACATAATATTTCTTTTTATACATTTCCAAATACTAAGTTTTGCGCCTACAGAGCGACTTGAAAATTAGGAGTATTCGAATTTGCCTGGACCACCCGTCAAATGGGTTTTCTCGCCAGTGGAGAGGGAAACTGTAGAAAACCTCTCCTGAGCACAACCGGTTTATCGACAGTCGAGTTCTAATGGTGTGTACCGGACAATAATCGACGGTGCACATCATTATACCTCGACGTCAAACCTCCCGCTCAGATTGTCTCACGTGCCGGAAAAATACCAAGCCAAATGGGCGCGAACCAAGGACATCAAAGTTAAAAGTTTATCTGATTTACTTGAAATTCGTTACTCGGGGGTTTTTGGTGTCGCTGATTACGAATCAGATGTTCGTTTTTAAAAATTCAAAATGGCGGATCCAATATGGCGGACGTCAAAGTTAGAAATTCATCAGATTTACTTAAAAATCGTTACTTGGAGGTTTTTTGGGTCGCTGATTACAAATTAGATGTTAGTTTTTTAACATTTTAAATAGCGGACGTCAAAAATACAAATTTATCTGATTTACTTCAAAATCATTACTCCGGAGTTCCTACTTACCAAGGCTAATGATGATTAATTTTTTGGTGTTTGAAACAATGTATTAGCTCTGAAAAGAGCAGATTGAATGCTGATTTTTTGTTTTTCTTTATGTAATAAACACAGTTCATACAAACTTCGAATTACATATTTTCAACATTAAGGGAGTTTGTACATCTACACAATCAATTCATGAAAAAATAATTTATCAGTAATTGTAGATGAAATGATTATGCAATTATTACAATGACATTTAAAATAACAATCGTCCACGCGAAGTTTCGATGCCAACGTTGGCATTCTCTTTCGGCATAAATAAACATTTCTCTAATTCGACATTAAAGCTAAATTAACTGTTAATAGAAAATATGCTTCTTGAATAGGATGCATGTTCTTATGATATTGGATTCGTAATCAGCGACCCAAAAAAACCCCAAGTAACGATTTTTAAGTAAATCTGATGAATTTTTAACTTTGACGTCCGCCATATTGGATCACCCATTTTGAATTTTTAAAAATAAACATCTGATTCGTAATCAGCGACCCCAAAAACCCCCAAGTAACGATTTTTAAGTAAATCTGATGAATTTATAACTTTGACGTCCGCCATATTGGATCCGCCATTTTGAATTTTTAAAAACGAACATCTGACTCGTAATCAGCGATCCCAAAAACCTCTGAGTAACGAATTTCAAGTAAATCAGAAGAATTTTTTTGATTTGTAATCAGCGACCCCAAAAACCCCCGAGTAACGAATTTTATCAAAATCCATTAAAGATATTGTCTTTTTTTACAATTTGTTATAGCTCTCAATGTTTGTTAACTTAATTTGTTTATAATTTTAAAAATTTCACCTGTTTAATTTTTGTTTTATTCAAGGAGTACACTAACATTAATTTTCACTAGTTTTGAATATTAAATATTTGATTTTATAAATGGGAGAACAAATTATTTGAAAAATTCTTCCTTTTGGTTAACTTTGCAATAAACAAATTAATATAAACAAATAAAAATTTCAAAATCAGGCTCGACAAAGCTCTTTGCAATTTTGTAAGCTTTCATTTAAAAAAAAATTAATAAAATCGGTTAAAAAATAAGACCTGTAGACCTTTTTAAAACTAAATTTGCAGGTTTGTACCACTGTGTACCGGGCCGGTTAAAAAATTACATTTCAGTCTGATTAATTGTTTAATTATTATTATTATTATTATCAATGTTATTATTAATTTTAAATTGGAAACAGTAAATATATTAAATGCTGAAACAGAGAAACATAAACAATTATAGAAAAATCTGAAGACTCAAGGAATTGAACTCAGGACCCTGAGGCTGCAAAGTCGACACCACATCCGCTAACCTAAACCTGCATATGGAAAGTAAATGCAAAGTGAGCTTATAAAGTCCAACCGACATTCCACCTGGCAGCAGTACCGGGCCGGCACTAATATTCAACCGGTGCGGTACCGTGCCAGTAGAAAGTATTAAGTAAATTTTTGTGCTGGGCGGGTGCTGGTCCGGCTCAAATATTATCACCGGCAAATCTCCTTCGTTCGTATAAAAACAAAACCAAATGGTAGTACCGGGTCGGTGCTGGGCCGGTACAAATATTATCACCGGCAAATCCCCTTCATCAGTATAACAACAAAACCAAATGGTAGTACCGGGCCGGCGCTGTGACGGTACAAATATTATCACCGGCAAATCTTCTTTGGCGGTATAAAAACAGAACTAAATTATAGTATCGGGCCGGTGCTGGTCCGGTAAAAATATTATCACCGACAAATCTTCTCCGGCGGTATAAAACAGAGCGAAATGACAGTACCGGGCCGGTGCTGGGCCAGTAAATATATTATCACCGGCAAATCTCCTCCGGCGGTATAAAACAGCGAAATGACAGTACCGGGCCGGTGCTGGGCCGGTAAAAATATTATCACCGGCAAATCTCCTTCGGCGGTATAAAACAGAGCGAAATGACTGTACCGGGCCGGTAAAAATATTATCACCGGCAAATCTCCTGCGGCGGTATAAAACAGAGCGAAATGACAGTACCGGGCCGGTGCTGGGCCAGTACAAATATTATCACCGGCAAATCTCCTCCGGCGGTATAAAACAGAGCGAAATGACAGTACCGGGCTGGTGCTACGCCGGTAAAAAAATTATCACCGGCAAATCTTCTTCGGCGGTATAAAAACAGAAGTAAATTATAGTACCGGGCCGGTGCTGGGCCAGATATTTTTTTTTTGGAAAATATCTCGCGATTTGATAATAAATTAAAGACAATAGAGCAATTTTAACCGAGATTTTAACATCGTCGCGCTCTGCTGTAAAATTGCGGCGTGGCGGCGCACGTGTAGCATGGCCGCCATTACAAGACCAATGTATATAGTTAGACATTGTTTACGTTTACAGCAGAGCGCGACGATGTTAAAATTGCTCTATTGTCTTTAATTTATTATCAAATGGCGAGATATTTTCCAAAAAACTTCCTAACATATTAATGAACATTTTTGTCGCTGAAAGTTTTCCGAAAACAAAAATTCGTCACTCAACTTTTTCAATTGAAAATAGGAGAATCATTTTTCCGACAAAATTATTTAAATAATTATTTACCTTAACATACAATTTTTTTTTAAATTTCCAAATATTGTTTCACTCTTGGAATAGTTTGAAGAATATTGTGTGTAAATTTCGTGGAAAAATATTAATATTTAACGAAGTAGTCACGAGTTGAAGTCAAAAATTCATTAAAATTTCTCAACTCAAAAAATCACGTTTTTTCAATTTACGTGCAAACGAGAAATTATATAAAAAATTTTTATTAGAAAAAAAGTTTCGCCTTGAAATTCTGTACAAGAAACAATAATTTAAAATTCATTTTGAACAACTTCAAAATTTTATCTCCAGGGGCCAACTTATTTGCCGTGCGCTCGCGCGTGTGCCCTTTTAAGATCCGGAGCCTCAATTGTGATGTTTTGTGACTATTTTGACGTTTCCTGAAGCTTTTGGTTAATTCTGACTAAAGGGTTTTTTATGCTCCTGTTGAATCCTGATATTTATGGATTGTGATTATTGAGCATTGAAATCTTTTTTTTTTTATTTACAGACCCTCGCTGAAATATAGTCGGTAAATGTAAAGTACCGTTAAAACTTGAGATTTGTGCGTAGCCCTTTTTTCACAATAGAATCGCGGGTCTATTGTTACAAGGTTCGGGTCTCTAACCTAATTTTTATTGCTCAAAAGTTTTGCAATTTTAAAATTTCAAGTAAAATGAATATAAATTTAAAATCTAGAAATCTCCACAATTAAATATCTAAAATTTATTATAAAAAACATTTTTTTAAGAAAACTGTAACGTTTCTCGGAAACCGTAATTGATAAATAAAAATGGATATCATTTTTGAATTTAAGTTCTAAAGGATATATTGCATACATAATAAGCCTGACGTTCTGTGGCTGCAATCGTAACAAATGCAGCCTAAAATCATCAGAAATTCTGACTAAATTTCTGTCGTTTTGTGATTTTATTTTTAGTAGGGAATTAAGGACACCTAACCTAAAATTTGAAAGAGAATTACTGCAATTCAGAAAATTCAAATTACGTGAGAGATGCATGTAATTCTAACCTAAAAAGGTTCGAATGACATGCATCTCAAAAACTCGAAGAACTTGAACTGATTATTAATCACTTTTATTGACAACAACATAATTGTAATCTTCTTATTTATTAAAATATAACAAAGTTTTAATTTGCACCATATTATATATATGCACGTAAAGCCGGTTAAAAAAAGAAGCACATTACAACTTGTTACAAATCTGACTGAAATCACCTTGAACAAAACCATTTATCTCTTTTCTCTTTTCATCGTTTTTTCCAGTAACCATTTTGATTAATTAATTTTGTGTTTGCCTAAAAAGTGTTTGTTATTATTATATTTGTTATTAACCTATTTCTATAATTAATTTTTTATTTATTTTATTTTTTATGTCTTATTTATTTTAAAATTAAAAGAAATTAATTTAATTAAATTAAATAAAAAATTACTTAAATTTTTAATTCTATTCTATTCTTTTTAACAGAAAACAAATTTACGACTGACAATAGCTTTTAAATTTTAGAATTAAGTGGAATTCACTTTGTTGGCGATTTATCCTACTCCGTTTGACTAGAAAAAGTGGAAAA
This sequence comes from Leptopilina heterotoma, assembly GCF_015476425.1. NCBI lineage: Eukaryota > Metazoa > Arthropoda > Insecta > Hymenoptera > Figitidae > Leptopilina > Leptopilina heterotoma. The sequence continues at coordinate 2,916,937 of NW_025110946.1, read as the reverse complement.
ATCAGGTATTAAAAAGAATTACAATTTTTCACCTACATGTACGAACGTGAGATAACTTTAAATCCATCCAAATCCAGCCTTCTTGCCGGGGAACCAGGAAATTAAAGGAATTTTAAAATTATACATCATAATAATTTTTACCATTGGGAAAGAATAATAAAGAAAGAAAGAAATTAGGGAAAGAATTAGAAATTTTTTCTTGATCACAACGAAAACACGGAAGAAAAATACGTGATGAATCAGCTGTATCACATTGTATATCAACACCAACACTGAGATCATCAGTTAGCGTAAGACCCATACACTATATCCTACGGCTTCCGACGATGGGCAGTAGATTTTTGTTTTCACACGTAGTTTTTAATAAAAATATTTTTAAAAAATTTTAAAATAATTTACAATAAGATTTAAAAAATTTTTAAATAAAAATTTATTTTTAACAATGTATGTGGGTGATTCTACAAACGAAGGACGAAAATCAAGAAAATTTGGACACAACATTTTTTTCTCATTTAAGGTCTGAAAAGTATTTTAACTTCAAGTTAATGGTACTAATAAAGACATCCATAAGTGGCCAGACAAAATATTAAAAATTACAAAATTTATGGTTATTTATAAACAATTTATCCAGAGAATTAAAATCGTGTCAAGAAAATTCACATTAACATAAAAATTAATGAATGGTTTTTTATAAAATTGGTTACTCGGGGGTTAACGGGTTTGCTGATTAAGAATCCAATGTCAGTTTTTCAAAATTCAAAATGGCGGATCCAATATGGCGGACGACTTTTAAAAAAACTTATCGTATTCGTCTAATAATCGTTACTCGGGGGTTTTCGGGGTTGCTGATTAAGAATCTAATGTCAGTTTTTCAAAATTCAAAATGGCGGATCCAATATGGCGGACGAATTTTGAAAAAACTTATCGTATTCGTCTAAAAATCGTTACCCGGGGGTTTTTGAGGTCGCTAGTTAAGAATCTAATTAAAAGAATTTTAAAAAAATTGTTCGATTTTTATTAAATTTGATTTTGTAAAATATATTTTTCATAACGCGGTGCAAAAAGGGCACTTTTTTGCACCTTGTTATGAAAAATATCGTTTGTAACTAGTGCGAGCAGTTCGTCTACAGTTTGTTTCAAAAAAAGTGCTCATTCAAAAATTGACAACTGCTCGCACTCGTTACGAAATATACTATAAACGTTAAATAAGTTATTAACCTAGAGGAAAAGTTAGAACTAACAATTTACAAGTTACCACCATTTTCGCAAATTTTGAATCAGATAGTTCAAGCTAGATTATTTAAAATACGGAATACTTGATGCATACGGAAATTTCCGAGGACTGAAAAGAAATCGAGTACCCGAAAAAATTGAATACTAAATACTTTGAGTACACCTCTAGTTTCTAACGTTGAGTTTAATTTTGAATTTACTTTTTAATAATTTATTAATTTATTTTTATTTAATTTATTTAACTAATTAATAATAATAATAATAAATTGTAATTGAGGGCCTGCATACAATAACAACCGCTGCGCTTGGTTGTAGGGGATAGTACCAGTCAGGTAGCAGTGAACGGCCCAGAGGCTCTCACTGCTGTCTGGCTAGTATTATCCCCTACAACCAAGCGCACACGGAGAAAATTTCTTTCGTAATGATTACAATAGTCTATATTACAGCTCGGATATGTGACCACTTTTTGTAATGATTACGAAAACTATGTCATTTATTAAGAATTTAGTAGGAGCGATTACTATAGTTACTTTAATGAATCCAAACACTGTATTAATCGTGTTGAAATTTATTTTTTGGAATCATTAATAGTTTAGATGTACAGGTTCAGAAAGGGTACTGTAGGCATTCACGCAGAGACTTGTTATAATTACAATAGTCTACGTTAAAAGGAAATCTTGGATACTGTTCACATTTGTAGCGGTCTCAGGAAATCAGTGATACAGACTGTAGTAGCCTTTACAACAGGACTATTGTAAAATAAGGTGACCGCGGCTGCCTTGCCTTCTTATTTTACTATAGTTCTTCGTAAAGACTACTATTGCTATATTTCTGATTACAAATGACTGTTGTAAAGTTAAAAAAGAAAATTTTCAACTAAAATAATTTTTTTTTGTAATTCATGACTTGCGTAAAGTACGTAAGTTGCCTAATTAGTGCAATTTACAATAATTCGCCCATTACGTAACTTAAGTTATTTACGTAAGTCCAACTTACGTTATTTACGTAACTTATATTTTTACGTATCATACATTATTTACGCAACTTATATTTTACGTAAGATAACTCACTTATTTGTGTAACTTACTTTTGTTATTTACGTAACTTGCGTAAGTTATGTAACTTACGTAAGTTGTGTAAATTATATAACAATTTATACAGGCAAGAAATCTTGTACCTTCGGTGCGTGTGTTAGAAAAAAAATTTTCACTATGGAAATGTAATAAAAAATAGACCTTACAATATTAAAGACTAACAATGAACAATAATTGTATTAATTATTGAGAACGAAGTGATTTTTTTACATTTAAAGTGTATAAGTCTTTCTCGCAAGCGGTGAACTTTCATAGCAGTTAGTATATAAGGAAGTTTAAGTCATGTATAAATATGTGTAAATAGCGATCGTTATTATGTTATGCGTTTAGTATTTAAGTTAGATTTATGTACATAGGGTTTAGTGAAATTGTCTAGTTTAATATTATAATTAATCTTGAAGTGGGTAGTCTTGGAAGAGTGAAATTAATGTGCAATACATGATTAGAAGTCATGAATTACAAAAAAATTTTATTTTAGTTGAAAATTTTCTTTTTTAACTTTACAACAGTCATTTGTAAGCAGAAATATAGCAATAGTAGTCTTTACGAAGAACTATAGTAAAATAAGAAGGCAAGGCAGCCGCGGTCACCTTATTTTACAATAGTCCTGTTGCAAAGGCTACTACAGTCTGTATCACTGATTTCCTTATACCGCTACAAATGTGAACAGTATCCAAGATTTCTTTTTAACGTAGACTATTGTAATCAGTCACATAGACTTTGTGCTAACTCATATTTAGTTCGTATTTATTTCAAATAAATTTTTAATGAGTACGTTCGACTTACAGAATTGTTACAACGAAGCTGCTTTAGGCATTACGAAAACTGGTCACATATCCGAGCAGTACTGTTCGACTATTGTAATCATTAACAGAAAATTTTTCTCCGTGCAGCGGTTGTTATTGTATGCAGGCCCTCAATTAATTAATTAATTATGATTATTAAAAATTTGTTTAAATTTATTTATTTATTTTTATACATCTATGAACTATAAATATAGTAGTAGAACTAAAAAACATAATTAAATTATTTAAACAAATTGTAAAAACAATGGTTAATTTGAAAAAAGTTGACCTCGGATTGGTAATAAGCAAAACAGAAAATCACCGAGTAACGATTTTCAGACGAATATGTTAAGTTTCTCCAAAATTGTCGGCCATATTGGATCCGCCATTTTGAATTTGAAAAATTTTAAAAACTGATATTAGGTTCTTAATCAGCAACCCCGAAAACCTTTAAGTAACGATTTTTACGAGGATCAATAAAAGTCATCGGTTTAATTATTTTTTGTTGTAATTTAATTAATAATTGTTTTTTAACAAATTACGGATGGTCTATTTGTTTCTATAAGCACAATTTCACAAATCATAGAATTGTAAAAGCAAGTTCAAGTGTCTAATAATAAAGAACTACTTTGATTTTAGTGGGCTAAACTTTATTCATATAAAAAAATACTTACTCCATTTGTTTGTTTATGTCAATATAATTATTTATGCGAAATGAAAATTGAATATTTAGTTATAGCAATTTCTTGTAAATTTAATTAGGATTATTTTAAGACCAGAAAATCGAACAATAGTTGAAAATTGTTAGTTTTACGCTATTTTTAGTGATATAGTATATATCATATCTCAAAAGTGCCAGACGAATGAGAATTTGGCATTTTTTGTTTAAAAAATAGTAAAATAACATTAAATAAAAAAATCCTTCAGTACTATCTTATAGAGAATAATAATCTACAAAACATAAGTCTATAGAATAACCAAAAAATAAAATATTTTTTTAAAAAATGTATGCCAGACGAATGAGAATTTGTCTGGTCACAACACAATCTCCGTCACAAATTGAGAAATCTTGATTAATAGATTAGAAGATTCAATAAAACCTGATTGGTATCACATTTAGTTTAGTTTAATTAACAACTACAACGAACAGTGTCACTTCATCAGAATGTTGATTTTTAATCATTTTTACATTTTTTGCACTGCCAGACGAATGATAACAAATTCAGGGGACAAACTTCGCGAAGATATTTTATAAATAAGATATAGAGAAACGTCATAATTATTTCCATATTAGTAATCTACAACTATTCAAAATTACTAATTCAGTATGAATTTTCCGCAAAACATTTGAAAAGTGATATTTATTCTCAATATGAACTGTCATTCTCCCAAAGGGACATGCCAGACGAATGAGAATTTAGCACTATAATGTGTATTTTTTGCAAAAAAATATTTTTTTCAACGGTTTGTTTTCTGTGCCATAATAGAAACCATTAAGATTTACAATTTTCATTAAAAGTAAAATTATTCTTTCCAAAATTAATATACAAAACCTGCTTTAGACATCAAAATTCCCTCTTTTGTAGAATCACTCATGTATAGATTAATTTTTTTCAAAACTTTTTGTAAGAAACGAGCACTAAATTATCAATTTTTAAGCCTTGTCCGATTGTGGGCAAATGATGGGATCTATTTATTTTAAAATGTTTATATACGCAGTAGTGGCCAAATGCCTAACTTGACATTTGACAAAATGGCAATTTAGGCCTACCGTTTTCACTGTGTATATAAAAATTAAAAATTTTAAAATAAATAGATCCCATCGTTTGCCCACAATAGGACAAGGCTTAAATTTTAATTATAAAAACGTCCAATTTATTCAATTTTTGACCGAGTTCTAAGCATTTAAAAAAAATTTACGTAAAAAACGTCATTTTTCAAAAATCTGTATCTCCTGAACAGCTTTATGAAAAAATTTGAAAAAAATCAAGGTAGCTCATTTCAAAGAGTATACTCTAGAAGAAAAAAATGTTTAAAAATAATTTGAGATGCAAAAGCAAAATTTTAAACAACTAATTTTTTTCCGTGCAGTTGACTATTAGTATTATAATTTTAATCAAGAAAGTGAGTTAGTCGACAAATATAACCATGATTTTTCCAGTCAGTGCATGAATTTATGTAAGTATACATATTAGTTTTAAAAAGATAATAAGTGTAGGCCTGATTATAGGTTTTCGAAAAATGGAATAAGTTTTTTTATCTTTTAAATTAGTGACCCGACTTACTACATGGATTAGTAGTTCTCTACTAGCAAGTAGTAGAAAACAACTAAAAATTATTCAAAACTGTTACTACAGTAGAATCTTTCAATAGTGCAGTTCTGAACAGTGCAGTCATTAGTGAGTTGAGTAGACAAGGGGTTTCGGGGGGTAAAGAGAAAGGGAATCTGTGACGTCAAATACAGTGCCGTCGCTCATTTGATTATTTAGTATCATTTAGTGGTGCCCGGTATTTAGTAGTGGGGGACCCTTAATTTTCTTGACACGGACCTAAATGTTTTAGTTTTTGCTTGCTTCGAACAGTGCACAATATTCCCGACGACTGCACTATTGAAAGATCCTACTCTAATTCATTAATTCATTAGTAGAAAACTACTAATTTAGATTTAGAGAGTAAATATTAGTTAATTAATAAGGAATCAGTGGTATTTCACTGAGAATAAGTGGGTGTTATTCATTCTCAGTGAAATTGCACTGATGAATTAAAGAAAACTGATCCACTAAATTGAAATAAGTGAAATTCTCACATATTTAGATGTAAATGGTAATATCAAAAGTTTTATAAAAGTAAATTTTGATTGAATAAAGAATGTGCTAAATCAAAAGTTTCCGATTAGTTTAAATGATCACATATTACTAGATAATTTTTTAAATTGCTTTCTGTTTAAAATGTTATAAATATATAATTTGTCAGTGATTAAAATTTTTTATTGTATAATATTAAATTTATAGATGGTGGGAAAAATAAAAATAAGACAATAATATATAAAAAAGAAGTTCAAAGAAACTAATTTTTCTACAGAAGACTATCATTCACATTTGAGACAATTTTTTATCAAATAATACAACAAAATATAAACTGAAAACCCATGACGTGTGGAAAATATAGAGAGGAATATCAATAAAGTATGAATCTTGAAAAAGAAAAGTTTTTCTTAAAGAGGACTAGAAAGATCAATACGAGAAAAATTGCCGACTTGGCGAAAGCCTCTTTCAAAGGCTCGAGTGCACAATGTTATTCAGATTTATTCAGTTAACCGAAGAAAACAGATTTGGCGCCGAGCATTGCCTATATATCCGCTGGCAAACAAAGTATCATATCGGATAGTACTGAAACAGATGCTGCGTGCATAACAGTCTCAGCCTTCGACCTTATTTCACCAGGCGGAATGTTACCTTTATGAAAGTTTCTAGTTGATGCCAAAAGCATATTAGCATAGAAGGCTACCTCCCTTTTTTTATTTTAAATTTCATATTTTTACCGCAACAACAATCTCCTCTTATAAATGTATTTAATCTCCGGAATATATTTAAGAACAATATGTACTCCTCGTGGAAAAGGTAATATTGGTAAAGGCTAGCTATCTAAAACAAAGTGTGAAGTTAGGCTGCACAGTGGTCCAGATCGCCAGAAACCTGGCCAAAAGTTAAAGAAATGAATAAATCTTTCTAAAATTCGTTACTCGCGGGTTTTTGGGGTCTCTGATTTCAAATTTGATATTATTTTTCAGAAAAACAAAATGGCGGATCCAATATGGCGGACATAGAGTAAAAGAAAGAATTTAATTTTTATAGAAATTTGTGCTATGAGGTTTTTGAGGTCTCTGACTTTGAATTTGATATTATTTATCAAAAAATCAAAATGGCGGATCCAATATGGCAGACATAATGTACAAGAAATAATTTAATTTTTATAAAAACTAGCGCAGTCGACGGCCGCAAGCGGCCGTCTCCTTTGCTATTATGCTATTTCTCAATTCAGTTCTCTGCCTGATTTTTAGTTAATTACAATTTTTCTTTGTATATTTAATTTACAACAACCATTTCTACATTTACTTTGCTACCTAATTTTGAATTAATTATAATTCTTATTCATTCTTGATTGATTGAAAATTAAATAAAAATAATTTAAATTTTAGTAATTTAAATAATGGGCCGTCCATAGATTACGTAACGTTAATTTTGAACCCCCCTCCCCCATGTAACACACTGATGCACACATTAGCGCAATTTTTTTGCTTATTGTAACAAATAGCTTGACCCCCCTTCCTCCAAAAAGCGTTACGTAATATATAGAAGATCTCTAACTAGAATATTCAATTCCTTTAATTTTAAATAGGTATTTGATGATAAATTATAATTTTTATTCTTTGTTACTATTTTCAATTACATAAAGTTTTCCTTCTATATTTATTTTTCCTAATTACTTTTTTAATAAATATAAATCATTAAATATATACCATTTTTCTGGTTTTAATTAGCTGAGGCTGAATTAGAATTTATGTTCATTGTTATTATTGTTAATAATATTAAGAAACGTTTTTTGTTTATTTAATTTTCTTAAATTCATTTTTTTCACTTATTATACTTCTAAACTTTTCACTTGAAAAAAAGAAAGAGACAGTTTAAATTTGTAAGTTAGCGCCAAATAATTGTCCAACTGCAGTGCCATCAACAACATGACTTTTTTCTTGCTAGCTTGCTTTTGTCATATTTATGTTCAATGCTTCTCAATTCGAGTGTCATTGATTGTTTCGATATTAGATATACTCTCCATGACTTCATGCTTTTTTTAGTTGGTTTTTAGTGGGTTTTTGAGGTCTCTGATTTCGAATTTGATATTATTTTTTAAAAAAATTGCGGATCCAATATGACGGAAATTTTTTTTAAAATTTATTCAATTTGTTTGAAATTGGTTACTTGGGGGTTTCTAGGGTGGCTGATTACGAATCTGACATCAGTATGATAATTTTTGGTAAAGTCAAATTTAGTTAAATATCCTGACATTCGCTGGTAAATTTAATTTTTATAGTTTAACAGTCAACGGGTTAATAAAGAAAGTGCTTGTGTTGATAAATGTTTGCTCTTCGCGAAAAACGCGAAAAGCGTTGACATATTGCTGACAGCAGAAATGACGGGATCGGACTTTACGAACTTTTCACATTTAGGAAATTTTCTTCGTTTTTTGTAATTCGTGTTTGTTCACATTCAAGTGTTTGTCTATCTTATCTTGGCAGGTCTTGGCAACTACTATTCACACACATTTTAAATGAGCGTATAACGAACATTTTTGTATATCAGACTTGGCAATACTCCGCAAAACTTTAAACTTATAAATCTTTATTGGAAAACTTTGCGTATCTCAATTGATTATTTTATGTAATTTTGATGTTTCCAATTGTCCGAAACTTTTTATCATTAATTATAAACAAATACTAAAATATTCATTTTAGGGTTTTAAAATTAGTCAATCGGCCATTTGAATACTGTGCACTAACAAAGAAAACTGCTTTTTTCGCAAAAAGTGCAATTATCGTGCGCGATCTAAATGAACGAATCAGGAAGGCATTATGACTATAAAAAGGAAACTCTTACCCTTCTAATAACTTTAAACAACTCTAGGGGTACTACTACAACTATTTAAACAATACAAATTATGAAATTAAATTTTGACTTTTGGCCAACTTTTTAGATTTCTGGACCACTGTGGGCTGGTGAAAATTGACATTAATATATTAAAAAATAATAAAAATTAAATTGGGTAAGTCCGGAGGAGATGATTATTCATTTATTACCTCATTATATCATCAAATAATAGTGTTTAATTAGTCACAAATTCTGGTAGCCCATCCGCCATCCAGTTAGTTAGATCAGTGACATACACCGAGAAAAATGAATTATACAATTAGGATATATTTCTGCAAAAATCATTTTTATAAACTTAACAAAACTATTAAAATATTATATATATGTTTATAATTAGCTTATTATTGATTGTAACCAATTTTTCATTCCTAATTAAAAAATTGTTCATTTTAATTATGATAAGGGATTATTATTTTTAACGATTCCTTAAATGTGTTTTTATTAATTGCTAAACATTAATTTTCTGTCTAGTAAGAATAATATTATTACATTTATGGGTAGGATGGGTAGGATCTTTAAGGGATCTTTTAATGTTCCTCTACAGGAACCTTGATATATTCTCCAGGGTTCCTTTACAATATCCTACATGTACTACTAATAAATAATAATGTATTTTCTGGCATAATAATTTTAACTGATTCTGGCATACATTGTCAATACCTGCTTTATAGGTAAATATTTTTTTGTACCTTTGCTTTCAAACTAAAAAATTATAATTCATTTAAGGACATATCTTTAGAACCTTTAACTTTTCAATGAGAAAAAATTTGTTAATTTTTTTTTAGCACAGTAGGGGAGAGTGGGGCAAGACGGGGTAGCGGGTAAGACGGGGTACCGGCCTTATTTAACAAACGAATTAACCAATCGCGATTATATTTTACATAATACTGCACCGAGACGATACCCTATTGAAAATCCCCAAATGGGAAACCACATGGGAAACCACATGGGATCCTATGTCAAAAACCATGTAAAACCCTACTTCCATGAAGGAAACCACGTGGTTTACCATGTGGTTTCCCATGTCAAACCATATGGGAAATTGAGACAGGATTTTAGTTAGGAATAGACATGGGGAATTTGAACAGTTCATCTATGCATAAAACCATATCAAATCCCACATGTTTTTCCCATGTCAAATCCTAAACCGAATCTCATGTGAAAAACAGTATCATTTATTTATAATTATTTTCCCAAGTCAATCCCCAAGTGAAAAACAGTATCATTTATTTATAATGATTTTCCCATGTCAAATCCTAAACCAAATCCCATGTGAAAAACATTATCCGCCTTATTGAATATCCCTACATGGGAATCCACTTGGAATTTTACAAGGGATTTCACATAGGATTTTATATGGGAATTGACATAGGATTTCATGCAAGATTTCACCTAGGATTTAATATAAGATATGACATAGTATTTTATTAAAGATCCAATGAATAAATTTTCAAAGGATTAAAAATTATTTAATAAAAAATTAAATAATAAATCGTATGAGTGTTACAAGTCATCAAAAAAGTAAAAAAACGATCATTTGAAACACGTCCTCTCTGCTACAGGTTCTCAGCTTTTATATACTTCCAGAATCTTCTCAACAGCGAGAGAAGTCACTTTCGCCACCTAGCGGCGAAAGTATAGGAGCGACAGTAATCTTTAACATTACTAAGGAAACCATGTGGAATACCACATAGGATTCCATGTGGTTTCCTACGTGGGGATTTACATGGGATTTTACTTAGGAATTTAAGTAGAAATAAATTCCCAAATGAATCCCTAAGTAAAATCTCATGTAAATCCCCACGTAGGAAACCACATGGAATCCTACGTGGTATTCCACATGGTTTCCTTAGTAATGTTAAAGATTACTGTCGCTCCTATACTTTCGCCGCTAGGTGGCGAAAGTGACTTCTCTCGCTGTTGAGAAGATTCTGGAAGTATATAAAAGCTGAGAACCTGTAGCAGAGAGGACGTGTTTCAAATGATCGTTTTTTTACTTTTTTGATGACTTGTAACACTCATACGATTTATTATTTAATTTTTTATTAAATAATTTTTAATCCTTTGAAAATTTCTTCATTGGATCTTTAATAAAATACTATGTCATATCTCATATTAAATCCTAGGTGAAATCTTGCATGAAATCCTATGTCAATTCCCATATAAAATCCTATGTGAAATCCCTTGTAAAATTCCAAGTGGATTCCCATGTAGGGATATTCAATAAGGCGGATAATGTTTTTCACATGGGATTTGGTTTAGGATTTGACATGGGAAAATCATTATAAATAAATGATACTGTTTTTCACTTGGGGATTGACTTGGGAAAATAATTATAAATAAATGATACTGTTTTTCACATGGGATTCGGTTTAGGATTTGACATGGGAAAAACATGTGGGATTTGATATGGTTTTATGCATAGATGAACTGTTCAAATTCCCCATGTCTATTCCTAACTAAAATCCTGTCTCAATTTCCCATATGGTTTGACATGGGAAACCACATGGTAAACCACGTGGTTTCCTTCATGGAAGTAGGGTTTTACATGGTTTTTGACATAGGATCCCATGTGGTTTCCCATGTGGTTTCCCATATGGGGATTTTCAATAGGGTAGTTTCTTGTTTACAAAACCTAAAAGCCATGAGAACAAATCTTTTATCTGTTTTACTAAAAAAACTGTTTTTGACGATTTTCTTGTCATGTTTTCACTTTTTTAGGAGGTGTTTATTACTTAATAATAACAGTTAATGAACTGTATAAATTTTTTTCTAACTGTCAAGGGTTACAGAAGAAGAGAAGCATATGTTTTTTTTCTTTGTTGAATCGTAAATTGTAGTAATTAATCGTTTTATTAAATTCCGTAGGTGCGGGCAAGATGGGGTAGGGGAGAGTGGGGCAAGACGGGGTTCACAAATTAAGCAAAAAAAAAAGAGAAATAAGAGAAGTTAAGAAAACTACTAAAATCAAGACTGAATAAAATAAGAGTGACCAAAAAGAAAAAAGCTTGTCAGGTTAAATCATCAATTAGCGATGGTAAAGTGGAAAATACACCTTGTCTCTATTGTAATGGTTATTATTTAGACTAAAATGAAGGCTGGGCTGCTTTTTTTGTCTGCGGCCAATGGGGTCACTGCAGTTATGCATGAAGATGAAGATGCAACCTTTACTTGTGAAATTTGTCGACAGAAATAGGTTGCTTTCTTGAGTACCCCATCTTGCCCGCCGGTGGGGCAAGATGGGGAGATTTGCAATTTTTTCAATATTATTAATTATAAGCGTTTTTAAGAAACAGATGGCCTTTGTACGCCTTTTTTACGAAAGACTGATTCCTAAAGATGATAATTAAAAATAATAATAAAGTATATATTCGATAATTTTCATTTTTTTGCGCTTTAAACCTTAATTACCCCGTCTTGCCCCACTCTCCCCTATTGTAACTCTGTCTACATTAACTTTAAGAAATAAGCTTTTAAAATATGCAAGTGGACAGATAAAATGATTCGTCTTCAAAAAGTTATAAAATTGCGAATTATTTTTAACGTGCAACAAAAAAATATTTAACAGGTGTTTGTTTTTAAGAATCGAAAACAGTTGAAAGTAATTAACTACACGGAGAAACTTTTTCTTCTAATATTGAATATATTTGGTTATCTTTATTCTAAAAGTACGTTAGAATGTGAGGATTTTTCGTGCGTTGTGCTAATAATTTCAACATTAATACGAAAATATGATAAGTTTGTTATATATTAAGCAACCTTCGGTGTACAAAAATTACTATCTGCATTAGAAATAGTCTTATTTTTCTTTAGAAAAGAATAAGATGCCACTTTTTGTTTGTGAAATAATACGGTAATTCTAACCTTTTTTCCACATATAGATAGAATATATAACAGACATTCTAACGTAACATACCAATTTTGGAAGGACTGCGGGCGGACTTAACCGATTTCGCCCGAGCATCACCGAGTCCATCACCTGACGTCGCGAACTAACCCTAATGTTTTCGAAGTTGAAATTCACACGTGTATGAAAGAAAAAAACCTTTTATTAATAAACGTGAATGTCTCCTCATGCCAAATTAAATTCAAGAACTGTTCCTCAATATAACATAATTTTTTTCACGACTTTTACTTATTTACATAATTTGATTAGTAAGTTATTTTAAAAAATGCTCTCTCTCGAAGGCACATATTTTTCCACTCGTTTAATATATAAGGACGATTCAGCTGTGTACTTCTAACGAATCGTGCGATCTTTCGGTTTCCGTGACCAATCGTCGTGTCTTTACTTGCGTGTGCGTGTGTGCGTTAATAATATAGGTTAGGTTCTTACGTCGTGTTAAATATATTTACCTACAGTTACAGTGACATACACTAATGCTATCTACCATTAGATCCAAGTATCACTATCGTCTCTATGAGTATCTATAGACAATTAATTTGTTGTGTTTCTTTTTAATTCATGGCTTTCCCAACTTTGTAAAAATTATTATTTTCTTTCTAAAACAACATACTAATTTTCGTTAGTTTCCTTATTAAGAACTGTAAAATATATACTGAATTAGTGTTTTTGATAGTCTCAATAGCAATTTCTATAACCTATGTCGTTTTTCCCTTGAATCTAACCTAACATACTAAAATGTCTCACCAGTTTTATAAAGTGACCATACGTCACGGATTGTGCGGGACTGTCCCGGATTTTATCCCTTTATCCCGCAAAGGCTAGCGTCCCGCAAAACGTCCCGCATTTGACATAAAATGTCCTGCATATCCCGGAAAATAGTTAAGAATATCCTGCCTCTACAGGTTAGCACAGTAACGTATAAGAGTGAGAGAGATAGACTCCGTGATATTTTAAGAAAAATTCAATTGTCAGAAGAATATGTGTTTTAATGTTACAAAATAAGCATAATATAAATATGTAAATGCCATAAGACGCGCGCTTTCTCAATTCCCCTTAAATTTACTCCTACAAATTCCCTGTTCCTTTTTTCTTGTGGCAAATGACCTTTTTTTTTACTAAATGATATAAATAAGAGGACGTCCCGCATTGACACTATTTCCATATGGTCACTTTACAGTTTTAAGAATTAGTGGTATTAAAAGTTTCTCCGTGTATAAAGTTTACCTTGCAATTTCCAGATACATTTTATTTAAATTTAACACTCATAAACTTTCCAATTTCTATTCATTTTTTTTCTATTTTTCTTTTTTTTATATCTTATTTTTTTCAGAATTAATTTTTTGGATCATTTATTCAAATGCTTTTATTTGATTTTCGTGGAGTATCACTCGAATCACGGTCGTTTTCAAATTTTGTACTCTCGTGTTTTCTGTTATTTACATTACAACAGTTTTTTAAAGACACGAGGCACATCAATTAACTATGTTTAAAAATAATTCTAATAATTTGAACTTTTATTTCCCGTAATTCATTTTGATGTACCAATTGTCTTATTAATGAAAAATGATGAATATGTCGATTACGATCAAAAAGGTTAAAAGTGAGGGACAGCTTTTAAAAGCTTATAACTTTTTTCACAATAAACAAATTTTTAATTTTCATACAGAAGTGTTCACTGTTTAATTAACTTTAAAAAGATGCGTCTTAGAATTAGTAATTCTTATTCATTACAAAGTTTTATCGTTTAACCCATCCGAAAGTATGGTTAGGGACAAGTAGATATTGTAAAAAATCGGGCACTCAAATTAAAATAATTATTATTGATCTATTCAATGAATTAATTAAAAACCTTTTGGAACTGATTTATCTTATCAAGCTTTAATATTTCCAACAGAAATAAAGTAAAAAGTTTTTGAAATTATCGAAATATATGCGAGGGACATGAAAGTTAAAGGTTCCAGAGATATGCCCTTAAATCTTTAGGGGGAAAGAGCAGTTGTAAAATCCCATTAAAATATGCCTATTTTTAGGTACCATTTTCTCAGCTCTAAATGATTATTTATCATCAAACTTTTATTCTGCTAATTTTATATACAAAGGACTAAAATCTGATCGTTCGATAAAGTCAAATTTTTATTTTTGAATTTTCTGTGCCATTTTGAAAAAATAATTACCGCTCTTCTGAAAAATCACATTTTTCCACACTTAGGTACCATTTTCTCGAAAACATCTTAACGGATGGTTCTCTTTTTTTCAAATACTTGTACATTAATAAACTGTAATCTGATCTTTCGGTTTTACAAATAAATTAGTTTATTTAAAGTTATTTGATTATTTAACAAAAAAAATCAAGAAAACGAGTAATTATTTTTTCAAAATGGCACCGAAAATTCAAAAATAAAAATTTGGCTTTATCTATCAGATTTTAGTCCTTTGTATATAAAATCAGCAGAAAAAAAGTTTGATGAAAAATAATTATTTGGAGTTGAGAAAATGGTACCTAAAAATAGTCATATTTCAATGGGATTTTAGAACTGCTCCTTCCCCCTTAAGTGATTTAATAAATAATTGGAAAATTTTTTGCTAAAGAAAGTATATAAATGTATTCAATAGAAAATATAATATATTTTTTGTGCCTTTGGTACATGGATATAAATATATGTCGACTCTGTTGAAGATTTATGTATGAGAATAAAAAAAGAAATGGAGAGACGGAAAATGGCATAGAACGGTCAGCGATGACGTTAATTCAAAACAGCATCCCGCTCGTAAAAGTCCCTGAATAGAATTTAAAACATGAATTCATATGGTCACGCAAATGTCGTGTTCTACGATCGTTACCCATAACCGCTGGCACTGTGTGCAACGTACCTGCTATCAAGAAGATTGACTTTAAACGTTTAAATCAACCATTTGATTTTTATCTTTACACAAGAAACATATTATACTCTCGAGAACATATATTTAGATAAAAATTAATTACCAAAAAAAATTTTAACACGCCCGACTTTTTTTTTATAAAAGTGCAATTTTCGTCTTCTTTTGTATTTAGGAGCTTTTGAGGAGGCTGATTACAAATATGAAATCAGTTTTTCCAAATTCAAAATGGCGGAAACAATATGGCGGACGAATTTTTTTAAATTAATCGGATTCGTTTGAAACTTGTTTTTCAAAATTAAAAACACTTGTCACTTTTCTGCAAGTTAAATAAATAATTATTATATGTGTTGTGCATTAAAATTTAATTAAACTTAATACTATATTATAGGTTTATGTTTTTAATTTTCAAATTTGACACATGTGTCTAATTTTGAAAATGAAAAAGAAAGACTATGTTCTTCTTTTATATGATTATGTTTTAAGAAAACAATTAAATCGTATCAAATAATGTAAATGAGGAAACCTTCTTGGTAAGTTATAATTTTGTTAAAAAAATTTTTTGTATAAAAATGCATTTTTGAAGAACACATAACCTCAAAAAACAAGTACTTTCGATATATATCTTCATTGAATATTTCTTTTATATTTCCACAGATTTAAATAAATGTAACTTATCTAAAGAGGCTTGCTGTCAGCGAGCGAAAGCTAATAAATAAATTATTTTTATTTACTAAGATCATATGGATTTACTTTAAACAAAATTACATTTCAACTTAATTTAATCAAAATATTTAAATATTTATAAATATACATTCAATAAAGTCCCGTGCAGAAAATGCCCCACTTTGCCCTATTTAAAACAGGGTTCTGGTCGGGGCCTCGACAGTTTTCCCTATTAAAATTTTTTTTTTTAATAAAGTTTTTAGAATTCCTTTTTAGTGTAGAAGCTATTAACAATGAAAGGCAATCATTATTTTAGTTATTTAATAATTTTTTTATTTTAGGGGTTTGACTAGAATTCTTAGCCAAAACCTCAAGTGGGGTGTTCACTAGATATTAAATAGGGCTCTGATCAGGGCCTCGGCAGTTTTCCTTGTTTGAATAAAGTGTAAATGAATTAAGTTTTTTAAATTAGTTATCCTATAATAAAATTATAAACAATTGAAGAAATTAATTAAACGGAGTAATTATACTACATTTTTAAGAATTTTTTTATCCTATGGGTTTGACCAGAAATTCTGGCCAAAACCCTAAGTGGGGTGTTCACTAGATATGAAATAGGGCTCTGATCAGGGCCTCGACAGTTTTCCTCGTTTTAAAAGCATGTAAATAAATTTAATTTTTTAAAATTAACTTTTTTAAAACAGTTATTTAAGTTAAAAAAGCGTGTTCTTTTAAAACACTTTATAAAATAATTATGGTAATATATTTAAAGAACGAAAATACATATAATTTTTTTTTCTTTAAGTACAATATTATAATAAAGTTTATTTATTAATAATAACAACTAAATTATAAATAACGAATAATAATAGTCATTAAAAAATTAATTATTATACATTTATTTAAAAATAAAAATTATGAATTTAAAAAATAATAATAAATAAACAATTATTAATAAATTATACTTCATGAATTTTAATAATTGTTAATTTATAGGATGAATTTATCATTTGGTTTGTATATATATATTAATAATAATAATTATTTTATATTATATTAGCTTAAAGTGAGAAAATGATTCGGAGAGATTGTTAAATTTAACACCTTGAATATTTAATAACTATTTTTTAAACATAATTAATAAATTTGAATAAAATATTTATTAAATAAATATTAATTATTACTTATACATTTGAAATAAAAAATTATAACCTTTATTAATATTATAAAATTAAGGAGGCAGAAAGCCGTCAAAACTTATGTCAAACTCTCTAAATCTGAATCAGCGAAAAAAGCGCTGTTTTAACCAGTGAACGAAGTTTTCACTGAAAAATAGTGGAATTTACTGAAGATCAGTGGATGTCACTGAAGCAATCAGTAAACTCTGCGTGTGCGCAGAAGTGTAAAATACTCGTAGCGTCATTTCTATGCAAATGTGTCACATTACGCGGAATGTTTTTTTACATTAGTGACAAATTAATTTAAATTGGATGAAATTAGTGATTAGTGAGTAGTGATTAAAGTAAACATTAAAGTGAGCATATTTTCTGTGGTTTTGGTGGTGAATTTAATAAATTTTCAAGTGGTTTTCCTTGAATTGGAAAAATAAATTTATAATGAAAATCTAACTCTAAATTCACAAAAATATTAGTGTTTTAAGTATAATAAAAAATAATAAATCATATACCTGTAAACATTTTAGACACATATTATTGCAAAATTTTATAATTGTTGGTTATAAATTGATTGAAAAGAAAATTAATACAGCTGCCATATTCGATAACACGTAACCGCTGATTGGACCAGCGACTATTCGCTGATTCTCAGTGGCATACTTATAGCTATTTGAATTAGCGACTATCCGCTGAGAATCAGTGAGTTTTCGCTGATTCTGATTTAGAGAGAAATTGACCTATTTTTCGACCTGTAGGTCGAAGAGGATAAATAACTGCCTCACATTACGTTAATATTACGTCAATTTTAAGGGCAGTTTTGACCTAGGCGTTAAAATTTGACAAATAACTCCCGCTACCCTCAAAATTTAGGTCAATTTTGAGGGCAGTTTTGACCTAGACGTCAAAATTTGACAAACAATTTCCGCTACCCTCAAAATTTAGGTCAATTTTAAGGGCAGTTTTGACCTACGCATCAAAAATTGACAAACAATTTCCACTAGGGGAGAGTGGGGCAAAATGGGGTAGGCGGGTCAAATGGGGTACCTCTGTTTTTCCATGATAGGTACTTTTAATTTTTTTATCCTCGACATATATCATTCATGTTGATAAGAAACTGTTATTTATTATGAAGACATTCCAAAGAAAATTTTTTTTTGAAAGTTATACAACTTTTAAGTTTTAGGCAAAAAAAATATGAATTTTTTTCAAAATTAAAGTGCTTATCAAACTTTTTGGGATAATGCATTTAGTTTGGCAAGTGTTGGATCTTTTTCAGTACTTATTCTAGAGTAATTTCTAATAGAATAGATTGTTTAATTGTTTACAATAACTTGTAAACATTGCATTTTGTTTTAATAAGCAGTGTGGGGCAGAATGGGGTACCTAAGTGTGGGGCATGCCGGAAGCTACGCCGTTTCATTAAAACTATTTAAAAACATTATATTATGCATATTTAAAGGTTTCCTGCAAAAGAATCGATATTTTTGTTTCGAGGCATTTATACTATCGATGTTTCATTATCGATATATCGACATTTTGCAATATCCATGATTTTTTGTTAAATTCTAATAAATATTACTTGTTTTTTCATAATAATGAAGAATCCTACTTTGTGTTTGTATTTATAATCTCATACAACAAGAATTTAATGAATTTTGAAAAAATATTCAATGTTTTGTATAGTTATTTGATGCCACCCCATTTTGCCCCACGGGTGGGGCAAAATGGGATTTTAGCACTTTCTCAGAAAATACGATATAAGTTCTTTCAAAAATTTTTTTCCCCGCTATTATCATAATTTCCTCAAAGCTAAGTGTACAAAGAAGAATTCTGAAGTTTAGCTGAATCGATTTATTCGTTTGGTTCTCTGTAAACAGCCAATTTCAAAAAGGTACCCCATTTTGCCCCACTCTCCCCTACCCTCAAAATTTAGGTCAATTTTGAGGGCAGTTTTGACCTAGACGTCAAAATTTGACAAACAATTTCCGCTACCCTCAAAATTTAGGTCAATTTTAAGGGCAGTTTTGACCTACGCATCAAAAATTGACAAACAATTTCCACTACCCTCAAAATTTAGGTCAATTTTGAGGGCAGTTTTGACCCAGACGTCAAAATTTGACAAAGAATTCCCGCTACCCTCAAAATGTATGTCAACTTTGAGGGCAGTTTTGACCTACACATCAAAATTTGACAAAGAATTCCCGCTACCCTCAAAACTTAGGTCAAGTTTGAGGGCAGCTTTGACATAGACGTCAAAATTTGTCAAACAATTTCCGCGCGCAGACTTAATGATGAGGTGAAGTTTGGCATCTGACCTAACAATGTAAGGTAATTTTAAAATTTTGTTTGCTCTTACACCTATCATTTTGACCTAATTTTAACGTTTTATTTTTACTCCCTCATTTAGTTATCATAATCTATGTGTAATTTGACTTTTATTTAACTACAACTTAAAAAGAGACAACAAAGGACTATAAACGTATCTATGATACGTCAAAATCTATGTAAAATTCGACGCCTTTTTAACCTATAGGTTAAAATGGGTCAAAATATATGTCAAAGTTTAATCTAATTTTTGACATATAGATAAAAAAGGTCCATAATGATTGTTACATTACGTCAAAATCTATGTGTATTTTGTCATGTATTGTATGCAATTTATTAATGTGGAAATGTGGAAATTAATGTAATAATTTTTTTCTCTTTGTGAAATTTTGATTTTTAACGTTATTTTAGGATTTTTGAGTATGTTTTTACTATTTAAGAGCCTAAAACTTCGAAATTTGACTTTCTGTGAAACAATTTTATGAAGAAAAGTTGTTTGAATTTTCCTAATCTAGAGTAATATAAAGTTAAAAATATTGAAATTTAAAAAACTTAATTTTCAAAATTTTGAAAGTACTGTAGTTTTTGTAGTTTTCGACGAAAATGGCTGACTAACGAACTCGATCTGTATTTTAACAGTAACTTTGTACTTGCAAAGTTGCAAGTTGATACAATAAGTTTTTCAAAAGTTATCGTGGCGACACCATTGTGTCTACAGACAGACACGAAGACAGACATACAGACAGACACTTTTTCTAGACCATGTTTTTCGGACTTAGGGTACCCCAAAACGTCGAGATTTCATGAAATTTGCGAAAGTTAATTTTCGACCAAAACTAATATTTTCTCATGTGATGAGAATGTAATAGAATTGATAAATAAAATCAATAAATTTTTTAGAATCAATAAACATTTTTTAAAATTAATTAAAAATGAAAAATTTGAATTAATTATAAAATAGAACAAAATGTAATATGTAAAATATTAACGTAGACAAAACTTATGCCACTTTTTCAAAATTTCGAAAATTTTTAATTTTTTAATATATTTCCAGCAAACACTGTTACAGAACTGTTTCAAATAATAGAAGAACATGTTCTGTAACTGGTGACTCACAGGGGACTCACTGGGTACGCAAAATTTCGTAGTCAGGGGGGTATACCAGTTAAGTAACAGATCTAGAACATGATTACAAAACCATTTGTAACAGTTCTAGAACTATTACAAATATCTGTTACTGATATCCGTTGAAAATATTATGTGTAAATCATGTTCGAATAGTGTTAGTAGCGCATTCTACAGGCGCATATAATGACAATCATTAAAAAAATATTTAAATTAAAATAAAAACAAATTATTTCTTGCTGTTCTCATGTCATACATACTTTGAATCCTCAATAGAAAAATAGCCATATATATTTTTTTGGCTGGAGTTTGAGAGTGACGGTCGTGATTAGTTGTAAAAATGACATGGTGACGGTCGCTATTGGCTGAAATAATTTCAAATTTTTGTGCGCGCGCAGTTTTGAGGTTCTAATTTATTCCACGTGGTCGAGTGCGAGTATTACACATGATACATGATGAATATTACAGAATATTACAGATTACAAAGTGAAGAACACGTCTTTTTTTTCTTAAATATTCTTCATCATTCTTAATAATATTCTTAAAATATAGGATGATAAAAAGTGAAAAGTGACAAAACAATAAAAAAAATATATGAAATATCATAAGTGATCAGAAGTGAAAAAAGTTTTGCGATTAAAATAAGGATAAGGGGGATATAGGTAAGTTTTTAAAAATTATGTAAAATACTACTTTTTAGTGATAAAAATAATTTTTTCTTTTTGTAAGTAATTGCAATTAATAAATAAACATCTTTCCCGTCTAAGTCACTATAACATAATCTATTTTTTCAGCAATTGAACTTATAAATATTAAACTTATAATATAAAGAAATTTAAGTAACTTTCTAGAATCAGTTAAAAAAATTCTTGAGTTTGCCTTGTTAAATTTAAATATTAAAATTAATATAATTTCTAAAATACTTTACATGTTTAAATGTTTTTAATGAATCTTAAACAAGCACCCAGATTTTGTTTTGAAAATATTTATATTGTTTTTTTTAATAAGAATATTTAGGTATAAAATTAAACTCTGAAAGTTAATAAACAGGTGCTATAATAATTGGATTACAGTTTTAGCATCTGTAACTTTTAGAATTAAATTTTAATGGTAAATATTATTTTTTTTAAACAAAAACATTAATATTTTTGAAATAAACTGGAAGCTTATTTCAGCTTTATCCAAAGAATATTAAAACATGTAAAATATTTTCAAAATTATATTAATTTTACTTATATATGTAATAGTAATAAATCATTTATCACAGAATAATTTAATCCCAATAAAAACATCTCTGATGTTATAATATAATATAAGTAAAAAGATAATAAAAGTTATTATAATCTGATAAAAAAAATATGTAGTGTTTTTACTTTGTAATTTACATATTATGAACACAATTAGTGAAATAATCTTACATAATTGTTGTGTTCTTAAATTAAGGTATAACTCTAAAAGGAAATTTGTTTTGCTATTTGCCTAAATATTTACCATCACGAGGTCTCGAACGCAAGACGCAGCTAGGAGCAGATTAGAAATCGAACGCTGTACTAAATGAGCCACGGAGGCTCCCATTCAAAAAAAATTCTTGAAAAAACGTTGTTTTTTAGCCATTTACAGTGGCGTAAAGAATTTCCCTTTAAAGAAATCAATTGCCTAACATATTAAAATTACTCTATATTAGTGTTTTTTAACACTCACATGTTACTTACTTTTGATTGTGTGCACCTGCGTTAATAATCCTTAAGTTCTTTGGGAAGCTTGTAGTAACATAAGAAAAATGCTATATAAATAAAACTAAATTATAAACTAAAATAGTACTCAATAAGAATTACAAATTTGTAATTATTTATTTAGCGTTGAATAGAATTTGGTTGAGAAGGTTGATAAATAGGTAAAGATTGATAGAGTCTATAGAATTATTTAATGGTATTTTCATTTAATTTAATTGAAAATATAAGTGATTTATGAAAATATGGGCTTTTACATTTAAAAGCATTGAAAATATAAGTGATTTATGAAAATATGGGCTTTTACATTTAAAAGCATAAAAAAGAGAAAATATTCGGTATCACATTTGTTTAAACTGAAATGTCACAAATATTTGAAGTCCTATTTTATCTTAATGATATTAAGAATTTTTTAATGTTACTTTAGATTATATTTTTGAAAAAGCACTATGTGAGCAGGGACGGCGCAAACAATCTTTTTCATGTATGGAAATATTTTTTTAGGGGGGGTGGGGGATTTAGAATAGAAAGATACAAATTTTTATTGCAACTAAATTTTATTAGTATTTATTTATCCATAAATTAAAAAGTTAAAAATAATTAAAACGCAAAATAATTTTTATTTTTGAAAGGAAGTACTTCTCTATCTCACATCAAAAGTAGATTTCAGTTCAAGGTAAACCAGACAGCAGTCGGCCACTTTTAAATTTTGAATAGCTCTAGAACCGTATGAGATAAAAACAATTTGTTTATTGCTAATCATTTCGATGATCATCATTAACAAACCTAAGCTTTTGTAATTGAAAAAAAAAATTTTCTACGGTTTTTGAAGGGAGCTGAAAGTGTCCGACTACTGTTGTATTCTTACCTACGTGTTCATTTACTAATTTTTTTAACGAATAAAAATTTTTTTTCCATAAAAATTGGTTTAATAGTTTTGTGTGATCATAAGAAATAATATTACCTAAAAGAATTTGAAAAAAATATAAATTTTACATTTTAAACAGTGTTTTAATTAAAATGATTGATTTAGGTGACCGACTACTGTCGTATTCTAACTTGTTTATTTGTAAATTTTTTCAACAAATAAATTTTTTTTTTGTAAACATGATTTGTATAATAGTTTTGTAGAATCATAAGGAACAATCACACATTGAAGAAATTTTAATTGCAATTTTTAAACAGTATTCATTAAAAAAATTTCTTAAGTGGCCGACTACTATCTGGTTTACTCTATATTGGATAATATAATTATATAAACGAATAGAACAACTGTTAAAATGTATTTCTCGTACATACTGTGAGTAACAAACCGATCCATTTCTCTTAAATAAAATTTAATATATATTTAACATATGATACTATACATATAACTAGCTGTCGGACCCGTCTTCGACGGGTTTTAGTTTCGGCTAATACATTTGATATGGTTTCTACCAACCGGGAAATAGCCGGGAATTAAATTTTACTGGGAAAAACTAATAATTAGTTACCATTAACTATTTCGTGAGGAAAATATTACTATTTCAATCAGTGACAGATTTTTTTCTATCAAATTTAATATTCAGGAACAGTATTTGGCAACTTGTAGTACTTTGTGCGTTTGTAGTACTGCAATTAATGTATTAAAAATTAATCCTAAATTTACACCAACTTTTGGAGTCAAAGAAGAGTCTAATTATAAATAATTGTGTCACAATTAGACAATTAGACAATAAAAATTAAAGTAAAAAGCAGTTTTTAAAATCCAATTAATATAATAAAACTTTTTTAATTTGATAAGAAAATTCCCGGTTTTTCCTGGTCAAATTAAACTCCCGGCTATTTATCGGTTTCCCCGCGCAATTGGTAGACACTCTGTCAATTCTATTATGGTAAACTAAATCCCGTCAAAGACTGGTACTGGTATATAACATATTTTCTTAAAAAAGAGTACTTTCATAAAATAAAAATAACCCTAAAAATACTACTGAATTAAACTTGATAGTAATTAATAACAATTATAATTTTTTCGATTTTTTGATATGGAAAATATTTTTATACTTACATCTTAGTCATATCATTTTTTGTGCAAAATTATGCTAAAATATGACTAAATAACATGTAACACTCAATTATACAGAGTTTCAAAGCAAATCATCAAAACATGTAAAATTTGTGATTTTTAAAATTTTTTGAAAACATTTTTATACTTTAATCTTAGTTATAAGATATTATTTTTTGAAAAATTATAACACAGGCCTACAAAATTTAGAATTTTGTCAGACCCACAAACGGGATAAGTCATTTCCGATGTAATTTGTCACCCTGAATCCAAAACTGGCAGCGAAATTGCTCTATCACGTCAGGGTTCTGAGATATTCTAACCTAAAAGAGTAAAAAAGGCCATTTTTGGCAACATTCGACTCTCAATAAAATCCACAAAAAATTTTTTTTATCATTCGAACAAATTTTAAAGGAAAGTACAATTATTCACCTTTCAAAATATTCTACACCCGATCCGATCCGACTTTTTTTCACTAAGGTACAACAATTTAAAGTTTAGGTTACACGACCTAAAAACTGAAAAAACGAAGAAAAGAATAATTGGAAAGGACTTTAACTTAAGCATCTGATTCTTAATATTTTGGGATCGTTGATTAGAAAACCGATGTCGGATTTTCAAAATTCAAAATGGCGGATCCAATATGGCGGCTGTCAAAATAAAAAATTGATCGGATTCGCTTGAAACTTTTTACTCGGGGGTTTTTGAGGTCCCTAATTACGAATCTGATGTCAGATTTTCGAAATTCAAAATGGCGGATGTAATATGGCGACATATTTTTAAAAAATTCAACGGATTTGCTTGAAACTCTTCACTCGGGTGTTTTTAAGGTCGCTTATTACAAATCTGATGTCACATTTTCGAAATTTAAAATTACTGTGGATCTAATATGGTATTATATGTTAGTAAAATCGAAGAACGTAAAATTCGAACATTTAGGGCATAATTTATACACTCTTTTAGTAAAGAAAATTTAAAGTTTTATTTTTCTTTATGAACCTTTACACATTTTTCTTCAAAAGATTTTCGTATAGTTGGTTTCGTTTTTAGAATATAATACAGAATCACTTCTTTGCTTATATCTAGACCTGTAAATACATCTTTTCTCAATTTAGATATCTATGGGTGTCGAAATCTTTTTTTCAAGTACGCCAAAGACTTCGAATTTCACGTTTTTCGATTTTACTAACATATAATACCATATTAGATCCACAATTATTTTAAATTTCGAAAATGTGACATCAGATTCGTAATAAGCGACCTTAAAAACACCCGAGTGAAGAGTTTCAAGCAAATCCGTTAAATTTTTTAAAAATATGTCGCCATATTACATCCGCCATTTTGAATTTCGAAAATGTGACATCAGATTCGTAACTAGCGACCTTAAAAACCCCCGAGTAAAAAGTTTCAAGCGAATCCGATCAATTTTTTATTTTGACAGCCGCCATATTGGATCCGCCATTTTGAATTTTGAAAATCCGACATCGGTTTTCTAATCAACGATCCCAAAATATTAAGAATCAGATGCTTAAGTTAAAGTCCTTTCCAATTATTCTTTTCTTCGTTTTTTCAGTTTTTAGGTCGTGTAACCTAAACTTTAAATTGTTGTACCTTAGTGAAAAAAAGTCGGATCGGATCAGGTGTAAAATATTTTGAAAGGTGAATAATTATACTTTTCTTTAAAATTTGTTCGAATGATAAAAAAAAATTTTTGTAGATTTTATTGAGAGTCGAATGTTGCCAAAAATGGCCTTTTTTACTCTTTTAGATTAGAATATCTCAGAATCCAGACGTGATAGAGCAATTTCGCTGCCAGTTTTGGATTCAGGGTGACAAATTACATCGGAAATGACTTATCCCGTTTCTGGGTCTGAAATTTGTAGGCCTGTGTTATGCTAAAATGTGACTAAATAACATGTAATGATAATTATAGATAGTTTAAAAGCAGTCCATTAAAAAATATAAAATTTGGAAATTTGCGATTTTTTGAATTTTTCGAAATCATTTTTATACTTACATCTTAGTTATAGGACAGTATTATTTGAAAAATTATGCTAAAATTTGACTTAATAACATGTAATACTCAATTATAGAGAGTTTAAAAGCAATTCATTAAAAAACATAAAATTTGAAAAATTTCGATTTTTTGAATTTAAAAAAAAAAATGTTATACTTACATCTTAGTTATAGGACATTATTTTTGGCAAAACTATTCTAAAATGTGACTAAATAACATGTTATACTCAATTATAGAAAGTTTGAAAGCATTTTTTAAAAAAATGTAAAATTTGAAAATTTTTGGTTTTTGAATTTTTCGAAAAAATTGAATATCTTCCGTTCTAATTAATATTTTTCAAATCTGTAAATTTATAAACCTTCCTTGGCCCAAGGTCTAACATTCTGCCAAATTTGGTTTCAAATGGTTCAGCCGTTTTTAAGT
Source organism: Leptopilina heterotoma (assembly GCF_015476425.1). Classification (NCBI taxonomy): domain Eukaryota; kingdom Metazoa; phylum Arthropoda; class Insecta; order Hymenoptera; family Figitidae; genus Leptopilina; species Leptopilina heterotoma. The sequence goes on along the minus strand of NW_025110946.1, from coordinate 2,889,831 downwards.
GATTCGCGGACAAAGAATCTGTGACATACGGACATACATACATACATACATACATACATTCATACACGAAATTTTTTATTGGTATATTTGGAATCCTTGATGCTTAAAACGAATAATTATGTGCGAAATTTAAAGTTCTGAGCAATGTACAGACAAAAGTCTGATTTTATATATATAGATTTGGAATCCTTGATGCCTAAAACGAATAATTATGTGCGAAATTTAAAGTTCTGAGCAATGTACAGACAAAAGTCTGATTTTATATATATAGATATTATTTACTCTTTAATTTTAACCGACCAGAAAAGACACCTAAAACTACAAAGACAAATTAGAAAGATCAAAATGTTAAACAAAATGAAGGTCAAATCAAATTCTTGCAATCAATTTCAACTTGCTTATACTTGAAAGTCAAATTTTTAATATTTTTTTAAAATTTTCGTGTATGGAATTCCATACATGGATTCTTTTCATGTATGGAGAACTTCATACCATCCATACTGCTTGCGCCAGCCCTGCATGTGAGATGAATACATAAAATATAAAAGAGATGGTGCCACTCTGAACTTGATCGCGCTGTATTTTCACAGTGAAAGGTTTTTCGAAAGTGAATACCGAGGATTGATCCTAGTTGATGCTAAAGAACCGAGAGGGCAAAGGAGAGAAACGAGAAGAATCAGAGTAAAAGAGTGCACTATGAGGAAAAATGCTTTAAGGTAGATAGTCGAACGTCGTGTCGGAAGTGGCAACGATTTTTCTTCGGTGTCCCTTGTATGGAAAACGGAAAGATTCTTTTTGGGCTTCTTTTCTAGGTGCCATTAAAGTGTAATGATCGATGACTTGCCATAATGGTTTGTATCCATCGACATCACTATATAGTGAAAGTGAATGGTCGACACACGCTTGCTTACAGGAGATATGCCACAGTAAGCATTACAGAGTTGTGGGGAAGTTGGTTTTGCAGCAAGAGAGGGTGCTCATAATCAACTTTTGACACAATACATCCATTCAAGCTTTGGGTTTAGCTGCTTCATATTCAAGAATCAATGAATTGAAGATAGCCAGACCTGCCGGATGACATGACATAGACTGTAATGGTGAGACGTGCCAATTGATGTTGTCCTATTGACCAGCTTGAGCTTGCTGTTAAACTTTGATAATGCAAATTCTCCTGCAGCACGGTTAAATGGACACTTAAATTATCTGCATTAATCAACATGACGAGGAATGGATTTAATGAGAAGTAAGCATCAGTTAATTACTGTGAACACTATAATGTAGCCATTATTTAAAAATGTAATATCGATATTCTCTAAATTTGAATCAGTAAAATTCCTCTGAATATCACTAAAGTTTAACTGAGAATGAAATAATAAACACAATTAAACAAAAACAACACACCAACATAAACATAAAAAACATTGTAACAACAACATTAGTTCAAATAACGTTATTGTAAACTCGAACACACCAACGACATGAAGACCAATTTGAACCCAAATTTGGTTGCAAGAGAAATAATAACAAGATAATAGAAACAGAATAAAATATGAAGAATCTGATCCAGTTCGCAATAATCACTTGGTTACACGTTTACATACTTCATGTGATCAAAGTTATTGACTTTATAAAGATACTCAAAGAGCGGTGTGTCCAAGTTCAATGAACTAGGATCACACCACTGTCAAAATGCAACTATGCAAAAAAACACCAGTTGATGACCGGGTCTTACAAAAGAAAATTACGATTTCCCCACTCGATCTTCGGTGTACGAAATCGATCGAACGGTGGAAATCGGGGAGTTGGATGAAGACTTAACTTTAGGAAAGTAACGAAGTTACTTTCGAATATAAATTACTTTTGAAGTTACTTTCTAATATAACAAAGTTATATTGGTTTTTATGTCATGTCGCATGATACCACTCATATTACAATCGCAGCTTAGAAACATTATAAACATAATTCAAAGGGAGATTATTGTAATACTAAAGTCTACACAGGGTAAATTCACGAGGAAATAATAAATTCAATGTTGTCTCAATATTGCGAGAAAATATGACCACAAATGTTCTTCTTGGGTTTATTTCGTGATATTGATAAGATCAAAATCATTTCACAAAATATTCTAATTATTTAAAATTAGTCGGCCACCAGTTTAGTCTACATACAATGAATTAATTCTATAATAAAACATCATGTAAATAATAATTTCCGCGTAAGAAATAATTGTATATTACAATAAATAATAATTTATTCTAAAATCGAGAGAAACATAGGTATATTGTGTTATTTGAATATTTAGTAGGCTTTTATTGAAGGTTAAATGAAAATGTAGTACTATCAATTTGAAATGGATTCGTGTACATTGTTTCAGAGTAAATAATATGTTATTTGTATTCAGTTGTTGTTTTTGAATTTGGTTTATTGTGTAACAAGTCATAGATAACGGAATGAGCTTTACACACATCACGTGTATCAGGGAACAATAAACGGTTTATTGTACATCATTCATTGTAGTTGTCTATGACATTAATTCACATATATCTACTATTGTATACGTTAGCCTACTCGCTTAATATTCGTCAATTATAATTTATACGACATAAAGAATACCGAAATCCATCACGTCAGGATTTTTTTCTAACCTCAAAAACATGTCTTATCAAACAGGTAACTTAAAATTTTTGTGGGATGTTAGACTTGGAATATTCAAAATGGTTTAGTAAAATGTACTTTACAGTTTTATACTTTTTTGTGGTCCTGTGTTTTTATTACACAGCAACATAAAAAAAATTTTTGTTCTGATTTGGGGATCTGACCATGACTTAGCGTTGCCGCAACTACTGAATTATCAGTAGATCTGCTGTTTTTAATTATAATACATCGTACTTCAACAATTTTTTCTGGAATAAAATGAATAAATGAACGTAAAGATTATTAGTAAATGGTGAAAAATGTTTATATTTATAGAAAGTATAGTAAAGATTTATTATCTTGTTAAATTCTAATTCTCTAACGTTGTGTAATAATTAAACACAATAGATGTACAGGAATCAGAATGTTTTTTTCCTTGTCTGAGAATCTACTTTTAAAAAGTGAGAAGTGGTGTGTAAACGAAGACAAGTCGTTTTTGTGAAACAAAAGTTAAAGTGCGTAAGTGGGCTCGAGCCGCGTCTTGCGCTCTCGAGATCTTATCTCACCCTCACTGTAGATATGATGATCTGAGAAGGGTGAACTTACAAGAAGAATGGAAGAAGAAATGTGGAAAAAGAAATAGAGGGAAGAGGAAGGAAGAGAGATGGACTCGAGTATGAGGAGGGTGTGAAGAGAGAAAAGGAAAAGCGGACTCGACTGGAAGAGCAACAGGTGGCGTCGACGGTTCGCTAGCGAGCAACCGTTTCCTCTCAACTCCCCTCAACCAGTCTCTCGTTTCCACCCTTTCTCAGCCATCCTTTCCACCCTTTCACCTCCCGTAGATTCCACCGAGATAGCAAAAATGTTTAATGGGGTGAACTCGCTGGAAAATACCGGCGTCGACACAGACTTGTAGCGCCACCCTAGGAATATCGTCGCTTCTCACGATAAGTTTCGCATTAACGTAGGGAAGCCTCTTCTTCTTATCAGCAACCATTTTTTTCTCATTCTTATTCAAAATTTTCCTTGACTCTCATTAAAAAAGACCATTGAGATTTGTTTAGCGAGCATGTCTCTTTCTTTCTGTCCCGTTAAAAGACTATCTGTTTTTAGATTTGAATAAGAGACGCTATCTGTTAATAAAGGTACGCTTTTTTACGCTTTTATTTTTCAATCTTGCACTTCTTCAAATATAATAATCGCAAATAAACCTTTTTATAATTAACACAATTAACTCACTTTCAGGGTTTCTCTTATTAACTTTTTTGACATTTAAGAAAACATTTTTTAAAAGTAAATATTTAGATAAAATTCCTTTTTCCTTTAAATACATTTAATGGATTTAAAATATGTGGAACTTCTCTATTTAATACTTAGAAGTAAAAATTAAAAACCTATGTGTATAATAATTTTATAAACAGTTTGCTTACCTACACATACAACATAATATTCCAATATTCTTAAATATTCCAATATTTTTAAAACATTGCAACAAGCTTGCTGCAAGGTTGTAATAACCTTATTTATTTATTTATTCAATAACATAACGGGACTTGCCCTTTCGTACATTAAGGGGTTATATACAGTCAGGCGGTCGGACAAATGCAGTTTTTCAGGATTTTTTTTTAAAAAGGAATATTAACTTATTAAAGCGAAAGTTTTTCTATAATGTTTTACATCTTTTAAAGTTTAAAAAAATATATTTCATTTGTAAAAATATTTTTTTTTTTGGCCTCTGTAGCTTATCTCCCAAAGATCCACGAAAAAAAGTGCCCCGCGGTGAACAAGATAACAATTGATAGAATCATCTGAGATCAAAAAGTTAAATAGATTCTGTTAGTGTATGAGAAAATGTAGTCTTTGATCGTTGGAATTAAAAAAATATCACTTTTTGACAAAATGGCAGCCAAAGAAAAAAAAAGTTCATTTTTATGAAGAAAAAAATCGTCTTCAAATGTTAATTAAAATTATAATTTTATTTAAAAAACCAACGATCAAGGACAGTAAAAAGTAGTTGTTAAGCTTGTGTGAAAATTAGAGCTAAATCGGTTCAGCGGTTTTTGAGAAATCGTGTTCACCGACTTGAAAAACATAGTTTTGAGAAAAGCGAGTTTAAAGACGCTGCACCTGCTCTATACCCCATGGCGCGCCTTTCTAGTTTTGTCTGCAACTTCGAAAATATTTCGCGAATCTTAATAAAAATTTTTTTCACAACAGGCAAATATATATACATTAAGAAAATGCAAAAAAAATCGATTTTTTGAAAATCGTGACTGTATATAACCCCTTAAAGACGCTGCACCTACTCTACACCTCGCGGCGCGCGTTTCTAGTTTTGTCTGCAAATTCGAAAATATTTCTCGAATCTTAATAAAATTTTTTTTTCACAACAGGCAAATATATATGGGCAATTCCACGTGAGATTTAAGTCGACCTCTTAAAATCGGCCAAAAATATTTTTTTTCTATTCTGTATCGAAAAAAAACAGATACGTATTTTTTTATTTATGTTTAATTGTCCAAATTTTCGAGTTATGAATTTTTGAAAATTTGGACTTTTAATTGTAGACCTATATTCAGTAGCTTATAAGTCCGAAAATATTGAGTTTAGGAAAAAGTTGTCAAAAAATGAAAGTTTTAGTTTTCTTTCGACTTTTAAGAAATGTAAACAAAAAATTTTTTTTTAATTTTTTATCAAAAAAAAATTTTTTTTTATAAACAAATTAATTTTTTTTAACTTTGGGCCGGATTTTTTTTAATTTTTTTTTTATTTTCTTGTACCTTATAATATAGAAAAGGTTTTCCAAAAAGTCCCGAAATGGGCCTGATGTGTTAAATGAGTTTTAAAATATTTTCAAAAATCACTTGCAAGCATCACAGTGGGATTTTTTTTACATTTAACTTTTTAAAACTGTTTACAGCGTAGACCCTTTTATTTAAAACAAAGAACACTCAAATATATTAAAAATTATACGCTGTAGACAGTTTTAGAAAGTTAATTGTAAAAAAAATCCCACTGTGAAGCTTGCAATTGATTTTTGAAAATATTTTAAAACTCATTTAACACATCAGGCCCATTTCGGGACTTTTTGTAAAATCTTCTCTATATTATAAGGTACAATAAAATAAAAAAAAAAAATAAAAAATCCGGCCCAAATTTAAAAAAAATTAATTTCTTTATAAAAAAAAAATTTTTTTTCAATAAAAAATTTTAAAAAAAATTTTTTGTTTACATTTCTTAAAAGTCGAAAGAAAACTAAAACTTTCATTCTTTGACAACTTTTTCCTAAACTCAATATTTTCGGACTTATAAGCTACTGAATATAGGTCTACAATTAAAAGTCCAAATTTTCGAAAATTCATAACTCGAATATTTGGACAATTAAACATAAATAAAAAAATACGTATCTGTTTCTTTTCGATACAGAATAGAAAAAAAATATTTTTGGCCGATTTTAAGAGGTCGACTTAAATCTCACGTGGAATTGCCTATATACTTTAAGAAAATGCAAAAAAAAATAATCGATTTTTTAAAAATCGTGACTGTATATAACCCCTTAAGGGGGGAAACCACATTAGAACGCTGTTTTTTAGCCGTTTTTGCAAATTTTTTTTTAAGGTAAGAATTTTTTTGAATGAAATAAAACATTTCCACCATGTTTCACATATATTCAACTGTAACTCATATTTTTTTTAAGCGTTTATCAAATTAATCTTAAACAGTTAGTAAAAATTACTAATAATATTACTATTAATATTAAATAATATTAATAAATGATAAATTTGTATCTCTATCCGAAGTAATTTTAAACAATTAGTAAAAATTACAGAAAAAAATAAAATCAAAAATTCTGAATGAAATAAGATGTTTAGAACGTTCTAGAAACTGTAAGAATATTTAAAAATTCAATGAGTAATATAAAAAATGAGGAGGGTATTATACACATTTTTTGCTTAACAAAATGTCGTTTTGAGAAATAAATCACAATACTCTAAAGGAGTTTAACTCAAAAATTACACACACAAAAAGTTTGCTGAATACATTTAAACACTGAAGAGAATGATGACAGAAGAATTAAATCAAAACCAGGTACTGCAGTTAGATTGGTCAACTGTTTACCCGCCTATCTGAAGTGTGAGAGTAGAAGTACGTTTGCGGGGAGGGATTTTAATAATTATGGGGACTCCACGACGAGAAACCAAAGAAATGTTTGCTTCTCCCTCTCGTCGAAGCACGGCTAAACTGCTCCTTCACTCTCCTAATCTCGTCCCTCTGCATCTTCGTTTTGTCATTCGACAACCATAAATTCTCCAAGTCCGATGAATTTGCAGAGTCTCTTTTAGCAGCCACGAACGATCGCAAAATCGCTTGTGCCCTCTCCTCCGTCGCACATACGATTTTCACCAGGCGTGGCTTTTGAGAGACCTGCGCACTAGCACCAATTCTGAATGTTCGAATTCTATCAAGATCAGTTGATTTAGTAAACTTTTTAAATTTGTTGCTGACAACTACTTTGAAGGTGTTAGAGTCTGTGTTAGGTGTTTTATCTTCAGGAAGATTAAATAGAACTAAGTTACACTTTCTTTCTGACCGATCCACTATTTCATTAATACAGGCATTAATCTCGACTGTTGGATTGTCCAACCGTGAACATCCCGCCTCAATCTTTTCAATTCTTTCCTCAACCAAAGCAAGACGATTCGTCTAATCAACCACTCTACCCTCCATATTTATTACTCTGGAAAGTGTCTCATCCAATTTAACATTTACTTCCTTAAAATTCTCATTCATTGTAGAGACATTACGAGATATTGTTAACGTTAGCTGATTTAAGGCGTCCACAATAGTATCCAAATTGACAGCAGAGTTTGAGAATTGTGAGTCAGCTGACGGAGACAATGACCTCGGCTTACAGCAATTAACAAACGATCCGTTAGGCAAAGTAGAGGTCTGTATTGCACAGTTCCGATGGTAAGGAAGTTTACATCCAGAACAAAACGTAGGAATAGCACGTGCAATATCTTTACCACACTTTGTACACTTCTCAATATTTACTGCAGATGCCATTATTAATTTACTAGAAAGAACCAATATGTAAAAATGAGAAGTTCACAAAAAAGAATTGCAACTTGCAAACTCACTTCAATGAAAGAAAACCTTGTTAATGAACCAATGTCCAAAATGAGGTTAGGATATGTAAACCCAAGTTTACAGTAAACAATTTAAGTGAAAAAGTCACAAAATACAAAATCAGGGGAGCACCACAATATGAAGACACTCCACCAAAAAATTAAACCGAACTTGCAATGAAATTGCAGTAACATTTCTTAATAAGCATGTAGAAAATTATCTTATTATCTTAATTATCTTTCATAACAAGCTTGCAGCAAACTACCTATCCAAAAATACAAAGCTCATAAAAAGGACAATTTTCGGCTGAGTTATACTGAACAATGTAAAAATAGTTTCAACTCACCTCGGTCGGTCTGCTCTCGTGGAAGGTTGACAAGTACGCCTAGTTTAATTAATTTTCATCCTCGAAATTCATATTCACTCGTTACCGCATACGGCAAGAATTTCGGCAGCATCCAGAATTTGAATTAACCCCTATGTCCTCCTTGGTTAATTCTTAGAAGTCGAACTCGCGTAACGTGGAAACTTATTCTAGAACTGTTTCGCGAATATGAATTAAATCCCTGTATCGGAAATGCAAACAGAAGCGCGTAATTACTTGTAACTAAAATCTAATGCAAACAAAGTATCAACTTAACTCCGCGAGAATCGATAATTATAAGAATTAGTATTATTTATTTAAATGAATTTCTAATGTTAACTAAAGTATTTCTTTTGACGAGAAACAAATGTTAAGTTCCTTTTCATACTATTTTATATACACTATTTTTATATTTATACTTGTTGTTTTCTTACATTTATTACTTTTTATTATTTGTTAAATATTTTCTTTTGATTTACAATATATTCACTTTCGAAGGTTTAAATTTGGACACAGCAGGAACCAAAATTAAGTAATGCTTAACCTAATATTCACTAATTATGAGTTAAGAAACTACGATAGGTGCCCGGACTCCATCCGGCGAGCGAATCCAATTTTTCGATAAGTCAAAGTAATTCTTGGGTCCAGGTCATTCCTTATAAGCATTATCAGCATTTGATAAGTCAAAATTTTAGATAACTGAAAGTTTTCTTGGTCTCCCTTCGAGTTTGTCTTACACAGAAAAAAATCCGACTCATTTTTGTTGCAACTCATTTGGAAGTCGGTCTCGAAATGAATAATCGACAACTTCAAGTGATTCGAAATGAATAATCGGCAACTTCAAGTGACTCAAAATGAAAAAAATGTCAGGTTCTAGTTTTTTGTGTATATTATGTTGGCATAACATGCGCATGTTTCGTGTTACATGGTTGCCATGTCTGTCAGTCAATTCACAAGTGTCTAACCTAAAAATTTGTTTTTTATTTCTCATAAATGCAATAAATCGACTCCAAGAATTAATGTTTCGACAAGTGCAACGTGTTAATTCATTATAAACAATTATTTCAATCCATATTTTTATGAATTATTCCCAGTTAATCCAATGTGATTATAATTTTATCATAAACTCAAAATGAGTCAAATGTTACTCATTTTGAGTCTTTTCATATGCTACTCTTTTTGAGTTCGGTTTTTTTCATTGGGAATATTCGTACAAATATATTATCATTTAATTTTTAGAATATGAACAAATTCTGCTCATTTTCAAAATGGGGTCAATCATTCTTAATATCTACCACATCTATAACATAACTTTGAATTAGAAGTACTTGAATTTAGCTGAACCATTACACTAGTAGGTTTTCTTGACACATAAAAGGGAAACTAGAAATTCACTCATAAGCAGGGAAAGAGGTTGGGTTGTAGGCACCCCTGCGAAGCTTTTGATAGAAATGTGATTTGTCAAATGTGACAAATATCATGGAACAATTAAGCTGGAATAATTAAGCTTGGAATTAATTAATTAATTAAGCTGGAATATGCATAATATTCCAGCTTAATAGGTGTAACCTGTTACTGGTGCATATTGATGCCATAACGGTTATGTATACCAGTAACACCACGGAGAAAAAAAAGTTAGATATTTCAGCTAATTCTTACAGCTAATTTTTTTGTTGTGAAAGCTAATTATTGTTATTTGTGATTACTGGGATATAATTTGATTTAACATTAAATTTGACCAGCATTTAATTTTCTTCGTCAGAGATATGGTTTTTTTAGTGACAGTTCATATTATTTTGACGTTTTTTATGTCGTGACAGCAAATTTCACGACACAAGTAACGTGAAAATAATACGAACTGTCACTAAAAAACCACATGTCTGACGAAATAATTTTCTAATAGTGTGCATATCATAAGTGTGGGCAAGATTCAGTATTATTTTCTCTAATGACAAACCAGAAAAAGTCACCGCAAGGATCGCTTCAAGTTGTATATAAAGCTTGAAGAATTTCGAGCACTCAAGGGAATGTCGCAAATGTTATATTATTTAGTTAATTAAAATAGAGTTTGAAATTTCATTTTTTTCAAAAATATCTTTAAAGAAACAATTAATTTCAGTTGTTTTGTCAGTTTTTTGTTTGTTGTTATTCATTATTTTATAAATCGATGTATTCTCTTCATTCCAGAATTTTATAAAATCATTTCATTTTCATACAAATTTTTTTTGTAAATACAAATGTGAAAAATTTACAAATTTATACCATTTGAAAGCTTATAATATTCTACGTTATTCGACCAAAAACATGCTCGGATATTTACAATGACATCTCGCGAATCGAATATATGTTTCAACTTTTTTGGTCTTAAATTAAAGATGAGATTTAAATGATGACATCTACATAAGTTAAAATTTTTTTTTAAATTTTGTAATTTATTAAAATTTTCAATTATATATTAGTTAACGCAGAGCATTATTAGCTTCTCCGCGAGTTTAACACCTCGCTTTTTAGGTCCTGGACCGTCACTTTTCTGCTTCCTACTGGCATTGCCGAAACTCTATCCAGGGCCTCCTGGACATCTGTTGGCTCTGTAAGACAACCATTCACCTCATTGGTGAATGTCTGTTTATCAGAAGAACCTCTAAGTTTGATAAACCGGTCTCTCTTCTTGGTGGGTATAGCTCCCACACAAATTGTATGGCTTTTTTTCTGGGTTTACCTCCCCACGAATCTTTTCCAGAACTGCTGCGAACTTTGAACCTTCAGCCACCTTAACAATCATTGATGACTTCTTTTATGAACTTCCTTCCTTCTTTGTTTGGTCCTTCGCCTTTTTGGAGGTTGTTCATTCTTCTTGTTCTTTATGTTTTCAGTCAACTCAAGACTGTTCTCTTCATCCGTTTCTGACCTTTCAAGACGACAAATTTTTAACACTACAGCGTTAAAGCGATCACGTCTAACTCTTCGATCCTCTCTTGATTCTTCTGACCACGCCAATTGTTGGTAGAACCTGTCGTCTACTTTTTTTGCAGATGCTTGCTTCTCCTTGATGTCCTGTATGAGCGTTGTTATGTTTTTCAGTCCGTCCTTGATCGTCATATTTTTTTAAAATTTAGAGGTGGCCGACTAATGTATCTTTTACCCTGTACCTAACAGAGAAAAATCTAGCAGTACATATACTTAAGTGTCATTTTTTAAAATTCGGGATATTTTTTTTAAGAGTCTGCTAAAGGGATAAGCAGTGCAGACGTAGCAGTTAGCGATATCTTGAAAATGTAACATATCTACAGTCAAAAATTAGTTTAATTCTGTTGTATTATAACAACAAAACTATCAAAAGTCTACTGTCCCTACAACCTATATATTTGAAATTGGTACACTTAGGAAATTTTTCTCTTAGTACATTTCTCTGAGAGAGAGAGAGAGAGAGAGAGAGAGAGAGAGAGAGAGAGAGAGAGAGAGAGAGAGAGAGAGAGAGAGAGAGAGAGAGAGAGAGAGAGAGAGAGAGAGGAGAGAGAGAGAGAGAGAGAGAGAGAGAGAGAGAGAGAGGAGAGAGAGAGAGAGAGAGAGAGAGAGAGAGAGAGAGAGAGAGAGAGTCGGTGAACGTTAAATGCAGGTGGCGCAGGGTATTTATAGCCAAGCCGTGACTCCTTATTCTCTTCACCAAACAAGTACCTAGTCAACTTAAGCCATCTTCCACTGCCGTAGAGTCGTTCTCCAATTTATCTTGACGGAAACAGTGAAACTCCACTATCTGACATGACAGCAGAAGCAGCAACATAATCAAGAAAAACATTTATTTCTACACAACTCGAGGGAAACTTAAAATATTCAAACGATATATAATAATATTTTGAATTTATCTCAGTTTAAAAAATAACACCACCCTACATAGGTATTGCATATAAAATGATACATTGTTTTCCACAACGGATTTCTCGTCCTGAACAGGAATCCGAGGTCGGAAACTTCCCATCATGTCAGGTTTTCGAATAATAATAGAGGTTAAAACCTTTGAAATTAGCTATTATTGACAGATATTAAAAATTTTACAGATAAACCCTGATGTGCTACAAACTTTGATGATATCAGAAATTAATGGCTAAACCATGTCCTTTAAAAAGGGTCCTATGTCAAAATGATCGCATGCACCTTTAGAGCACTAAGGGTCTATATCTAGGGGTGCAAGTAAATGTGATCAATTTCGCATAGGCTCGTAGTTCAGCTTTTAATTATTTCTGATGTCAGCGAAGTTTGTAGCATGTCACGGTTAACAGCTATAGAAGTTTGCAAAAATGTAAATTCTCAGAGGTTTCAACCCCTTATTTTTTGACAGCCTGGCGTGATGGAAAGTTTTCGACTCAGGATTTGTCTTCAGCAGGAAAAATCCGTTTGCAAGGAGTGTAGGTAGTAATAATTAATAATGAAAACTCATTTTCTAATTGTTCTTCTCTTATAACTTCATTAGCAAATACTTCATGTATACTTTTAAGATTTTATATTTACTCTGCAAATCATTCATATTAACTTCTTCTGTCACAGTGAGTCCCTCAGCTGGATTACAATTATTCAATTTTTTTTTTTTGTAAAAGTATAGAGTGTAATTAAAAATTAAATTGAATTTTGGAAAAAGTGAAAGTATAAGTGAGAGTGTAAGTGTAAATTAAATTTAGTTTTTGTAAAAGTGAAAGAGGAAGTGGAAACTAATTAAGTTTCGGAAAAAGTGAAATTGAAAGCAAGAGTGTAAGTGAAAATTAAATTTAGTTTCGGAAAAAGTATAAGTGAAAGTGAGAGTGTAAATGAAAATTAAATTTACTTTTGGGAAAAGTGAAAGTGCTATAGTGTAGGTGAAAATTAGATTTAGTTTCGGAAAAAGTAAAAGTGTCTTTTTATTCTATAATATCGTTCGGCTCGTTATAAATTTGACAATCTGGTCAAACTGTCGATCAAAGTTATATTAAATTTTGCATAAATGATTTTTTAAACAATAAATCCGCTTCGATGCAAATATGTATTGATCAATATTGTAGGGCAACTTGTCTTCAACAACTTTTAATAAAAAAGTTTCTGATATTTTCGGGTAAAATACAAGTTTTGTCCTTTTTTGAAAATTTTGTTTTTCAAAATTCCTAATTCGCAAAAAATTGATTAGTATAAAGATTTGTTTATTGAGTTATTCTTTATTCAGAAACAAATACTGCCAACAAAACCATTTGTAAACATAGTTTTCATAAAATATCACATCATGATAAAAAGTTGTTAACAAAATATTTGTATTTTCATGTCATTATGTCCTGTTTGTAATTCTCGCCTTTAATTAAATTTAATTAATATTTTAATTTAAAATATACTACGGAAATCATTTTACTACAAAACGTTTCATCAACCTAATTAAATATTTGGAATTCAGGTTAAAGGGAAATCCTTTTTGTTATAAATATACTGACGACAGGACCTTCTAAATGAAAAACCATTAATAGAATAATTTTTTTCAAAACGGATACTTATCAAGTATAGAATGAAAGAAAAAAGGTCTATGAAAACTCGAGAACACCATATAAACACGTAGTTTACTGCAAGCACGTTAATTAAACAAAAAGCCTGTCGTATATTCAGCTAATTAGAGAGTAGCTCTTACAGCCTCATGTTCTTGACTTCAAAAATAGTTTTTTCCCTTTCTTTTTTTTCTTTTATTCTCATTCTCCCCTTTTTTCGCAATACTTTTAATTTTATTTCTTACTCTTCGCTTTTGCATATAATTATCAACAGATTTTTTTTCTTTCTTATTAAAATAATTTTATAAGAAATTGTTAATATTTAAAATTATTTTAATTACATATCTGTTAACAGGAATTCTATAATTTTCGTTTTTAGCATTTTTTGTCTATCTATATTTGCAATCTATTCCACTGTACGCGGGTATAATCTGCACTCGAACCGTATCATGTGTAAATCGTCAACACTGACACAATTATCGTGTGAATGGGGAGATGGAATTAGCACTGGACAACGCGACACTTACGGATGATTAGGTTGAGTCTCTGGGAAACCTAAACCGTTGTCTACAGTAGAGATTCACTATATGCAGAATAGAAGGGATTTCGCTTTGTTCTCTTGTATAGCTCCATTTACTTGCACAGAGTCTCAACGGATTTGTTAGCGTCGTTTTCTTTTCGAAAAATTATAGAGATACTTTGTCTACTAATACACTCCCATGGTTTTAAAATTCAAATATTATTGATTTGAACCAAACTAAATTACAGTAAATATTAAGTGAAGAATTCCATTAGAAATTTCGTGTGTGATTTTTTTAAAATCGTATCCATATTTGAGAACAGAATTCGAATGAATTTTTAATGAAAAACGTTTCAAAACTCTACACGAATTATAAAAGTAATTTAGTATGAATTTTGAAAAAATTATGAATGACATACATCCGAATCATTTTCACCAGAGTTTTTAAAGAAGCATTTCTTTTATCATATTTTTTAATAAAGTTTTTTAGCGTGTTATTTGCGTCAGTCCATCTTCCAGGGTAATTAACCACTTGAGCGACATGGCGTCAGAATTGGCGTCACGCGTGGAAGAGACAGCACGGCAAATTTGTAGAAATGGCGTCAAAAGTTGAATGTAATTTTCAAAAAAAGAAAAGAAAAAAAAAAAAGAAAAAGAAAAAAAAAAAAAATTATTATAAAAATAAAAAATTAAAAAAAAAAAAAAAAATTAAAATATTAATAATTAAAATATTATATAATTATAATAATATTATAATAATTATATAATAATATGATAATAATATTATATACTATTATAATTTTATTATTATAATTAATTTTTTTTTTTAATTAAAAATTATTATTATTAATTATTATAAAAGAATTTATAATATCAAAACATAATATGTGCTCCTTGATTAATTTTTAGAAGTGCGCGCCCCATGGTCATCGTCGGACTTGCGTAACATGGAAACTTATTCTAGAAATGTTTCGCGAATATAAAATAAATCCCTGCATCGGAGATGCAAGCGTATCTAGTGCAAGCAAGAATGGATTAAACTTCGCGAGAACCAATAATTATAAGAATTAGTATTATTTGTTGAAATGAATTTCTTACACGGAGAGAGATTTTGTATTAATATTTGTTAAAATTGGCAATAGACTTTAATATATTCTTTTTCAATTTAGGAAAATCGTGTTTTATATTAAAAATTAATATTGTGCATATTAGTAGCCAGCCCTTAATATATTTTACAAAAATTAATAAAATTGTAATACAATTTAATAAAAGAATTATAATTTTTAAAAATGACTATATTAAAATCGCAGTCCGTGAAAGTATCGAAAGAATAAGAAAAATTTAAATAATTCTTTTCAATTTTAGAATAAAATACATATTTCAATCTTTAATATAGTCAATACTAAAAATTATGAGTGAGTCGAAAAGGACAGAAAATAAAAAGGCAAAAGAAGGAGGAGGATAGAATTATCGTTTCGAAAGTATTTCGCACACACACAAATGAGCTAACGCAAGCATCATACTATACAAACACAAACTATATACAATTTCGGAGATCTATGTTAAAACCTATAAACGCATACATATAAACTTAACTTAAATACAAATAAACGCAATAACGCACGCACGCACGCTGTACATTGGGAGATACAGTTCTCAACTTCCTTATATACTAAACTCGAGAAATTTTCTGAACTTTGAGAAAGTGATATTTTCTCAATATTTTGTTTAAAAAAGTTCTTAATTTATTTTACATTATAAATACATACTTTTGTATTATAATGTATTATAATTTATTTTACATTATAAATACATACTTTTGTATGCTGGGTTAAAATTTTATTCATGAATGTTTATCATAATACTGTTTTTAAAATTCTTTGTTTCTGGAAAATGATTTCTATTGAAATTATATCCAATTTTTCGTTATATAAAAAAACTCATCATTTAATTTATTGGCATAAGAAAATGCATCATTTCTTAAATCAGTTTTTTTAAATACCTTCCAATGTCGTAATTCATCTTCGTACACAGAAAAAAATTAATATCTAAACTTGAAATAATATTAATCTGAAATCCAATGAAATGTAAGTATGTCTAAAATAGACATTATAGTCACCATTACTGTGATAAGTTGTGTTTGATTGTGTCAAACTTTATACCAGAAAACGCCATAAATTCACATCTCTGATTTAGAGATTTGTTAATTTCACAACTTTTCTGATGTGAATTATATTGCGTTTTAAGTTCATCAGTGTCAAAGAATATTTAAACCAATTAATTAATTAAGTATTAATTTTATATTTTAAATGCAGTTTCATTCCCAGTTTCCACTTTCCATATTTTACGAATCTTTTTCGCGTTATCACGAGGGACATATTTTTATTTATTAGTATTTTCAGGTTAAACTTTCTTTTTACACTTGAAAACCTAACCTATATTGAAAGCTGTACTAAAACATGTTTTTTTATTAAGAAATAGAAAAAGAATGTTTATATTTTGTGTGATGTTGAGATAATTTGATTCAAATAAAGAAATGAAATAATAAAAAATTTATATTACGTTCAAAAAATGTCCAATTTTTTATGATTGTCAATGAATTTGTTTATAAGTTCATACTAAAAAAAAAATATACATTCTTTGAATAATTCGCAGTCTAAATTGTGATAAATTAATTTTGTATTACATCGAGTTATTACTAAAAATACGAATTATATGAATATGCAACTAAAATCTTTAATAGATTATTCTAATAATATATTAGATTTCAATTCATTGAAATAAGTTGATATTTTAGAACTATATGTTCTATGTCATAAAATTTGAGATTTATAATATCATTTTAAGGCATAAAAATACAAATTCTTCACACTGCTAACATGCGGATTAGATATAACTCTAAATTTCAGTTTTACAGATCTGTTCAAATCACACATCCGATTCCAGTGATAGTTTATGCCTCAATCTCATATATTAAATCTCTACTTTAGAGATTAATTTTTTTCCGTGTAGATTTTGAAAGCTCTCAAATGCTCATTTAAAAGACAATGGACTATGCCTTTTACTACAATTAGGAAATCTTCATTGTCGATTAAAATTATTGAATGAACAAAATAAAATTGTTTACCCAATTCCGACACATTTTGACACATCAAATTAAAATGTTTTGGGGTAAACACAACGTGCACATGTTGCCACGAGATTTATTCGGATAATTTCGGAACTGCTCGACTGAAATATTCGGCTAATCTCGGACAGCTTCGTAACCGCTCTACGTCAGCCCATAGCCTGCTATGACCTGCTACTAGGCTGGTCATAATTTTTATTATAGTCCATAATACTATTCATTACTAAATTAACAATTTATGTAATTCTTCGATAGTATTTAGTATAATCATCTGGTAATACTTTTTACTATTGCATACCTTCTTACTTATATAATATTAAAATTTCTTATTGACTATTTCAATTTCTATTACTTCAGAATAATACAAAGTAAAAATTTGATTATAAACTTTTTTAAAAATGGTAATATTAATTCATAAATGTACATGATTTTCCCAAATTGCAATCGGTTTTACTAAATACTAATATAATAATACGAAATATTAAAACAGAATCTCTCTCCGTGTATGTTTACTAATGTATTTCTTTCGACGAGAAACAAATGTTAAGTTCATTTCATACTATTTATATACACTATTTTTATATTCACACTTATTGTTTTCTTACATTTCTTATTGTTTAATATTTTCTTTTCATTTACAATATATTTACTTTCGAACGATGAAATTTGTATTCGTTATTGACTACACCTCTCCTCGAATTCACAACAGGAATCACAATTACATAATGCTCAACCTAAAATAAAATACGACGATACGTGACTAAGACATGCACTCTGAGAAGATGATCTGCCTTGTTTTTCCACAGAATCAAACTCAAATATCCAGATGCTGCCTATATTCTTGACCGACGCGAAAGATTATAAAATAATGAAACTCGACGGCGATTTCTAACCCAGGAAGCATCCTGAGACAAGAAATCATTTCTGTGGCTCAGCTTCAGGTATAAGAGTAGCACTCCCGAGTCGAACTTTTAGACCTGCTTACCTCCTGGTAAGTATAATTCAACCCTAACCTGCACCTAACAAACCCTTGGTGTTTTTTTCCTCCTGCGTAAGTTCTATTTAACTCTGACAACTCCTTTTTAAGTCCTAATTGAACCTTAAACCCTGTATTGCTTCTACCACATTTTTACGCAATAGGAAATGTTACGCGCGGTACAAGATATTCAACTTATTATTGTTTTGCAAATTACAAAATTTTTTATTTTGAAAATTTCACGAAAGAATTCAATTATTTTCTAAAATTTTAATAAATCCTTCGAAAAAATTCAATTATTTTTATAAATAGTAAAATTATTTCAAAGAATTCAATTAATTTTATAAATAGTAAAATTCTTTGCAGGAATTCAATTATTTTCAAAACAATTTTAATTGAATTCCTTAGATGAATTCAAATATTTTAAAATATTTTCATAAATTGCAATTATTTTCTTAAACTTTAATAAATTCTTCGAAATAATTCAACTATTTTTATACATACTAAAACTCTTTGCAAGAATTAAATAATTATTAACCCAATTAAAATAAAATTAAACGAAAGAATTTAATTATTTTCAAAAATTCCCATAAAATTTAGTTTCAACAAGAATTTAAAATTTTTGAAAAACAATTTAATTATTCTCAAAATACTTAAAAAAAATTCTATATAAGAATTAAATTACTAGCTCAATACAATTTTTGAATATATTCGTCAAAAGAATTGAAATAATTCTATTATTTTCGAAAAGTAATTAAAATTCTTATGATGAATTCAATTATTTTGAATATACTTAATTTTAATAAAATTCTTTAAAGAAATTCAATTATTTTCGAAACAACTTTAATTGAATTTTTTGAAAAAATTTCATGATTTTTAAATATTTCTATAAAATTCTTCATAAACAATTCAATTATTTCTTAAAATTTTAATAAATTCTTGGCAAGAAATTACTTATTTTCAATACAATTTTAATAAAATTCTTCTTCATAAAATTCAATTGCTTTCGAAATTTTCAATCAAAATTATTAAAGAAACTTCATTAGTTTAAAAAAAAATTCAAAGAAATTTTTCAAAAAAATTTAATTAGGATTTTTAAAAATATTAATAAAATTCTTTGCGAGAATTTAGTTATTTTTCTAAATAAAGAAATTCTTTGAAGGAATATTCTATTATTATCAAATTTTTTGATAAAATTCTTTGCAACAATTCGAAGATTTTCAATACATTAATTTTAAAATTGAAAATATTTGAAAAGAAAAATTAAAAAAAGATTAAGAAACCAAAATGTAAACAACAATTAACTTCAAACTGCGAATAGGTTACCGAAACATGTACTTTTTTATTATTAATTTATAAATATTATTTTTAACTGAAATGTTTTGACATTTTTTTTAAATAATAAAAATATTAATTTATGAATGTTTAAAGGTTATTATTATTAAACAATTTATTTATTTGCTGTAGTGTATTAGTGTCAATTAATGCTTTATTGAATCACTCAACAAGTCACTGAAAATAGAGCGTCTGTGTTTAGTCAGGTTCCGTAGCATAGTGGTTAGGGCGTTAGTTTCGTAGTCCGTAGTTCGTAGGTCGTAGGTTCAAGTCTCGCGTGCGTTAGATTTTATTTATTTCGTAGGTTTGCGTTTATTCCGATTTTTCTGTATTGTATAGGTATAAGTATGCAATTTAATGATTATATACACCGTTAAATAATTTAATTAACAAATATTAAATTAAAATTTTTTTTATATATAAATGGATATGCATTAATCCCCACATATATACTAACATTATTTATGAATTCGCTATTGGTCACGATTAAATTAAAAAAAAAAGTAAAAATCATTAAATAATAATGCCATTTATTAATAATTAAAGTTATTATAAAAATTAGTTAAAAATGATCTCAAATATGCTATGAGCAGTTTTTCCAGGGTTTTTGGAGAGAAAATAATTCTGTAAGTAAGGGTCAAGCAGTATTTAATAAGGTTCTAGGAACACCTGCTTTCCCCCTTTTACCATCTAAATTTGTCGCTAACCAGGGGTTTGCAGGAGGTAATCAGAGTTAACTTGCAATGCAAATAAACTCTGCTTTCATCCTATTACATCCTTACAAACCCTCAGTTTTAAGGAGGTAAGCAGGTCTAAAAGTTCGACTCGGGACCTCTATACACTTAGGATACAGAGCGCAAAGGGAAACTGGCTTCGCATTCTCTCGAAATATCGCCTACAGAGAGATCGCAATGACCGGGACTAGGAGAAGGTGTTCACCTGACGCAGTAGCTCCTACAGCCAGGTGTACGATCCTTGCTTAATCAATATCGTTCCCTAAGTAGCACCTTGAGTGAACGTATTGAGGTATTAGGGAGTGAGTTCGAAGCTTTCGTACCCGAGAAGCTCCTCGAAGCATTTCAGGCCACGAACTCAAGAGTTGGAATCGTGCAGCGAGGTATACAAGTTCGCTCTGTAGCAGCACGAAGAGAGCGAGTGGTGGGGACGAAGGCAGGCAGCGCAAGTTTCGTGTGCTGTCGTTATTCTCTCTTTGCCTTAACGTTGTACGCAACTACGACGGTGAAAGTATAAGTACTAAAGTTTTCCATAACATCATTAAGTGACATGTGGAATCCTACGTGAAATCCCAAATGCGGTTTCCTATATGGGAAATTGCATTGGATCTTAGTAGGATTTTTCGTAGGAATGGAAATTAAGTAAATTCCCAAGAACGATCTCATTTAATTTCCGACATAGGAAACCGCATTTGGGATCTTACGTAGGATTCCACATATGTTCTTCAGGTCCTATGCTTTCACCGCCAGGTGGCGAAAGTGTCTTCTCTCGCTGTCGACATGATCCTGGAACTGTAAGAGAGCTGAGAATCTGTAGTTCGGAAGACGTTTTGCAAATTATCGAATTTTTTATTCTCTGATGACTGATAACACTAATAAAATTTATTGTTTAATTTTTAATTGATATGTGATTTGATATCCCATATAAAATCATATGTGATATGAAATCCTAAGTGAACTATTTGAAATTAAACAAATCTTGAAAGTAATGACAGTCTTAATTTAATCTCGACTTGCGTGAAAATAAGGATAGGTAATCTGAATTTACAGTTCTTTTTTATATTAAATATACAACTGCTTATTTTTAACATAATTTAGTTGCACTTTGAACTTCAGAGTCTTTTGTTGCAAAGCTGATGATACGTTGTGTACACAAATAACATAACATTTCAGTTCAGTATTGTGACAATATTGTATATTACTGGAACCAAAACGACGCGCGTCGCGCGCCCAATCCTAATCATTTGAGACAAAAGAAAACCTTTATTTAAGAACACAACAATTATGCAAGATTATTTCACTAATTGTGTTCATAATATGTAAATTACAAAGTAAAAACACTACAGATTTTTTTCATCAGTTTATTATAACTTTTATTATATTTTTACTTATTTATATTATAACATCAAAAATGTTCTTGTTGGGATTAAATTATTTTGGGATAAATTATTTATTACGTTTATATTTATTAGTAAAATTAATATAATTTCGAAAATACTTTACATATGTTTTAATGTTCTTTGGATAAAGCTGAAATAAGCATCCAGTTTATTTTAAAAATATTAATGTTTTTGTTTTAAAAAAAAGAATATTTGCCATCAAAATTTAATTTTAAAAGTTATAAATGCTAAAACTAATCCAATTATTATAGCACTTGTTTATTAACTTTCAGAGTTTAATTTTATACCTAAATTTTCTTCTTAAAAAAAACAACATAAATATTTTTAAAACAAAATCTGGGTGCTTGTTTAAAATTCATTAAAAACATTAAAACATGTAAAGTATTTCAGAAATTATATTAATTTTAATATTTAAATTAAACAAGGCAAACTCAAGAATTTTTTAACTGATTCTAGAAAGTTACTTAAATTCCTTTTTTTTATTTATTATTATTAAGTCCAACAGTTACAACCAATAACAGGACTACAAAATAAATCAGCAATTACAGTATCAAAGGTAACACGATTTCGTAGATTATTTGTCATTTCAAAATCGGAAATAAGGAATATAGAGTGAATAGAGTGAACAAATCGAATGAATTCTTTGAAAGATGAATTAAATAAATCTATCCCATATTGAGGATCAGTAACAGCTTTCTTATAATGAGTACATATTCGTTGCATTACTGAATTACGTAAATAGTCTGTTCTGGATAGAGGAATAAAGATAGAAAATACATTGTTCCTGGAATGAAATTGTGGTACACAAAAGCGTAGTGAATTAAATAAAAATTCGCAGTCTACAAATTCTCTAATAAGTTTAAACAAAAATACCATGCCTGACAACTTGCGCATGTCCTCCAAGGTCATGACTTTAAATCTTGTGCAAACTTTACTTGGTTGTAGTCCACTCCTCTCTCTGGGTAAATCCCATCAGATTTAAAAACTAGATATTTCAAAAGTCTTTTTGACATTTTCCAAGTGCATCAATATATTTACGTTGATAAGGGCACCAAATTATATCCCCAAACTTTAACTTTGAAAGAACAAAAGCATGAAAAAGAGATCCCGAGTCGAACTTTTAGACCTATGCTTACATCTATAAAACTGAGGGTTTTTAAGGATGTAAAAGGATGAAATCAGAGTTTATTTGCATTGCAAGTTAACTCTGATTACCTCCTGCAAACCCCTGGTTAGCGACAAATTTAGATGGTAAAAAGGGGAAAGCAGGTGTTCCTAGAACCTTATTAAATACTGCTTGACCCTTACTTACAGAATTCTACCCTCTCCCGAAACCCTGAAAAAACTGCTCATAGCATATTTTAGATCATTATTAACTAATTTTTATAATAAGTTCAATTATTAATAAATGACATTATTATTTAATGATTTTTACTTTTTTTAATTTAATCATGACCAATAGCAAATTCATAATTAATATTAGTATATATGTGGGGATAAATACATATCCCTTTATATATAAATATAAAAAAGATTTTAAATTAAATATTTGTTAATTAAATTATTTAACGTTGTATATAATCATTAAATTGTCTACTAATACCTATACAATACGAAACTAACGTCTTAACCACTATGGTACACGGAAAAAAAAAGTTCTCAGATATTTCAGGAATTATTTCCTAACTCTTGGATACGTGGTAACAGCTCTGAACTAGCGACGAACATTCAATGGTAATCAATGAATGTTTGAAAGAAGTTCAGGAACTGTATTAGAAAAAGCTATAAATAGTCCATTAGTCTCTTTTTCATTACTTTCTCATGTAAAGTTCATGGCACTGGCCGCAACTGTTTCTGAAATTTTCGGGAACTCGTCAAGGAATCTTGGTGCCAGAAACTGTGCGCACCAGTCTCAACAAGTCTCACCGTCAGTAAGACTTGCGTGCCTTATATGAGGGATTATTTCTCAAACGTCCTAGCCCAAAAAAAAGTCTTGGGATTGGCTTCATATTTTGGGAAATTGTTATCCTATATGAAAGTAATAAATTTGCAAAATATTAGTTCTTTTAAAAAAAATTCTAAAAAGTAGTGGGGGTTGAAGTTTTGACATTTTCAGTAACACTGTGATTTTCAAAACCATATAACTTTTATAATACTTTACCGATTTTAATGTTTCTATAATGCATTTAAAGCATTTTTCATGTACTTTCTAAATATTTTACAAAAAAAATTTTAAAAAAACTTTTAACCCTCTTTTTTTAAAAAATAAAGTTTATTTTTTAATTTTGACCTAAATGGGTATTTTAAAAAATTTTTTTTTATTTTTATTGGAAAGCTGACATTTTTTCCAAAAAAAACATATATGTTTCATAGCGGGATGGCCATAAGTTTAGAAGATATTTAAAAACAAACTAAGCGGCGCGCCCGCCTCACTGTACGTTACGCTGTCGCTGCGCTGTTGAACGACACAAATATTAGTTTCCTCTTCATCTGCTTCAGTAAAAGCTCTCTGCATTCTACAGGGTTGAGACTGCCATAAAAATATGCCTGCATTACTGTTACTAAAAAAATTTTTAAATAATTAATTTTGAAAACAGAAGGGTAAAGCTTAAAAAATTTTTGACTGAACAATTTTGAATAAATAATAAAATTATAATTATAAAGAAAATTATTTTTAATAAATAAATTAATTTTGAAAAAGAAAGCTTAATGCTTAAAAATCAAATATTTTTCTGATTCAATTGAAATAAAGATTTATATAAATATGTAATTTTGAAAAGCCTGCGTTAGTATAATTGTTAACTTGGGTTTAAGGGCATGTCCAAGTTGTGAAATGTAAACAAACCGAAAGGTAAACAAACCAAACACAAAAATCGCACTTTTGTAATAGCCATTTCTCCCACAAAAATTAATATTTTTTCACTTTCTTTACAAAAATGGAAAAATAGAGTTTCAAAGTGTCCAACAAAATCATTTTTGGCTATGAGCAATAAAAGGCAATTAGAAAAATAACTAATTAAAATTACCTGTAAAATAGCATTTTTGACGCGTCGCGAAAATAAACTGCTGAACGACACAAATATTAGTTTCCTCTTCATCTGCTTTAGTAAAATCTCTCTGCATTCTACAGGGTTGAGACTGCCATAAAAATATGCCTGCATTACTGTTACTAAAAAAAATTTTAAATAATTAATTTTGAAAACAGAAGGGTAAAGCTTAAAAAATTTTTGACTGAACAATTTTGAATAAATAATAAAATTATAATTATAAATTTAATTGACGAGATAATAAATCATTTTTTTTATTTTTTACTCGGTTTTTTTAGAAACTCCTGGAGTAATTCTTTTTACTTTTTTTAGGAAAATTATCAAGTTCAAAAATTCCATAGTCTTCAATATTCTCCATATAATCGAATTTTGACGGCAAAAGTTCTTTTTGACTAGACGCAAAAATATTGTAAAGAAACCCAAACATTTTACAGTGGCAAAGACATCTACGTTGAGACAGCAAAAAATATTAAAGAACAAATTTGATAATGCTCAAACTATACAAGGGATTGAATAATTTTCCTAAAAAAAGTTACACCACGAGTTTCTCAACAACAAAAACCGAGTAAAAAATGAAAAAAATTATGTACTATCTCGTCAATTAAATTAAAAAAAAACTCTTTTAACTTTAAGGGCATGTCCAAGTTGTGAAATGTAAACAAACCAAAAGGTAAACAAACCAAGCACTAAAATCGCACTTTTGTAATAGCCATTTCTCCCACAAAAATTAATATTTTTTCACATTCTTTGCAAAAATGGAAAAATAGAGTTTCAAAGTGTCCAAAAAAATCATTTTTGGCCATGAGCAATAAAAGGCAATTAGTAAAATAACTAATTAAAATTACCTGTAAAATAGCATTTTTGACGCGTCGCGAAAAATAAACTGTTTGAGTATATCAACCGCACGGATGATGAAGAAGTTCCATGTCGGCGATTGGACCTTCAACATGTGGAAGGGGAAATTTTTCCCTTTCCTCCTTGAAATTACAAGAGAAAGGGTAAAAACTTCTTCATCGTCCGTGCGGTTGATATAGTCAAACACTTTAGTTTTTCGCAACGGGAACTCTGTTGCTCTCTGCGCGTGCGCAGACCGTACCAAGGTCGCAATGACATCACCATGCAAAAAGGCACATTATGTTTTGAATGAAACTTAGTTATTTTCTCATTTTTTTTTAGTTATGCTAGGTATAGTTACCAAACTCAATACTTTAGTTAACAATTTCCATAAAGAAAATATGAATTTATATTTATTTATGCAAATGAGATGGTCGAAAAAATGCTTCTCTATTCGGTCTATAGTGAAGCATTTTTTCGACCATCTCATTTGCATAAATAAATATAAATTCATATTTTCTTTATGGAAATTGTTAACTAAAGTATTGAGTTTGGTAACTATACCTACCATAGCTGAAAGCATGAGAAAACAACAAAGTTATAGTCGAAAACAAAATGTGCATTTTCGCATGGTGATATCATTGCGACCTGGGTACAGCCTGCGCACGCGCAGCGAGCAACAGAGTTACCGTCGCGAAAAATTAAACTGTTTGACGAGACGCCTGTTTATCCCCGTTTATGCAAATGCTCTAATAGTCATTTGATCTAATTTAAAGGTTCTAATTTAAAGGACTTTTATATAAAATCACATTATATTCAATGTTCTTTAGATCATTTGAATATAATGTGATTTTATATAAAAGTCTAATTAATAAAATGAGTTTATTCTATAATTTATTTTTAAGCCAATAATCAAAATATCCAATTCGCATTTTCTATAATCATAAGCAATTATAAAATTTTTTCACGCAAACTTTCAACTGATAAAATAGTTGTATAAGCCAAAGTTTATTTTTTATAATTTTATAATAACCTAATTTTAAAGTGTTATAATTTTTAATTTGTATAAATTGTAATTTAACAAATGTCTGTCAAATCTAAATGTAGTAAAATACAATTTATTTAAATAAAATATCTTTTTTAAAAAATGCTAACAACCTCGAATCGTCAATTGATCAAATATTCAAAACATCTAATCGTCATTTCGTCCAATGCTAAAAACATCGAATCGTCAAATGGTCGAATGCTTAAAACATCGAATCGTCAATTGATCAAATATTCAAAACATCTAATCGTCATTTCGTCCAATGCTCGAAACGTCGAATCGAGAAAAAGTTGAAAAATTTGCTTGATGTAAGTTAACATTTATTTAAACCAAGCAAATTTTTCCAATTTTTGTCGATTCGACGTTTCGAGCATTGGACGAAATGACGATTAGATGTTTTGAATATTTGATCAATTGACGATTCGATGTTTTAAGCATTCGACCATTTGACGATTCGATGTTTTTAGCATTGGACGAAATGACGATTAGATGTTTTGAATATTTGATCAATTGTCGATTCGAGGTTGTTAGCATTTTTTAAAAAAGATATTTTATTTAAATATATTATATTTTACTACATTTAGATTTGACAGACATTTGTTAAATTACAATTTATACAAATTAAAAATTATAACACTTTAAAATTAGGTTATTATAAAATTATAAAAAATAAACTTTGGCTTATACAACTATTTTATCAGTTGAAAGTTTGCGTAAAAAAATTTTATAATTGTTTATGATTATAGAAAATGCGAATTGGATATTTTGATTATTGGCTTAAAAATAAATTATAGAATAAACTCATTTTATTAATTAGACTTTTATATAAAATCACATTATATTCAATGTTCTTTAGATCATTTGAATATTTATAACCTTTAAATTAGATCAAATGACTATTAGAGCATTTGCATAAACGGGGATAAACAGGCGTCTCTGTTTGACTATATCAACCGCACGGACGATGAAGAAGTTTTTACCCTTTCTCTTGTAATTTCAAGGAGGAAAGGGAAAAATTTCCCTTTCCACATGTTGAAGGTCCAATCGCTGACATGAGACTTCTTCATCGTCAGTGCGGTTGATATACTCAAGCAGTTTATTTTTCGCGACGCGTCAAAAATGCTATTTTACAGGTAATTTCAATTAGTTATTTTACTAATTGCCTTTTATTGCTCATAGCCAAAAATGATTTTTTTGGACACTTTGAAACTCTATTTTTCCATTTTTGTAAAGAATGTGAAAAAATATTAATTTTTGTGGGAGAAATGGCTATTACAAAAGTGCGATTTTTGTGTTTGGTTTGTTTACCTTTCGGTTTGTTTACATTTCACAACTTGGACATGCTCTTAAACCCAAGTTAACAATAATACTAACGCAGGCTTTTCAAAATTACATATTCATATAAATCTTTATTTCAATTAAATCAGAAAAATATTTGATTTTTAAGCATTAAGCTTTCTTTTTCAAAATTAATTTATTTATTAAAAATAATTTTCTTTATAATTATAATTTTATTATTTATTCAAAATTGTTCAGTCAAAAATTTTTTAAGCTTTACCCTTCTGTTTTCAAAATTAATTATTTAAAATTTTTTTTAGTAACAGTAATGCAGGCATATTTCTATGGCAGTCTCAACCCTGTAGAATGCAGAGAGCTTTTACTGAAGCAGATGAAGAGGAAACTAATATTTGTGTCGTTCAACGGCGCAGCGACAGCGTAACGTACAGTGACGCGGGCGCGCCGCTTAGTTTGTTTTTAAATATCTTCTAAACTTATGGCCATCCCACTATGAAACATATATGTTTTTTTGGAAAAAATGTCAGCTTTCCAATAAAAATAAAAAAAAAATTTTTAAAATACCCATTTGGGTCAAAATTAAAAAATAAACTTTATTTTTTAAAAAAAAAAGGTTAAAAGTTTTTTTAAAAATTTTTTTGTAAAATATTTAGAAAGTACATGAAAAATGCTTTAAATGTATTATAGAAACATTAAAGTCGGTAAAGTATTATAAAAGTTATATGGTTTTGAAAATCACAGTGTTACTGAAAATGTCAAAACTTCAACCCCCACTACTTTCTAGAATTTTTTTTAAAAGAACTAATATTTTGCAAATTTATTACTTTCCTATAGGATAACAATTTCCCAAAATATGAAGCCAATCCCAAGACTTTTTTTTTGGGCTGGGACGTTTGATAAATAATTCCTCATATATTTATTTTATGCTGAGGTATTTAACTCGCCTGTTTAGCTCAGCTGGATAAGACGCCGGACTTCTATTCTCGGGTACGCGATTCTGTTCCAGCCGCCGTCGATTTTTCTCTAATATGGTTTTTTCTATTTCAGAAACTTAATAAAAAATAAAAATTGTATGTGACCTTCAAGGATAAATGTGTGTGTGTGCGCACGTGTGAATGAGGGGAAGTGGGAAGGGGGAAGCAGAATCCATTTTTTCTTGCATTCGTCTAACTTTTCGATTTTCTTGAACAGTTCCCGACTTTTTCAAGAACAGTTTGCCGAGAAGTGGTGAAATAGTTATAATTTGTAGAGAAATAGTAAATTACATATTTAAACGAGGCAACCTTTAGTTATCTGTGTACTACCCGCCGTATCCAAGAGTTAAGAACGAAGTGCCCGAATAATCCTCGAACTTTTTTTTTCCGTGTACGGAACCTAACTGAACACAGACGCTTTATTTTCAGTGACTTGTTGAGTTATTGATTTTGGTGATTCAATAAAGCATTTATTGACACTAATACACTACATCAAATAAATAAATTGTTTAATAATAATATTAACAATATTAATAATATAATAACCCATTATTCATAAATTAATATTTTTATAATTAAAAAAAAAATGTCAAAACATTTAAGTTAAAAATAATATTTATAAATTAATAATAAAAATGATAGTTGTTGTTTGCTTTTTTGTTTCTAAACTTTTTTATAATTTTTCTTTTTAAATAATTTTAATTTTAAATTTAATGTGTATTGACAATCTTCAAATAGTTGCAAAGAATTTTATCAAAAAGTTTGATAATAATAGAATTCCTTCAAAGAATTTCTTTATTTAAAAAGAAAACTAAATTCTCGCAAAGAATTTCATTAATATTTTTAAAATCCTAATTAAATTCTTTTGAAGAATTTCTTTGAATTTTTTTTAAATTAATGGAGTTTCTTTAATAATTTTAATTGAAAAATTCGAAAGCAATTGAATTTTATGAAGAAGAATTTTATTAAAATTGTATTGAAAATAATTGACTTCATGCGATGAATTTTACTATTTATAAAAATAATTAAAATGTTTCAAAGAATTTATTAAAATTTTAAGAAATAATTAAATTGTTATGAAGAATTTTATAGAAATATTTAAAAATCATAACATTTTTTCGTGAAATTTAATTAAAGTTGTTTCGAAAATAATTGAATTTCTTAAAAGAATTTTATTATTCTTGTTAAAATTGAATTTTTCGGAAATTTTTGAAAATAATTAAATTAATTTGTTTAATTTTATTTAAATTGGATTAAAAATTATTTAATTTTTGCAAAGAATTTTATTATTTATCAAAATAGTTGAATTGTTTCGAAGAATTTATTAAAGTTTTAGGAAATAATTGCAATTTATGAAAATATTAAAAAATATTTGAATTCATTCAAGGAATTCAATTAAAATAATTGAATTCCTGCAAAGAATTTTACTATTTATAAAATGAATTGAAATTTTCAAAATAAAAAATTTTGTAATTTGCATAACAATAATAAGTTGAATATCTTGTTCCGTGCGTAACATTTGCTATTGTAAGAATGTAATTGAATCAATACAGGGATTTAGGTTCAATTAGGACTTGAAAAGGAGTTGTCAGAGTTAAATAGAACTTACGCAGGAGGAAAAGAACACCAAGGGTTTCTTAGGTGCAGGTTAGGGTTAAATTATACTTACAAGGAGGTAAGCAGGTCTAAAAGTTCGACTCGGGATTTTAGCGTTTTAACATTATTATTAAAATTTTTACAGATTCTAAATAAAAAACCAGTCATTCTATTAACATCTTTAATTAAAGACTCTATATGAAAGACAAAAGAAAGACCATCATCAACATATACACCAAGATCTTTTACCACTGTAGATCTCTCCAATATCTCATTATTAATTGAGTAAGGATAACTGATCCTGTCACGCTTCCTAGTAATAGAAAGAACCATACTTTTTCTCACATTAATCTCCATTCCATTTAAATCACACCAATCAATATATTTATTGAGGTTAGCCTGTAATTCCTCACAATCCAAAAAAGATAACACAGGTAGATACAGTTTAGTGTCATCAGCAAATAATTAATAAAAACAATTCAAGCCATTACCAACATCATTTAGAAAAATTATAAATAAAAGAGGCCCAAGATTAGAACCTTGAGGTACACCCGATGTTGATGGAAATGACTCAGAACGTATACCACAGTATTCCACAAAATTTGTTCTGTTTTGTAAATATGAATATAAAATATTCAATAATTTATTATTAATTCCAAAACTTTTAAGTTTAGATAAAAGAACACTGTGGTCAACTAAATCAAAAGCCTTTGACATATCAATATAGAGAACATCTACCTGATCATGAAGAAGTAGCAAGTTACTAACAGAGTGGATAAACGTGACAAGATTAGTATTAACTGATAGGTCTAAAATTTTCAATATCATTCTTATCTCCTTTTTTGGAAACTGGTGTGAATTTAACTTGTTTCCACACTTTTGGAAACTTACCCTGAGAGAGTTAAAGTTTAAATATTTTTAATAATGGTTGAACAAGTAGTGGAGCACAATGTCGCAAAATCTTTGCAGGAATATTGTCAGTTCTTTATTATAAGTTTAATTTTTATAAGTTCAATTGCTTAAAAAATAGATTATGTTTTAGTGACTTCGACGGGAAAGATGTTTATTTATTAATTGCAATTACTTACAAAAAGAAAAAATTATTTTTATCACTAAAAAGTAGTATTTTACATAATTTTTAAAAACTTACCTATATCCTTCTTATCCTTATTTTAATCACAAAACTTTTTTCACTTCTGATCACTTATGATATTTTATATATAGGGGAGAGTGGGGCAAGATTATTATTTTTAATTATCATCTTTGGGAATCAGTCTTCTGTAAAAAAGGCGTACAAAGGCCATCTGTTTCTTAAAAAAGCTTATAATTAATAATATTGAAAAAATTGCAAATCTCCCCATCTTGCCCCACCGGCGGGTAAGATGGGGTACCCTAAGGGGTAAGATGGGGTACTAAAAAAAACCTATTTCTGTCAACAAATTTTACAAGTGAAGGTTGCATCTTGATCTTCGTCGTCTACACCAGCACAACTGCAGTTAGCCCATCCCAGTAAAAAAAAACTAATTCAAATGAATTGAAACGAATTAACATTTTTGGTAGGCTCCAATTCGTATTTGTCACAAAGCGGGATTCACTTAAGCTCTTTGTATATTCAATTGAATTTAATTCAATATGTACCAATTTGTCCAAACGAATTCGCATTCGAAAGAAATGGCCAAGGAATGCATTGAATTCGTGCTAAGGAATTGAAAAAAATTAAAGGCTCAAAACTTGTCCAGTGAATTGGTACGGATAGAAGGTTCGGAAGTTCAATACAGTTTCACGAATTCGGGAAAATTGCATCATGGCTCCAATTCGTATTTGTCACAAAGCGGGATTCACGAAAGCTCTTTGTGAATTCTTTTTAATTCATTTCAATTTGTTTTCGTTTACTGGGATTGGCCGCAGACAGAACAAGCAGCCTAGCCTTCATTTGAGTCTAAATAATAACCATTACAATAGAGACAAGGTGTATTTTCCACTTTACCATCGCTAATTGATGATTTAACCTGACAAGCTTTTTTCTTTTTGGCCACTTTTATTTTATTCAGTCTTGATTTAAGTAGTATTCTTAACTTCTCTTATTTCTCTTTTCTTTTGCTTAATTTGTGTACCCCGTCTTGCCCCACTCTCTCCTACCCCATCTTGCCCCCACCTACGAAATTGAAGAAAAAGGTTAATTACTACAATTTACGATTCAACAAAGAAAAAAAACATATGCTTCCCTTCTTCTGTAACCCTTCCCAGTTAGAAAAAAATTTATACAGTTCATTAACCGTTATTATTAAATAATAAACACATCCTAAAGAAGTGAAAAAATGACAAGAAAATCGTCGAAAACAGTTTTTTTAGTAAAACAGATAAAAGATTTGTTCTCATGGCTTTTAGGTTTTGTAAACAAGAAACTATCGTCTCGGTGCAGTATTATGTAAAATATAATCGCGATTGGTTAATTCGTTTGTTAAATAGGGCCGGTACCCCGTTTAACCCGCAACCCCGTGTTGACCCACTCTCCCCTATTTTGTTATTGTTTTGTCACTTTTTATCATCCCATATATTAAGAATATTATTAAGAATGATGAAGAATATTTAAGAAAAAAACACGTGTTCTTCACTTTGTAATCTGTAATACTTTGTAATATTCATCATGTCTCATGTATGTATAATACTCGCACTCGACCACGTGGAAAAAATTAGAACCTCAAAACTGCGCGCGAACAAAAATTTGACATTATTTCAGCCAATCGCTACCGTCATCATCGTATTTCAACCAATCGCGATTGTCATCATCGTATTTCAACCACTCGCGACCGTCACTCTCAAACTCCAGCCAAAAAAATAGCTGTTTTTCTATTAAGGATTCTATTAAGGAATTGTCAACATTGCCTCAACATTTATTATGTTCGTCCTGAGGAAACATTGCCTAGTAATTTTTATACAACATTGACAGGTAAACTTAAAAAATATTATAAAACAATTATAATATTTTAATATACTACAACATTACGACGAGGCAATGCTGCCTCAGTATTGCGTAAATATTGCTATTGCCTCAATATTTCCAAGAAATGTTCCCATATGGCGGATATAATCAATGTACCTACAGATTGTATATTTTAACTCAAATATCTCGTTTATATTTGTAAAAATTGAACATGTAGTGCCATCGAAAAGTACATTTTATACTGAATTTTATATTTCGTGAGTAAAATTAGTCACCCTTTTTGTTTTAATAAAGTGATTTTAAAATATAATTTTTTAAATTTAGGAAGTGTGCGCTAAATTTATTAGTGAAATATAAAAATTACGAGTCATTGTTGTAGTAAACAATGTTTCTAAAGTAAATATTAAAAAATAATACCTATGAAAGTTCGTAACAATTAAGAAACTATTTAGTGTCTGGAATAATCGTATTATTTTTTATGTCAAATTTTATGGATGAATTTTAAACCGCATATACTGTGAATATATAGAAATAGTGCATGCTATCGGTCTAGAGACCATGTTTATTTTTGCCCGTCTGATTCTTTTTACATCGTTTTTTGACTTAACCCAACTTCCTTTACTTCAACGTACTCGTATATATTCTTCCCTCTTTTTCCTCCCTACTTCTTCATCGACGTCTATATCTTTCTTCTCCCACGCTTCTTTTGCGATAGAGAACTCTCCTCTCAAGAGAGAGAGAGAGAGGCACCCACTCTCGTCGAAGCAAGAAACACAACTCAGTTTGGCACGCGCCAGTTCAATCGAGTGAAAGTCCAGGAAAACAGTTACCAGGCCACTTAGTTCGCTCACTGCTCGTGTCGTTGATTTAACTGCTTATCGAAGCGCGCGCGCGAGGGTGAAACACTTTTAGCACCAAGTGCGAATAATGTCACGTAATACTAGTTCGAGACCATTTCTCGTATGTTTGTCCTGATAGAACATTGTTGAATCTATATAGTGCAAGAATAGAAACTTTTTCCTGATGAATTTTTCAAAAAAAGAATATATCCCCCTTTTTCTCTCGAATGATAGGTGAAAAGATATGAAAAGTTCAAAGTATTCTTATCAGAAGAAACAAAATGCGCGAAACTTTTACTGCTTTCACTGTTGTTGACAATAAAATCCTAACAACCATTAAGTAAAATGAACTTTACTTCCAAACACTTTCCAATACTTGCACTGCATTCAGTGTTCCTATAGTCATAAAGTTGGTAAATCGATGAAAGCTTCAATGAATTTTTCATTTTGTTCCATTTTGGAAAGAGAGTTTTCTATTTGAAAGCAATTTTTATATATTTCTCGATTGTATTTTTGTTTCTTGCAAAAAAACCAAGTTATTTTCAATTTATGTTTCTCATATAATGCATTTTGTATACAGATTCGCAGTATTAAAAATGGATAGTGAAAATACAAATTTATCTGCTAAACAGTGGAGGCTGTGTATACTGTGATTAATAATGATTAACAGAATGGTTAATGAAGTGAAACACAAGAGCGAAATATTCAATGCACATTATGGAAAGAGAAGATGATGAAAATGCTATAGAAATTATTAAAGAGGTGTGTAAACTAATGTATGATACTTTTTTAAAATTTATGCTAACGATACATTTTATTAATATAAATAAATTTATAAAAAAAAAGAAAAAAAAATTTTTAAGCAATTATATTATAAAAAAATCTTATACTTCGTAAATGTTCTCCAACATGCTGTTTGTATATGGGGCATTCCAGGCCAAATCGGAATTATTTTTCTTTTGCATCTCAAATTTTTTTTAACATTTTTTTTTCTTTTAGTACTCTTTGAAATGAGCTACCTTGATTTTTTCAAATTTTTTCATAAAGCGGTTCAGGAGATACAGATTTTTGAAAAATGACGTTTTTTACGTAAATTTTTTTTTAAATGCTTATAACTCGGTCAAAAATTAATCAAATTGGACGTTTTTATAATGAAAAGTTTTGTTTTTACGCGTAGTTTTCAATAAAAATATTTTTAAGTAATTTACGATAAGATTTAAAAATTTTTAAAATAAAATTTCATTTTTAACAATGTATGTACTGATTAATTTTTTTCAAATTTTTTTGTAAGAAACTGGCACTAAATTAACAATTTTTAAGCCTTGTCCGATCGTGGGCAAACGATGGGATTTATTTATTTAAAATTTTTTAATGTTTAAATACACAGTGAAAAAGGTAAGCCTAACTTGTCATTTGACCAAATCACAATTTTACACAGAAAGAAGGTTAAGTTTGGAGAGACTCAGTCTGAAAACACATTTGCTGTGAAAAATTTGTGTGATTTTGTCAAATGGCAAGTTAGTCATTTGGCCACCACTGCGTATATCAAAATTAAAAATTTCAAAATAAATAGATCCCATCGTTTGCCCACGATTGGACAAGGCTTAAAAATTGTTAATTTAGTGCTAGTTTCTTACAAAAATTTTGAAAAAATTGATCGAAACATACATTAAATTATTTTTAAAAAATGTAATAGTTTATTGAATAAATGAATGTTTATCAAAATTGAATTCTCATAAAGAATCCCGATTCTACAAATGTCAATCGTTTTAATATGACAATTAAAAATTCCGACTCTTCAAAGACCAACTCTACAAATTCCAAATTTGCATTATATGACAATTAACGATACCGAGTTTTCAATGATCGACTCTACAAATTCCAATTTTGCATAATATGAGAATTAAAGATACCGACTTTTCAATGACCGACTCTACAAATGTCAATTGACCGAAAAAATTTATTAATTTTGGTTCAAATTAAAATTCTTCCGTTAACGAACGAGGTGGGATAGTAAACTAACAAAATTTTGTTTGATTTTGATTTCAGTTTACTTGTTCCCGTTTTATCATATACACACCGCAAGCCGCTTTAAAAAAAGTTGTTTGGGGCATCACAATTATTAATATTTTTGAAGTTTCAAAGTTCATAAAACTATGTACTATCTGATGCAATGTACAGTATTATATATATGTAATCCCTTAATTAAGTCGACATTATTTGACGCTTACTGCAATTACTTACTATGCAAAATTGGAATTTGTACAGTCGGCCATTGAAGGGTAGGATTTTCTAATTGTCATATTATGCAAAATCGGAATTCGTAGAGTCGGTCTCTGAACATTTAGGATTTTTAATTGTCATATTAAGGGCATCTGGGAAATTCCCTCTCGAAAAGTGGTTTCCCCTTTGTTATCTCATTCACCGAAAAAAAATTTCGATGGTATTATTAACTATGAACCTATAGTTAATGTAAAAAGGATTCTTAATCATTGTGGTTAGGATCTCTTGGTTGATTCAATAAATCCAAGGCTTGTAAAAACAACCCTGTAAATCCTGGTCAAATTGGCTATAGGATATTTAGTAATTTTGCCTATTTCCATAACGCGCATGCATCTGCTTCTGTTTTGACAGTATTTTTTTTTTTTTTTTTTTTATTGTTTATACTCCTGCCCTATTGGCCTTACGCACTTCGACAAGAGTCCCCGAGAAATACTTTTTTGGATTAAGCATAACCATTCTACTTTAGAAATTTTTCTATATATTAACCTAATTTGCGTCTACAGCCGACTTTATTAGGAGTACTCGCATTACGCCTGGACCACCCGTCAATGGGTTTTCTCGCCAGAGAAGAGGGAAACTGTAGAAAACCTCTCTGAGTACAACCGGTTTATCGACAGTCGAGTTCTAATGGTGTGTACCGGACAATAATCGACGGTGCACATCATTATACCTCGACGTCAAACCTCCCGCTCAGATTGTCTCACGTGCCGGAAAAATACCAAGCCAAGTGGGCGCGAACCAAGGATACTTATACCCTTGGTCCTTAAACGACCACCAACGCCAGGCATTTATTTGACTGAGCCAATCTGTCGGTATTGTTTTGACAGTATTTACCTGTAATGCTTTCGTGTAAATTATCGTGGATTTGTAAAACGATTGTTTATTATATTTCGTGTCTAATTTTTGTAAGGGAAGCGTTCCGGTTGTGGGCACCCTTTTGTTTTTTCCTCATAACATTTGTCCATGTGCATATTATACAAATATATGTGTACGAATTTAAAGCTAGAGGTCTAAGGTGACTGTCAGTGAAGGAATTAAATTGATTCCTTTAAATAAAAAAGTTTTATTAGAAATTTAGTGAAATGGGAATTTTTTGACAAAAAAAAATTTTGTACCCGGTTGTGGGCACCCTTGAAAAATCCGCTAAAAATGAAAAAATATTAAAGGAAACCAACACAAATAAAGAAAAAATGAAAGTTTTTTTATTTTAAGAGAATTTGCCGGGATAAAGAACAAAAATGATGACACGTTTTCACACTATGCTCATCGCTAACAAAAGCATAATGCTTGCATGTGAAGTAGCTAGTACGCAAACCATAACGCACTTCTAATGCACTGAACGACTATATTCATAGCATTTAATGGAGTTTGCAGCTGTCACTTTCCTTGGCAGAAAGTTTAGATAGATGAGACAGTAGTCCTCATCATTGTCAGATGGTAGAGCCTCCTTAACATAAAGGTGCCCACAACCGGGAATGACAGTCA
Source organism: Leptopilina heterotoma (assembly GCF_015476425.1). Classification (NCBI taxonomy): domain Eukaryota; kingdom Metazoa; phylum Arthropoda; class Insecta; order Hymenoptera; family Figitidae; genus Leptopilina; species Leptopilina heterotoma. The sequence continues at coordinate 2,851,773 of NW_025110946.1, read as the reverse complement.
TTTTTTAAAAAGACCAACACATTTTGTGATGCAGGATTTTGGTTAAACACGAAGGTGAATCACAAAATATAATGACAACACTTCCCCTACATAAAATGGGGTTTTCACATATATCAAAATTGCTGTTTTCTCGGAACCTTTGGAAATATAGATAGTTCGTGTTTTACAAATTAAACTATTTAATTATATTAGCCAATTCTTTCAGACTTTTTTAATTAGGTTTCAATATAAATCGTCGAAATTTTTACGCACGTGGTAACAACATTTTTAATATTTTAATCGCGCAGTGTTTTTGAAAATTTACCATTGCAATAATTAGTGTATTAAAATTTATTTTCATTTAATTGGCATAAATAATTAAAAATTAATAGTTTTTGACAAGTAGATAAAATTGTGTACTTGAAAGATATAAAACATCATCTGATTAAGTATTGTATTTTGACTTGAGAATCTAGTGTCTATTAAAAGTAAAAATACCAAGTCGTGTTTAGTGTATTGGTTATCGTTCCGGGTTTCAAAGTGCGTATTCGTTAGATTCAGGTGTTCGCGTCCCCCCAGCGTCAAATATTTATTTCATAAGTTTAAATTAATTCTAAGGTATATAAATACAAGGTCAAATATAAATATGTTCAAATACAGTAATTAATTTTTTTCTTTTTTATTTTAATTAGTTTTTCTCTTTTATTTGATAATAAGAATTTGATTAGCAATGTCAAATAATTATGATACATAGTGTAAATCTAATATTATTCTCCTAGTCAATTTAACTAATTTTCCTGGTCACTTTAACTATGCTTGAATTTTATTACTTTGACTAGGATTCTATAGTAGGTTCCTCTCGTAACTAGGAAACCTAGTCAATTCCTGGTATACGTGTCCTAGGCATTTTTTTCGGTGTTTCTAAGTGAGAAGAGATATCGAGTTGAGATTTTTCAATTTAATTAGAGGAGAGCTTACTGATAGAGAATCTTCTCCATATTCACAAGCATATAGTTACAAAGTTACAACATAGTTAAAAAGTTGCATTTTTGGCGAAGATGACAGACAATATAGCAGCGAGCACACGGACAATTGGATCTATGTGTCAGTTGTCAAGAAGAAGGTGGCATGGCGCTAATTAGAGCTAGTGACCGCGGCTAAACTAAAAAAATTACTCAACCTCAAATTACTCTACATTATTTCTTTTTTAAAATCACTTTTTCGCCAAATTATTGTCAAAATGGAGACAACCCCCCTGCAGAATACTATTCTCTATCATTCCAAATAAATTTTATCTCGAAATATCGTATTCAAGCAATAAATAGTGTATCTTATCACGGTTGTCTTCAAGCCCTTTTAGGTTTACCTAAAATGAGTCAAAATTGTGCTAACGCAGTTTTATCTGGAATCGGTCCAAGATTCCAAATTTTCATTTCCGAAAATCGTAGCTGATTCTTTTTTCGAAAAAAAACATATATGTGACGCGCTCCCAAGAAAGGTACCTAAGAAGCAAACGAATTATAGGTTGGGTTCGAGTTAGATTTATCTTGATTAAAAGTTAATTTTTAATTATTTGAATTTGAAACCAATATTCATTGAATATTTTGAATATAGTGAAGACTTGAAGACCAACAATTTTTAATTAATAATTGATTCTCTTTCTGTATTTTTACTTACAAAATTTAAAACATAACCTCAAATTTTTTGCTTCTTAGGTACCTTTCTTGGGAGCGCGTCACATATATGGGCATATCTCTAGAACTTTTAAACTTTCAGGTATTGGAAAACTTAATTTTTCTTTTTAAGGTACATTCTTGAAATTAATTTTATTGTTTTGTGCATTGTTAACCCCCCTGCGTGTATGAGTTTAACCTCAAGAAAATGTTTCTAAATGCATAGATTTTTCATAAAGTTGGATTTTGCACATCAATCGGTATCTTGGGGTTTATAGGGTAGCTGATTACGAATATGATGTTAATTTTTCAAAATTCAAAATGGCGGACAAAATTTTAAATAAATTAATGGATTTCCACAGCATTGGATATTCATATGTTTTTGGGGGAGCTGATTATGATTCTGTAGTCAGATTTCGAAAATTTCAAATGGCGGATGAAAATTTAAAAAATAATTCAATTTGCACAGAAGTGGGTATGAAGGGGTTTTTGGGGTCGCTAATTATCATGAATCTGAATTTAGTTTTTTTCAAATTTTAAAAGTGGTTTCAAAATGTGAAAAATTATTGATATTTTAAATTCTGTTTTAAAAATATTTTGGGATTAATTATAATTAAAAAGCAATAGAAGTAAATAAGTAAATAACCACGAGATATAATTATTTTAATATTCTAAAAAATTTTCTAGTTTTATTTTATATTAAAAGTACGAACAGTATGAACAAAAAATGAATAACGTTTAATTGAAAGTTTTACTTCCCTTTCTTTATCCATAATTAATATTATTTAAATAAAATACATAATATCTACATTCGGCAATCAAAACATTTTGACACATTAAAAATTATGTTACCATAAAAACTTAGAAAAAAAGAAGTTTACAATTCTAAAAACAGAATAAAATTTAAATGATAAATTAAATGAATAATTTAATATTAAATTAAGCTTATGAAAATAAAATGATTAAAATTGATTAATTCTTGTTATCTTTAAAATTCTTCAATACTGTTAAAATTTCCAAAATTTTTAAGTCCTATTATCTATAAAAGTCTAGTAAATTTTTTTTAACAATTCTTGAATTACATTCAAATCATTATATAACAACGAAAAGTTAAAAAAAAATCATGCAAAAAGATTTGATTTTTCAGAAATGTATCCACCATATTGGATTTTCTATTTAAAATTTTTTAAAAATTATTTCAAATTCGTAATCAGCAAAACAGGAAACTCTTAAATGTCAAAAGATGTTAAAATCTGATAATTTTTCTAAAATTTCGTCCGCCATTTTGGATTCGCCATTTAAAATTTTTTTTAACTAACTTCAAATTTGTAATCAGAGGACCTCAGAAACCTATAAATAATAAATTTTAGGCAAACTTGCGAGTTTAATGCTTTCTTTTTCCATGAAGCAATGATTATGACAGTAGAAGCTCATATTCTTTCTTAGATAAATTCTTTTTAGGAATAGTGTAGAGGTTAACGACTTTTCTATATACTTTTATAATGTACGAAAAGAGATTACAATGAGTCAAAAGTGATTAGAAGTCAAATTCAACATGTGCCCTTCAAAAATGTGGGTTTTTATTATGAGTTTCGTTTTTAAATTTAACATTTGAAGTCACTGCATTCCTAATGTATAAGTGGCACATATTCCTGTAAGGGTTCAAATTACTTCTTATTATGTAGACAATGTAACCCCGTTCTATGGTTACTTAAAAATCTTCGTTAAAAAATTTATATCAAGTTAAATGCTAAATTGTCAAAATTTAAGAAAAGTTGTCTCGCAAGTTTGAAGGTACACCATTTTTATCTTAATTGAGGCACATAATTGTCTCAATGATTTTTTGGTTTCTTATACTCCCCACTACATCTACTATAAGTCACAAATATGATATTTTGCGAAAAATGATTTGTACGCAATACAATGCAATGGAAACACAAAATATAAACAGATATTTAAAAACACTTAAAAAACCAACAATAAACATATTCTTATCTATAAAATAAATTAAAACCCTTCACGGAACGACTAGAAATGTCAAGCGCGAGAAATATTTCCTTCTCGGGAAATTTAAGTCAACTTACGTACGGCAAACCTATAGCTGTGAGCTGTCTCGTGAGTTTTATATCAAAAACAAGCTATTGAGGACACAAAAAATGGCAATACTTGGCTCTGTTCAATATCAAACTGTAGATCAGAAATCGGCAGTGTTGCACATCCCCACATGTTTCACATCACCCCACATCACCCTATTTTTTATTTTTGTTTAATTGTCCAAATTTTCGAGTTATGAATTTTCGAAATTTTGGACTTATAATTGTAGACCTATATTTAGTAGCTTATAAGTCCGAAAATATTGAGTTTAGGAAAAAGTTGTCAAAGAATGAAAGTTTTAGTTTTCTTTTGACTTTCAAAAAATGTAAACAAAAAAATTGTTTTTAAATTTTTTTTTATAAACAAATCAATTTTTTTTAACTTTGGCCCGGATCTTTTTTATTTTTTTTAAATTTATTTATTCCTTATAATATAGAGAAGATTTTCCAAAAAATCCCGAGGTGGGACTTATGTGTTCAATGAGTTTTAAAACATTTTCAAAAATCACTTGCAAGCATTACAGTGGGATTTTTTTTACAATTAACTTCTGAAAACTGTCTATAGCGTTTAATTTTTAATCTATTTGAGTGTTCTTTTTTTAATTATAAAGGATCTACGCTGTAGACAGTTTTAGAAGTTAATTGTAAAAAAAAATACCACTGTAATGCTTGCAAGTGATTTTTGAAAATGTTTTAAAACTCATTCAGCACATCAGTCCCACCTCGGGATTTTTAGGAAAATCTTCTCTATATTATCAGGAATAAATAAATTTTAAAAAAATTAAAAAAATCTGGGCCAAAGTTAAAAAAAATTAATTTGTCTATAAAAAAAAATTTAAAAAAAAATTTTTTTGTTTACATTTTTTGAAAGTTGAAAGAAAACTAAAACTTTCATTCTCTGACAACTTTTTCCTAAACTCAATATTTTCGGACTTATAAGCTACTGAATATAGGTCTACAATTAAAAGTCCAAATTTTCGAAAATTCATAACTCGAAAATTTGGACAATTAAACAAAAATAAAAAATACGTATCTGTTTTCTTCGATACAGAATGTAAAAAAAATATTTTTGACCGATTTTAAGAGGTCGACTAAAATCTTACGTGGAATTGTCCATATATATATATATATATATATATATATATATGTTTTTTTTGGTTTTTTTCGAAAAAAGAATCAGCTACGATTTTCGGAATTGAAAATTTGGAATCTTGGACCAATTCCAGATAAAACTGCGTTAGCACAATTTTGACTCATTTTAGGTAAACCTAAAAGTACTTGAAGACAACCGTGGCGCGAAAATACATACGTGCACCAATTTTTAGCTTTCTAGATGAAAAACTGTGAGCGCTAGGGGGGGGCTACATGGTCATTTTCCGTAACCGTTTTAATAGGGTTCCTACCGGGTAAGGAACCCTAAAAAAATCTGTAAATAGTTAAATTTCTGCGAAATTTTCATTATTTATGAAAATAATTTAGTGTTTGCTTAGAATTTATCAACACTTTTTTTAAATAATTGAAATCTTTTGAAATTGAGGAAAATTTTTGAATAAGTTATTAAAATTTTGCTAAGAATTTTATCAAAATTTTTGAAAATAATTAAATTTTGGAGAAGAATTTTATTATTTTTAAAGATAATTGAAATTTTGACGTGGCATTTTTAACATTTTTTGAACATAATTGAATTTCTGCGAAGAATTTTATTATATTTCAGAATAATTGAATTCATAAAAACAATTTTATTATTTATGTAAATAATGGAAATTCTGCGATGAGTTTTCAAACAATTTTGTTAAAAAAAAATGCGTTACATATTTGATATCAGTTGCCCTATTATTCATCACCAAAAAGAAATTTGAAAGTCTAACAAAACATTGTCTGACAATGGTAATTATGATTTATTGTGACGTTATCCTGAATGTCGCTCGAAAACAGGCAATGCAAAATAGAACGTTATTTGACAAATTTTATTTTGACATCAATAATATTTGTCAGAGTCAAAAAATAAATAAGCAACCCCTCAAAAAGAAAAAATATAAATGTCAAATTTTGTTTTTTATTGTTTCAGGGCGGAAATGACTTCAAGGGAACTGGAGAATCACCACAAGCAGAACATAAATTTAGGTAAGCGTCTACTTATGTTTATAAAACTGAAGAAGGCATTCGAGTGTTTTTTTAAAGGACTTTTTTTACAATAAAATTCTATATTTAAGGATCAACTACATCCGTTACGTTCTTCTGACTAATTTTGCTTCCTCGTGAAGGAAGCTTTGTAGTCGTTCAATTTACAAAATTTTTTAAAATCCTTAAATCAAATTTTCTTCTATATAGGACTATGTTATATAAGACCCTGAACAATTGTCCGGATGTATGTGTGTGTGTGTGTGTGGATCCCGTTTTTTGTGAACACGATAACTTGAAGAGGTTTTAACGAATTTGGCTTAAATTTGCCAAGTATATTTATCATAAAAATATCTCGAAATATCTCGTCTTTGAAAAATCCTCAAAAAAAATTTTTTTTTACTTTTTTCTAAAATTTTTTTTTCTAAGTTGGTTATTGAAGTTAATACCTATATAATAAAATCTTATTCTTTGCATCAAGACGAATCGATTGGTATATATAAAGTATATATTGTATTTAAATTTATAGAATTAAAACCAATTATAGACAAAAAACACGGTCAATTTTATTTTAATAGGCCTTCTTTTGTAGATAAATACCCAAAGAATAATTAAGTGAAATTTAAAAAAAATCTGCCGAAAACGAATCGACGCGACAAATACCTTAATTACAATTAAAGTTGAAAAATTTACTTTTTGACTAAAATTTTTTTTGTTTATTTAGATTCATATTACTGTATAAGAAAATGTTATTCTTTCTATTAAGACGAATGAACTTTATTTTATAAATGTTAAATTGTATTAAAAATGGTTTAAAAATTAAATATACTTGTCGTTAATGCTTTTTCCACGAGGAAGCAAATTTTTTTGCTGATCGTAAAGAGGAAGGAAAATGTTCATGTAATGAACATCTGGATTTACAACTTGTTATTTAAATCATAGCAAGCTTATCGTATTTATTTGCTGAATAGAATTTTTTAAAGATTGAATAGTGAATGACACTAATTAAAAATTTTACACCCCTAAAAGTTTCTTAAAAGTTGAAATTAACTTGATTAGTACTACTTAACTAGTAGTTAAAATTACTGAAAAAAATTATATTTATTTCTGCATTTTACAGTTAGACAATAACTAATCTGTAGAGCTGTGCAAAATAATTCGAACCGAACTGTTAGAATTTTTTCGCTTAGTTCGAATGTCGAATATTCGACATTCGAACTAGGAGATTCAAATGTCGAATTTTCGACATTTCGGTGCCCCAAAACCGAACAAAACTCGGTTCGGTTCGAATTTTGCACAGCTCTACTAATCTGTCATAATTCTTTTCACTACAGTTTGTTACTAGTGTCGCCCGGAACTACAAGAAATAGTTAAAAAGTAGTAAAATTTACCAGTTTGTTACGTGCAATTGCACATATGACATTAAAGTAGCAAATTTTTGTTTTAATTTTGCATTCGTCAAAAATATAAAAGATATATTTTTCAAGCAACAGTTGTTTTCTACGTAAAATAAAAAACAACATTTGATACTCCACAGACTGGAAAAACAAACACGTTATTTGGTTTCAACGCATAAAAAATAGGATTACTATATTTACAGTTTATTTTCTAAATTGTTAACGTTTCATTTTATTTACATTTTTTCAAATGGAAAAAAATATAAATACTCTGAATACACGTATAGTTGACTAATTTAAATCAAATAAAATTGACAAATTTGGGAAAAATTGTAAATTTTCACGTTTGAAAAACAAATTGTTAATTCATAAATCAAAATGAAATAGAACATATTTATATGCTGTAGTATTGGCAAATTTATAAATAGTCTAATACACGGATGCAGAAAAAATGTATGTACATATATTAGGTAATTTAAATAAATATTCATTTATAATATTCCATAAAATTGATTATACATGAATAAATCGAAATTTCATATTTTTTATTTTTATTACTCTTTGGTTCATTTCAGATGCATAGTTAAGTTATTCTTTTAATGCAATTTTAGAGAGGTGGTTCTGTTAGGAAATTTTACTACAGTTGCAGAACTGCTACCACTTTGAATCCATCGTAAAATGTTACTTGGATACTAGCTCCCAATAAAGCTTTTATGATGAACTGGTAGGGCAATTCTGTAAATCTGCGTTTGTTAAATTACATAAAAAATATTCTCGCCTCCAATACGAGCTCTTTGAACTCATATTGTATTAGTAAAATTTTTGTATTTATTTTCATATTTAAAATAATATTTATATATTATATAAAATTATGTATTGATGAAATTTAAATATGTGTCAAATGTAATTATTATTAATATTTGAAAGACAAACAGTTTTTATTTTTAGAATTAGTTTTTTAAAACTATCCGAATAATAAGACTTAATATTTGATCTATTGGAGAATATTCTTGTAATTTTATTCAGAATTATTCAAGTTTTAAAAATATAAAATTTATTTATATTTATTGTAAAGAACTTAAAGGGAATTTAGAAACACATAGATTAATCTATTTCTAACCTGCGAGTGAATATATAGTGGAATTTTTAAAATTTATAAAAACTAAAAACTTTGATTTAACTGACATTTCAGAAAATTATTTAAGAAAGATGATTGTTTGTCTTCTAAATTAATATAACCAACTTAAAAAATATCTAAAAACACATAGATTGACCTATTTTTAAACACTTTATGATCATATTTTTATTGTATTTAATGATAATCATACACGGAGAGAGATTCTGTTTTAATATTTCGTATTATTATATTAGTATTTAGAAGGAGTTTACACCGTAAGCCTTAAATATAAGCCTCCGCGCGCATAAACGGATATACCTCCAGGAGCATATATTTGCGCCTGCGCGAACACGTGGTCAAGGCAAACTCTTTCACAACACAGCTGTAGGCAAACACTTTGCGCAGACGCAAGTATATCCTCATGGAGGCATATCCGTTTATGCTCTCGGAGGCTTATATTTAAGGCTTACGATGTAAACTCCTTCTTAGTAAAACCGATTGCAATTTGGGGAAATCATGTACATTTATGAATTAATATTACCATTTTTAAGAAAGTTTATAATCAAATTATTACTTTGTATTATTCTGAAGTAATAGAAATTGACATAGTCAATAAGAAATTTTAATATTATAAGTAAGAAAGTATGCAATAGTAAAAAGTATTACCAGATGATTATACTAAATACTATCGAAGAATTACATAAGTTGTTAATTTAGTAATGAATAGTATTATCGACTATAATAAAAATTATGACCAGCCTAGTAGCAGGTCATAGCAGGCTATGGGCTGACGTCAGGCTGACGTAGAGCGCGGTTACGAAACTGTCCGAGATTAGCCGAATATTTCAGTCGAGCAGTTCCGAAATTATCCGAGTCAAACCTCATGGCAACATGTGCACGTTGTGTTTACCCCAAAACATTTTAATTTGATGTGTCAAAATGTGTCAGAATTGGGTGAAAAATTTTATTTTGTTCATTCAATAATTTTAATCGACAATGAAGATTTCCTAATTGTAGTAAAAGGCATAGTCCATTGTCTTTTAAATGAGCATTTGAGAGCTTTCAAAATTTACACAGAAAAAAATTAATCTCTAAATTAGAGATTTAATATGAGATTAAGGCATAAACAATCACTGGAATCGGATGTGTGATTTGAACAGATCTCTAAAACTGAAATTTAGAGTTATATCTAATCCGCATATTAGCAGTGTGAAGAATCCGTATTTTTATGCCTAAAAATGATAACAGAAATCTCAAATTTTATGACATAGAACATATAGTTCTAAAATATCAACTTATTTCAATAAATTGAAATCTAATATATTATTAGAATAAACTATTAAAGATTTTACCCAGTGGGAAATTTCCAACCGGCGCGGATCCTCGCCTGTACCGACGCCGGAGTAGTGGTACTGGCTGGGAACCGCCTGCCTACCGCCCGAGAACTGGTATTCTACCAAAAGATGACTTGGCCAGGAGCTGGCTGGCCATCCGTCTCGGAACTGGCATTCTACCGCCCGGTAACCGGCCGCGAAGAGCCGTTCCGTGTATAATTCAACCGGCTGGGACCCGGCACTGTACCGACTGCGGATCTTTAATTTCCTAGTCAGATGTGCGCTGGCATTCTACCGCCTGACAACCGGCTCGGATCAAAATGATAATTTCAACAAATATCAATAAAAAATAATAATTAATTGCAAAAGATAAATACGGATGACAATTCATTGACAGTTCACTTTACACATTTTTTTATTTCTTTATACACTTAAACGCAATTTTTTATTACATACACATTTGAAAAATCCTAACGCTTGGGGGTACGAACCTACGCCTAACCGAATATTTACGCACCGAAATCTCGCACGCTAACCACTATGCTACGCTCGCATGGAACTCTCAAACCTTAAATGCTTTCAAGTCTCACTAGCTGAAATAAAAATTGTAAAATTACTACGCGGCAATAGGCAATTTGGAAATACGAACTGATGTAATACCGGTATATTTTCAATACTTTACTGAATGTGTATTTATGAATATTTCGTTTAAAAAAAAATGTTATATTTTTATTATTATGTTTTTTAATATTTTATTACATAATATATCGAATAATATGAACATAACTTCACTGCAAAACAATTTATAACATATAAGTAATAGTATTAAGGGGGGCGCCTACTTTATCGGGTCAAAAAAATCGATTTTTTAAAAGTTGTCTTAACTGAAAGTACAACTATAAGAGAATATGCTCTTAAAATATTACGTCAAAATACAAAGTATTTTTCGAGTTACAGCTTGTAGAACGCAATAAAGCGCGTGGCCTGGCGCTTGGCCTGGCGCGCGATTCCACTCGCGGTCTCGAATACTTTTCATAATTTGTCGCGCTTATCTACTATTACACCTACCATTAAAATTACCATTTATCAGTAAAATGTCTTCTTATCCAAGAGCTACACATAAAAAAATAGTCGTTCATCGAGGCCGCGAAACAGCATTTATATGTTTTTCAATCTTTAAACGCGTTTTTCTCAAAACACTGTTTTTGTAGTTTGCGTACACGATAGACAAAAATCTAATCAACCGATTAAGGTCTATTTGGGCTTGTTTTGAAGATAAAGAGTGTCTCTTCTGTATGAATTAAATTTGTTTTTGATAGAATTAAATTTAATGCTTTCTTTTAAAGAAAAAATGAGATTTTTTTTGGCAAAAATTACCTTTTTTTTTAAAGTCATGTAAAAATTTCAGTTTTTACTTTCTACTGAAATCTTTTAATTCATACAGAAGGCAATAATGTATGAAGGAGTTTACACCGTAAGCCTTAAATATAAGCCTCCGCGCGCATAAACGGATATGCCTCCATGAGGATATACTTGCGTCTGCGCAAAGTGTTTGCCTGCAGCTGTGTTGTGAAAGAGTTTGCCTTGACCACGTGTTCGCGCAGGCGCAAATATATGCTCCTGGAGGCATATCCGTTTATGCTCGCGGAGGCTTATATTTAAGGCTTACGGTGTAAACTCCTTCTATATTTAAAGAAAAAAATTTTTTTTTTGTTTTAGATAAGAATTGTGGACCCTAGGTTGTACGCAATGGGAAAATTTCAGCAGCGAGGCGTTATATATATGGCTTTTATTTTATTATTAAATTCTATTTTCATTTAATGAAAAAATTATATTTCAAAGGTTTAAATATATAAGAAAATATACACTAAATTTCGCATAGATTTATTTAAATGTGTTTGAGAAAAAAATTCCTGAAATGTACGCAGTTTTTTACCTTCTAAAGTAGGCGCCCCCCTTAAATTGAATAAAATTTTAATGCACAACACATTTTTTTAATTATTTAATTTGCAGAAAAGTGTCAATAAATAATTACTTAATATATTGTTCAAATTAAAAAGAGATTATTAATTAATTAATAATAAATTAATTAATAATAATCTCTTTTTTATATATTGTATTTAATATGTTATTTATTGTAGGCATTATAATATATTGATCACATTTTCTTTCAAGTTAAATATATTTTATACTTCTTTCAAATTAATATATTATTTATTAAAAATTATTTATTTAATTGCACATTAATAAAGTTGGATTTTTATATATAAAAATCCAACTTTAATAATAATATTATAATAAATGCAATTAGTTATTGTAATAATTAATTATAATAATAAAATAAATTTATGATTATACTGATAATGTAAACTATAACAATAAATGACGAGATCCGCAGTCGGATCCGCCCCAGCACCGAGCCAGTACAGACCTAACATCCGTCATTCTTCCGACGCGCGTAGAAGAATGAAATCTGCAGGCGGAACAAATCCAGTACCGCGCCAGTACTGACGAAAGTAGAAAGGCGGATCCAAAAGTCGGAGCCTAATCTGTTCCGCGCCGGTTGCATTTTAGGATCCGAATCGGTACAGACCATCGGTGTTGGCGGTCCGTACGGGCGCGGATCCCAGGCGGTTGTATAATCCGACATTCGTCCGACTTTTCCTCCTGGGATGTTGCATATTTATATAATTCGTATTTTTTGTAATAACTCGATGTAATACAAAATTAATTTATCACAATTTAGAGTGAGAATTATTCAAAGAATGTATATTTTACTTTTAGTATGAACTTATAAACAAATCCATTGACAATCATAAAAAATTGGACATTTTTTGAACATAATATGAATTTTTTATTATTTCATTTCTTTATTTGAATCAAATTATCTCAACATCACACAATATAAACCTTCTTTTTCTATTTCTTAATAAAAAAAAACATGTTTTAGTACAACTTTCAATATAGGTTAGGTTTTCAAGTGTCAAAAGAAACTTTAACCTGAAAATACTAATAAATAAAAATATGTCCCACGTGATAACGCGAAAAACATTCGTAAAATATGGAAAGTGGAAACTGGGAATGAAACTGCATTTAAAATATAAAATTAATACTTAAATAATTAAAATGGTTTAAATATTCTTTGACACTGATGAACTTAAAACGCAATGTAATTCACATCAGATAAGTTGTGAAATTAACAAATCTCTAAATCAGAGATGTGAATTTAATTGTGACTATATAATGTCTATTTTAGACAAACTTACACTCCATTGGATTTCAGATTAATATTATTTCAAGTTTAGATATTAATTTTTTTCAGTGTACGAAGATGAATTAGGACATTGGAAGGTATTTTAAAAAAATGATTTAAGAAATGCTGCATTTTCTTATGCCAGTAAATTAAATGATGGGTTTTTTTATATAACGAAAAATTGGATATAATTTCAATAGAAATCAGTTTCCAGAAACAAAGAATTTTAAAAACAGTATTATGATAAACATTTCTAAATAAAATTTTGACCCAGCATAGAAAAGTATGTATTTATAATGTAAAATAAATTAAGAACTTTTTTAAACAAAATATTGAGAAAATATCACTTTCTCACAAGTTCAGAAAATTTCTCGAGTTTAGTATATAAGGAAGTTGAGAACTGTATCTCCCAATGTACAGCGTGCGTGCGTTATTGCGTTTATTTGTATTTAAGTTAAGTTTATATGTATGCGTTTATAGGTTTTAACATAGATCTCCGAAATTGTATATAGTTTGTGTTTGTATAGTATGATGCTTGCGTTAGCTCATTTGTGTGTGTGCGAAATACTTTCGAAACGATAATTCTATCCTCCTCCTTCTTTTGCCTTTTTATTTTCTGTCCTTTTCGACTCACTCATAATTTTTAGTATTGACTATATTAAAGATTGAAATATGTATTTTATTCTAAAATTGAAAAGAATTATTTAAATTTTTCTTATTCTTTCGATACTTTCACGGACTGCGATTTTAATATAGTCATTTTTAAAAATTATAATTCTTTTATTAAATTGTATTACAATTTTATTAATTTTTGTAAAATATATTAAGAGCTGCCTACTAATATGCACAATATTAATTTTTAATATAAAACACGATTTCCCTAAATTGAAAAAGAATATATTAAATTCTATTGCCAATTTTAACAAATATTAATACAAAATCTCTCTCCGTGATATTTAACTTTTTTACGTTTATTTTGTAACATTTCAAATCCGCATTAGTGAAATTCAAATTTAATTGTATATATATACAATTAAAAAAAACATATTCTGTGTTAAAAATTCAATTACTATAGTAATTGAATTTTTAACACAGAATATGTTTTTCATTTAAAAATCTCATTAATATTCTCAGCCACTATGATTGTGAGAAAATAAAATAAAAAAGGGAATTCGAGTAAAATAGTTTTAATTTGTTATCATAATTACATTCCCAATCAGCACGTAATTACCTTGATATCACTATATGTGACCCTGGTCTTAGTGATGGGACATTGACATCGGAAACATCGAAGATTTTGTTGAATGTTTTCTTCCCGATGTTTGAAATCGATGATTTTAAGTGGGGAAAAAGAAGATTTTTAAATTATCTCCTTAATTTTTTTTGTCTATAACAATTTATGTTTACTCTTCATTTAAATAATGGCTCTGATTACATTGAAAAACTTTAAACACAAATTGTAATAGACTAAAAATAAAAGAGATATTTTAAATATCGTATTTGCACCTCTTTAGCGCTTTTGCTCCACTCTTCTCTACATTTCAATTAAAACTAGCCAATAACGTCGGCTTTAACTTGCTCAAAATGTGAATCAACTAAAGTACTGTACAGCTACACTGAGAAAGTATTTTGAATAAAATCAAATCAATTATTTTGTATAAAGTTTAGTCAAAAGTTGGTTAAAATGGCTACACATAGGCATTTTAATAATGTTAAAAATTCTCTTGTATTGTTATTAAAATGCATTTTCCAAATAATGTTCAAAAAGTAATTTAAAGATTAAAACAGACATTAGATTAAACTTTGGTATGCATTTGATCATAAACTGATTTACTACTTGTAATTTGGTAGATATATACCTGCGTGTGTCACAGTTTGTCCAAAAGTTGGGTAAAATGAAAGCCCCACCACGCAACTATACTGTCAGGACTGAATGTAAAACTCTAGGATAGTTTGGAAGAAGAAAGAATATTAACTAAACTACCATAATTAAAATTATTTATTAAAATACACAATATTAGGTTGTTTTTTAGCAGAGAAACCATTTTTATAATAGACTTTTAATTTCAATTAAATTATTCTTTATATAATATAATTAAAAAGTGCAGGCAGGATACTCTTAAAGTTCGTAAAGATATTTCAAAAATAATATTTTCAATGCGAAATTCTACATGAAGGAACAACTTTTAGAAATAAATATTAAATAATCATTATTTATGGAGCAATCAAAATGATGAACACTGTCATATTATTTGTCTACTACAAGTAAAAAAAATGTTATCTGGAAGAGCGATAAGTTTCTCTAGAATAGCGAAATTCTTAACTGAAACAACTAGACCTTTTTAACTTTTTAAGTAAAAATTTTATTCTATATAAATAAAACATATATTTAAGGTAAATAAAATTTTATTTAAATTTGAAACAAATAAAAAGTCTAGTTGGTTCTGAGCCAAATATATCTTTTTTCTGGGTGATAAAAGTAATCATTATATTATAGTTTAAATTTAAACAAGGAATATTACAAATGCTATATTAATTAAGTAATTTTCTGAGTGCATGTTAGATCTTGTTTTTAAAATATTCTATAATGAAAACATTTATTCAGTTATTATTTAAGTTTATTTGTATTATTTGTACAAAATAACAATATTTCCGATTGTACAATATATCAATCTTGACAAAAAATTTTGTGTCAAAATGATGCCCAATAATTTTTAAAAAAATTTGTTGTGAATATTTAATTTTATTACGTTAAAAAATGGTATTTGTAATATTCCTGGTTTAAATTTAAACAATAACATAATGATTACTTTTATCACCCACAAAAAAGATACCCGTGTGGAAAATGAAAATTGGTCCTAGCCAGGTCCTACCTATTTTGCCCTGTTAATAGCTTCGTCCTAGGTTGGCAGTGTAGGTTGGACCAACAATGGGTGGTGATGCGATTCTAGCCTGGTCCTAACTTGGGAGCCTAGTTAGGACCAGTTTGTTTATATATTTTATTATAATTTTAATTAGTTTATAATATATGCTAAAGAAATAACCTAAATTATTAATAATAAGTATTAGTTTTAATTAATTATTATTTTTTTCAATTAAATGATGACCAAAAGCGAATTCATAAATAATGTTAGTATATGTAGAGATTAATATATATTCCTCTAATATATACATTAAAAATTATAAAAAAATTAGAAATTTGTTAATTAAATTATTTTACAGTATATATAATCATTAAATTGCATACTTATGCGAATACAATGCAGAAAAATTGGAATAAACGCAAACCTAAGAAGTAAATAAAATCTAACGCACGCGGGAATCGAACCTACGACCTACGAGACTAACGCCCTAACCACTATGCTAATGAAACTAGTTGAGATCAAAATTTTTATTGTCAGTGACTTGTGGACTTGCTTTTGATGATTCAATATAGTAATTATTGACACTAATACACGATAATAAATAAAAAAAATAGTTTAACAACAACAATAATAATAAAATAATATCCAAATATAAAAATTCAAAAATTAATATTTTTATATTATATCAAGAAAAAAAATATCTATACATTTTCGTTAAAAACAGGTTTTTCATTGTTCTCAATCATTTTTAACATTAATTTCTTGGTCTAAAAAAAATATTCGTCTTTTGGACTTGGAAATTTTTCCTAATTAATTAAGCGGGTGATCCACTTTTTAAAAAAATGTCAAAAAAATTTATGTTAAAAACACGTTTTTCATTATTCTAAATCATTTTAAGCATTAATTTTTTGTTGCAAAAAATTTTTTAGACTTGGACTTAGAAATTTTTGCTAATGAAACTAGGAAGCCCAGGTAGGTCCTGGGTTGGACCTGGGTGGGTCAGCCCACATTCGAATTGCAATATCTCTTAGTGTTTAGCACCAACTTAAACGAAACTTAAAATCAGCGAACGAAATTAGAAATATATTTTACTAATGATAATTATATTGCAGTCTGTATCTGTTTAAAATTTAAATAAATAAATAAATTTTGCTGTTTTATTAACTTTTGTAACAAATTACTTAAAAATTTGCAGTTTTTTATCTAACTTCGCGATTATTACACTTGAGTAGTGAAATATGAAGATAATTTATAATTTTAACAATTCAGCATTTGTTTAAACAAAAAATTGTTGTTATTTATTAATTCTTAAGACAATAAAGCGTCTAGACACTTGTAGTCTTTTAAAATTTTGCAATTAACTAATCTGAGTATTTACTTATTGCAAAATTAGAAAAAACTGCTAGTTTCTAGGTTGATTGTGTAAAAAGTTAGTAAATAACAATTATTTGTTTAAACAATTGCTGAATTAATAAACTAATGAATTAACTTTATTTTATAGTATTTGTATAATTTTCTGATTTATGTCAAACAATAAATTGTTTAAACAAATATGATTATCAATTAATTTTATAAATATTAATTGAGAATATTTATCAATTTTTACATGTTTTTCATGTATCAATTTTGACACTTTATTTTCCTAAAAATTTTTCTAAGTCATAACTGGATCTCCTAGCTAGTACCAAGTTAAGACCAGCCCAGGATATATAAAAAGGGGTTGCCAAGTTAGGTCCAAGCTAGGGCCAATAATCATTTTAGGCATACACGGAAAAACCTTTAAGCAGTCTGCTCACCCGAAACTTATGCGTCAGCGCCACCACTAAACTTGTTCATCTGCACTCCCAAACTGGGTGACCAACGTACCCAGTTGTAATTTTCTAAACTTTTTGGGAAGTTTGTCTATCGAAAACGGTAATGCTACGCACCCAGTGGCGGGCGATCAGACTTTCCATGCAGTGAGAAGCAAAATTTTGTGACAGTGGGAAGGCAGACTTCTCAAAGGTTTTTCCGTGTAGCATGGTGATTTCTACACGGGTATATTTGGCTCAGAACCAACTAGACTTTTTATTTGTTTCAAATCAATTTTAAATAAAATATTTCATCATTTTGATTGCTCCATAAATAATGATTATGTAATATTTATTTCTAAAAGTTGTTCCTTTATGTAGAATTTCGCATTGAAAATATTAGAGAGTTTTACATTCAGTCCTGACAGTATAGTTGCGTGGTGGGGCTTTCATTTTACCCAACTTTTGGACAAACTGTGACACACGCAGGTAAATATCTACCAAATTACAAGTAGAAAAACAGTTTATGATCAAATGCATACCAAAGTTTAATCTAATGTCTGTTTTAATCTTTAAATTACTTTTTGAACATTCTTTGGAAAATACATTTTAATAACCATACAAGAGAATTTTAAACATTATTAAAATTCCTATGTGTAGCCATTTTAACCAACTTTTGACTAACCTTTATACAAAATATTTTCTCTGTGTTCAAACTGTTTTATACTCAGTCCGAAATCTAAATTTTCATTTTTCTCCGTGATATTTTGAACAAAAAAATTTATCTGTCTTGAACGGCTGAGGTGCTTAAGGACGTCTTTTAGATGTCCCTGTGCCCACTGGGCAATACATATTACGTTAATATTGTATCATTACATTGGTAATATTCTTTTGTAATATTACGGATATTTTGACTTGGTCATTACTTGAATAATAAATGAAATCCCCTCTACTTTCATTGTGCGTTGAGTGAGTTTGAAAAACGTCCGTAGCCAATGGTCGTTTATTTGCTCGATATAAAAAGAGAATTTATTATACTACATCGTTTATTCCAATACTCGCACTTGGATTTTTGTGAAATATCAGCAAAGCTCTGAAGTCAGTTTTTTTCCCGTTATTGTCTCATATATCGCATGTAATGTGCATCGAAATATACTAAATTTACAGCGTAAATTCTACGGAATTTGAATGGCTGACAGGCAGGTTGAAGTCGATGGCCTCAACGACGCAAGTTTAGAAGCTAGAGGGAGTGAAAATTACATTCAAAAAGGCGGTAGAGTCTGTATGGTTATATATATATTCAGAATTCGCAATTACGCGCTGCGTAGGCCAAACGATGTACGGAAATAATTGCTGGTAATTACCAACCCAATTGCGATATGGGTCGATGCCACCGTTCGTGTCAGACGGCAAACGTTAATTCTGACGAACGAAAAGGAGTCAGCGAGAGGCGATTATCTCCTTTGCCACCTGCGATTCTCAGGGCTTATTCTCGATTAATCATCACTTTCTGGATTTCTCTTTATTATCCATTTTCCAATTTCATTTTCGCATTTTTGTCGGCAAAATTCGTTTCTAAACCAGGGACAGAGTTTTATTCCTTACTTTCTTTTTATTTACATGACTCAAAGCATACATCTTCAACTTATTTTATTAATTTCCAAGCATGACGTTTCTAAACTATTACGTTTTATTACGTTTCTATCACTATGTTACCGTACAGAAAAAAGGTCTATAACTTTCATTTGTTTTTAGGTTGATTTTAGTTTGCAAAACTGTAGGAAAAACGACTTTAAACCAAATGTGATAAAATAGCATATTGTAATTTAAAACTAAGAGGATAATAATAATAAAAATCAACAGTAAAACGTACTGGATTTTAATTGAAACATCATCTTAATAATGCAACAAATTGATGTTTGACCAATGAAACAAGAATTAAGGTAAGGGACCCCAAGGTGGCCACCCATGTTTTGAACGACTGTAATTCCTAACGCATAATTAATAATATATGCCCTGAAAGCTGAAACTCTATCTCCTTAGCTAAATTTTTAGCAAAAAAATTTTTTTATTTTACTAAGGAAAATAAAACTTAGACGATTTTGAAAAGCCGCTGAAATTTTGATTTAAAAAAAAGTGGACCCATGGTACCAGTAAAAAAGGATTTTTTAATGTAGCATTTTAGACGATTGAGCAAGCCATCTGCTCAATTGTCCAAACGGCATTTGGACAATTGGACTGGTTGCTCAATTATCCGATGCATTAGGTCCAATCATCCCAAATGTTTTTCGTGGCTAAAAAACTGCTGAATTAAGAAAAAAAGTACTGAAATGTTACAGAAACTTTAGAGAATTCTTAATTCCAGACAAATACAGAAAAATTAGGTATAAAAATACCTCGAGTGAGGAAAAAGAACAAGATTTCTAAAATATCACTTTTTAACTGACAGTGCAATGCTGTACTTGGAATTTAGTTGGCAAAGAAGTGAGGATTCTGATAAAGAGAAACACTTCATTATCCACTCTCAATACTCCTCATGTGGTAATATATAATTGTAGATTTTCAATAATAGTGTATTAACAATAATATTTTATTTTGCTGAATTATCTCTTTTTTAAAAATGAGAAACCGGAATCTACAATATATTACCACATGAGGAGTATTGAGAGTGGATAATGAAGTGTTTCTCTTTATCAGAATCCTCACTTCTTTGCCAACTAAATTCCAAGTACAGCATTGCACTGTCAGTTAAAAAGTGATATTTTAGAAATCTTGTTCTTTTTCCTCACTCGAGGTATTTTTATACCTAATTTTTCTGTATATTGCATCGTAAAAAAATTCAAAAGCTATTTTACATAAAAACGCATATGGTGGCCACCTAAGGGTCAGGACGACATTTTTTGAAAGTTATCAAAAAATTGTATAACACACAATTTTATCGATATTCATTTATAATATTATTGTATTATATGTAAACAAAATTACCACAAAGTTTAGAAATTTTAAACTATTAACTGTAATCACAGTATTACTTTAAAAACAATGCTTTTAAAATTTTTTTTACCTAAATTTAACGATGTTTCTGTTAGAAACAAACGCGTTTAGTTATACGCGTCTAAACATAACCAAAAACTTCGTCTTTATAAACAATGAAAATAATCTGAAGCATTCAGTACTGCTAAATAATGCACAAGAATTTTCCTAGGGTGGACACCTTAGGGCCCTCTACCCTATAAATTTTTTTTAAACGAAATTATTTTGGCTTAGGATTTTTAAATATTAAAAATATTTATTACGCCCCGGTTTTATCTAAGCTATTTATATCTGTAAACAAGAATTTTTAAATATTTGAAAATAACAAATCTTTTTCTTCTTTTAAAAACTATTTATATCTACGTGAATATCTAGAACTATGAATTTTCTTGTGTAAAGTTTAAATGAGGAATTTTCGTTGAAGTCGATAATTTCATTGTTACAATCTTTCTTATTATCGTGGTAAATTCTGAATTACTTCTAGCAACATAAGGTTTGAAACGAGACTTTTTGACAGAAAAAACGGTCTACCTTTTTACCGTCCGTTAATTAGTCCCAACGCGAATACTAATAGCTTCATTAGTAGTACTTATTCTACCAGTGAATTAACTCCATACTATGTAACTCTTACATTTCTTGCAATTTGCGTACGCACTAAAAGATCATACTGCGTATTACTAAAAAATTTAATTTCTCAAAAATTTTAGAAATTTTATTATTAAAATATGTAAATTGTTTCACTTTACAGGTTTGGAAATAATTTTTACCCTCGTAATTTTTTTATTTCAACAAGAGTTCCTTCGAAATCAAATTCCAATAATCTAAATCTAAAATTAGAAAAGAGAAATGTGGTTTATTGATTGCAGAAAGTTTCTGTTTGCAAATTCAAAAAAAGTCGAACATATTATTGAAAAAATTTTTACCTCTTGTAATTCTTATCAAAGTCGTGATCACTGGAAAAAGGATCCAACGGACTTTTAGATTTTCTATTTTTCAAAGCTACGTTGTCATATGAAAGGAAGCGACTTGCAAAATAATTGGTCCATGAGACTAACCAAACAAGTGCTATAATCAATTACTTCAACCAGACATTTTTTCATGCATATTCTTTCAATTTTTTTTTCTTTTTTTAAAATCATTGTTTGAATCCATTAATTCAACTTAAATTATTAAAAGAGGCATCATTAGAGTCTATAACGAGAACAAATAAAAAACAAACTATCCTTCAAGGGACAGCTAATTAGGTTTAAAAAATTATCGACTTCAATTTCTATTCATTTTATTCGACCTAAATTTTTCAGAGAATACACAAATTTTTTAATAAGTATTTCTTAATAAATTGAGGTCTGAATCTCTCGAGTAAGATTTATGTTTTTATAAAATCAATTTTCCTCAACTGCTTCTCAATTCAAGTAGACTTACGTGCCATTCAATCTAGTCGAATTGAAAGAAAATACATCGAAGTTATTACAGGCGTCTCAAAATTCAACGATATTTCATTAATAATAATATGACATATTAACCTAAGTAAATGAGAATAAATATTGATCGACGAAGTTATTTAGTAAAATATTCAAAATTTCTTAATTTATGACTACAGAAAAAAAGTAAATATTAAATTTTTTCTTTCCTTAATTTTTTGCGAAAATGAAAATAAAAATATCCACATAGATATTTTAAGAAATAACAGTCAAACAACTAAAATGAAAAAATGTCATAAATATTAGAATTGCTTTCTAATATTGAAATTCAAAATTTAAGACTAAGATTTCTCTCATGTTTAGAAGTTAAAACTACTTGACACAATGATCTAAAACAGTTTCTCTGTCACATGTGTTCACTTCTTATCCAACAGACTGTGGATCATTTACTCGAATGTATTTGAAATGAGAAAGCATGGCACGAGTCCAAAGCAAATTTGAGATGAGTAATGCTCAACCAGATTGCCACCTTGATTCAAGTTTCATTGATTTCAATTAATGAATCCCTTACAAATAAAATCCGAAACTATATCAGGAGTAAGAAAGGTTGATGAAAGAAAATGAAGAAAATAAAAAAAGGAAAAAGAAAGTTAATGAACTTGAGTTCTTAAACGATAGTCTTTGTCGCCGATGGAAAATGGAACTTTCAACCGCGCACGAGATATTTATATATGGTTCTGGTGGAACCTTTTGCGCTTTAAGGCCGCGAGTAACTTCGATCTCGTTTAAGCCCAGGCGAGAGCATACCGCCCGCGTTCTCACTCTCACCCTTGTTCTTTTCTTTTTTCACACCGGGGCATACCGCCAAAGTCGAAAACTTTGCAAATAAACTTTCCTTGAGCCGACGACGTTCTGGTATCGTCTCGACATAAAATATGGATTATTCCAGACATTTGCATTCGAAAAATAAGCTCGAGACAAAAACCTTCACAGAAAATCCGCTTTCCATCTAATGTGCTGACTTCATTGACCCATTAATACCGACTTTCTTACACTTGCAACGTTCAAATAAAATAACGTTCAATTTGAAATATTAGCATTTATGAACTAATGTAAAGTTATCAATGTTTTTTAAAAGTATTTTTTAAACAATTAACTAAAAGGAAGGTTGGAAAATGTGCAAAACACATTAGATTACTAAAATCTTCGCAACGCATGCTTTTCGAAATTCAAACCTATTGAAGACATACCTTCCCGTGCAGAAATCGACACTTTTGTTCCCGATTACCGCCCTGGCCCCGGTCGGGTTTTCATGATCTGGCCCCGACCAGGACCAGGCCGGGTTTGCCCAAGGATCTACAAACAGCGCACAATGGCGTTTTTTTACAATTTAATGTTGAAAACTGTCTACAGCCTACAATTCTTAACCGGTTTCAGTATTCTTTATTTTAAATTAAAGGCGAATAAATTCTTAAGACATCCCTTAAGGTCAATTTTTTAGTTCTTAATTGCTTATAATTTTTATTTTCAATCAAAGTTAACAAATTAATACAATTTTTCAAAAAAGGAGGGTTATTTTCTTATTCCGTTGCTGCATATGATCTGAATCAGTTCAAATTAATACAATATGACCACCGCACAATTAATAAAACATAAAGTAATTTATATCAATTGTTATAAACAATATTAATTAACAAATAGTTAACTTTGATTTCTTTCCACTAAAAAATGTTTTTTTCACCTTTTCTTTTTAATTTTAGTTCATTTAAAGAATATTTTTCCTTTTTGATTATAAAATAACTTATTTAAATTGTTATAAACAATATTAATTAACAAATAGTTAACATTGATTCCTATTCCACTAAAAATTTTTCTTCACATTTTCTTTTTAATTTAAGTCTTTTTAAAGAATATTTGTCCTTTTTGATTAAAAAATAACTTATTTAAATTGTTATAAACAATATATTAAATAACAAATAGTTATGTAACTTATGTTCCTGTCCACCAAAAAAATTTTTTTTCACGTCTACTTTTTAATTTAAGTTCATTTTAAAAATATGTGTCCTTTTTGTTTAAAAAATAACTTATTTAAATGGTTACAAATAATATTAATTAACAAATAGTTAATTTTTGTTCCTTTCCACCAAAAATTTTTTTTTCACGTTTACTTTTTTATTTAGATAATGTTAAAAGACCACGGATATATAATATTAAATATTTAAATAAGTTATATTATAAGCAAAAAAGTCATATATTCTTTAAAAGAACCTAAGTAAAAAAGAAAATTTGTAACAAACATTTTTTGTTGGACAGGATCATAAGTTAACTATTTGTTAATTAATATTGTTTATAATAATTTAAATAAGTTATTTTTTAATCATAAAGGAAAAATATTCTTCAAATGAACTAAAATTAAAAAGAAAATGTGAAAAAAATATTTTTTATTGGAGAGGAATCAAAGTTAACTATTTGTTAATTAATGTTGTTTATGACAATTGAAATATATTACTTTATGGGTTTTTAATTGTCTGCTCTGGTAATATTGGAGTAATTTGAACTGATTTAGAGCATGTGCAGTAACGGAATAAGAAAATAAACGTCCGTTTTTAAAAAATGGTGTTAATTTATTAACTTTGATTGAAATTTGAGAATAAAAATTATAAACAATTAAAAACTCAAAAATTGGCCTCGAGGGATGTCTTAAGAATTTATTCTCCTTTAATTTAAAACAATAGGACAAACGCACCAATTGTCGAGGGTAAACCATTTGTCGATGTTATCATGGTGATAACCAAAAATATTGTCTAAAGTCTAAAGCGGTCCGAAAAAAATTTTCCAAAAAAATGTGATTTCATCATATATAAGGTTCTTTCAAAATGGCGGATCCAATATGGCGGATAATTTTTAAATTGATGCGTTTCGACCAAAATTCATTTCTCAGGGGTTTTCAAGATCGCTGATTACGAATATGATGTCAGATTTTCAAAATTTAAAATGGTGTATAATTTCAAGATTGATGCGATTTGATCGAAATTTATGTCTATGAGAATTTTGGGGTCGCTGAATTCTAATTTGATGTCCGTTTTTAAAAATTCAAAATTTGATGTCAAAATTAAAACATTAAAAATCGATGTCGTCAATACAGTACCGACCAAAATTGTGAGTCCACCCATTTTCAAGGGAATGAAAAAAATATTTAAACACATTTATGAAAACTTTCAAGTATAACGTACTTCGGTTTTGCACATCAAATAAATTTAATGATTTGAAAACTATATATAAATATTTAAAAATATCACGCGAAAGAGAAAAAATTTACTTATGAATAATAAAATATAATTTGATATAATGGTTTTTAAATATTAATTTGCTTTCGTAACTAAATAAAAGTAATAGAGGCGCTCTTATATTTCTTTCATAAAAATGACATGACTGATATATAATTTATATCATCATTTCTCATTGAAGGAAAGGAGAGCATGTAAAATAATAATCGTTATTACCTGAGACAAGCATGACCAGCGATGATGAGATTGTATTATATCTGCTAACGTCACTGCCAACGCAGCTTATATGCGTTCACGTGTCACGCTTGATCTAACGGGTGTATTCGAAAAACTTGATTAATCACCTATTTACCATGGAAACTCGCTATACTTTAAACATGAACCACAAATCTATTAATCATAAATTAATTATTTATAATATTGACCGAGCCGTCTCACCAATATAATCGGAAGGGTTTGAACAACAACCTCTAAAAGATTTTACATTTTTAAATGCTTCCAATCAAAAGTTCTTTGATTTTGTCACAGAATTTATCGAAATTCCCCATAGTAATCAGTGACCCCAAATAGTTGGTTGTTTAGCTTATCGATTAGGGTCTTTGGTTAGCGTCTGTCGAACTCAGGTTCAATTCCCAACACCTTCGAATTTATTTTCAAAAATTTATCATCAATGTTAAGTGGACGTCAGAAAGATCTTTAAATTGGAGCAATCTTTCTTTACAATCTTGTAGCAATATTTCATGCCAAGATTGCAGGAACCTTTCACATAAAGATTACAACAACCTTTCATGGAAAGCTTGCTATACAGTGGACATTTTGCTATCTCAGACAAGCTTGCGGCAATCTTGCGCTGTAATCTTGGCAAGATTGCATGGAAAGTTTGCAGCAAACTTACGTGTTATCTGGGTAAATACATGATTTTGTTCAAGCTTTTTACGCTTTGCAGTTTGTATATGATAATATTTTGTTTCTGGCGTCGCGAAAAAACGTCACTTAAATTACTACGTTCGTTGATGTCGTAAATTACATGCCATATTTTTTCGTAAAGGTTAACCAACTTTTTACCTTTATTTGAAATGAAAATAAAAAACTTTTTGAAGAGTTTTTATTTGACGTAGGGTGGCTAAATCCTATTGAGCAGCACTGTACTTCGCCCTCGGCCAGCCCGCTCCCCGCTAACTTCTAGCTCTAATTTTTATATTTAATTTATTTTTAATAAATTTAAAATCAGGATCTCTCAATATAAAACAATGATAATAAGTTAAAATAAATGATAAAAGCAGATGATAAAAGAAGATCTTATGATTATAAACAATTTAGTTGTAGAAAGAAAAATCAGATTTCTAAAATTCAAAATGGCGGATCCAATATGGCGCCAAAAATATGAGTTTTTAAAAAATTTAAAAAAAAGATTTTTTTTAAAAAAAGACTATCTGTTTTTTAATTTTTTATTTTAAACTTTAAATCAATAAAGCTGAAAATAATGATTAATTCTGAAAGGCATCAAAATCGCATCTTTGCGCAATATAATTTTCATTATAACTTTCAAAACTTTTAAATAAAATTTTTTTTATAAAAGTTATTGCAAAATGGATTTCTTGGATTTTTTTTTGGAGCCAAACAATTATTTCGATTGCATTGATTTTTTCTACTCAAATGAGAACAAATTTATCAGTGATCTTAGAAACACGATTTTCTCATTTGAATAAATTTATATTATTTCGGCCAGTATTGTGATTTATTTCTTATGTAATTTTCTTTAGATTATAAGATCTCTTTTGTTAAAGACTTTTTTTGTCCGTCCAAACTTTAAATAAATAAATAAATTTAAAAAAAAATTTTTTTTTTGTTCTTTGGTAGACACATTTCTAAGGACAAATAGAAATGTTTTTTCAACATTTCGATTTAAAAAAAATGCTTTTTATTTTTCGTAAAAATTTTACGAATTCTGATCCATGAGGCCCAATTTTTTTATATGTCAAATTTGATAAAAGTTTAGTCGGCCTTTTGGGAGAGGGGGCCCTTACAGAATCTTGAAACAGCGGCGATAGCGATATATTTTTGTAATATAGGGCGACAATATTATATAATAATATTTTATTATCGATATGCATTTTCTTATAGGAAAATTTTCTGTTTTTCTTTTCGTAATTAATAAGCTACTATTACATTTTTTCAAATCATATGAACATTTTCTGCTATACTATGGATTGTCTAGTGGAGCATATATTAATTTTCCTATTTCAATTAAAAATGAAAATTAATGCTTGAATTATCAAACGTCAATATAGATGGAAGATTCACGTTTTACAAACGAGTAATATATTGCAGAAAATTTGAAATTTCGCTTCAGGTAATATTATTCTAGACAAGTATTCTTTTTCAACTTCTATTTTTCCGACAATCAGTTCATCCAACACTGAGATCGTTTTATCAGAGGTTTGCAAATTTTCTTTTCTATCACTCCGACCACTGGATAGTTTTTCGTCTTTCAAAGTAAATACCGGAGCCTAAATTGGAATTCCAAAAAAAGAAAAGAAAAATAGGGCAAAGTAAACAAAGAGAAAACATTCAATTTCGTTTAAGCTGAAAGTAAATTAATTATTTTTTTCTACTCGTTTCTTAATGTAATACAAAACCAGCTTTTAATACCAGAAATTGTTCATTAACTCTGCGTTAGTTTTGTCCCAACATGAAGTTTGTATATTTTTATTATTCGCACCTCATCGTTGTCACAAATACTTTCCATTGTCAAAAAAATTAAATTAAAGATTTAAATTAATTTAAATTAATTAATTTAAAGATTTTTTCTTGACGGAAAAAATTCGTATACACTGAAAAACTCTTCATTAAAAAAATCAATAAACTGGCATTAAAATAGTCGACATCGCTGAAAATTTGCTATTTAATCGTATTATATCGTTTAAAATATCCACTTTAACATGTCAGTTTTTGATAAAATTGAACAGAAAATTGATATGCTGAACACTAAATATTATAATGGAATAGAATTTGATATGATCCTTATGAGATATTTAGAAAATTATTTTATTTATAATATATAGTCAATATTATAATCTGAAAATATTGTTTGAAAAATTAATATGATTCTATATCAAGCAGACACACACAGAAAAAAATCGGACTCATTTTTGTTGCAACTCAAAATGAGTCTATGTTAAATGACATAGAACGTGGCGCCATCTGCGAGGTTCATTTTTGTTGCAGCTCATAATGAGTCACTTTTAAGACTCATTTTGAGTTTAGTTTTTCTCTGTGCAATATAAGAAATGTTATTAGATGTTGCAAGTACTACCTGGAAATTCCATGGAATTTCCATAGAGATTCGATGGAAAGTCTGCAAATTTTTAATTTTAATATTATTTTAACCTTTCTATGACGATTGTGAATTGCAAACCTCCGAGGAACTTGAAGGATAGTAAGCTGTTAGCATTTGTGTATAGTTAGCTGATCCAATGTTCCGAGAAAGTTTTCTTACTGACAATACAAAATTAACATTTCCTTTTTACAAAATTGTTACTTAACCGAATAATCACTTTACTAAATTATTATTATTGTTGCATGTTGAGCGATTCTCGATCGACAATTTCTCGACTAATTAAATTAAATTAACCCTCTTACGGTTTTATCATTTTTCAATTTTGCAGGAAATAAATTTATAATTTTGGTAAAATTAATTTTGACTATTTCATATTTATTTTTATTTTAAATACAACTATTTAGCTTCAAGTTACACTAAGAGTTTGATTTATATGACTCTCGAATTTAATTTTTTTAAATAAATAAATGAAAGATACACCCCGAGTATACTCGGGGTTAACCGTAGGGAAATTAAACAAACAATTAAATTTTATACATCTCACTTCTTTTATGAAAGGAAATAAAAAATAAATTACATTTACTTGCTAGACATGTGCAATTATGTCATTTGATCGAACTGTTTGGTTGGTCAACTAAAAATTATGTCAAATAAGAATTCGTTTAAATGACAAGTCGGTCAAGTATCAACTTGATCCAATGAAAATTCAAATTAATAACAGTTTAATAGATCAGTTAAATGTCAATTGTAGAATATTCATACAAGTATAATACGAAAAAAATAAAATCGAGAAGGTAAAAGTCATGAATTAAAGACTATGAAATCCGTGTCGTACAGTCGATTAACTTTTATCCCTCTTTTTCTTGCAAATCATGAATGACACAAGGTCTCGTGTTAACATCCAATTCCGATTCAGGGTGAATTTTCTCCTGTTCCTTTCTGACAATATCATTCTAAGAAAGAATGGGTGTAGAGTAAGGCGAAAAGAGAGTAAGAGTTTTGCTCACGTTCAACTGTAAAAGTCCGACTCATGATCAAATTCAATGTGCACTTCTATTCTTCGAATAAAAACGTTCTTGTCTCAATAGAAGCCGAGTATAAATCTGAAAGCGTTTATTGTACCGTCAATAATAATAATAATAAACAAGTTATTCATTTCATAATCAATTTAGCTTTCTTATTATGATAAACAAATTTCTTCTTGAGAATGCAAAAAATGCTCATGATACACAACCGTCGGGAATTATCGGTACGGCTGCACACGCACGGCCCAAAAACATACCAATCTTTAAATCACTTTTTTTTTGTAAATACAAATGTCAGAAAATTAACAAATATACCATTCGAAAGATTATTAAATTCTACGATTAATGGTACATAACTGAAAATTTTAATAATTTATACAAAGATTGCAGCAACCCGTGCAGAAAATGCCCCACTTTGCCCTATTTAAAACAGGGTTCTGGTCAGGGCCTGGACAGTTTTCCCTATTAAATTTTTTTTTTAATAAAGTTTTTAGAATTCCTTTTTGTTGTAGAAGCTATTATCAATGAAAGGCAATCATTATTTTAGTTATTTAATAATTTTTTTATTTTAGGTGTTTGACTAGAATTCCTAGCCAGAACCCCAGGTAGGGTGTTCATTAGATTTTAGATAGGGTACTGATCAGGGCCTCGACAGTTTTCCTTGTTGAAATAAAGTGTAAAAAAATTAAATCTCTAAAATTACTTTTAATTACAACTAAATTATAAATAACGAATAATAATAGTTATTAAATAATTAATGATTATACATTTATTTAAAAATAAAAATTATGAATTTACAAAATAATAATTATTAAACAATTATTAACAAATTATACTTAATGAATTTTAATAATTATTAATTTATAGGATGAATTTATCATTTGGTTTGTATATATATTATATTATTTTAATAATAATAATTATTTTATATTATATTAGCTTAAAGTGAGAAAATGATTCGGAGAGATTGTTTTCAATATTTAATAACTATTTTTTAAACATAATTAATAAATTTGAATAAAATATTTATTAAATAAATATTAATTATTACTTATACATTTGAAAACAAAAATTATAACCTTTATTAATATTATAAAATTAAGGAGGCAGAAAGGAGCGACAACCTCCAAAAGAAAAATGAATTATTCATAAAACCAAAAATTATATTTTTCAAAAATTTTTAAGTTTTTCTATTCTTGAAATTATATTATTTTTATCATTTTCACTTTTAAATTAGTCAAAATGACTATAATACCTCATTATGTTATGTATAAATATGTTGTGTTCATTATGTTTCTAATATAATAATATTTTTAATTACAGTAATTTTATTGTAATTTCTTTTGAATAAAATTAACCTCACAAAATAGGGCAATTTTAAGAAAAACTGACGAGGCCCTGACCAGTTTTTCCCTAAGTAGGGCATTGGTCGGGAACAGCGTCACACACTAGTCGGGCACTGGTCAGT
Source organism: Leptopilina heterotoma (assembly GCF_015476425.1). Taxonomy (NCBI): domain Eukaryota; kingdom Metazoa; phylum Arthropoda; class Insecta; order Hymenoptera; family Figitidae; genus Leptopilina; species Leptopilina heterotoma. Next base: position 2,820,578 of record NW_025110946.1, on the reverse strand, counting down.
TTCTCTACCCAGAGCCACACCAGAGATCGGGAAAACTGTCCAGTACCCTATCAGGCCCACATTTTAATTTCTGCACGGGAATCGACAAATTTGACAAAAAAATTTTAAAAATACAATTTTTTGGAAATTTTTTCAACCCCTGCACATTTTTTAAAAATTGTAGAAAAAATTTGAAACTTACATAAGTGTGATCATTTAAATTTCATCTTTAATTTAAGACCAAAAGAGTTTAAAAATCTTATTCGGTTCGTGAGATATCATTATATACCTCCGAGCATGTTTTTTGACAAATGCATTGAATTAGTCGATTAAGATTTTTGAATTCTTTTGGTCTTAAATTAAAGATGAGACTTAAATGATCACACCTATATAAGTTTCAAATTTTTTCTGCAATTTTTAAAAAATGTGCAGGGGTTGAAAAAATTTCCGAAAAAATTGTATTTTAAAAATTTTTTTGTCAAATTTGTCAATTGCTGCAATCTTTGTATATTTTGAATGGTATATTTGTTAATTTTCTGACATTTGTATTTACAAAAAAATCGTGATTTAAAGATTGGTATGTTTTTGGGCCGTGCGCGTGCAGCCGTACCGATAATTCCCGACGGTAGTGTATGAATATAACTATTAAATTGTTTTACGAATATTTGGGCGAAAGGAAAAAAAACCTCCAAAGCGGCGGTTTGGATATCCTATGGATAACCTCCGGATATCCTAGGGATTTTTTTTGGACATCCTACATTTGTTTAGGATATCCTTTTGTTGCAAGGGTTTGTTTACTGAAAAAATTAAAACTTGACGAATATAAATAATAAACCAATTTTTATAAATGATTGATATGTTTTCCATGTTCTAAAAAAAATTATTTTATTTACATTTTTCTTGTTCTATCTTCCTTGAAATATTCTCTGTGAGTCGTTAAGACCTTAGGCTAACTGATTTCCAATTTCCCAATATTTACGAGATCTCATCTGTTCGGATTCACAATCTCAATTTCCTATCTTTAGAGAAAGACATCCGGAAAAAGTGAACACAGAATTGAAAGGAAAAAGAAAAAATATTCTATTGCCTCGTTTCGTGAACACATTTGTAACTGAACAAATACAATGTACTTTTCGCACGAAAATAAAATTTCCAAATTTTATTAATTTCACTTTTTACAAAATATTATTATAATATAAAAATTGTACATTAAATAATAAGTACAACTTCGCAAAAAACGAAATGAAAATAAAATACGATTAATTATATAATGTTCAGATAAGTGAATTATTCACCGCAACATATATATATGTAGAAAAGTTGTTAACAATTTGGATACAAAAGAAAAGAATTATTAACGGATTTATTCGGTGCGAGTGGAATTTAACCTTTCGAGTTAAGTTACTTTTTATCTACTTATATGTCCTAAATGTAATATTTCAAGCGGCATAACGTATCAAGTGATAAATATCTTGGTGCTTTATTGCTTTCGCTTGTATTTCACGTAAGCTCATAAAGTGCCTATATATTATAAAAAAAACCACGTGTATTAGGGGTTACTTGTGACGGAGGTCATTTACGGGATAACATTAACGAAGAGAAAGAGGGAAACGAAATGTGCCTCGATTTTATGGCTTTCTGGAGAAGTTATTAGCTTGGACTTTATATGTACTATATATACTGAAGGAAGCTATATGAGAAAATAATGCTCAATTACGATCTCTCTCATAAATCTGTTTTAACATTTGTTTTAAATAAAAGTACAATATAAACCGTCAAGTGTGTTTTATATTCGATAACATTTATCGATTTTAATTTTGACATTTTAATTAATACAAATGTCTTGAAAATTCACACAAGAAGTATTGAGATTTAATTTAAAAATTTACTGATTCTATCATTCATTTGCACGCACGTGGAATTAAAATTGTTAGTTTGCAAAATGAACATAAAAAAATTATTCTTTACAGGGAAAATCAATCAAACTGTTCTTACAAAATTTCGCAAAATTTAAAACGTACCATTATTGATAATTATAATTTGCCATCACAGATACAAAATTTTAGCCACTAATTAACTATAATAATCGTCGTATTATGTCCAGTCTGTCCACACTTGAAGTTAGACTATTGTGCATGCTTTTGTTTTTTTGATATGTTCTGATAGATAATATTATACTTCATTATTTTTTTACTATTTTTTAATTTAATAATATTTGTTTTTATTTCTCAAATAATTCAAAAATATTTTTATTACTCTAAAAAAAATATTAATGTTATTATATTATTCATTATTTCCTTTGTTTCTAAAAAATTAGCTTCTAGTAACAAACATTTTAGATAATTAACAAATGTAAATCCTGCAAAATATTTTTTTTTTAATATGAAAAACTTAATTACTTGACAAAATTTTGACTTCTTCCTTGACCCTAAAGAATATTCTGATTCACTCTAAAAATGATTAGATACTAAAAAAATGTTCTATTACATTTATTTACGAATTTCTTTAATTCTAAAATTATTTCAAAACATCAATAACTTCTTTTCTAAATAAATGTTAATCATTATTATTTTCCCACAGGAATAAATTATTTTTAATAATTTTTGAAAAAAGTTTTTGGAGAATTTTAAAATCCATTTGTTTACAAATTAATTTTACGAAATTTAAATTATTCAGAAATTCTTCAATTAAATACGAATAAAAAAAACACTTTAAATAATTGCAGAAAAAAATTCAATGAAACATTTTTAAAATAATTAATTCTACAGAATTGTTAGTTATAAGTATGAAAAATACAAATTTTTAAAGAATTTAAATTGAAACCATTTTAAAATTTAATTATTTATAAAAATGCATGCTATAATGCTTTTAATATTCAATTATTATGTAAAACTTTAACTGGAATTTATTTTTAAATAAATTTTTATTAGATAATTCAATAATTTACATGCAAAAATAAATAATTTATTAAATAATTAAAATTTATTAAAATTGAAGTTTCATAAAGAATTTTATCAAAACATTTTTAAATAGTTGATTTCTTTTAACGATTTTTCATAAAATTTTTAAAAACAATTACATTTTTCGATTAAAATTGTATTAATACATTATGCAACAAACCAGGTTACCTCCCTTGTTGCATACTTTGCTTTATACAACAAAGGCGTATAATGGTTAGGACTATTGTTCATAGGAAAGCGTGAATGCCAATGAGACGATAATGGAAGATATGTTGATTAAATTATTTTTGACTTATTAATTATCAAAAATAAATTAAATAAATAAAATAAATTCTTGTTTAATGTTCTTGATTCAACTATGTATTTTCTTATTAATATTCTTGATTGAACTAAGTATTTTCTATAATATTCACGTGTGTATGTGTATGTCTTATATTATTACATTGTATTCAGTACTTTTGCTATGAATATGATATTTGTTATTATATATTTTCTATGTATTTCCAACAAATTAATAAGTTTTAACAAATCCAAGAAAGAGAAGTTATATTTTAAATAATGTCAAAGGAATAACGATTACGCACCAATTTGACAACCTTCTGCAAGCTAGACCACACATGAGGAAAGAAGAATGCACTCCGAAAGAGAGAGAAATGACACATACCAGAGCCAGGTCCAGCGAGATCTATCCAAATACTTGGCGAATGAAGAAAACCCTATTGATATTGGTCCAGTGACGTATCGCTGCACCTACCTGCAGGTGTAGCATTTCGGCACGTGTAATATTCGTGAATCACCTTGCATTAGAAATTTGATATAAAAAGGGGTAGCATCTTCGATAGAGCAGAGAGTATTTTTTTGGAATCAACCTAATAACATCTTTCAGAAAGAGAATACAGTTTAGAAGTTAATTGAACTACATCCCCAAGTATTATTTTTCAAAACCCAACTTTGGTAAAACGTTTACTAAAATACACCGATTTAACTACGAGTAACAACTACGAGCGTAAAATTCAAAAGGAATTAATTTGGAAATAAGGCCAAATATTAGTAAAAGTTTCAAGATCTAATATTGAAACAGTATATTTCTAATTTCTAAACATCGAAATTTGCTCTGGAGGCGATAGTCTGGAAGAAAAGTAAATCTCTAAAAACGCAATATACTAAATCCATTAGTATAAACAATAAGGCTAATATTCAACCATTGAAGACACCAACCAGAGGCTCTTTTGTGTCTACTCCACATAACAATCAACAGTTTTCAACACTTGCAATAATTGTTATTCCAAAAGTAAGATTTTTAATTTATACTCATTGTATTTTGTACTATTGTCAATTCTTTTCTTTCTTGGTCGTTTTTAAATAAATATTCTCTCGCAACATTTAGTATGCTCATTTACTTATCCTTATCCCAAATTAGATTAAATTTCTGAAACTAATTTAAAACAAGGAATGTTAGGTACATTTAAAAAGGTTTCAGTTTTGACGTAACAATAATTAGACTTTACAGATTTAAAATTAATTTTTTAAAATAATTTAATTTTTGAAAAACTATAGAGAAAAAATTATTTTTTATAAATTATTTTGGAATAATTTTTTATTTAAAAATTAAAATAATTGAATTTTATGAAATTTGTATTTAAAATTTTTTTTATAAATAATATAAATAAGTAGCAAATGCCATGCCCGCCAAACAAAGTATTTAATTTATTATTATTATTACTTAAAAGAAATTCGATTATCTTTACAAAATTTCAATAAAAAATTCTTTGAAAAATTTCTGAAAAATTACAAAAATGTTATCTTTTGAAATTATTATAGGTAAGAGCTAAAAAAACACGCGCTAAAGCAATATTAAACTTTTGTCAAAACAATTATCTTTGGATGTTGAAAAACTGGTCTTTTGCACTTTTAAGTTAAAATACCTCGAAAACCTAACGTGCAGGGTCTATTATGACGCTGGATTCGGAATTATCACATTGAAAACCTTTGGAAAAATATTGTTTGATTCTTGTTTAGTAAATACTGTCGACCTGTGGTACAAACGGTTCCTAAATTTTTTAAAAATTGATGATAAACGACAATTTCTTCATCAATTTTGGAAATTTTTAATGCTCTACAGAAATTTTCGGTGCATTTTTTTTTACTATAGAAAATCTTTGTCGATGCTAAAAAAAATTCGAATCCTTCGGCTGCTACTCTTGAAAAAATTGTTTTTTTATAGGGTAAGTGTACCAATTGCCGAGGGTGTTCCATTTGTCGATGTTACCATGGTAATAACCAAAAAATATTGTCTAAAATGTCTCATTTGTTTGTTTATATAATATTAATATATTTTTTTCACATTTATAACGCATAAAAAAATTAATATTTATTACTTTTTTTCATTTACAATGTGCTACACTGTTTAAATAAAATTCAAAGTTTGTTTACTCGACAACAGGAACCATCCTCGACAATTGGTACGTTTACCCTATAATTTCTTTAAATTTTGAGAAAATATCTCTTCGGTTGCCCTTTAAATGTGGTAAAAATTTCAAAACCCTTTTGCGATGCTAAATTTTGAGATATACAAGTTCAAACTTTAACTTTTACATGCGATTATGTTAAAAATAAAAAATGTCAACCACAATATCTCGTTTTTTGACATTGCAAAGAGTTTTGAAATATTTAAATATTTACAAAGAAACATTTTCTCAAAATTTAAAGAAAATCTATTGAAAATCAATTTTGTTAAGAGTAGCAGCCTGAGATATACCTAAAATTTTGTATTTAAAAATTAATTTTTTTTATTAACTTTATTTTTATTTTAAATTACAAATTTTTACCTGAAAAATGTGTAAATTTCATAAGAATCCACAAACCATATTCCGAGATATTCAAAATTTTATAAAATTAATATTAAAATTTAAAATGGCGTATCTTCAACAATTTTTGAATTTAAAAAAAAAATTTTAGGGAAAGAAGTCTCTTAAATATATATATATATATATATATATATATATATATATATATATATATATATATATATATGGGTGATTCTACAAACGAAGGACGAAAATCAAGAAAATTTGGACACAACATTTTTTTCTCATTTAAGGTCTGAAAAGTATTTTAACTTCAAGTTAATGGTACTAATAAAGACATCCATTATTGGCCAGACAAAATATTAAAAATTACAAAAGTTATGGTTATTTATAAACAATTTATTCAGAGAATTAAAATCGTGTCAAGAAAATTCACATTAACATAAAAATTAATGAATAGATTTTTATAAAATTGGTTACTCGGGGGTTTACGGGGTTGCTGATTAAGAATCCAATGTCAGTTTTTCAAAATTCAAAATGGCGGATCCAATATGTCCGACAAATTTTTCTAAAATTTACTCGATTCACTTAATTTTTGTTCCTTAGGGGTTTTTGGGGTCGCAAATTATGAATCTGCTATCGGATTTACAAAATTCAAAATGGCGGATACAATATGTCCGACAAATTTTTTTTAACTTTACTTGATTCGCTTGAATTTTGTTACTCCAAGGGTTTTTGGGGTCGCAGATTCTGAATTTGCAATTGGATTTTCTTAACACAAAATGGCGGATCCAATTTACCGGACAAAAATTATTTAATCAATTCTAGTCGCCTGAAATTTGAAAATGATGACCATCTATTAGGCAGAACAGTCAGAATAAGGCAGAATAAGGCAAAATACAAAGAAAATCCATCAGAAAAAAAATTGCAGATTCATAATCAGCGACCTCAAAAACCCCTGTGAAACAAGTTTCAATCGAATCTAGTAAATTTAAATAATTTTTGTCCGCCATATTGGATTCGCCATTTTGTATTTTGAAATCCCAAATGCATATTCATAATCAGCGACCTCAAAAACCCCTGAGAAACAAGTTTCAAGCGAATCTAATACATTTAAATAATTTTTGTTCGACATATTGGATCCGCCATTTTGAATTTTGAAAATCCAATTGCAAATTCATAATCTGTGACCCCAAAACCCCTGAGCAGGGACCGTCACAGAAATCAAACTTTTATTTCGTTACGATATTCCAAAACAAAACGAAATTATTAATGTATTTTGATTTTGATTCGGTAACGAAACAAAATTTACTTCCTATTTTGATTCTGATACTGTAACGAAACAAAATTTACTTTCAATTTTGATTTCGATACTGTAACGAAACAAAATTCACTTCCTATTTTGATTCTGATACTGTGATACTGCAATTCGGTTTTCTTATAGAAACAGAAGTCGATTCGAATTCTACTTCAGATTTCGTATGTAGAAACGATATTATCTTTTGATATATTTGATATTTGCAACAAAATTTAGGTTCAATGAGACTTATACATGCGCAGTAGAATTTTATCAAAATTAAAACAAAAAAGAATTTTATATTGAAATCAAAACTATAAAGAATGGAAATTTGATTTTGATATTGGCATTAAAACGAAATAGAGTGGAATTTTAATTTTGATATTGGAACTAAAACGAAATAGAGTGGAATTTTGATTTTGATATTGGAATCAGAACTAAACAGAGTGGAATTTTGATTCTGATACCCATATCCAAATCAAAACAAAAGTATTTTTTAATTTTGTTTTGATTCCGTGACATTTCCCTGCCCCTGAGTAACAAAATTCAAACGAATCGAGTAAATAAAAAAAAATTTGTTTGCCATATTGTATCCGCCATTTTGAATTTTGAAAATACGATTATATATTCCTCATGAGCGATCACAAGAACATATAAGCACTGAGTTCTGTTAGATTTAATAGCCGTGGTAAATATCAGTGCACCATAAAAAGAATTGAATGATTTTTTTATCAAATTAGCGCCATTTTGGAGCCGCCATTTTGTTTTTTTATTTTCGGTTTCATATATTTTGAAAGTTCAATAAGTTTGTGCCAAACTGTGACACTTGTATTAGTTTAAAAAAATGTTTTCAGAAAAAAATAATTATTTAAAAAAATTTTTTTATTTTTTTTTGCAATTTAATGCACAAAATTTGCCATATTTAATTTTCTTTGCGATAAATTTAATATCTGATCCCGGAAACTTGTAGAGCGACCCCGAAAACATAAAGAAACACTTCAGTTACTTGCATGAAGCATTTTTTGTATATGAAATTAAATCTTTAATTAAACACAACATTTCTAAGGTTTCAGGCGTTAATGGGTTAATTGATATAAACAATAATAAAATCAAATGTAAAACAAAAATTGAAAAAATTTCAAGAATTCTTTTTTTCAGCGACAAAATTTTTTATTGTCAAAATCCTTTGTCAGACGCGATTCAATACTATGTATATGACTATCATATTTTTTTTGCACTTGAAGAAAGCGAAATTGCGATTAAAAGAGTGCCACGACGGCAATTTTGAATATTTCGACTTAAAATTTTTTTTACAAATACTTGAATATATAATATAGGACGGTTTAATTTAATTTAATGTCGAAGTCGTATTTTGTTGAAAAAAAATCCGCAAAAATAAACCTATTTTTTCCTTTGTCACAGTAGACTTCCCCCTTAATAAAAAATTTTCACTAGTGAGAGATGTCCCGGGGAGACTTGTCCTGAATGTGCGATCGTTTAAATAACTAATTTTTACTGGGGAGAGATGTCCCGGGAAGACTTGTCCTTAGGAGACTTGTCCTAAATGTGCCACCGTTTAAATAAATAATTTTTACTGGGGAGAGATGTCCCGGGAGACTTGTCCTGAATTTGTCACTATTTTAATAAACAATTTTTTACTGAGAAGAGATGACCCGGGGAGACTTGTCCTGAATTTGTCACTGTTTTAATAAACAATTTTTCACTGGGGAAAGATGTCCCGGGGACACTTGTCCTGAATGTGCGATCGTTTAAATAATTAATTTTTACTGGGGAGAGATGTCCCGGGAAGACTTGTCCAAAGGAGACTTGTCCTAAATGTGCCACCGTTTAAATCAATAATTTTTACTGGGGAGAGATGTCCCGGGAAACTTGTCCTGAATTTGTCACTATTTTAATAAACAATTTTTAACTAGGGAGAGATGTCCCAAGTAGACATGTCCTGAATTTGTTACTGTTTTAATAAACAATTTTTCACTGAGGAGAGATGTCCCGAGGAGACTTGTCCTGAATTTGTCACTGTTTTAATAAACAATTTTTCACTGAGGAGAGATGTCCCGGGGAGACTTGTCCTGAATTTGTTACTGTTTTAATAAACAATTTTTCACTGGTGAAAGATGTCCCGGGGACACTTGTCCTGGGAAAATTTATCCTGAATTTGTCACTGTTTTAATAAACAATTTTCACTGAGAAGAGATGTCCCGGAGCCTTTCCTGAATTTGTCACTGTTTTAATAAACAATTTTTCACTGAGGAGAGATATCCTGGGGAGACTTGTCCTGGATGTGCGATCGTTTAAATAATTAATTTTTACTGGGGAAAGATGTCCCGGGAAGACTTGTCTTAAGGAGACTTGTCCTAAATGTGCCACCGTTTAAATCAATAATTTATACTGGGGAGAGATGTCCCAGGAAACTTGTCCTGAATTTGTCACTGTTTTAATAAACAATTTTTCACTGGGGAAAGATGTCCCGGGAACACTTGTCCTGGGAAGATTTGTCCTGAATTTGTCACTGTTTTAATAAATAATTTTACACTGAGGAGAGATGTCCCGGATACTTGTCCTGGGGAGACTTGTCCTGAATTTGTCACCGTTTAAATAAATAATTTTTACTAGGGTGAGATGTCCCAGGGAGACTTGTCCTGAGTTTTTCACCGTTTAAATAAATAATTTTTACTAGGAAGAGATGTCCCGGGGAGACTTGTCCTGAATTTGTCACTGTTTTAAGAAACAATTTTTCACTTAGGAAAGATGTCCCGGGGAGACGTGTCCTGAATGTGCCACCGTTATAATTAATAATTTTTACTGGGGAGAGATGTCCCGGGGAGACTTGTCCTGGGAAGACTTGTCCTGAATTTGTCACTGTTTTGATAAACAATTTTTCACTGGGGAGAGATGTCCCGGGGAGACTTGTCCTGAATGTGCAACCGTTTTAATTAATAATTTTTACTGGGGAGGGATGTCCTGGGGAGACTTGTCCTGAATGTGCCACCGTTAAATCAATAATTTTTACTGCGGAGAAATGTCCCGGAAGACTTGTCCTGAATTTGTCACTGTTTAATAAACAATTTTTCACTGGGGAAAGATGTCCCGGGGACACTTGTCTGGGGAAGATTTGTCCTAAATTTGTCACTGGTTTGAAAAACAATTTTTCACTGAGGAGAGATGTCCCGGATAATTGTCCTGGAGAGACTTGTCCTGAATTTGTCACCGTTTAAATAAACAATTTTTCATTGGGGAAAGATGTCCCGGGGACACTTGTCCTAAGAAGATTTGTCCTGAATTTGTCACTGTTTTAAAAACAATTTTTCACTGAGGAGAGATGTCCCGGGAGACTTGTCCTGAATTTGTCACTGTTTTAATAAACAATTTTTCACTGAGGAGAGATGTCCCGGAGACTTGTCCTGGGGAGACTTGTCCTGAATTTGTCACCGTTTAAATAAACAATTTTTCATTGGGGAAAGATGTCCCGGGGACACTTGTCCTAAGAAGATTTGTCCTGAATTTGTCACTGTTTTAAAAAACAATTTTTCACTGAGGAGAGATGTCCCGGGAGACTTGTCCTGAATGTGCCACCGTTATAATTAATAATTTTTACTGGGGAGAGATGTCCCGGGGAGACTTGTCCTGGGAAGACTTGTCCTGAATTTGTCACTGTTTTGATAAACAATTTTTCACTGGGGAGAGATGTCCCGGGGAGACTTGTCCTGAATGTGCAACCGTTTTAATTAATAATTTTTACTGGGGAGGGATGTCCTGGGGAGACTTGTCCTGAATGTGCCACCGTTAAATCAATAATTTTTACTGCGGAGAAATGTCCCGGAAGACTTGTCCTGAATTTGTCACTGTTTAATAAACAATTTTTCACTGGGGAAAGATGTCCCGGGGACACTTGTCTGGGGAAGATTTGTCCTAAATTTGTCACTGGTTTGAAAAACAATTTTTCACTGAGAAGAGATGTCCCGGATAATTGTCCTGGAGAGACTTGTCCTGAATTTGTCACCGTTTAAATAAATAATTTTTACTGGGGAGAGATGTCCCAGGGAGACTTGTCCTGGGAAGACTTGTCCTGAATTTGTCACTGTTTAATAAACAATTTTTCACTAGGGAAAGATGTCCCGGGGACACTTGTCCTGGGAAGATTTGTCCTGAATTTGTCACTGTTTTAATAAACAATTTTTCACTGAGGAGAGATGTCCCGGATACATGTCCTGAATTTGTCACCGTTTAAATAAATAGTTTTTACTGGGGAGAGATGACCCGGGGAGACTTGTCCTAAATGTGCCACCGTTTTAATTAATAATTTTTACTGGGGAGAGGTGTCCCGGGGAGACTTGTCCTGAATGTGTTACCGTGTAAATAAATAATTTTTAATGGGAAGAGATGTCCCGGGTAGACTTGTCCTGTGGAGACTTGTCTTGAATTTGACACTGTTTTAGTAAACAATTTTTTACTGGGGAGAGATGTCCCGGGGAGACTTGTCCTGAATGTGCCACCGTTTAAATAAATAATTTTTACTGGGAAGAGATGTCCCGGGGAAACTTGTCCTGGGAAGACTTGTCCTTAATTTGTCACTGTTTTAATAAACAATTTTTTACTGGGGAGACATCTCCCCATACATCTCTGTATCGGGGAGACTTGTCCACCCATGGCATTATTTACTTTTAATATTTACATTTGGGGAGATATGTCCCTAGGAAGACTTGTCCCATGGGAGTTATGTCTGCGTGGAGACTTGTCCTGGGAGGACTGGTCCGGGGGAGACTTTCTGGGTGTGACTTGTCCCAACCTCTTTTTTAACAGCCAAAGATAATTGTTTTGACAAAAGTTTAATATTGCATCTGAAGACGCTACTTTTCTTCATTAAAATACATTTTGAAAATTTAAAATATTTTCATTTTCCTCTGAGTAATCGTTCATTCTGTTTACTGAGTTTGGCAAATTCTTTGAAAACTGAGTAAAAACAGACAAAACTTCGATAATGAAGAAGAATATTACTACAAACCAGAATATAAATTTCAAATACTTCTGCGTATTTTCGGTACAACTAAATGCGAATACGATGTCAGATTTACCAAATCGTCTGCCATATACGATCCGCTATTTTGAATTTTAGAAATCTGACATAGAATTTGTATCCAGTTATACCGAAAATCTGCATAACCAATTGAAATTTAGATGCTTGTAGTTAAATTCTTCTATATTATCGAAGTTTTGTCTATTTCTCCTCAATTTTTGTAGAATTTGCCCAACTCACTAACAAATGAAGATTTTTTAAATATCCGAAATGAAAAAAATCGAAAAACTGAGTTTATTCAAAATTTCATGTACAGATTTTTTCTTTTTTGTCTTAAAATTATTATATGGCTTTACCGAAACGATACTAAAAAAAATTGGATGGGCAAGAACTTTTGCCTTTTTATTCGAAGCTCACCTTGTTGCTGCAGCTAGTCTTTTTTTACAAAAACTTCAATATCTCCGGAACTAAATGAGTCTTTATCAATTTTGTTCTATTAAATTAAAGGTGAATTCATAAGGATTCCAAATATGTTAATAACATTTTTCTCAGAGAGGAGTAAATAATGAAAAAAAATTTTTTTTAATTTTTTTATTTACATTATTTTTATTTAAAAGTACACATTTTTACCTGAAAAATGTGTACACTTCATAAAAATCCATAAACAATAGTCCGAGATATTCAAAACTTTATGAAATTAATATTAAAATTCAAAATGTCAATAAAATCTCTTTTTCTATAATATTATTAAGTTTTTGGGTCTATTAATTATTTATAGATCAACTTAAGTATTTTCGTATTTGTTTCTTTAGGTAAAAAGGAAACTTTTTCTGCCCGGCGCTCAATGATATCACCAGATTAAAAAATATCTTAACAAATCGCGGCCAGGCTAATAGTCAACCTTAAAATATAACATGCTTAACGGAATAAAGTCGCTCTGTAGGCGCAAAAATTTAGTATTAAGAAATGTTTGTATTAATGTTCTACGGTTGTAAAAACACTTGTATAGCCAAGATTGTAGGCTTAAGACGGGTGTATAAACAAATAAACAAATAAATAAAATGGGTGCGACTTTTATAGAATCCCCTGAGGAGTTAAAATTTAACTCCCTTTTTTTACTGTGTATGTAATGTAAAAATTACATTATTGTTATATATGTTAAAAGTGAAATAAGAAACTTCACGCGCGCGTTATTTGTGCTAGTTTCTTAATAATATCCCAGGTGAGAACTGACGCTGGGTTCAGGCTTTACGAAAGCTTCGTTGAGGCTTGGTCAACATTGATCAAGCCTCGGTGGGACGGCGGAAGCAAGGTTGCTTCTAGCCATAATGTAACACTTATTTAAGACTGACGCTCCAGTCCTTGTTGAAGATTGGCGTTCAATGTTCAATCAATGCTGCGGAACCCTATAATGCAGGACTAAAACAAGGCTGCTTCCACTGTTCCCAAATTTACGCGTCTCTCGCGCTTATTCAATACAATATGGATATATGAATTGTATATAATAATAATAATAATAGTAATAATTATAATTATAATAGTAATGAATATTATTGTTATTATTTTTATTCATATTATATGCGTTTGTTAATTTAATGGCATTAAGTTACTATTATAATAATTATATTATTATCATATAAATAATATATTACTAACAATAAATGTCATTTGAAATAGTAATATTAAAAAAATAATTTTAGTAAAAGAAAACAATTTTTCTGTTAATCGGTACATTTTTTTCTCGATTTTTCAGCAGACTTTTTAATATTATTTACAAACATATTTAAATTTTTTATTCACAACACAACACACAATTTTATTATTAGATATAACGCTTAAAACAAAGAATGAAAAATATTCGCTCGCATGTGGGATCGAACTCACGCACCCCGCCCCTAACGCATACCGGAAGTCCTAAACGCACGCATTTAAACCGCTCGGCCACAGAAGGCTGGAAGGCACCTCGCCTAATCTACTATTTCAATGCCAGCGCCGTATATTCTGTATATACGGCGCGTCACTCAATATTTGTTCAGCATGGGACACCAATGTTCGTCCCATGCTCGATTCAAGACTCGGTCAATCTTGATACAATATTCACTTTCTTTATTACCGTGTGCACTGAACAATATTAAATATAAATATTTATAAATTATTTAATATTCAAATATTTTTTATGATAATTTTATAAGTTAAATTATATATATATTTTTTCTTGTACAGTGTCAAATTATTATTTTCAAAGATTAAGAGTTTCGTTTATCTGAAAAAGTATTAGTGAAAAAAATGTTCATTAGGTAGTGATAAATATTTATGCTTAGTAATTTTACACTAGGATTAACTGTTTAGTAAATATTATCAAAAAACTATTTTTTAGCAAACACGCGCAGCTAAACACAAATAACCTTGAAACTCCAGCATTACCAACTCAACACATACGTTAAACTCTTAAGTTGGCAATGCTAAAGTCTCAAGGTTATTTGTGTTTAATCGCACGCGTTTGACAAAAAATAGTTTTTTGATAATACATATTTACTAAACAGTTAATCCTAGTGTGAAACTACTAGGCATAAATATTTATTACACCCTAATGAACATTTTTTTTACTGAAAATTTTTCAGACAAACAAAACTCTTGGACTTTGAAAACAATAATTTGACACTGAGCAAGAAAAAAATAATAATATATAATTTAACTTTATTTATATGAATCTTATATAATTAATAATAATAATAAATAATATAATAATAATTATTATTATTATTCTTATAATAATAATAATAATAATAATAATAATAATAATAATAATAATAATAATAATAATAATAATAATAATAATAATAATAATAATAATAATAATAATAATAATAATAATAATAATAATAATAATAATAATAATAATAATAATAATAATAATAATAATAATAATAATAATATATAATTATTATTATTATTATTAATTAATATAAATATTATATACTAAATAAATATTAATATTTATTTACCAATTGATATCTTAATGATAATAATTTTTAAATAGTATATAAAATTATCATAAAAAATATTTTAATATTAAATAATTTATAAATATTTATATTTGATATTTTTAAATGCACACGTCAATAAATAAACTGTCAAGATTGATTCAGAATTGAATTAAGATTAGATATTCAAGCTTCACTCACGAAGATTGACCGAGCCTTGAATCGAGCATGGGACGATCATTGGTGTCCAATGCTGAATCAATATTGAGTGACAGTGATATAAAGACTGCTTCAACACAGGGTTACCCACGCTGGGCGTTCAAGACTGAATCAAGCTTCAATCCATCGTCAGCATTGGTCTTTCGCGCCTGGGATGACATTATTGGGCCGAGAAACGTTCCACTGATGGCAATTACAGTTTATTGACCATTGTATCAAACAAAGACTAAAAAATCGAAGTTATCCTCTAATACTTCTTCGATTTTGATAACACTTAGAAAAATGTTTTAAAAAAACATGCAACTGAAAATGCCAAAAACGATTGTCAATCATTTTGAAAATTGGATTTACAGGAATTTAAAAATTATTTTGGAAGTTTTCAAAACGACATAAATTTGAGAAAAATGAATGAATTATAAAGATTTTTTCAGACATTATTTAATATTTTTTAGCAAATTAAAAAATGATTTAAACAAAAACAAATTTTAATTTTTAAATAATAAATAACAATAAATAATAAAAACGAACAACGAACAATAAAAAAAAACGAAGAGTTAAAGATGTTGAAGAAACACTTTTCAAAATCAATAAAATTATTTTCAGCCACTACAAACTCATTCCACTTATGTTTGTCTTTCGCAGAAAACGATATTAAGATTCTTTTGTAAGAGATCGACCAGTTGGCTGTATTGAAACTGGGAATTGATCTGGATGGATGCAAACTGACGATTTTTAAGTTTTTTTGTGTCTTTTTAAAAATCATGTGAAGTCTAGTAAAAACAGAAAGTGTTTGCTCTTGATGGATAATCTGAACTCGCACACTGCGGCAAAGAATATCGATTTTTGTAGAGACAGTGAAATTATTGTATTATGATTTTTCCACCCTATTGCATTCGTAAATTGCAACCCTTAGACTGAAGTGTTTTTAGGCCACTCAAAAGAAATTTTAATTCTTTCTATGATAATTCCATGAGAAATAATTCAGAAAAAGTAATCAGCATCCACTATTTGCCAAGCCTTATCAAACAAGTATTACCGAAGGCAATAACTCCGAGCAACATTACTCGCAACTGCTCGAATTTCGCCCTACAACAAGTCAGATATTTTTGAAGAAGCAACAAGGGAAGAAAGGCAGCCATTTGTTTAAGGGAGATTTCTCATAATAAAATTGATTTTTTTTGTACAAATTTACTTGTCTCGAAAGGCGAGATTATAAAACAACGAAAATCTCATGTTTTCTCATTTATTTCTCCTTATAAAAATTAAAATAAAACAATATATGTGTAAATCATACACAGTAAACTAAGAGTTATTAAAAAACGTTGCAGCTTAAATTAACACCAAAAAAAAGATTAAATTATTCATTTTGTGGTTTAATTTTTCCTATGGGAAAAGAATGTGTCTAAAACAAAACCAAATCATTTTTAAAACATAGTCTAAAATAAACCTATACGCAATGAAGAGGTGTATCTTAAGAAATCAGTTTCAAAAAAGTCAACAATATTTGACATCGAATTAGCCTCTCCACTCAATCTTGTTACAAAAGAGTGATATCCGTAGTTTGTTCGATGAAAGGACTCCAAAAACAGTGTATAATTTCTAGTTGCCCTTATAGGGACAGACATATTCAATAATGATAATAAATTTGAACAATTATTTATACCATTTATAATCTTATAAAAAAAGCCAAGTCATTAAAAAGAAATCTGGATGCAATTAGTGGAGTATTAAATCATAATCTCAATGTACTGTAGTCATGGGAGTATCTGTCAAATTGTGCATTAAATTGTCTTGCTACAAAATTTGTAAATATATACAATCCACAGACAGTCCAAAACAATCCATATTCAATCCAATTCAAAGACTTAATAAATAAACTAAATACAATAATAAATATATATGTAACAATAATTATAATTTCGCATGACAAAAACCTGTCCTATGTTCATCAGAAAATCACTGGTCAAACGACCTGAAATTCTCATAAACCTGTAGATAGGCTATTTAGGATCAGGATTTGACGGAAATCGATGTAGATAGTGTTTTTTAGTAAAATTAACTCCTAATTAACTCGAAAATTAATTAAGATTAATAATTCTAATTAGCATAGAAAAATTCGTCTTTTTTTACGAATCCAACGGTATAAAAAACTCATTTTTGATAAAAAGTGTAGATATGGTGTTTTTAAATCAGGACGGCAGAATAATTTAAAAAATTTTAAATTTTGAAAAACAACCTCTTAGAATCTTTGTTTAAAAAACGTTGTTTAAGCTTGGTAGAAGTATTTTTTTAAATCGATTGATATTTATTGGTAACGCCAGTAATTTGTTTATTCAATTCTAGAAGGCAGCATCAAGAAAATTCTAAAGTCTTTTTAATGTAGGGTGTTGTGGGGTGATGTGCAACGTTTTTTTTCGTTGGACGAAAAACATGTCAAATAATTAAATTTTTAAATATTTAAAAATTGAATGACTTAGAGGCATTATAATAGAATATTTCTGCAGTATTAGATTTTCAGAATGTTAAATTTTTCCTACAAATTTTTCGCTTTTTCAAAAACTTCTGTTTTTGCTTTTTCCAAAAAAGTTGGGGTGATGTGCAACACCAGTAAAATTCAGGTAATGTAATGCATAAATATTGATAAAAATCTCTTTAATTATTAATTTTAGGCTTTTTCAATGCAAACTAATCGAAATCTGCTAAAAAAAATTTACTAATGTATAGTTGACCTCTGAAAAAGAAAAATTTTTGTTTGTTTATTTTTTTATTTATTCATAATTGAATAAGAAATATAATTAAAGGAAAATAACTCAGAATTTTTTATTCATCATGTGAATCGCAGTTATGGCACGTAAAAAGTAGTTATGTCCACTTCAAAAAAAAGTGTTGCACATCACCCCAAATATGATATTTTTCGAAAAATGATTTGTACGCAATACAATGCAATGGAAACACAAAATATAAACAGATATTTAAAAACACTTTTAACCAAGAATAAACAAATTATTATTTATAAAATAAATTAAAACCCTTCACGAAACGACTAGAAATGTAAAGCGCGAGAAATATTTCCTTCTCGAGAAATTTAAGTCAACTTACGTACAGCGAACCTAGCTGCGAGCTGTCTCGTGAGTTTTATATCAAAAACAAGCTGCTGAGGATACAAACAAATGGCAATACTTGGCTCTGTTCAATATCGAACTGTAGATAAAAAATCGTCGGTGTTGCACATCCCCTCATGTTTCACTGTTCGGCCATCCTAATGACTATTGCACTATTGATTCTTTCACTTGGTAAATATACAAGAAGCCGAAAATCAAACTTTGTTTACCACACTGAGAGAAAAAAGCCGCCGTTTCAGCGGTAAAGTGATGCTATTTTAGCAGGAGTTGCACCGCCAAGCGAAAACTGCTGTTTTAGCATAGGAACACTGCAGTTTTAGCATTATAAAACTGTAGAAGTATCAGGAAAGTCATGCTAAAACTGCAGTGTTCACACAGTCATTTTAGCATGCCATAGTGTTTCTCAACACTGCTCAACACTGCCAAATTTGCATGAGTAAACGGCGCCACTTTGGCGGTTTTTTTCTCTCAGTGCAGTAGGATTAAAAATTCGGAATGCCTTCTGCCAAAACTCTATTCCTCGTATATATTTCAAATGAACCCAAAAACCATTTCCGGTAAAAGCGCTTTGCAAGGAATTCAGTATAAAATGTCAACGACTGGATCCAGTAGAAAGAGGTCCAGTTTACGTTGGACCAATTCGTTAGAAACTCAGAGCTTGTATACAATAAAAAGTTTGCTACATAATAGTGAAAAGTCGTGGACAGAAGTTTTCGCATTGACGCGAATAAAATTTCAACTCTGCCCGCTGGCGAGTGACTGAAAAGAGACCAACTTCATTTCGCAATAAACGAAATATAACTTCCGCTGCCTCGACTCTCTCCTTTCTATCTTCTGCCCTTGGTCAAATGGCGAAAATATCTTGCGGTAAATGAAACGAACAAATTTCTTCGATATATATGGCACTTCATCGAAAGAAAGATAAAAGGGGGTAAAATGTGGTGGGAAGGAGTTAGGGGGTAGACGACTAAAGAACAAGGGTAGTTTTTAAAATTTCGAGTACAATAGGCAAGAAGGTTAGCTCAACTTCTCTTGGAAGATTGTTCAAGCTTCAAGGTAGAATTTTTCTCTTTTTAGTCCCCACCTTGACTCCATTCCCCCTTACCCACTCTCTCCTTCTCTTCTAACTTCATCCTCTTTTGTAAACTCTGTTTATTATTGTTTGCGTCCCTATTTCGTGCACTTTTCCAACAAAATTAGAGAAACGTACTCTTTTCACAATAAGTATACTATTCAAGAATAATTGTCAATTAAAAACACTAATTCAAATTTAATTTTTTAACCCTCGGAGAACACACTGAATCAGTTTGACCCACAAAAATCATTTAACTGAGATATTATATCAACATATATAATAATATCACAGTAAAAAGAAAATCTTGTTTTAAGGCACGTAAGGTATCTTAAATTTAAGATGCAACATTTTTAAGACAGCCTTGGCTTAATCTCAAATCATATTTTTTTGCTGAATTTAAAGATCCAAGCAAGCTGATTGTCAGCACTGAATGTGCTGAATTTAAGGCAATCATATTAAAATTTCAGCAGGTGTACACTTTTTACATCTAAATATTAAAAATTCTATAACGTATATATATATTCTTACTTATTTTCCAAAATTTATTTACACTTTTTTGCATTAAAAATATTATTCATGAAGATTTCTAAATATTTCTTATTACATGCAACAAAATTTGACATTTTGAGGTTATGTATTTTGTTTTTTTTTCTTGTCAGCGCTCGGACTGTACTATAGTCAGTTTCGAAATTACTTTATATTCGTATTTAAGTCGATTAATAATATCGGTAGCGTTCGACTGTCAGTAAAGAAAATTCAATATTTAGTGAAAATTACCATATGAGTTGTACTAGTATATATTTAGGTTTTCATCAACAATGTAAAAAAATAACCTAAACCTGTCAATTGCCTGAGGATTAAAAATAATATGTGAATAAAATGTGAGAAAAGTAAAGAATACAACTATTAAATTCAGTGAATAATTTAGAAATTCACTACAGTAATGAAAACTGTCAATTCAGATTGCTTATCCTTATTTTTACGCAAGCTGTGCTTCAATTAAGACTGGTCTTAGTTCCAAGACTTGTTTAATTTCAGCTCGTTCTTAACCCTCCATCCGTCGCATGGTGAGAAGTTTCTTCACCCAGTTTCTTTTTTTATTTATAACTTTTAAAATACAAAAAATTATAATTTTATATTCTCAGTACGTTTTACAGCACTCTTCTTCTTTACATTAAAACAATTTTTGTGTTTTTTTATATTTTAATTTTTTTGTTATTGAATTTGAAAGTAGCAAATGTCGGGGATTTTTGACGCGAAGTGAGAAAATTTCTTACCACGCGACTGACCGCGTATACTCGATTTCATTTGTCATTAATTTTGTATTTAAATAATTAACAGCACACTGTGCCTGAACCAAAAAAAAGTTTGACAAAAATGGATCCAAAATCTGGTTGTTGGGAATGTTTCTGCATCATGTCAAAAGTAAAAATCCGATCAAACTCCTAGCTAATCCTTTTTTCGAGATATCAATATATTTACATGCAAATTAAAATTAAAATTATTAAATTATTTATTATTTATTTATTATTTATTATTATTTATTATTATTTAATTATTTTAAATTAAAACTTTGTAACTACATGTAGGCAAACTAATCACGCAAAAAGTATCTTAAATATTTTTGTATGTAAATATATGTAATTACATTTAAAATAAGACCTTAATGAAGAAAATTGATTAATATTTATCAAAATTTCGGGGTTTTTCATTATAAAGTTTAGTCAAAAGTTGTTTTTGAACTTTTAATAATATTTGCACAAAATTTTATTTAAATTTAATTGAAAAAATACAAACAATAAGACATATTATGTAGACATATACGAAAAAAATTTTATTACGTTAGGGTCCCCACTTTGCTCCACATTCCCCTATAGTTGGACACTTAAGGATACGTTCTTATATTATGCATTTTTTCAAAAATTATTCAATAAATATAAAGAGTCATTTACAAATTAAGTAAGTCTTTAAGGGGATGGTAAGATCCAGCTATTTTGTTACGACCAGTAGAAACATTAGTGCTAATGTATGTAACAGTGTCTGACATAAAAAAGTAAAGAGGTTTCAATTTGCAAAAGAATTTTAGGTAATTTATGAATGGCCTCTAACGATACATATAAGTTTAAACGCGTTTTTCTCAAAATAACGTTTTCTCAAATTGCGGACAGTTTATCTCTGAATCTACTGAACCGATTTTAATAAATGATAACTCGTTTTGTTTGTTAGCATGTCTTATGTGACAATTTACCAGAAAATGGTCAAAAAATTTAAAAAAAAACATTTTTGCAAACTAGAAAAATACTGAAAAACATAGTGTTTTTTTAAACAAATTATTAAAACATCTGCTATTTTTTTATTTTAGTCGATTTTTCATTATTGGTGGTGGATTTCTATGCAATACACCTTCCTTTTTAAACAGCAGTTTGGATTTTTTGTTTTCGACTTGTCAATCTTGAGATAAACTGTCCGCAATTGGACAATTAACTTTTTGGAGTTTCGATCTGGATGCTGTCTGCAGATTATGATATTAAATAAAAATTAAAAACAAACAATTATTTTTATTCTCCTAATATGTACTAATATAGGCAAAAAAGTTTTTTTTCATATTTATAATAAAAGACCTAAGAAAAAAAATTTTTTAATTTGGTCTTTTAAGAGCCTTCTGAAGTGTAGTAGTACCTTAAGTCATATGATCTTTAAATATGAAATAGAAGTTATAATAATTTATTAATAACCTTATTTAAAAACATGAATTAAAAATCATTGAATTCTTGCAAAGAATTTTGTCAACAAATTTGAGAATAATTTAATTCCTTCGCAGAATTTTATTATTTACAGAAATAATCGAATTCTCGCGAAAAATTTAATTAAAATTTATAAAAATCATAATTAAATTCTTTTGAAGAATATCTATAAACTTTTTTAAATAAATGGGATTTCTTTAATAGTTAGGTAATTGAATTATGCAAAGAATTTTTTCAACTTTTTTAAATAATCGTGTCTGTTAATAATTTTAAATATTTGATTTTTAAAGTTTATTAAAATTGTATTGAAAATAATTGAATTTCTCAGGAGAATTTTATTATTTATAAAAAATAATTTAATTTTTGCGATAAATTATAAATATAATTATTTTTTTAAAAATTACTTTTATTTGTTTTTCTATTTATTTTATCATTTTTTATGTTTATTTTTTATAATATATAAAATATATCACAAAATAAACAAAAATTAAAAATCAAATATAAATTAAATAATTTAAATAAAAGAACATCCATATAAAAATTACAATTCGAAACTTTTCGGCCCTGAATTTTATGGCACTCACACAGTCACAACTCTCATTGATATAATCCCTTCTACTTCTACCTGGCGAGTTTCCGCCATATAGAAGTCCGCCGTAGAGAGGTTTGTCTGTATATCGAACAAAAAAAATAGTTGGTGACCACACAATTTTTTGCTTACGATACCAAACTATTTTCCCAGTGTATAAAGTTAAAAGTTTTTAGAAGAATATAAGAAATTGATTGTCTGACACACTATAAAAGTTTCTCATCATCGCTTTTGTTATTCAAAAAACAAGACACAAAGAGTTTCAGGAGTGTTTGTTCTTTTTAATATAAGCTTGAATCCAAACCATGTACGTGTACTCTATTTTTTAATTCGGCCCTCGGACGTACATCAGCTTCTTAAGTCAGAAGAGATCGGATTATTTATTTAATAAAATGTCTAAAAGTCTGTCGACTTTAGACAAAGCTTTTAGATAACGCGGTTGTTCAGAAACCACTATACTCTTGACTTCAAAGAATTCATTTCTTTTCGCATTTTGTCTTTTTTCTGCTTTACTACTTTGCTTAAGGCGATTTGATCGCCCTCAAGTATTTTCTTTTAAAACTTTCGCAGTTCAATTGTTATACTTTAAAATCTATTTTGTAAAGTAAAGAAAATTAAATAAAACAAAAGTAAGAAACTAATTCATCGGAATTTTCAAATAAATTTCTCTACACTTCGTTAAGAAAAATAGTAAAACAATACTTTGATTAGTGGTATCAAAAACTTTTCTGATTCTTTAATATTAAAACTCTTTACAAAAATGGAAGGCAGACAATATGGTTTGTGTCTCTACCGAGAAAAGTATTCGTGTATAGATATTTCTTTATTTTCAGAACACTCCTCCTTTGAATTATTATTTTCCTGTAGTGTATTATTATAAAAATAAACAATGTAAAAGAAAAATACGAGAGAAACTTTTACAAATTAAATATTTGTATTAACTTTTTAAAAATGTTGAAATTACACTCGAATCTCGCAATAACGAGAAGTTCGGGAGTCAAGTCTCCCTCTATTACGAGCGCAAGAGGAGAAATGAAAAATCCCCACTTTTAAGATTCTTCATTCATTTTTTTTGTGTTTACAATTTACGTAATGTCAAAATTACAAACGTAACCTAGTTTAATTTGAACTTCAACATACAGAAATTTATATAAGCTAAAATTTTGAAGATGTTCGACTCATTGATATAATTTAAAAAAAGAAGTCACTTTTTATGGTCATTATGATATAAATAAAATTGATTTTAACCAAATTCAAATCAACAGAATGTGCATTTGTTTATAAATAGTGGGGGTAATAGGAAGGAAATGTTTCTCGCTATACCGAGAGACAGAGCCCTCGTTATAGAGACCGCTCGTTATAGAGAAGGTCGTTATAGCGAGATTTGAGTGTACAATTTTTTTCATAAATGATTTAAAATAATTATACAATATATTATTAGAAGTAAAAATTAAAATAGATGATTTGGTCAGTCTAGGGTTTGATTCCCCATATGTGTGAGATTTTTCAATCTTAATTCAAAGTGTTTTATGTTTATTATTAAAAATCTTAAGTGATTTATGAATTACAAAGGAGGCTTAAAAACAAAGGAAATGAATGATTTTTCTATCACGAGAATAATAAAAACTGGATGTATGAAAGTTACACAGAAAAAACGGTAATCCAATTTTAAGAAGCTCCTACTTTAAATAGGAGCCAAGAATATTTCCTACTTAAATCAAGTAGGATTACTTACAATTACTTAATTTAAGTAGGGAATATTCTTGGCTCCTGTTTAAGTAGGCGCTTCTTAAAATTAGATTATCGTTTTTTCTGTGAATACATACAAAAATATTCTATTCTTCCTGCTAGAATATTTTCATCGGTAGGGGAAGAATATAATACACTTCACATTAGAATATATTATGTATACTTGATCATAATGTTCCAGTAATATTGACAACATTGAGGCAATATTGGTAATGTTAAGGCAGTGTTCTCAATGTTGCTGTAATATTTCGTGCTACTGGGGAGATGAATCTCCCCTAACATGTATAATATATCCTTGGCACCTATTTTAGGGGGATGTATTCTTCATGTTAGTGAGAGTTACTAAGTTTTAGTATATTATTTTGTCAATGTAAAAACAAGTCTAAATTTCGTCTTCATTTTATCTGTTGAGATCTTAAAATGACTACTAGTCTCGCTGAGACTAGATTTAAGATTTACACAGAAAAAACGATAATCTAATTTTAAGAAGAATACCCTACTAGAAGTAAAAACATAGAAAGAGATAGAATTTTGAGGATAGAAAGAGATAAAGTTTTTTCTATCCCGTCAATATTGGCACACAGAAAAAACGATAATCTAATTTTAAGAAGCGCCTACTTAAATAGGAGCCAAGAATATTCCCTACTTAAATCAAGTGGCCCCACTTAAATTAAGTGGGAAATATTCTTACAATAAGAATATCAATCTTATTGTAAGAATATTTCCTACTTAATTTAACCCTTTAAGGACGGCACGGACACATTTTTTCCAAAAAAAAATGTCCGTAACTTTTTGGTTTTTGATTTTTTTTTAAATTTTGAGTGCAGATTCTGAAAGAGCGATGTCCAAGACGTAAGGAATAGTTACTCTGGATTTTTTAAACCCCTGGTCTATAAGAAAATAAAATAAATAAATAAATAACCGTCAAAATTTGTCTCAAAAATGTGTCCTTCTCGTCCTTAAATGGTTAAATTAAGTAGCCCCACTTAAATTAAGTAGGAAATATTCTTACAATAAGATTGATATTCTTATTGTAATAATATTTCCCACTTAATTTAAGTGGAGCCACTTGAATTAAGTAGGGAATATTCTTGGCTCCTATTTAAGTAGGCGCTTCTTAAAATTAGATTATCGTTTTTTCTGTGTGCCAATGTTGACGGGCATTGTTGATGAAACATTGACTCAACTAATTTTAAAATTAGTCTTAATTTTAGTCTGTAATGATATTTTAGCCTCATAATTAACTTAAGAGTATTGCTATCATGCTTTAATCTTAAAGCAATACATTTTTCTGTCTCATTCTTATATGTACACAGAAAAAACGATAATATAATTTTAAGAAGCTCCTATTTAAATAAGAGCCAAAAATATTTCCTACTTAAATTAAGTGGCCCCACTTAAATTAAGTGAAAAATATTCTTACAATAAGAATATCAATTTTATTGTAAGAATATTTTTCACTTAATTTAAGTAAGGCCACTTAATTTAAGTAGGGAATATTCTTTGCTCCTATTTAAGTAGGAGCTTCTTAAAATTAGATTACCGTTTTTTCTGTGCAATCTTGACAGAATATTGAGCTCAAATGTTGTGCTATTTAGGTCTCTATTAAAAGGGAAAATTTATATTTATTGAATTTTAACATTCCGCATCACGTTTAGTGTCAATGGAAATGGAAAACACTGTTTTGTAATTTGTCGGCAAGTGCTGGTGAGGGGAATGAAGAGGTTTCTTCAACATTTCCCGCGGTTATACAAAGGTTGACCAGTCTCCTCGAGTAGATTATTAAACGAGGTCCCAAGCGGTGCAGGCGACGGCCAAGGTTTCAAACTGTAGTTTATTTAGTTGAAAAGTTACGTTGCAGTCGCTCGTATAGGTCATGCACCTGCGGTACAAGAGCTTCTCTCGTATCAGCATACTGCTACAAACTTTATCTTCCCTTATATACGAAAGAGAGTAACCATCTAGCTGAGGTTCAAACACACTCTAGGTTTTCATCCCCATACATTCACACACATACACATATCCTACTTCTCTGAAGATTCCCGAAGGAATAAGGAATGTGAGAAGTACCAACGCACATCTTCGTTTTTGTTCTCAAGAGATTCTGGAAACTTCAACTTTCCAAATGACAGCCTGGCACATCAGCAAATCAAAGTTGAAGATCCGAGAGTTTCGGAAATGGGACTTAAAAATATGTAATTGATTAAAAAAATTTGTTTTTCTCAATGCCATTCTGAATCATTTTCGATATACATATGTAACAAAGCAGAAAAAACGATAAAGTAATTTTAAGAAGCGCCTACTTCAATAGGAGCGAAGAATATTGCCTACTTAAATTAAGTGAGAAATATTCTTACAATAAGATTGATATTTTTATTGCAAGAATATTTCCCACTTAATTTAAGTAGGGAATATTCTTGGCTCCTATTTAAGTAGGCGCTTCTTGAAATTAGTTTATCGTTTTTTCTGTGAAGCAATGTTTTATATACTACTTAACTCTTTGTCTGACCATACTGTCATTTTACTACTGTGATTTGTAGTTGTGATACGATTTCAAATCGAGAATTTATACGTTTACCGTTCGCGCCCTCTGATCTGATCGATTTTTGATGTTATCATAAAAATTTGAATTGTTGCACTGAGAGAATAGTTTACTTAAGAGGTTACACAAAAAATTTGAAAAAACACAATTTTTTCACCATAAATGATTCACAAAAAATATAATTTTAAATATTAGTAGTAAATCAAAGGTTTAGGAACTGTTAGTCGTCCATTTTGGAATGATATTTGATTTTTTTATTTTAGATGATTCTGCTATTAGGTCAGTAATTATTTTCGATAGTGGACAAAGCGCCCTTTGCAGAAGGAAGATACTTATGTATATTTTTTCAAATTTGAAATTCTTTTTTAAGACTTTTTAACATACACAATGACATGTAAAAACTTCTGATCAATTATATTTTAAAACTTACACTACCGTATAAAAATTATATTGTTTTAATATAAAAAAATTCCACAGTATATCGAAAAACGTCTTAAAAATGTATCTGAACTTTGAGTTTAGAATATATTATTTCCTTCCTGACATAAAATTTTCTATTATGAATAGTTTAAAAATGCACTAATTTCTTATTAAAACGATTACCTTTGTTAAATTTGAAATGAATAAGATACTTTTTTCGAAAGATGTAACATGAAACGTAAATCTTACTTTATTAAAATGTACATATTACAATGGTTTCAAAGGATGCATATGGTTTTATTTAAAAACACAAAGTATATTGTAATATGAATATTCGGCATTTTTCAACTAAAAAGGATGGAAATGTGTAACATTTGTAGCAAACTGAATTCAGGATTTAATTATTTTATCAACCCCGACAGGCATGCACACACAAAGGAATCTTGAAAGTCCATTCTCCATTTGCGAAGTCAGTAAATTAAAGGTAACAAAGAGTATAAATTTTTCCTCCAATAAAACTGTATTTCCTCTACGTAAAATAACAATTTATAAATTACCGCTATTTGGTAAATGAAAAAAACAGACTGCTTTAATGTATAAAAAAATAAAAACTTTCGAAATAATTAGTTGGTAACTTTATAATTAACGCACTGTAATTAGCAATTAGTAGGATGGTAAAAGGAGGGTAAATATAGTGTTACTATAAGTATACTAAATTAGATAAACGGAGAGTCCAGTTCGAACTCATGTTGTGGTTAAAGAGAAGTCACCTTTAGTCTATTAATCTCGTACATCGTTAGCGAATGGCACACACTCGGTGTTTTGCTCCAAACGAAGAACGTTACGTGATCTCGTAAAAATGTTAATGGCGAAAGCGCCCGCGCTCGTATCGCGTCGTCTTTTCAACGATGTGTACGCGCGATGCCAAATAGTAGTGTTGGTACTCTAGTTCTCGCGGGAAAATATAAGGAAACGGGATAAGGGTACGTGGTACCACGTTCCAAGAGCCTTCACATCTCTCCTTACTCTTTCTGGTGCAACTTCCGTTTTTATTCCTTCGCATCTGCCTCTCACCCTTTCTTACATACACATCAACAAATCGTTCCTCTCTCTCTCTCAACTTTCTGGATCCATTACTATCACTATATGTACATGCTTTTGCCCACGTCTCTGTGAATTCCCGTACCACCAAAT
Organism: Leptopilina heterotoma; assembly: GCF_015476425.1. Taxonomy (NCBI): domain Eukaryota; kingdom Metazoa; phylum Arthropoda; class Insecta; order Hymenoptera; family Figitidae; genus Leptopilina; species Leptopilina heterotoma. The sequence goes on along the minus strand of NW_025110946.1, from coordinate 2,791,862 downwards.
TGAACCCTTAAATGCCATTTGTTCCAAGTTTATGACCTCCACATAAGACCTGGTGATCAACACTCCCTTGTTGATGACATCCTTTTAGGTGCAATAGGTAAAAAGAGGCTTAACCCAAATTTAATGTCATACATTGCAAATGTATTTTACCTACATATATATTTGAATTGGTAAAAACTTCTTATTCCTTAATTTCCTGACTCACAGAAAAAACTTGGTCTCATTTTTGTTGCATCTCATTTTAAGTACTACTCAATTTGAACAAATTACTAATTTCAAGTTGCTCAAAATGAGTAGGTCGATAAACATTTTCAAAATGTTGGGTTGGTAACATTTGAAATTTTGTCATTTTGTGATATTTCATATATATTTACTGTGAAAAATATTGATTTTCATTAATTTGAAAATATTTTAATGTCTTTTTATTTAAAAATCAATTTATTAATTAAAAATTAACTTAATTAAAGTAAATTACACATAACAGGATGAATAAATTTTCAAACTTACCGCCATTTAATTGAAGTAAGTTGTGTGAAATCAGATTGGCACTACTGGTATGCAGGCCTGCTGGTATGTCAACAAACATTTATAACCTAAAAATTTGCTTGCCTTTATTGAAAAATTGTAGGCAAAATATATGTGAAATGAATATTACATAATATTTTTTACGTCATTTACGCACAGTTAATTAATATATTTTATATTATTATTGGGTTATTCATTATTTCATGAAAATTTCCACGTATCTTTTAGGGTTTTATACTCATAATGAATATGATTTGTCTCATTATGAGTAATTTTTATGTAAGCTCAAAATGAGACAAGGAGTCTCATTTTTGTTGCAACTCATTTTGAGTATCGTACGCTACTCATTTTGAGACTAAGTTTTTTCTGTGCTCCTTTCACGTTATTCAACACGTCTCACATATATATTTCAAATTCTTGATTTTTAAATCGTAGAATTGAAAAAAATCAGGGTAGCGAGTGAGAAATGTTTTAAGAATTCCCTGTCTCATAAATCTATTTAAATTCATTCTCAGTTTTCCCAGTCGCTCGCCACCCTGAAAAAATAAACATAATACCTCTTTAATATTAATGTGCGTGAAATAGTGATTTTTTATAACGGTTACAAATCCAATAATGCAGAATGGTTAATTCAACCATAATGATTGTGGTTGATATAACCATGCTGTATACTGGCAACAATCCTTTATGTCATGTTCTAAATGAAATTCTCCTAGACAACTGCCATAATTATTCTGGCAGTTGTCTAGGAGAATTTCATTTAGAACATGACCTGTTAATTTAAAATTAAAGAATTGTTGACAATATTTGTACTAAATCAAAATTTAATGCAAATTTTGCTAACAATTTGATACTTTCAAGAGAATAGTAAGTAACGAAATTTTTCGCTGGTTTTGACAACGTTTGACATATGAAGTTGTGTCAACTTTTGAAAAGTTGGCCCAATTTTAGATTCAATTAAAACTTGTTACTCGGGGGTTTTTAGGGTAACTGCCCGAGTCCTGCAAACCCCTGGTTAGCGACAAATTTAGATGGTAAAAGGGAGAAAGCAGGTGTTCCTAGAACCTTATTAAATACTGCTTGAGCCTTACTTACAGAATTCTTCCCTCTCCCAAAACCCTGGAAAAACTGCTCATAGCATATTTGAGATCATTTTTAACTAATTTTTATAATAAGTTCAATTATTAATAAATGACATTATTATTTAATGATTTTTACTTTTTTTTAAATTTAATCGTGACCAATAGTGAATTCATAAATACCCAATGGGAAATTGCCAATGCTCACCATTGGCTAAATAATGGACCAATATTGGCTGCCAACAGTTTTTTCTTGGTCAAACATTGGCAACCAATATTGGGCCACTATTGCCAGAGTCTTGGGATGATCACGACTTTGCCAAGCATTGGCAGCCAATATTGGATCAATATTGGCTGCCAAGACAAATGCCGGACTTTCCAAGCGTTGGATATTCATTGGCAACAAATATTGGACCAATATACTTAGTGACCAATTAATTACCAATGCTTTAAATTAAATTAATGCTTGGTTATTTGAGCGGCCGGATCGTAGAAGGGCACGTAAATTTTTCTCGAGCGAAATCTAAGTCCCCTGAACACTCAAAATTCAACTTCTGAATTTAAATATTTTAAATACACATCCTTATAGAAAATTTCATTCCGCATCTTTTTTTCTTATGAAATTTTTTTCTATCTATTACCGTTTTCGAAATATTTTAGAAAAACTGTTTTTTTTAATACTGTAAATTGAATGACATTTTTCACTTCAACTCGCGATATTTCAGACAATTTTAAAAATTTTTCAATGAAACAAAAATGAAAATACGTCTTAAGGTATTCTACGAATGATAAAAAAAGAAAAAAGTGGTTTTCTTTATAAACAAAATTGTTATTAATTTTTTTCTTTATTAATGTAAAAATCACGAACTACAATCTTCACGGCTCTCGTTTAACGGGCGAATTTTTAGTAACAGAGAACTTTCAGTAAGAAAGTTGTTCATTATGATCCAAAAAAGTTTTCTGGAAAATAATAAGGTTAATAATTAATTAGTGTCGAAATGGTAAATGTTTAAAGTTGCTAGCGACCAAACGCATAGCACGCGCCACTGGCCATAACCTATGAAACAACACTCCCAAGCAACTATGGCGAGTGACGCGTGCTATGCGTTTGGTCGCTAGCAACTTTAAACATTTACCATTTCGACACTAATTAATTATTAACCTTATTATTTTCCAGAAAACTTTTTTGGATCATAATGAACAACTTTCTTACTGAAAGTTCTCTGTTACTAAAAATTCGCCCGTTAAACGAGAGCCGTGAAGATTGTAGTTCGTGATTTTTACATTAATAAAGAAAAAAATTAATAACAATTTTGTTTATAAAGAAAACCACTTTTTTCTTTTTTTATCATTCGTAGAATACCTTAAGACGTATTTTCATTTTTGTTTCATTGAAAAATTTTTAAAATTGTCTGAAATATCGCGAGTTGAAGTGAAAAATGTCATTCAATTTACAGTATTAAAAAAAACAGTTTTTCTAAAATATTTCGAAAACGGTAATAGATAGAAAAAAATTTCATAAGAAAAAAAGATGCGGAATGAAATTTTCTATAAGGATGTGTATTTAAAATATTTAAATTCAGAAGTTGAATTTTGAGTGTTCAGGGGACTTAGATTTCGCTCGAGAAAAATTTACGTGCCCTTCTACGATCCGGCCGCTCATTTATTGGTTACCAATACTGAACCAACGTTTGAAATGAATATTTTACAAATACCAACATATAGCAAAAATTTTTCAAAAAAAAATAAATAAATAAATTACTAATCTAAAGAAAAAAAAATTAATTTTATTGGAACACTCTGTTAAAAACAGAATGTGATAAAAAGCAGACAAAGATAATATTTGTCTAAGTTCGAGAATGCAAGCGTCTCTCCTTATATAGAACTGGTAACACAACTTGCTGGTGAGTGAAAGAAGCTCTGGCACACCCTGGTGTTCGGTTTTGAAATGTCCCGCGCTGCTTCAAAGTATATGCTCGAAATTACTTTGGATAAGTGCCACCAGGGTGCGCCACAGTTTCTTCCTCTCACCAGCAAGTTGTGTTACCAGTTCTATATAAGAAGAGACGCTTGCATTCTCAAACGTAGAAAAATATTATCTTTGTCTGATTTTTATCACATTCTGTTTTTAACAGAGTGTTCCAATAAAATTAATTTTTTTTTTCTTTAGATTAGTAATTTATTTATTTTTTTTTTTAAAAATTTTTGCTATATGTTGGTATTTGTAAAATATTGATTTCAAACGTTGGTTCAGTATTGGTAACCAATAAATAACCAAGCATTAATTTAATTTAAAGCATTGGTAATTAATTGGTCACTAATATTGGTCCAATATTTGTTGCCAATGAATATCCAACGCTTGGAAAGTCCGGCATTTGTCTTGGCAGCCAATATTGATCTAATATTGGCTGCCAACGCTTGGCAAAGTCGTGATCATCCCAAGACTCTGGCAATAGTGGCCCAATATTGGTTGCCATTATTGCACCATTATTGGTACTGCTGGCTCCCAATATAGGACCATTATTGCGCCAATGGTTAATTTCCCATTGGGTAATGTTAGTATATATGTGGGAATTAATACATTATCCCTTTATATATAAATAAAAAAAAAATTTTTAAATTAAATATTTGTTAATTAAATTATTTAACGGTGTATATAATCATTAAATGTAATACTGATACCTTTACAATACAGAAAAATCGGAATAAACGCAAACCTACGAAATAAATAAAATCTAACGCACGCAAAACTTTGACCTACGACCTACGGACTACGAAACTAACGCCCTAACCACTATGCTACGGAACCTAACTGAACACAGACGCTTTATTTTCAGTGACTTGTTGAGTTATTGGTTTTGGTGATTCAATAAAGCATTTATTGACACTAATACACTACAGCAAATTAATAAATGTGGACGTCCACATGAAAGGGCCCATTTTGGCACTATTGGAGTTATCTATACAGTGAGAAAACCTACCACGTCAGTCATAACCCATGAGTGGGAGTGAGACAGACTTATGCGATTCCCATACTTTCCTACACCCAGAGAAAAACATTATTTAAACAAAATATATTTTATTTGAGTTAAATAAACGTATATTTGTCTCAGAACCAACTAGACTTTTTATTTCTTTTAAATAAAAATTTTATTCGACACAAATAAAACATATATTTGAGATAAATAAAATTTTATTTAAACCAAATAAAATTTATTTCAAACAAATAAAAAGTCTAGTTGGTTCTGAGACAAATATACCATTTCTCTGGGTGTATGACTGACTGATAGCTTTTCTTACTATATAGGCGTATTCCTGGCAAAATTTGGAAAATTTTGAGTGATCTTAGAACTTTTTTGGTTAAAAGTTCGCTGAGTTACGGAATTTCAAAGTTTAGAACGCTAAAAACCTCATTTTGAGAAAAATGGAATTATAGATTGCGATACCAACTAATTGTTGTGTATCTCTGGTTGTTCTTGGAAGTTATTCAGATAATAATTGTTTCCAGTTCAGGGCACCTTGAAAACCAACAGGTTTAAAATTTTTAAAACCACCTCCCCCTTCTTAATTTTGAAGATGGGAAAAATCGCCAATATGGGCCCTTTTCTAAAAAGTACAGTTTTTCGATTAAAACCCATTTTTTTACAAGATTAATGATTAGGTACAATTTTATTGTGTTATTTGAAGAAAAAGAATAGATTTTAAACTTAATTAAAATTTTTAACAGTCTCTATTATGAAAAAATTGACGCAATATCCAAATTTTCATTTCGACAATTACGAAAAAAAATAATCTAACATCAATATCTCTGGTTCTTCTGGGAAGTTATTCAGATAAGAATTGTTTACAGTCCAGGGTACCTAAAAGATTAAAAACCAATAGGTTCTAAATTTTTAAAACCATCCCCCCCTCTTAATTTTGAAAATACGAAAAATCGACAATATGAGGCCTTTTCTCAAAGGGACAGTTTCCTATTAAAAAACCATTTTTTTTACAAGATTAATGATTAGGTACTATTTTGTTGTGCAACACCAGTAAAATTCAGGTATGTAATGCATAAATATCGATGGAAATCTCTTTAATTATTAATTTTAGGCTTTTTCAATGCAAACTAATCGAAATTTGCCAAAAAAAATTTACTAAGGTATAGTTGACCTCTAAAAAGTGGAGATTTCACCAAAGAAAAAAAATTTTTTTTGTTTAATTTTTTATTTATTAATAACTGAATAAGAAATATAATTAAAGAAAAATAACTAAGAATTTTTTATTCATCATGTGAATCGCAGTTATGGCACGTAGAAAGTAGTTACGTCCACCCCAAAAAAAGTGTTGCACATCACCCCAAATATGATATTTTGTGAAAAATGATTTGTACACAATACAATGCAATGGAAACACAAAATATAAACAGATATTTAAAAACACTTAAAAACCCAACAATAAACACATTCTTATCTATAAAATAAATTAAAAACCTTCAAGAAACGACTAGAAATGTAAAGCGCGAGAAATATTTCCTTCTCGAGAAATTTAAGTCAACTTACGTACAGCAAACCTAGCTGCGAGCTGTCTCGTGAGTTTTATATCAAAAACAAGCAACTGAGGACACAAACAAATGGCAATACTTGGCTCTGTTCAATATCGAACTGTAGATCAGAAATCGGCGGTGTTGCACATTCCCCCATGTTTTACATCACCCCACATCACCCTACAAATATAAAATTTGTCTAGTGTGTGTGACTGTAACAAAAAAAAGTTTTTTTCTGAAGTATAAATATATTCCAAATGAAAAATCTCATTTTGAGGTTTATATTTTTGTCCGGGAAAGTCGTGCACGTTCATCCCTAACTGCAGAATCCGAGCCAAAGTGGAGGAAGACAGATGTTTCAGATGCCTTTGCTACGTCCACTTGGCGCGTAGCTGCAGAGGCCCAGACAGAAGAAATGCTTGCTGGAAGTGTGGTGGTTCGAACCACAAAAGCAAGTCGTGTAAGGGTTCTGCTCGTTGCATGACTTGTTCCGACAAGGGGTCCAAGGAGACAAACCACCTTCCGGGAAGCAGGGCTTGCCCAGTTTATTGGGGAATCCTGTCAGGATTAAAAACCAAAGTTCGGGGTTCTCCAGGTTAACCTCGGAAGAGGGAGAGTCGCACTGGACCTCCTCAGACAGAGGAAAGTCGATATTGATCTTCAGCGAACAGTGTAGAAAGCCAGAATTCTCTGCCTGGTTCCAGGACGCATCGGGAAGGTCCGCAATACAAGTGTATTGCGGACATCACTGTCGGGGATTTCTTGAAGACAGATAAGGGCTTTGTTAGGGTGAAGGTGGCGGGTGTTCGTATCTACAGCTGCTACTTCTCCCCAAACGATGCCCTTAAAAAATTCGATGCCGAGATTCGCTCTCTTGATGAAAGCATAAGAGCTTTCGGCGGGGATGTCCTCATTGCGGGGGATTTCAATAGTAAATCCCCGGAGTGGGGAGAGACCCGTCAGGAAAGGAGGGGAATCTTGGTCACCGATATGGTCTCGACGAATGACCTGGTGGTGATGAACCAGGGAAAAGAGCTCACTTTTAGGCGGGGAGCGTCAGGGTCCCCAGGGAGCGTCACCTGGCCCGTAGAATCAGAAGTTGGAAGGCATTGGATCAGGTGACCATGAGCGACCACCAGTACATTGAGTTTTCAGTCTCCGAGGAGAATACGGGAGGGTACAATTGCCCACAAAAGGACAAAAAATAACCCTCCAGGAACCTTAGGAGACTCGATAGGGAGAAGTTGGCAAAGTCCTTAGTTGAGGCTCGCCTTATTAGGAGGCTCAATTGGCATACGGAGCGAACTTCTATAAAGGGTATAGTGCGATAGGCGAGGCAAATTATAGTGGATGCTTGTAACCACTCTATGCCTCGCCGGCACTAAACAAAAGCTAGAAAGGGTGCTCTGTACTGGTGGAGCGATGAATTAGCCCGCTTAAGGAGAGAATGCAATGCAGCAAGGAGAAAATATACCCACTCGAAGGGAGACCTCACGCTGCAAGAAGAATGGCTTAAAGCCAGGCGAATCTTCAAGCGGGCTATAAGGAGTAGCCAACGAAAGTGATGGAAGGACCTAATCGGGTAGACCGAGTATAACCCATGGGGTTTGGCGTTTAAAATTGTTACTAAGAAATTAGTTTCAAGACAAAAAACCCCGGGTCTCGGCAATTTGGGTCCAAAAAATCATAAGAGCGCTGTTTCCCATGTGGAACCGAGCCCCAGGGAGGACTATATTTGCGTAGTACAGACGGAGGAGCTCTTTACGCTTGAAAAACTAAAACAGGCGGCAAGGGCGTTGAAAAATGGCAAGGCGCCAGGCAAGGATGGAATACCAAGCAAGATCTTGAGAGAGGTCGTCGCGGTATACCCAGAGTTGCTTGTCAACGTCTTTAATGCGTGTTAAAAAGCTGGAGAGTTCCTCAGTGACTGGAAACTGCAGAAGTTGGTCCTCCTTAGGAAAGGCGATAAACCTCTGGATAAAGTCTCATCGCTCAGACCAATTTGTTTATTAGACACGATGGGCAAACTTCTGGAGGGGATGGTTCTAGAAAGACTTCAGGGAATCTTGGTAGGCGAAAATAGCCTATCAGAAAACCAGTTTGGCTTCCGGAAATGCCGGTCAACAGTTGATGCAATACTCTCTGTTGTGAAACTGGTAAAGAAAGTCAATCAGGGGAAGTGGAAGAGTTTCTGTGCTCTTGTTTCCATCGACATCCGGAATGTGTTCAGTTCCGCGAGATGGGACATCTACATTAAGTCAATGAGACGCAAAGGAGTACTGACTTATCTGTTGCGAATGATAGATAACTATCTCAGAGACAAATGGGTCGTGTGCAAAGACAATGTGTACCATCTCAAGGAAGAGATGACCTGCGGTCCATTCATATGGAACGTCATGTACAACGATCTCCTGAGAATAGAGCTGCCCGAAAACACAACCCTGAAAGTCTTTGCGGATGACGTACTTCTGGTGTGTAGAGCGCAGGAAACCAAATTCCTCGAGATAAAAATCGATGAAAGTCTGCGACGAGTGGAGCGTTGGTTGTCTCTTCATGGTCTGCAAATGGCCTTAGAGAAGACCGAGACTCTGCTCGTTACAGTCCGGAGAGTTTTTGAAGCCCCAAATGTGAAAATAGGTGGAACTGAAGTCTCATTGTCTCAACTTAAGTACCTGGGAGTGAAGTTGGACCGAAGGTTAATCTTCGGTCCTAACGCGAACATCACAGCACTCAAGGCCGCCGCATGTATGGGTAACTTATCTAGGTTAATGCCCAACATTGGTGATCCCAGGGAAAAAAAGCGGCGCTTGGTCGCAATCGTGGGTCTAGCAAAGCAGCTTTACGCTGCCCCTGTATGGGCTGATGCCCTTAAGACCCATGCCATCTTGAACAGATTGCTCTCCGTGCAGACAGGGAGCGCACGGAGAGTTATCTCAGCCTATAGGACGGTGTCTGATTGCGCTGCTCTAGTTCTTGCGAGTACACCGCTAACAGATTTGTTGGCAAAAGAAAGACAGGCAGTCTTTCTGCTCAATAAAGAACGAGCTGTCTCGCAGGAACAACAGAGCGGCGGTAACCTAAAGATGGCTATCCGCAAAGCGTCAAGAATCGGACTAGTCGATAGTTGGCAGGCAAGATGGCGCAGTAGTCTAATTTAGTATTAATTGATGCGCAGTAGTGTAATTTGGTATTTATTCCTGCGCAGAAGACCAATTTATTATTAATTGATGCGCAGTAGTGTAATTTAGTATTAATTGTTGCGCAGTAGTGTAATCGGTCAAAACACGGCTTTACATTTTTAATGATATATCGAAGACGGATCAATCTTTTCTAATTTTCGAAGGCTTATTTTAAAGCTGAAATTGTAAAGAAGATTTCTGTGTTTTTAAAAAAAATTTATCTAAATGTTTCTAGATTTTTGAAAAAGTTGAAGTCAAGAGACAAAAATGAGAAAATTTGATTATTTTTTTTATTTTTTTCTCACTCTACAACTCAAGAAATAGTTAACGAAATTACTTTAAAGACAGCTTATTTTACGCAAAAATTGATCAGCTTTCTACCCGTAATAAAGTTTTTTTTATATCCCCTTTTTACGAGATATGATTGAAAAAGTGATGGCATGTTTTTTTATAAAGTCGCATGTAATCGTCCTGATACTCGTGGACGATAGTGTAAATAATTAAATTTGCGATTGTTTTTTGTCGGTGGAATGATTTGAAATAAAGTGCCTCAAATCCATATTAAAATTAATAAGCATTAATTTCTTTAATACATTGTTAATTGTTAATAGCTTATGGTGCTACCGAAAATTATAATTAAATAAATATAAATTCCAAAATATTTTTGCGAAAAATATTTCGTGCAGCTGATATTTTCAGCGCTTCCTTGAAAAATGTTTAAAAGTAATATTAATAATTCATGATGCAGCCGACATTTTTAGCGCTTCCTTGAAAAATGTTTAAAATTGGGACACATGAATCTTCCACAAATCCCATATTTAATATAATTTTCATTTTCCCGATGATTCATTAGCTCTAATTTTTATTTTGCAGATATATTATTTAATAAAGATTTCGTTAGCCCGAAAAAACATTTGACATTATTTTTATTTGTCCAATTAATTGTTTGGACTAATTTTCGATTTTCCGATATTTCATCTGTTGTAATTCCTATTTTTCTAAATCATTAATTAAAATTTTTTTTTATTCGAAATGTTTTTTAACCTAATTATCAATTGCTCTAAATGTAATGAGTTATAAATTTTATTTAATCGAAATGTCATTCGTTATAATTACCATTGTCTCGAATAATTATTTACCAGTATTTACATTTTACAGAATTGTCATATAAACTATATCCTATTTGCTCTAATGTTTATTTAACAGAAATTCACTTACCCCGAAGTAGCATTCAGCCGAATGTTTATTTGTCAGAAAGATTATTTAAAATAATTTTCGTTTTGCGGAAACTTTATTTCATCTAATTTTAAATTGTTATATTAGTTGTTTAACATAAATCTATTGCTACCTAATTTTTATGTGACATATTGTTCTTTTATTCGAATCGTCGTTTTACAGAATTACCAAAAATAAGAATTGACAAATTTCATAATTTCCATAAGAGAGACATCTCATTTGACCTAAAGCTACCAAAGAGACGCATGCATTTCCCATAAACGCCAAGTCGTCGAATGTTCAAATTGTCGAATACTAAAGGCGCTTGTATACCTCCCCGTTTCTGAGTATATTCAGAAACGTGAAGCAGTTTTCTAAGGTAAAAACGAGTTTTCTATCTTGGAAACTGTGCTAGAAAATTATTATTATGGTGGGATAATTTAAATGTCAGTTTGTAATAAATTGTGATTGGAGGAAAATATGACATTCAAATAATCCCGCCATAATAAAAATTTTCTATCACGGCTTCCAATGGCTTTCAAGTTAGAAAACTAGTTTTCACCTTAGAAAACTGCTTCACGTTTTTAAATATACTCAGAAACGGGGAGGTATACAAGCGCCTTACGCAGTCGAATGGACAAAACGTCGAATGCTAAAAACATCGAATGGACAAAAGGTCGAATGCTAGAAAAATCGAATCGCCATGTAGTCGAATGCTAAAAACATCGAATCGTCATTAAGTCGAATATTAAAAACATCGAATTGTCAGTTCGCCGAATGCTCAAAACGTCGAAATGTCAATTCGTCGAATTGCCAAAAAATCAAAAAATTTGTTTGATTTAAGTTAACAATAACTTAAAACAAACAAATGTTTACTTAGATCAAACAAATTTTACGAATCGATGTTTTAAGCATTCGACAAATTGACATTTCAACGTTTTGAGCATTCGACGAACTGACAATTCGATGTTCTGAGCATTCAACGAATTGACGATTCGACGTTTTGAATATTCGACTACTTTACCATTCTACTACTTGGCATTTCGAACAGATGGCGCTTCGACTATTTGAATGTTTGGAATACACATTTCTATCTCTCTCTTATTTTGCCTCTCCGTCTTGCTAGCGCGCATCTTACTTGCGCATCGCAAGTTGGTGATCAAAAGCAACGTACGATTTGTATAATTTAGTCTGGTCAGAGACTTAACATGAGAAGCACACAGATTGTATTTTAATCAAGTTTCTGGAATAATAGAGTTTTTTAATTAAACATTTGCCGACTATTTAGTACAACACGAGTTTGGGAAAGCCTTTCTGTCTTGGAGACCATTAATATATATTTCCCACGTGAACAATCGACGAATTAACAATTCGATATTTTGAGAATTCGAGAAATTGATAATTCGACGTCTTGAACATTCGACGAATTGACAATTCGATGTTTTTAACATTCAACTAAATGACGATTCGATGTTTTTAACATTCGACGAATTGACAATTCGATATTTTTAACATTCGACTACATGACGATTCGATTTTTCTAGCATTCGACCTTCTGTCCATTCGACTACTTTTGTTTAAACCCATTTTTTAAATTTTCATCATTATTCGAAATAATGCTACTGGTATTACCGAGATTTTTTCAATTTTGAAAAACTCTATTATTGTATTAAGTAAATAACTTTTTCCAGTACCACCTGGTCCATCAATAAAATAAAATTTATTATTAACCTTATTATGAACGGCGTCTACAATAAGATTAAAAAATTTCTTTTGACTATTTGTTAATGTGTTAACTTCTGATATATTTTTTTATACATTAATGTCTTGTTCGTAGTAAAGGTTTTTATATGTAGTAACTTTAGTTTCTTATCAGGTGAAAGTATTATACATGGTAAATTAAAATCATTTAATGTGAAACCGTTTGTATTCAGAATGCTGTCAATAATTTTTAAGGCCCAAAATTCACCATTATTTTGATTTAAATATCTAAACTATTTTAATCACAAAGGCAATACATTAAAAACGAGGGAATTTCTTTACCAGCGCCTGTTTTTACTTTTTAGTAATAAACAGCTTTAAATTGCTGTAACGAGAATAAGATTAAAATAAAATTTAAAAATTATTATTAAAAGAAGATTCAAGCAAAAGTTTAATTTAAAAAAAGTTACTTTTGATTTAAATTATAAAATGGCACATTACACATTTATTTAAGCAATTCATTTTCTTATATGCATATAGGGCAAAATTTTTCAAGTGTACCAATGTCAAAATTGCAAGTTGTTGTATCGGGCTAATATTTTCACAGTATTTAGTACTATGTATGAGTACTTCAACCACCAAGTATTATGAAGTTTTATAACAAATTGTAGAGGGGGGAGGGGGTTTAAGATTTTGGATAAGTATGAACAGTGAGTTTTCTAAAAAATCGTAGCTTCTATATAATAAAGCAAAAAAAATTTTGACCTATATGTTTTTGGTAGGTTTTTTCACGCTCTTTCAAATGGTAAAAATTTTTTTAAAAATTTTTTAAAATTTAACCCTTTTTTTGAAAATTAAAAATTAAAAAAATTTTTTTTTTTCAAGAAGGACCCTTTTTTTTATTTTTTTTGTACCAAAAGAAAGCTTAAGATGTTTACTTTCAATAACTAAAACGAAAAAAATGACGTTTTTTTTTTTCGAATTATTAATCAATTAATTAATAAAAATTAATAAAAAGTAAAATATTTTACAACAAAATAAAGTTAACGCAATTCTGAAGTAACTACTGTAAAGCACTACAAAATCTGCATCCAACGAGTCCAATATGAAATATTTTGGATAAATTGATGTTTTATAAATAAATATTTATAAAAATTAATTAACAAATGAATATCATTTATAAAAATAAAGATAAAGTGTTAGTTTTTTTTACACAAATGTTTATACAATTTTACTTTTAAAAAAATGTATTCCAGTTATTTGCAACAATTGTTTAAATAAAATATTCAACACCTTATGCGTGTGTTCCGCTATATAACTATCTTCCCGGCTTAATATTATTTGACATTTTCGAAAGAATATTTTTTTATTTTTTACATTTTTAATGTAAGAAAAGATGGTTTCTTTTTTACATTAATAATTTTTTATTATTTTAATATCAACAAGAAATTTTTACGTAATTCCTAATAAATTAATTACAAAATAATTTAATAATAATAAATAATATTAAAATAATAAAAAATTATTGATGTAAAAAAGAAATAATCTTTTCTTACATCAAAAATGTAAAAAATAAAAAAATATTCTTTCGAAAATGTCAAATAATATTAAGCCGGGAAGATAGTTATATAGCGGAACACACGCATAAGGTGTTGAATATTTTATTTAAACAATTGTTGCAAATAACTGGAATAAATTTTTTTAAAAGTAAAATTGTATAAACATTTGTGTAAAAAAAACTAACACTTTATCTTTATTTTTATAAATGATATTCATTTGTTAATTAATTTTTATAAATATTTATTTATAAAACGTCAATTTATCCAAAATATTTCATATTGGACTCGTTGGATGCGGATTTTGTAGTGCTTTACAGTAGTAACTTCAGAATTGCGTTAACTTTATTTTGTTGTAAAATATTTCAATTTTTATTAATTTTTATTAATTAATTAATTAATAATTCGAAAACAAAAAAAACGTCATTTTTTTCGTTTTAGTTATTGAAAGTACACATCTTAAGCTTTCTTTTGGTACAAAAAAAAGAAAAAAAAGGGTCCTTCTTGAAAAAAAAATCTAAAAAATTTTTAATTTTCAAAAAAAGGGTTAAATTTTGAAAATTTAAAAAAAAAATTTCACCATTTGAAAGAGCGTGAAAAAACCTACTAAAAACATATAGGTCAAAATTTTTTTTGCTTTATTATATAGAAGCTACGATTTTTTAGAAAACTCACTGTTCATACTTATCCAAAATCTTCAACCCCCTCCCCCCTCTACAATTTGTTATAAAATTTCATAATACTTGGTGGTTGAAGTACTCATACATAGTACTAAATACTGTGCAAATATTAGCCCGATACAACAACTTGCAATTTTGACATTGGTACACTTGAGAAATTTTGCCCCATATATAAAATACAGTTATAAAAATAATTAAAAGAAAATAAAACCGAGCGAGCGAGGAATTATCGCTAGTATATTTTAAAAAAATTTAACTAATTTCAGAAGAATTTTAGTTTAAAATTTTTTTTTATTATCTAAGTTTTTTATATTTTTAATTAAATTCATTTAAAATTGAAATTTTGTAAAATTTTAAATCAAAATCTTTTGAAGTTCATCTACTTATGAAAATTGTAAACGCAACTTTTTTAAAATTGAATTAATTTTGAAATATTTAAGTGAAATTAGATTTCAAGAATAAACACAATAACTTTAGAAAATAACAATTTTTCAGGATTTCGATTAAAATTCCCTGATTTTTCAATATTTTTAAAATTCCCTGATTTTTCAAGATTTTTAAAATTCCCTGACATTTCCAGGTAAAGTAAAATAAAGTTTTTAGGTTTAAATATTACCTATAATGTTGCTACCAACATAATATGAATTTGTAGAGTCTATCATTTTATTAAAATATAACCTACATTTGCATTTAATATAGACCAGGTTCATTTTGAACAACTTTGAGTTTGCTGTTAACTCATTTTGATACAGAACTATAAATGATAAGCAGTAGGATGAAAGTTTTTTCTGTGTAATCCCTAAACACATAATTTAGCAGTATGTAACGAAAACTTTTATCAAAAGTCGTTTTTTGTTTAATGAAGGTTTCATGAAGAATTCTTTATGAACCTAATTGAAAGGCATAATAAACTTTCATTCATTTAGCAATGTAAATAAAAAAAGTACCCTTAAAGTTGGAGGTTGCGTTTTTCACTTTTTCATCATTCATGTGAAAAGTGAATAAAAAAGAAGCCATTAAAGTGTAGGGAAACAGGAAAACAGCGGAACCCCTTCAGCAAGGCATCTTTCTGTCTTTCTTGTTAAGTTATGTTCCCATTCTTTGTTTCGCTGTGACAATTAAATTCAATGGAAAGACCTGCTGACTATAAAACCTGTGGAGAAAAAAATGGAATGAGAGAAAAAAATAAGAAGAAGATGCGAGGGATGAAGATGTAAAAAGTTGGTCCAGGATAATTTATCGCGGTCCAGCACCTTGACCAAGAAACTCTACTATTTCTTGTCCCTCTCTACTTTTGGAATCAAGAAGGTTATTTCCCGTGTTGAACGATGTTGCTAGTCTTGCGATACGATACAGAAAGGTTCCCCAGAGTCCACATTATCATCTGTAGCGTTGGGTATACATACCTTGTTCAACATCCATAGTGTCCACTAGAGATATGGTTCTTGTACCTTCTACACATGTACATGACTTGAATAACATGTGATTTCTATGGGCATGTGACATACTATAGAGGTCACTCGACTGCTATGTGCGTCGAAAGATAACCACTGCTATTTGCTTGTTCTGCTGTCAAAATGTTGAAAATGGTACCCCTCTGTGACACATTAACGTTCAATACGGACAGTGTTCATCGTTTTACAAACGAGCTCTCAATATAGAGGTTAGTAGTTTTATACACATATTTTCTTGCAAAATTTTTTAAAAACTCAGAGGAATGGAAAAACAAATTAAAAATCTGCTGCCAAACCTGCAATATTCAAATGCTGTCTCCTAACATTGACGTACAAACCAGATGGAACTCTACATATAATATGATTGTGTTAGCAATTAGAATGCAACCGACAATAAATTTACTATGTGAGCATAATTATAAAGTGAAAAAATTAAAAATTACGGAATATGAATAGAATATTTTTAAAGAACTCCCGAAATATTTGCGTTATTTTAAAGTCTTGACAGATTTACTCAGTGGTGAAAAATACCCTACCTTAAACTTAGTAGTAATTGATGTCAATTTATTACTAGATATGTAAATTAGAAACTTCTATTGAAATACTTTATAATAATTTGGAAAAATTAAATCCAAAAGAAGAGATAATTTTAGAAGCACTTCAAGCAGCCTACTCAATGATAGGTATTGAAACATTACAAGACAACAAACTGGGCCTATTGTACTGTGCTGATTTTACACCCTAGATTCAAAGTCGAAACTTTTGACAAAATGATTTAGGGTAAAGAAACGAAGGCCATGTCAGTTAAAAAAATTGAAGCAGCCTTAAGTACAGATTATTCCCAAACAATACAGCGATGAAAGTGATGATTTAAATTTAAATTCATTGTTTGAAGAAGATCCTGTTAAAATTTCTATTAGTGACTGGAAACGAGAATTCAATATTTATTGTTCTGAAAAAAAGTCCGACAGCAAAACTGACATTCTAGAGTGGTGGAAAAATCACCAAAAAACCTATCCAATTTTATCTAAAATGGCGAGGGATTATTTATCAATCCAAGCAACATCAGTGTCATCTGAGCGTTTATTCTCACACGGAGAAAAATACTTTAGCAACAGCAGCAAATTTGTATTAACAGAAACTTATTAGCTGTTGATGCTAATAATTTAGCTGAGTGAGCAAACTATTTGCTATAGCACCTAATCTTTAATTGCTGTACAGATTAATAATCATTAGCTGTAAAAGTTATCCAAATTTGCCATTGCAGCAAACAAGTTAGCAATTACAGCTAATAAGTTAGCAATCCGTAATTGTAAACCCCGTAGATTTTCACGCATGCACTAGACAGTATTAAAGAACGTGTCAATGAGATCGCGTTTCGCAAATAAGTTTAGAGAGAATTAAATTATACTATTACTATTTATTTTCGGTTAACAAAATGTGAAGTATTGAACTATTGAATTCGTAAAAAGTGTGGGACATGGAGGATTGTGTAGAAAAATCTGAAAGTAGGGGAGAGTGGGGCAAAATGGGGTACCTTTTTGAAATTGGCTGTTTACAGAGAACCAAACGAATAAAACGATTCAACTAAACTTCAGAATTCTTCTTTGTACACTTGGTTTTGAGGAAATTATGATAATAGCGGAGAAAAAAATTTTGGAAAGAACTTATTTCGTATTTTCTGAGAAAGTGCTAAAACCCTATTTTGCCCCACCCGTGGGGCAAAATGGGGTGGTATCAAATAACTATACAAAACATAAAATATTTTTTCAAAATTTATTAAATTCTTGTTGAATGAGATTATAAATACAAACAAGAAGTAGTCAACAAAATGAAGTAGTATTCTTTATTATTATGAAAAAAATAAGTAATATTTATTAAAGTTGAACAAAAAAACATCGATAATGGGTAAGACTCCGTCAGAAAAAAAGCGATTTGCAAGTCGTCTTCCGATTTCTTCGAAACCTTGGGAAATAGAAGTCTTATATGAAGTAAATTTAACCCTAAAAGGATTTTGAAAAATTTTTAAAATGGCGGCCGCTACGCCATATTGAAAATGAGTGTTGCGTTTTTTTCAAAAATTAATAACTCTGAAACTTTTTGATCGATTTTAATAAAATTTACAGGCGATATAGTTAAAAATACGTAGTTTAATTTGATATTATGAACAAAAAAAAATTTCCAAAATTTGTCAAAAAAAAAGTCAAAAAAATTTTTTGAATTAATTTTTAGTTCAGTTGGCCTAATTTTTGAATTTTCTAATAAGTAAATATCGATTCCTTGTAATTTCACCTTTCATTTCATAAAAAAAATTTATGGAGACTCTAATAGTTCTCGAGATATTGCGACTTTAGTGGGAGCGCGTACCGCGGAATTAAACTCCGTAGCGAGGCGGAATATGAAGCGAGCGTACAAACGTGCACAATAGGGTGTCCGTAACAATGCGACTTTCGAATTTTGTTTACGCCACCCCCCAGTTTAGTTCCAATAAAATAAAAAAAATTTCCCAAAATTTGAAGCCGATTGATTAATATTAACACGTGCCAGAGATCCATCGAAATTTCCCATTAAAAATACATAGGAAAAATGCACTTTTTAAAAAAAAATTTATAACTTTTTTAATTTTCATGCAAAAAATTCTCCAGGTCACATTTGCCTTCATTTTTAGCTGCACTATAAGATAGCACTTTGTCAAAAATTTAATTTTGAAAAATTTTTAAAATGGCGGATGATTAAAGTGGGTTATAAAAATGCACCACAATATATCCAAGGTTTTAACACATAAGTGTTGTCAAAAATTAAAAAAAATTACTTACTCGGGGCTATTTTCGATCGTTCATCATGAATCTGATATCAGAAATTAATTTTTCCAAATTTTCGATCCAATATGGCGGGTTAAAAATTTTGATTTTCTACATTTTTAAAGTAAAAATTCTAAAACAACGTCAAGGGCGATTTTTGGAAGCGCTATTTACACTCAGAGAAAAAGTTTATTTCACTTAACCAAACTGTTTAATTAACCTATTTTATTTGTCACGATAAAACAATTTTGTACATGTGTGAATTTAAAAATGGCGATCTCACTTGTCTACAGTCCGCGTTCGCGTCAAATTTATTTGTTAAATCGGTAAATCAAAGAAAAAAAATTATAAGTGTCGGTTAAATAAATATTAAATACATTGTGTTCATTGACTTACTGCATATTTAATTTGTACCAGTGAGAAGAATATTTACAAAAAGGTTTTGTGAAGTTTTCAGTTTGTTGTTTCGAATAAACTTTTTTCTGAGTGCACGTATAAAAATCATAATTATAATATGTTTAATGTAATATTTCAAATGTTTTTTTACAATTAAGTAATTTTATTTATATGAAGAAATACATATATAATATTTTACTTAATTGTTATTTATTCTCCTCTAATAATGTTTGAGTTTCCTAATTTAATATTTTCTAGTATACATATTATTGGTTAATTTATAATTTATTATATGTATAATTTTAAAATATCAATAATTATATAATAAATTATCAATTAACCAATAATACGTACTAGAAAATATTAAATTAGGAAATTCAAATATTATTAGAGGAAAATAAATAACAAAATTAAGTAAACAAAAATATTTATTTAAATAAACCAAATACGTTTACTAAAACTATTTATTTGAATCAAACAAATCTTTTCTCTTGAAATAAACAAATTTTTTAGTTATATTAAATAAAATTTTTTGGTTAAGTGTAATAAGCATTTGGTTAATACAAATAAACGTATTGGAAGAAATTTTTTGGTTGAATCAAACAAACGTTTGGTTGACTGTATAGCAATGCATTTCTTTGGTTGATTCAACCAAAATTTGGTTGATTCGAACCAATTTTTTTCTGAGTGTACGAATCTAATGTTAAAATTTTATTTTTCAAATTATTCGATCCACTATGACAGATTCAAAATTATGATTTTCTACATTTTTAAGTAAATAGTCTAAATATTAATTTATAGATTAATATTTACAAAAAATAATTATTGGGATGTTTTCGAAACTCTTTTATAGAAATTTAACTTTTTATACCATTGCTCTTAAAAATCGATTATTAAAGGAATATTTAAAAAAAAATTTGAATCCGCTATGCCATATTAGATTCGGTAATTTAAAAAATAAATTTTTAACATTAGATTCGTAAATAGCGCTTCCAAATATCGCCCTTGACGTTGTTTTAGAATATTTACTTCGAAAATGTAGAAAATTAAAATTTTGAACCTGCCATATTGGATCCAAAATTTTGAAAATTAATTGTTACGGACACCCTATTGTGCACGTTTGTACGCTCGCTTCATATTCCGCCTCGCTACGGAGTTTAATTCCGCAGTACGCGCTCCCATTAAAGTCGCAATATCTCGAGAACTATTAGAGTCTCCATAAATTTTTTTTTATGAAATGAAAGGTGAAATTACAAGGAATCGATATTTACTTATTAGAAAATTCAAAAATTAGGCCAACTGAACTAAAAATTAATTCAAAAAATTTTTTTGACTTTTTTTTTGACAAATTTTGGAAATTTTTTTTTGTTCATAATATCAAATTAAACTACGTATTTTTAACTATATTGCCTGTAAATTTTATTAAAATCGATCAAAAAGTTTTAGAGTTATTAATTTTTGAAAAAAACGCAACACTCATTTTCAATATGGCGTAGCGGCCGCCATTTTGAAAATTTTTCAAAATCCTTTTAGGGTTAAATTTAATTCATATAAGACTTCTATTTCCCAAGGTTTCGAAGAAATCGGAAGACCACTTGCAAATCGCTTTTTTTCTGACGGAGTCTTACCCTAATGCAAAATATCGATATATCGATAGTGAAACATTGATAGTTTAAATGTCTCGAAATAAAAATATCGATTCTTCTGTGGGAAACTTGTAAATATGCATAATATATTGTTTTTAAATAGTTGCAGAGATAGTTGAATGAAACGGCGTAGCATCCGGTATGCCCCACACTTAGGTACCCCATTCTTCTGCCCCACACTGCATATTAAAACAAAATGTAATGTTTCCAAGTTATTGTAAACAATTTAACAATCTATTCTAATGAAAATTACTCTAGAATAAGTGCTGAAAAAGATCCCACACTTGCAAAATTAAATGCATTCACTGCAAAAACAGGTGTCTATATTTGAGACACTTTTGTCCTCATTTGTAAGACGTTTTGGGATGTCTTTCAGGAAGACGTTAAAAGTGACTATTTTGGAGACGTTTAAAGTGTCTTCATTCAGATGAAATTTCTGCTTGAATCGATACATAACCTAAAAATGCATGTATGCATTGATATTGCGCAGGAAACTTTCATCGAGACGAGGCAAGACGAATATTACCGAAGATACTTGAATACACAAAATGTCTTTTATTCAAAGTGTCTTACTTCGAAAACGTCTTAAATTAGCAAAAATGACTTAAATGTAGACACTTTTACCGTCTACATTATATGTCTTAAATTATAAGCACTGAAAGTGACTTGTTTACATTTGTAAGACGCAAGAAGTGTCTCAAATTTTTAGACACTTTGCATGAAAGACAGATGAATTAGTCATTTATTCCAGACTAGACGTTTTCAAAACGTCTAATGTCTTAAAATAAGACGTTTCGAAGACGCTAGTTTTTGCAGTGTTATCCCAAAAAGATTTTTAAAACTTTAAAGTTGTATAACATTTAAAAAAATTTTTTTTGTAGTGTCTTTATAATTAATAACAGCTTCTTATCAATATGAATGATATATATCGAGGATAAAAAGATTAAAAGTACGATACGTACAATCTCCCGGAGGAAATATCAACAACACATAGAGAAATTCTTTCGCTATTAACTAGCACAAGGAGAAACAAATTTTAGCACGTGTACAATTTTTCGGCATCATTACAGTTATGAAAATCTAATATAAAAAGGGCAAGCAGTTTCATTCAGCAGAGAGTAATTTTTTGGGAATCAACCTGTACACATCGTAAAACCATCGCTCTAGTTTAAAGAGTATATCATCAACGAGTGAATTATATCTTCAAGTTTTTATTTTTGAAACGAAGTTCGAATCACTGATTTAAAGTACAACTTAATAATTTCCAAAAATATATTAAATTGGAAATAAACCCAAGTATCAACGAAAGTATAATATTGAAACGCAGTTCCAAGTTTCAACAAATCTTTTATTGAAGTATTACACATTTCGAACCATCGAAATTTGTTCAAGAGGCGACAACTGTCTGGAAGAAAGCAGATATTTTCAAAATACAATACACTATCTCATTAGTGTAAACAAGAGGATCAACACTCAACCATTAAGGACAACTGTCACAGCCCCAGTGCGTCTAGCCCTCAACACCATTAGAGATCGGACAACCAGATACAACCACCAGTTCAAACAACACCAGTAATCGTTATTCTTTAAAAGTAAGATTTTCTAAACTCAATTATACTCATTGTATTTTGTCAATTCTTTTCTTTCTTGTTGGTTTTTAAATAAATTATTCTCTCAGTACATTTAGTAGGCTCATTGACTAATCCTCATCCCAAATTAGATTCATTTATGAAACTAATTTAAAACGAGGAACGTTAGGAATATTTAAAAAGGTTTCTTGTTGTTTTTGACGTAACAGAAGCCCTTTTAAATTTTGGTGCATCGGCCCGGGAAAATTATAAAGTCGATCAGCCATTATTTTGTCAAATTTTTAATAAAATTCGAAAATTTTAATTAATATAATTTTTAAATTAATAAAATAATTAAATAAAATAAATCAATGAGTATACCAATTGTTAAAAAAAGGAAAAATTTTTTTAGTAATAAATAATAATAACAAATAGTATCAACATACATTTAAAAAAAATATAATCAGTAAGATTTAATAAAAAAAATAGATTTTTTAATTTGGTACATTTTATGCTAATTGATAATATAATACAAGATTTAAGTCGCAAGGTGCATTCATAAATATACATCATAAATTGGTATTGATGAATAGAGGTTCGAGTCCACTTAACTTTTTCAAGTCGCACGGTGCATTTATTGGTTTAATTCTGTATTAATATTAATAAATAGAGGTTCGAGTCCTCTTAACTTATAATTTTTAAAGTTGCAAGGTGCATTCATCAAATTAAATCCTGTGTTATATTACTGAATAGAGGTTCGAGTCCTCTAGACTTATGGAATTTTTTGTCTTGTATTTGAATCATTTTTGATATTTGATTGTGCTAAAACAAAATTTGTTTTGTTCATTTAATTGTGATTTGTTATTATTATCAAATATTTGAATATATTTTAATATACTGAAGCAATATAAAAATATTAACCACAAAAGAGAAGTTTATTTTATATTGAAGAGACAAGATTGACAATTTTACAATTATTACGTATATTATAAATTTTGATAATATGACATTTTTTAATGTCTTCTTCGAATAAGAATACTACCGATTCCTCACATTTAACTCGTTTTCAAATAAAAAATAATCCAGATTTAGAATTGAATTCGGGAATTCCTAATTATAAAACAAAACCATCAACAAGTACACCCAGATATTCTAAAGAAAACCCTAATCCCTTAGAATTACAGAAACAGTTTGACTCAGGCTATATTAATTCTCAACTTTTTGATACTGACGATAATTCTTTCGACAGTGACAGTAACGATAGTGAAAATACCATTACAGAAAAAACCTTAGTTGAACAAAATTCAAACAAAACTTTAACTGACGATATTGAGACAAACGATAACTCTGAAAATAATCCTCTCGATAACACTAGAGATAGTAATAACTTTGAAGAAAACATGGCTCTTCCAAATAATCAGCAAGTGTCATTACGCGACGCTTTAGAAACAATACCAATGTTTGACGGAAAAAACATACCACTATCTGTATTTATTGAAAGTTGTTTAGAAGCAAAATCTATGCTTCCTGATAATGCACAAGTACAAACAAATTTAGTAAAATTAATTAGGAGTCGAATTTCGGGTGAAGCAAGAAGAATTATAATAGGAAATAATTTTAATACAGTAGAACAGTTAACAGAAAGGTTAAAACAAATTTACGCGCCAGCAAACTCTGTATATCAGTTACAAGGAGAACTAGGAGCAATATATATGTGGGAACACGAAAATGTAATTTCTTATGGGTCAAGAATCGCAGAAGCAGCAGAAAGAATATTAGACGCGCACAGAATTAGCAATGAAAATAGAGTAGATGAACCATTTAAAGCAAGTTTAGATAAAACAAGTGTTGATTGTTTTTCGCGAGGACTTAGACCAGAAATTGAAATACGAATTGGAACAGCAGATACATTTCAAGAGATAGTTAATAAAGCAGTAGAAATAGAAAGAAGATTGTTATCACACCGCGAACTAAGAAAAAGTGAGCATAATACTGAATATAATTCTCATCTTAAAAATAATAAAGACTTTGCTAAGACAACAAAAATTAATGTCGCTCAAGATAATATAATAACTTGTTTAGTTTGTGGAAAGAAAGGTCATTTTGCAGTAAACTGTTTTCAACTTAATAAATTGATAGGACCAAGACGAGAAAACTCTTCTTACCCAGGACCACGACAAAATTTTTCAAACCAAAATCAGAATCGATTTAACAATCAAAATCCAATGTTTAATAGATTTCAAAGTCAAAACTTTTACAAAAATCCTCAACAAAATCAGTTTCAAAATCAATTTAGAAACACATCACAAAATCAGTTTAGAAATATACCACAAAATCATTTTCGAACTCCTTACCAAAATCAAAGACAAAATCAACAACAAAATTTTTTCCAAAATCAACAACGAAATTTTTTTCAAGAACCAAGAACTACCAATACAACAAACTTCGCAAGTAGAAATCAAAGTATAATGTGTAATTATTGCAAAAAGTTAGGACACATTTCCACTAATTGTAGGAAAAAGATGTGGGATGATAACAATAAACAACAACAAACAAATTCACAAACACAAAATCAGGGAAACTCCAAAATTCCTCTTCAGTAGGGTGCTCTGAGGTAGAATTAAGAAGAAATTATTATGCATCCAGAAACATCAATTTAGCAAAAACTAATACAATTCCATATATTAGAATTGACACTAAAGAGTTAAAAGTTCCAACAACAATGATGATTGACACAGGAGCAGGACCAAATCTGTTGAAAATTCGCGCATTAAATTCTGATATAAAAATTGATGAAAATAAATGTCTTAAATTAACAGGAATTAACGATCACGCAGTTTATACTTTAGGACAAGTAGAAATTAATATTTTCGGAATTCCAACAACTTTTAACCTTTTATCTAATGAAGTTCCAATTGAACATGACGGTATACTAGGAACAGAATTTTTTGTCAAAAATAAAGTAAAAATTAATTACGAAGAAGGGCATCTAGAAATCAATAAACAAAAATTTAATTTTAATTAAAAAAATTATTTTTCAATACCAGCAAGATTAATCTATAATATTCATGTAAAAATTTTAAATAAAGATAAAAAAGAAGGTTATATTCCAAGACTAAAAGTAAAAGATGGTGTCTACTTAGGTGATGCAGTAGTTTCAAACATAGAAGGCTTAGCTTATTTAAAAGCAATTAACACCCTAAATGAATCAATAGACATCCCAATTTTTGAAGTAAATTTAGAAGATTTTGATGAAATAAAACAAGAAACTCAAATAAACAAATCTGATATTAAAAGTGAAGACTCATCAATTCAAAAAATCATTGATGTATTTTCAAAAAATGTTAAATCAGAAAATGTTTTCAACATTACAGGCAACGATAGAGTTAAAGAAATAAAAAAATTACTTCGTCTAGACCATTTAAATAAAGAAGAATTACAACACATGATGAATTTAGTAAAAAATTATTCAGATAGATTCCATATACCTGGAGAATATTTAGAAGGGACTGACCTAATAAAGCACAGAATTATAACTACCGACGATACTCCGATCGTAACTAAACAATATAGATTTCCGCCTGTCCATAAAGAAGAAATGACACGTCAAGTAAACGAATTATTGAAACAGAAAATTATTAAACACTCCGACTCACCATACAATACACCTATATGGATAGTACCCAAAAAAGATGATTCACAGGGAAATAAAAAATGGAGATTAGTTTTGGATTTTAGGAAACTTAACGAACGAACGGTAGGTCAATTTTACCCACTCCCTAATATTACGGACCGACTTGACCAACTAGGAAATGCTCAATATTTTTCAGTCTTTGACTTGGCGTCAGGTTTCCATCAAATAAAAATGGATCCTAGAGATTCTTATAAGACAGCTTTTTCAACGCCATTTGGACACTATGAATTTGATAGAATGCCTTTTGGATTGAAAAATTCACCAAGCACATTCCAAAAACTTATTGACCAAGTATTGTTGGGTTTACAAGGATCAGAACTATTTGTTTATTTAGACGACATTGTGATTTATGCAGACACCTTAGAAGAACATGAAGAAAAATTCTCGAAACTTATGGAACGACTACGTTTTGCTAATTTAAAACTCCAGCCAGATAAATGTGAATTTTTGAGGTTAGAAGTAGGATACTTAGGACACATAATTGATAAAAATGGGGTACGACCTGACCCGAAAAAAGTAGAAGCTGTTAAAAAATTTCCACTACCCAAAAATGTAAAAAATATAAAACAATTTTTAGGACTAGCAGGATATTATCGTAAATTTATAGACGGTTTTTCAAAAATAGCAAATCCTTTGAATCAACTTTTAAGAAAAGATGTACCCTTTCTCTGGACTGATAAACAACAAATAGCTTTCGATACGCTAAAGAATAAACTCTGTGAGGAACCGCTATTAAAAAGACCAGACTTCTCACAACCATTTATACTTACAACGGATGCTTCAGGTTTTGCAATAGGAGGTATATTATCACAAGGTATAATCGGCAAGGATCAACCAGTCGCTTATACATCACGAACATTAAGCGAATGTGAAAGAAAATATGACACCTATGAAAAGGAAGCATTAGCAATCATTTACAGTGTGCAACATTTTCGACCATATCTTTATGGAAGAAAATTTACGTTAGTTACGGATCACAAACCATTAGTTTGGTTTCAAAATTCAAAAGATCCTTGCTCAAGAGTAACAAGATGGAAGCTGAAACTAGCTGAGTACGATTTTCATGTTGTCTACAAAGCAGGCAAAACCAATGTTAATGCTGATGCCTTATCCAGAAACCCAGTCGAAGATATTATTGAAGAAAAAATCCAAGGAATAAAAGAAGAAGAAATTGAAAAAACCCAGAAAAATCAGGAAAACATAATGAAATGTGTGCAAGAAAAAATTAAAGAATATATACATTGTGTAGCAAACGAAAATAAAAACTATATGAATTCGGAGATAATAAAAAATCTCCATGATATTGAAAGAATATTTGAAGATAATAAATCCTATGAAAATTTGGAGATATTAAGAACTTTTCGATCTATTAAAAAAATATTTGAGGACAATGAATCCTACATGAATTTTGAGATAAAGAAAAGTCTCCAATCTATTGAAAGAATATTTAAGGACAATGCATCCTATTTGAATTTGGAGATAAGAAAAAGTCTCCCATATATGAAAAAAATAATTATTGACAATGAATGCTACATGAATTCGGAGATAATAAAAATTCTCCAAAGTATTAAAAGAAATTATTGTACAAGTGACGAAACTTGTAACGTTATAACCAGAAATCAAAGAAAAATACAAGAAAATGATAATCAAGAAAACAAAAATGAAGAAATCCAAGAAATTGAAAATGAAATAATAAATGCACATAAAACAAAGAAACGAGGTAGACCGAAGAAACAAAGCACACGTTTGAATACCTCCTTTTCCAAGAAGAGAAGGGGAAGACCAAAAAAGGTATGTAATACAAAGAATAAGAAATTTTATAATGAAGTTATTCCTGACGAAATTGAATCAGATCCTGAGTTTATTAAACAAAAATCAAAATTGAAGAAACACGAAGAAATAGATCAAGGCTACGAAAATTTCAATTCTGAAGTATCATCTGAAGAAGAAGATAATTTAGTAGAGAACGAAGATTGTGAAAATTTAAATGTAAAACAAGAAAGATATATTATCGACTGTAGAGACCAATTACCAATGCGTAGAGACAACCTAACCTACTTTCTTTCAGTCAATGGAGATCCTCGAGATAATGGCTCCAGATCACTTGCCAAACGTGAGAAATTGCCAAATTTTGGTAAACTTCAATTAGGTATAGCAGAAAAAATAAAGAGAGGTATATATTACCATATCGCTCTCCCTATAGAAAATGAAATAAAAGAAAATTTATCTGATACAATAAAAAGAATTAAAACTACAATTATTTCAATGAAAAATTTATGCGAAGAATTAAAATTGAAAAGCATAAGTATTGCAAAGACAGCCCAAATAAATAATATAACTTGGGACGAAATCCTGTCAATGATAAAGTTAATTTTTGAAAATTCATTTGTAAAAGTTGTTGTATGCAGTGGACATACAAAATATCCCACAAAAGAAGAATATATGCAGTTAATTGAAGAAGCTCATTCAAGTTCAGTTGGAGGACATAAAGGTGTAACCAAAACTTATGGAAGAATACGGCAAAATTATTATTGGGAACATATGAAAAATAATATTCAAAAATATATACAAAGTTGCCTCCAATGTCAATTAAAAAAATTAGTTAGAGTAAAAACAAAAGACCCAATGATTATAACAGATACACCAGGTACAGCATTCGAGAAAATAGCAATGGACATCGTTGGACCATTACCAAAAACTAAAAATGGAAGTGAATATATATTAACAATACAAGATAATTTAACTAAATATTCATTAGCAATTGCACTTCCAAATCATCAAGTAAGTACAATAGCTGATGCATTTATTAAAAAATTTATTTGTATTTTTGGATCACCCAAAGGAGTATTAACAGATCAGGGGACAGATTTTTTAAGTAATTTAATGAGAAGATTAGCAAAAAGATTTAGAATACGACAATTTAAAACAACCGCTTTTCACCCCCAGTCTAACGGATCAATCGAAAGATCTCATCACGTTTTAGGAGAATATTTAAAACAATTTATCAATAAAAATGAAGAATGGGATGATTGGTTAGAATTAGCCATGTTCTCATATAATACAAGCATTCATGAAGGCACCAAATGCACCCCGTACGAGTTAATTTTTGGAAAATTAGCGCGATTGCCATCAAGCGATCCACCACTTGAACATGAAAAATTGGAGACTTACGATCAATATTTAACAGACTTAATAACGAGACTTCATGAAATGAGAAACATTGCTAGAGAAAACTTGATTCTAGCAAAAGAAAATTCAAAATTTTATTACGATAGAAATTGTAATCCACAAAATCTTAAACTCGGTGATGAAGTATTTCTACTACACGGAGGAAAAATTCATAAATTTGCAAATCAATATACAGGACCACATAAAATATTAGAAATTTTAAATAAAGGAAACGTTAAAATACAAGTTAAAAATAAACAAAAAATAGTACATACAAACAGACTTAAACTATCACGAATTAAACAAGAGTAATAAAACTGGATTATTTTTTTTTATAAAAATAACTATTTGTATAAAATTGTTCCTAGTTTTATGTTTCAGAAAAGGAGTAAAAAATTGAGTTATTTTTACTGAATTCAATTTTTATAACTGATAAACAAAATTTTTAATTATATTTTTTCACCATAATAATAATCTAATTGAAAAAAATACTTCTTTAAAAAAAATTCGCAAATTTAAATTCAATTTTTATAAAATTTCGACAATTTTTTTTTAATTTGTAATGACTTTATCTTAGATCTTAAGCACAATTCTACATACTTATTTTGCACTAAAAGAAATTGAAACTCAATTTTTTCACACAGTAAATTAAACTTTGTTACTTATTTTATACCAATTTATTGAAGAAGAAACTAAAAATGTCATTATTCAAAATTCTATAATCAAAATAAAATTATTTAAAATTCGTTCTCAACACATATTAAATTATGTCCAAATGTAGCATGAGAACAAAAGAAAACTGCATAAATGTAACAACTAAAAGCAACAAAATATAAGAAATAAAGACACATTTTAAAAATTGTTATATCTGAAATGTAAAATGCGTCTTAAATATAAAAATTTAATATTTTCCATCTGTAAAATTAAAAGTACAAAATTTTGTTTTAGAAATGTAAAAGAAAAATATTGTATTAAAAAAGAAAATATTAAAATCGACAACGATTTCCAATTATAAGCAAGTTTTAAATTTTAGAACAAAAGATTTTTGATGTAATTTAAAAGAAGCACAAGACTCATATTTGTAAAACAATTTGTATAAACAAATTTTCATTCTTTTTAATTGTACGTAATTTCAAAATAAGATAAAAAAAACTAAACATGTGGATGCATGACAATCTATGTACGATTCAAAATAAAACGTATAAATGTGTATGATTAAAGATGGAATGGAATTATAAAATCTGTAAAGTATGAATGTAATAAGTTGTATTGTATTACATTTGATCCTAATGTATGAATAGAATGAATGTAACGGATTTCTTGAAATTGCTTTGTTTGAGCATGTTCGTTGACTCTCTCATGCTCAATCTGAGAGGGGAGGTGTTACGTCCGTAACCTATTACTCTATAAATTATATTACTAATGTATGTGTGTTGTATTTACCTTATATATTTTTAACTCTTATAATCTATATTTTAATTATTGCATTATATTCAGTATATTTCTCTATTAAAATATTGTAATTATCATTTATACAATTTCTATATTAGTATTATATTTAATACATTTTTCTATTTTAATATTGTATTCTATTGTCATATATTATTTGCATATTTATTACTGTATGTATTTTACTATATATTTTGAAACTGTAACAATCCAAGAAAGGAAAGTAATATTATTACTCATGTAAAAAGAATAACGATGAAGCGACAATTCGACAACCTTCTAAAAACGTAGGCCGGACGAAAGAAAGGAAAAGCAGCAAACCCCGAGAAGTTTAGATGAACAACAAACGCCGAGCAACTTAACGAAAGGGCGATACGTACAATCTCCCGGAGGAAATATCAACAACACATAGAGAAATTCTTTCGCTATTAACTAGCACAAGGAGAAACAAATTTTAGCACGTGTACCATTTTTCGGCATCATTACAGTTATGAAAATCTAATATAAAAAGGGCAAGCAGTTTCATTCAGCAGAGAGTAATTTTTTGGGAATCAACCTGTACACATCGTAAAACCATCGCTCTAGTTTAAAGAGTATATCATCAACGAGTGAATTATATCTTCAAGTTTTTATTTTTGAAACGAAGTTCGAATCACTGATTTAAAGTACAACTTAATAATTTCCAAAAATATATTAAATTGGAAATAAACCCAAGTATCAACGAAAGTATAATATTGAAACGCAGTTCCAAGTTTCAACAAATCTTTTATTGAAGTATTACACATTTCGAACCATCGAAATTTGTTCAAGAGGCGACAACTGTCTGGAAGAAAGCAGATATTTTCAAAATACAATACACTATCTCATTAGTGTAAACAAGAGGATCAACACTCAACCATTAAGGACAACTGTCACAGCCCCAGTGCGTCTAGCCCTCAACACCATTAGAGATCGGACAACCAGATACAACCACCAGTTCAAACAACACCAGTAATCGTTATTCTTTAAAAGTAAGATTTTCTAAACTCAATTATACTCATTGTATTTTGTCAATTCTTTTCTTTCTTGTTGGTTTTTAAATAAATTATTCTCTCAGTACATTTAGTAGGCTCATTGACTAATCCTCATCCCAAATTAGATTCATTTATGAAACTAATTTAAAACGAGGAACGTTAGGAATATTTAAAAAGGTTTCTTGTTGTTTTTGACGTAACAGAACTAACAATTTACAATTTACCACCATTTTCGCAACTTTTGAATCAGATAGTTCAAGATTATTTAAAATGCGGAATACTTGATGCATACGGAAATTTCCGAGGACTGAAAAGAAATCGAGTACCCGAAAAAATCGAATACTAAATGCTTTGAATACACCTCTAGTTTTTAACGTTGAGTTTAATTTTGAATTTACTTTTTAATAATTTATTAATTTATTTTTATTTAATTTATTTAACTAATTAATAATTAATAATAATAATAATAAATTGTAATTAATTAATTAATTATGATTATTAAAAACTATTTAAAATTTATTTATTAATTTTTATACATCTATGAACTATAAATATAGTAGTAGAACTAAAAAACATAATTAAATTGTTGAAACAAATTGTAAAAGCAATGGTTAATTTGAAAATAGTTGACCTCGGATTGGTAATAAGCGAAACAGAAAATCACCGAGTAACGATTTTCAGTCGAATATGTTAAGTTTCTCCAAAATCGTCGGCCATATTGGATCCGCCATTTTGAATTTGAAAAATTTTAAAAACTGACATTAGGTTCTTAATCAGCAACCCCGAAAACCCCCAAGTAACGATTTTTACGAGGATCAATAAAAGTCATCGGTTTAATTAATTTTTGTTGTAATTTAATTAATAATTAAATATTTAGTAAATTCTTCCACAGTTATTTAATAAATTAATTTTTTCGATTTTTGGAAGACGTATATAAAAGGTAAAAGAAAAACACTCTTTTACTTTTTTATAAAATAGACGACGTTTCGGTGGTCAGGTTCGCCACCATCATCAGGTCACTAGTTAAAGTCAATAAATAAACATCACGTCAATAAATTATATTATTATATAATATAATAATAATCATTTTTAATATCATATAATCATTTTATTTATGTTTTTAATTTATTGACGTGATGTTTATTTATTGACTTTAACTAGTGACCTGATGATGGTGGCGAACCTGACCACCGAAACGTCGTCTATTTTATAAAAAAGTAAAAGAGTGTTTTTCTTTTACCTTTTATATACGTCTTCCAAAAATCGAAAAAATTAATTTATTAATTAATAATTGTTTTTAACATATTACGGATGGTGTATTTGCTTCTATAAGCACAATTTCACAAATCATAGAATTGTAAAAGTAAGTTCAAGTGTCTAATAATAAAGAACTACTTTGATTTTTGTGAGCTAAACTTTATTCATATAAAAAAATACTTATTCCATTTGTTTGTTTATGTCAATATAATTATGCGAAATGAAAATTGAAAATTCAGTTATAGCAATTTCTTGTAAATTTAATTAGGATTATTTTAAGACCAGAAAATCGAACAATAGTTGAAAATTGTTAGTTTTACGCTATTTTTAGTGATATAGTATACAGTGCCGCTCAGTAACTTTTGCCCACCCTACAGCGATTGAGAGCTGTACAAAAAGTTTTGTATTTTGTTTATTATTAAAGATAAAAAGCTCAAAAAGGTCTCTTTTTAAAGCTCTTTTCCTGAGCTTTAACACTGTATAAAATAAAAATTAAAAAAATTAATTTGTTAATGTTTAAAAAATGTTATTGCAACATAAAATTTTTCGTTTTTTTTGTTTTTTTAAAGTGATACAGTTTGTTAGGAAATGGTCGCATTTTAATCCCATATATATTTTCTAAAAGCTAGTTTTTATAAATTAGTTTATTAATTTTATGTTCAAAATTATTAAAAATTTCTTTCTTTCCAGAAGAGAGAATATTAAAAATTCGTACAATATAAAATCTAAATATAAAATAAAAGCATTATTAGAACTAATAATATTAGCCAGGTATATTAGTTATTTTAGCTATTTTGATAGCTAGATTATTATCTGCTATGGCTAACAACGCCTAGCTAATATCTATACGATTATTTATTAATATCCCATGTAACGATGGGCTATGTATTAATATATAGAGAAATAGAATACGTCACACACACAGCCATCGTAGTCGCGTTCAGCGTGAGAGCTACGAGAGAGTAGCGACCGCGCACGAAACTTGCGTCGCCTGCCTCCGCTCCCCCCACCACTCGCTCTCTTCCCGTCGCGGCAGTGCGAACCGATATACCTCGCTCCACGATCCGAGATCGTCATAGGGATGTGCATTAAAAACAAAAAATCGAATAACGATTAATCGATCGATTATTTATACATAATAATAATAATAAATATAATAATTATTATATAATTATTATTATCAGTATAAATGATAATAATAATTGGACCAGAAATGAAGGTTTTTTCAATTTCGCCATTTTTATTATGAAAGAACATTAAAATAGTAACAAATTCTATCGGACTTGATTTAATACATAAAACATAATATAATAGTTTTAAATATTTTTGTTATCCATAAGAATTAATTATAAAAGATACTTTTTTGTTTTGTTTAAGTTAAATTTTAAAACTTGTGCATGTAACAAAAAAAGTTGTTCGAAGGAAAAACAGCAAAAAAAGTTTATTGCATTTGAGTATTGAGTTTATTCATTATTAAACCACAAATGTTTTGGTATTGATTGCATAACTAAGAGTTGCTCCAAATGAGGTCCAGAAAGGCGATTTCTCAGCTTAGTAAGTTTGATACCTGCCTGAGAAAATAAGCGCTCGGAAGCAACAGAAGTTGCAGGAATAGCTAAAAAGTCCATGGCTACCTTGTACACGGTAGGATACTCTTCTTTTAAAGTTTTCCATACTTCAAGAGGATTTGATTGCCGAGGGCTAAGTGGACGATTTAGAAATTGGCGAAATTCTATAAGTACACCACCTGCACGATCATCATTTGAGGAGTTTGATTGCGAAGCAACAATCGTATCATGATGTTGCCACAATAAATTTTGAAAAGAATTAGAATCTGGTGCAGATTTAGACTCGCGGTTGTCAGAAACAGCTTCTGTAAATGTATTTTCGAGATGTGTACTTATTCTTCTCTTCTGATCCATCAATTCACCTAAAATTTTGAACAATTATTTGCTTTTTCAGTATTAGGGCTATAAATGATAATGAAAACAAGAAAATTTTTATATCGAAATTGAATAATATGAATATCAAAAATAATTGTGAAGTTATTACTAATATTATTTCTCTAATATCAATTTTATTAAATTATAAATTTAAAAAACTTAAATAAAATATGTAACAAAAAATTCTAGAAAGGATTATCAGAACAAATATTAAAAATATTTACCAATCCTTTTCATAGTGTTTAACACAGTTAATGCATCCGAAAAATGAATCCTTTTGAATCGTGGATCCAACAAAGTAGCCACAAAAAGAACTTTGTTTTTTTCGATATTACCAAAAAAATCATCCATCTCGCGTATTAGGTATGACTTGAGATTAAAAGATATTGGATCCGTACATTGAAACGTGGAAACACTCTGAAAATAAGTAAACAAATTGTTATGATAATGTGCATATAATCGAAATTCAGGAGAAAAAATGTTAAATAAGATATTTGCCGTTCTCAACATTTTAACAAGCGGTATGCACTTGCTGATGGTGACATGCTTTTCAGAGGAAAGTTCCAAGGTTATAAGGTACAAAGGATACAGAAGGTCTTTTATTTCAGTGAGAGAATTAATTTCATCAGTAGTTAGATCAGCTGGAGGTTTTTGTTTAGATGATTTTTGCCTACTTAGTTTTAAAAGAACTCGACCGACAAATTCGGTTAAATGTAAATATCGCTGTATCATCAGATATAACGAGTTCCATCTCGTTCTCACTTCCTGGACAAGTTTTAAACACTCGATATCTTTTTTATTCCATTCCGTCTTTTGAAACTTCTTCAACTCCGTTGCCGCGATTTCACTCTTTCGGAAAAAAGTTACGATACGTTTTAGTTTTCTTATAACCTTGATCAATAAATTTAACTCATTTTGATTATTATCTACAATTTCCGATTCTTGATCTGAATTTTCGTCATCAGGAAGAAACGCATCCACTTCAGGTGGCGAATGTTTAGGAGACTTTTTATAAATTACATTCGCGTTTGTAGCAATAGTATTCACAATATGAGCAAAACAACACATATGTTTTTTAGGACCAAATAAATCTTCACAAGCTTTTTTAATATTTGAACCACGATCTGTAACTATTGCCCGTATTTGACATAAATTTATTTCCCATTCAGTTAATATCTCAGAAATTAAACCTTTTAAATTCTCTGCGGTCTTTCTTTCCGACATGAGTCTTACACCAATTGTTATCGATATAATTTCGATTCCTATTTGCAAATGAAAATAATTTGATTTATAAAAAAAGGAAAAAGATAGGATAAAGGATTAAAAAAGATAATTAAGACTGAATGTGTGTGTATATGAGTTAATTATGAATGTCAAAAAAAGTTGATAAACATTTTTTTAAAAATTGAAAATAAAAAATAATTGTTTTTACTGTGCATATGATTAATTTTTAGAACATAGTGAATTACATACCTTGGGTAAAATGAGCTGTAAGGCCCAAGAAAGATCGGACGGTCATAATTTCTGTCCACAAATCTGTGGTCAAAACAATGTTTTTGCACCCTTTAAGAATACCACCAATGTGGATTTAGTTTTTGACAGAAGACTTTAAATCCTTTCTTTTCAGGTGTGTTTAAAGACAAATTATCTCGAACAATCATATATACAAAAGTGCATCATCAGTCTCTTGCTTCATTCTTCCACCTTCTGTTGAAATTAAAATATATCATTAACAATTTTGCATGTTACATTAATCAAATATAATTTTAACTATCATGATCTTACTTCCATAAGCTGAAGCTCTAGTCATCCACTCTGTCAAAGAACTATTACTGGTAGTAGCGTTATGCCTGCGAGGTTCCTGAATTTGAATGGGAGCAGAATCCTTTTCGATTGTTGATGTTAAAGAAGGCTCTTGAAGCTCAGTGTCCTAGAATAAATAAAAGCAATTAAATAAATAAAAGCAATTAAATAATTAAAAGCAATTAAATAATTCAATTAAATTCATTTAACGTTTTAAGAAGTAAAGTAAAAATAAAATAATAATAAAATTAATAAAATAGTAATAAATAATAATTAATGATTGGGGTACAGTTTTTATAATTTTTTATTTTCTGAAATTTTTTTTCTAATACAGGAGAAATTCTAAAAATTTTTTTTTTAATAAAAGTAAATTTCTATAATTTTTTTTTCTAATAAAGGTGAATTTCTAAAAAACTTTTTTTTAATGAAGATGATTTTCTAATTTTCTTTTTTCTAATAAAGGTCACTGTCTAAAAATTTATTTTTCTGCTAAAGATAATTTTAAAAAAAATTTTGTATCAATATTCAATTTTTGTAATAACGACTAATAGGCATATGATTAGAAAATAAAATTTACGACAATTCTTTAATTCTTTAATAAAAATACTTGAGATTTCGTTAAAAAATTATAATAAAAAAAAGAAAGATATTTTAAATATTCTGTAAAACTGTTTTATAAATAAAAATCAATTTTGGAACTTTTAGTATAAAAATGATGCAAATTATTATTTTTTTCCCAAGAAAAACAGAATTTTGTTAATAAATTGTGATAAAAATAGTAATTTTATTAAAAAATATTTCTTCTTTTTTAAAAAGAAACTTATAATTTTATAAACAAAATTGTGATTGAGAAATAGAAAATATGCAAAATAATTTGTATTCCTTATCTTAGTTTTTTTAAACAATTTTCTAACTTTTATCAAAATTATGGAAATTTTCAAATTTTAGGAAAATGGGGTAAACCGCTCACTTTTTTTCAGATCGGCTAAAATCTAGGAAATTATTCTCTAAATCCAAGTTAATTTATATCATTTGAAAGCTTATGATTTCTACTAAAAAAATAAAAAAGAGTTTTTGATTTTTCTTTTTTAGTTTTACTTAGAGAAACTTTTTAATAAACATATACCAAATTTCGAAATCACAATTTTCCAGGGTAAACCCGCTCACTTTATCTTTTCAAGACGGAACAGTTTTATTTTTTAAATATTAAAGTTCCTCTTATTCCCGTCTTAAGTATGATTTATTATTGATAATTTATGAGTTATATAAACATTTCTATAAACAACAAATTGGTTTAATAAATAATGAACATAGATTTCATGAATTACAACTATGGATTTAAATAGTGTTATATTTTATTAAGAGAAAGTAAAATGTAGTTACAATTTTGGTTTTAATAAGTCATAAATTGTGTTATTGTTGAAATATAATACGTGAAATTATTTTATTCTAAATTTTAAATTAAGTGAGCGGCTTTACCCCGACTTCACGTGAGCGACTTTACCCCGAGTGTATTCCTCACATTTCAGAATAAATTTAATTAAATCTTTTTAAAATAAGACAAAACTATATATGTACTTCGAAGAAGGACATCCAATAGCAACAAAAAAAATTTGCCAGATAAAATATCTGCATATAAGGAAATATTGAATTTCAAACTTGAGCAAAAATTTTACTGCGTAAATAATAACTTGCCATGTTTAGGCAATATTGTATCAATGTTGCAAGCAATATTCGCCCAATTATTAAATGTTTGTCTGTTAATATGAACTGAGCGATTTCCTATTAAGTTTTAAGAAATTTTTGGTGCTGTGTGAATTTTATGTAAATCATGTATAATGTAAAACTTGTATTAAAACTTTATTTAATTTAAATTATTACTTTCCTTTATTTCACTTACTCATAAGAAATTGACTTCCTGAGCATCAAATTTTCCATAAATACCTATATTTAAAATTTAATACCTTTCTACACCTAACCTAAAATTTTGTGCTTTTTAATTCCTTTCTTTACCTTGGTCAACGTTTATGTGACGATATTAAAGGGAATTAAAAATCTTTTATTTATATACTCTTATTGGAAATTCGAAACTCAGGACAAACAAGGAATTAAAAGGAATTCAAGTAGTAGTATAGCTAGGCCGGTTCTGGATAAAATCGGTAATGTAGATTCCTACTTACCGACCGAGAGGGTAAGTTACCGACCGTTGGTGGGGTATATGTAGGTAATTTACCGGCCGTTGGTGGGGTACCTCATTTGCATATATTTAAATTAGTTAACCCTTTTAATTGACGTTAGTGGGGTATCTAATTTGCATATATTTAAATTAGTTAACCCTTTTAATTGACGTTAGTGGGGTACCTGATTTGCATATATTCAAATTAGTTAACCCTTTTAATTTGCATATATTTAAATATGTGGCAAAGTTACTGAGCGTTGGTAGGGTACCTGATTTGCATATATTTAAATTAGTTAACCCTTTTAATTTGCATATATTTAAATATATAGAAAAGTTACAGATCGTTGGTGGGGTATCTGATTTGCATATGTAAATTAGTTAACCCTTTTAATTTGCATACGTTTTCTATTGTTTATTATTTAACTTTCATTGTTAACCCTTTTAGTTTATGGAAATTCCTCCCACTATCCACCCTTTTGGACGTAGAATATGCAAATACCACCCACCCTCTTCTATTGCTCTTAGTTAACCACCCCCTCCCTCCCACCCACTTTTTTCCTTTATATATATATTTCCAATATTACCACCCACCACCACCACCCACTTAGTATAAACCAGAAATTTCAAAAATCGTATAGAGAAGCGCGAGGGATTAAGCGTTCGCGAGATACCGCGCAGGCGTTGTGGGTAGTGGGAGTGGGTGGTGGTGGGTGGTGGTAAGGCCCAGTGCGCAGCAAAAGTGCGCGTACGGTTACCGCGTTGAGTGAGTGAAAGTTCCATGCGTCAGACCTGTCTGTCTGACTCTCACAGCTTGCTTCACTAATACTATAACACCATAGGGATAAAAATGTATTGTCCAAAAATATGTAAGCAAGTTTCAACTTGCCTTTTTTCAAGATAACAATAGTATTGTTTGAAAATTTTAAAGCATGTTTCAACCTGCATCTTGAATAGAATAAAGACATTGTCTAAAAAACCTTCAGACAGGTTTTAACATGCCTGTAGATAATAACAAAGACATTCCTTAAGAAACCTTTTAGTGACGTCATTTTCATGCGAGTTTGAACACGTCTTCTAAATGACTCTTCTTTTGAGGTAGTTGCGTGCGCAGTCATTAAAGTGGGGGTAAAAGAGTGGGAGTTGAAGAAGAGTGGGGTTTACGGGATATAAGGTAGGTTGGAATCAACGATTCGAAACTTCTGTTAAAATTTCTTGCAGCTTTAGCAGTACCAGCAGCTTCAGCATCTACATCAACATTAGCAGTACTAGCAGCTTTAACAACTACATCATCATTTACTCATTTGGTAGGTAAATTTCATTTCTTTAATTAAAACATTTTATATTCCAAATTTTTTTTTCTTTTTCAAATTTAATATTAAAAAATCCATCTTTTTTTTTGCTTACAGATATTAAAACAATGGAGTTCCAAAAAGTCAACGCCATTGGTCGTATGGAGAGCTTTCTACCAACGAAGCCACTTTCTGAGTTGACTGTTAATGAGTCATACAATGTAACTAAAATAAACAAGGTGCAGACGAAATATGGTTCTAGGATTGTAGTAGACCTGGATGCTGCATTTACCACTTTTCTGCCGGCAAGGTTCGAAAACTATTTGAAGCTGACCCTACCTCCTTCACAATGATGGAAGAAGCCGTGCAATCGGAAAAGTTGCGATTAAAATATATTGGTGGCAAATTTAATGTTATTGAATTTGAATAAAATATATATTCTAAGGTTATATTGTAAAAAATTATGTAAATATTTAAAGGTTTTAGATAATAAAAAAATTACTTTTAAATTAATTCTTTTATTACCTCACCTTCATATTTCAAATAATTTTTAAATTAATTGAATTTTGTATAAAATTGTATAAGTAAATTTTTATTAAAGTTAAAGGAAAAAAAAATTTAAAGTATATAATATTAAAGGAGTAGGTATATCAAGAAAGATAACCAACATTTTTAAAATTATAAATTTCATTTATTCATATGTATATAGAAAATTAAAACTTATTACAATAGTGTTTCATAATTTTCACAATATGATTTTAAATTAGTATTCACATCATCCACTTCATCGATACCATATGAAAAGTTTCTCAATTCACTTGTAACATTCAAAAACCAATTTCGAAGCTTAAATACATTGTTTACTGCACAATTTTCAGTTTGTGCAATATGATGTGTACATATAAGTGGTAATAATTCAGTTTTAATATTCTTAAACGCTGGACAGTCAATTTTTTCTAAATTGTGTACAATCATTAAATACTTTTCTAACCACTGCTTTTTTTCACAACCTTTAACGTAGATAGTTTTTGCTCCTCGTAAAGCATCTTGTAAAATGGTTCGAACTTCATCGTAGCACACATCTCCAGCCATCCAAGGTATTAAATGATAATTATTCGTCAACCACAGGTTCTTACTTTTATAACGTCCTGGTAGTGAATTCCAAGCACAAGGTGGTTCAAAAAGGTAAACTCTTGGTTGAGCATCTGACTCCAGAGGCACTATAGCCAACTCTTTGAAAATAAACTCATTGCAGGGTTTTTTAAAACCTTGAACGTCTACTATGAACTCCATTTTAGAATAGAAATGAGTATCTGCTTCAGAAATTTGTCTTACATACGTCTCCACTTCATCCTCCACACCACTTTGTTTCCCTCTCCACTTCTTATAACTTATTAATAATCCCAATGATTGGTTCGTACTATACTACACGGTCATGTATAACAAGGCAATATGAAGTTGATTCTTCAGGCAACGTCATTATTCATGTAAAGATCAGTGAATATTTGCATGAAGACTTCCACTGTCACAAGAATACATCTTATTAAGTTTAAAAATATTAATGTAAAAAAGTTATATATATATATATATATATATATATATATATATATATATATATATATATATATATATATATATATATATATATATTAAAAAACGTTTCTTAAAGTTGACTTGAATTTTCTACAAAGTAAATTCAACTTTTCCAAATGTTAACTTTAACACTCTGTCTACTAATGTGACAGTTGCCATCTAAAATCTTCTATATGAGTTGTTGGAAAGAAATTGATTAATGACACATTTGCATCTACAGTTCATGCTTATACAGAATTCTTTAAAAACGGTTACAGTCATAAGCTTCTGCACTAGCAGTCTGGCATTCTGACTCAGTGAATTGATCACATGATTTCAGCCACATTGTAAGGCTTTACTAGATTTGATAAATGGTTAACTTCTTCAAATGTTAGTTTAAACTTTTCCAAATGTTAGCTTTAACTTTTATAAATGTTAACTTTAACTTTTCCAGTAGTTAACTTTAACTTCCTAAAAGTTAATCTTAACTTTTTCAATAATGCACAGAGAAAAATGGAGTATTCAACAGACTATCTGGAGGGACAAACAGACTATATTTAAGGTTAAATGTTTTGTAACCATCTCGGAGGGATAAATAGATACTTTGATGATCAAGTTGACTATCTCGGAGGAAAAAGTTATCTATCTAGAGAATCAGGCTAACACTTAAAACCTAACCCTCTAACTTTGGCTATCCAGTTTTCTCAGTGTGAAGGAGCAGAGAGAATTCCTTGTAAACAACATATATATATACACGGAAAAAAATTCTTGTGAAATTTACAGGATTTCCTGAGCCATCTATGAGCCACGGTTGATGTATCCACAAACGGTTGAGTTTGGAGAATACACAAACCAAACTGTGTGTGTGTGTTTCACAAACTGCAACAGACGAACTGTAGGATTTCTTGGTGCTATTACAGATTAATTTGTGCTACACCCAAACCAGCTTGTTGGAAACACTACACTGAAAGAAATGCTTTGACATTATCAACAATAAAAGTTTGGTTAGGAAATTTTCAGTAACTTGAAAATAAGGTTCTTTTATTTTAGCGAAACTCATCATAATAACAATAAACACAATTTTGAAAAACATAAGTACTACTTTGGCTGACAAAGTTTTTCAGAGGAAACATTTATTATATTATAATTCTATTTCAAAAATTTATTTATGTCATTTATATAAATGACAATGTCAATCATATTTAAATGTAACTCTGTGATTTGTCTCATTGTTTTACTACAATTTTTATATTAGTTTTGTCTATTCCGTTTTCTGTTTAATTCAACCATACTGAATGTCAGTATTAAGAACCCAGCTTTCGTGAGTGAAACAGGATGTTAGATGCGTTCGTTAAAAGCGTTGTGCGCAGACGTATTTGAAACAAACAAAATGGAATGGCAATATGGTTGTATTAGCCAGAATTATCACAGTTATCACGAATAATTTCTTTCAGTGTCAACTTGCCTGTATAAAGCACAACATAACCTATTCGTATATTCTACAAAAGACCTTGCGTTTTTCATAAGAAATTTTAAAG
The DNA here is from genome assembly GCF_015476425.1 of Leptopilina heterotoma. NCBI lineage: Eukaryota > Metazoa > Arthropoda > Insecta > Hymenoptera > Figitidae > Leptopilina > Leptopilina heterotoma. The sequence continues at coordinate 2,748,629 of NW_025110946.1, read as the reverse complement.
CGATTTTTTAAAGCGCCTTCTATCTGCATATAAAAAACTTCAAATTGACAAAAGTTTTATCGTTAAGAATAAAAAAATGTATAAGTAAAAACAATTTTTGACTTTTGTATATGAAAAAACAACTGAAAAACTATATAGAATTGTATTAATAACTAAGTCTTAATTTTTTTTTGGACGTAAGGTTCCCTTTACCTCGTGAGGATACATATGAAATTTAAATTACCAGTTAATAAATTTAAACTGAAAAAATTGAATTTCTTTTAAATATTTAAAAATATGGATTCATGTAAAATATATACTACACTGAGAAAGCTTTGGGTCAACAGCAGACTTTCGATAGGCTGCTACTGACTATTTTGGTGGAACGCTATAAGACTATACTTTTGGGTTGCTGCGGTACAATTTTGGGCGCGTGACAGTCCTAAAGTTGTTAAGCTGCAAACCAATGGCGGTATCCCCACTACTTTGGTAAGCTGCTCACCAACATTTTGGACAGTCACACACCCAAAATTGTACGGCAGCACACCAAAACTGTAGTGGAGCCGCTGTCACATATGTTGTTCCGCTACAGTTCCAAAGGTCTCTCAGTGTACATTTTGAGGTTATCATACTTATACTAAGTTAATTAAAAACGATTACAGCCCTAACACTCTAGCATTCTAACTCAGTGAATTGATAACATGGTTTTATTGACATTGTGAGGATTTAATAGATTTGGTAGATGGTTAACTTTTCCAATAGTTATCATTAACTTTTCTAAAAGTTAACTTTAAGTGTTTTCAATAGTTGACCTTAACTTTTCAAAAAGTTAACTTTAACATTTTCAATAGTTGACCTTAACTTTTCAAAAAGTTAACTTTAACATTTTCAATAGTTAACTTTAACATTTTCAATAGTTAACCTTAACTCTTGTAAAAGTTAACTTTAACTTTTCCAATAGTTAACTTAAACTTTTCAAAAAGTTAACTTTAACTTCTCTAAAAGTTAACTTTAACTTTTTCAAAAGTTAACTTCAATTTGACTGGTATCATTGTTTTCTTAATACCAACAGTATAGTGAAAATACAATCTTTGTATTATAAGGACACAATGATACCAGTCAAAATAAATTTAACTTTTTCAATAGTTAACCTTAACTTTTATAAAAGTTAACTTTAACTTTTTCAATAGTTAACTTTAACTTTTGTAAAAGTTAACTCTAACTTTTCCAATAGTTAACTTTAACTTTTCAAAAAGTTAACTTTAACTTTTCAAATAGTTGACTTCAACTTTTCAAATAGTTGACTTCAACTTTTCAAAAAGTTAACTTTAACTTTTCCAATAGTTAACTTCAACTTTTCAAATAGTTGACTTCAATTTGACTGGTATCATTGTTTTCTTAATACAAACAGTATAGTAAAAATACAATCTTTTTATTATAAGGACACAATGATGCCAGTCAAAATAACTTTAACTTTTTAAATAGTTGACTTCAACTTTTCAAATTTTTTGTCAAATATATAATAATGCACAGTTATAATTACTTTAAAGTACATACTGAATGAGCGCGTGAAGTTTACATTTTATGAAAATAGTGTTATTTTACAAATTAATTAAACAAGAAATATGATATTCAATATTTAAAAAATCATGGTGTCCGACTATAGATGCAACCATTGTTGAGTAGCGCAATGAGTAGCACAAATTTTTGTTGATAATTAATAATAAATATTAAATCTTATACACGGAGAGAAATTTGTAGGAGTGGGTAACCACTCCTATATGGTTAGGGTGACCATCGTTAATGCTACATATACGGACATCCTTGTAGAATGTAGTATACCGTATAGAAATTTCCCTACTTCGCTTTATTTAAAAAGGGGGGCTGATGAGGAATTAGTAAGGCCAACCACACTAATAATTTCTAGATAGGTGATAATCGGACACTGACTATAATGCCCTCATCTTCAGATAGGTAAATCTATCTGGATCTGTTTATATCCCTATTAAATTTTTCAATCCGGCCCTGACTAGAATACCTCTAGTTAAATTCACACATTCTGATATTCTACTCAGGTACTGACAACGCGATCTAGTTAGAACCTCTATTTTTCATCATCAACTGATATTTCAAGCGTGACGAAATTAGATAGGTCGTGATGAATTTTTCTAGTTTGAGACTCACTGGCGAAAGGGAATCTATTGCAGATTTTGTAAAAAGTGTCTGTGTTCAGAGAATACAAATTTCACAAGCTTTCCAACACTTTTAAAAAATTTATTGTGAAATGAAAGTAGCTTGTGTAAGCATTAACCTGTCATTTTAAAGGAAAATTCAATCCTTTAAAATTTTGAGGTTATAAATGGGTGATTAAATTTAAAATGTCATTTTCATGTCCTGCCCAAAAATCTGGAATACTATTTCATATATAAAAGTTTTTGAAGTCAATTAATTTTCTTAATCACTACTTCTACTTAAATTAATAATTCTTAGTCGCTAGAAATTCTCTGAAAAAATTTGGCAGAAGAATTAGAAGCAAAATGTCAGTGGTGTCCCCTGTCCGCACTTAAGAAATCAGAACTTTACGTAATAATAAAAATTTTGATTCTCACATTTTTAGTACCAGAAAAATTATTTTGTACAGCTAAGAGTCTATATTTTTATATAGTAATTGTGCTAGCAGAATAATTTTGATCCAGTGTTAGAAAAAAAATCAAAATCGCCTGTCCGTAAGTTTCATATTTTTAAGTAATTATCGCAAATTTTGAATATCATGTCTGATATTTAAATAACCTAGTGCAGATAATTGCCTTATTAAGCGTTAATAGTATTGGTGATATGTATATAGCTTCTTAAAGAAAAAACATTATAACATTCTATCACATCTATAACTTGTACGGTTAGTGGCAGAAAGCAAGTATCACTTTGTCGAGCACACGATGTCAGTGGTGTCCCTATCAAAAACTTGTTCATAATATTAATATTTTTTAAATATTATTGTATCTCTTTTTCAGGTATTACACGTACTTTAAAAACCGCACCGACTTTAACTTAAAAATAAAGTCTTTCTTTTTCGAAATTGAGAAATGAAGCAAAATGTCAGTGGTGTCCCTTGTCAGTGGTGTCCACTCAAAATTCTGTTTCTTGCAGCTTATTATTTTATTTTTAATAAATTTGTGTTAAATTTACTCCTTATATGCAGTTTATGAAGATATGATACTGGATTGTAATTTATAGGCTGATTTTATTCTCACTATTAAAAAAAATTATCAGTGAAATCTTTCAAAAATGTCAGTGGTGTCCCTCAATGTTCATATGTCTTTTTAGTCTTCAAAAGTATATTAATTTATGGCAGAACTCATTACAAATATTTTTTAAGTCTTGTTGAAACATTTATTATTGTAATTTGAAATATTTTAACTTTTTAAAGTTGTAAGAATTTATTTGAGAAAAGAATAAACGAAAACAGAAAATTTCTTATCATTTCTGCCTATCGTTTTTCACCTGGTGAAAATTAAAATTTGCTTCCAGCTGCTCGACCACTATTATTTTTGTCCATCATATATTCTAGTCAACCAAAATAGAGTATCGTTAAGTTCAAAATCCAACATCGAAAAATCAAAGTTAGTAGGATCAAAAATGACATTTTAAATTTAATCACCCAAATATATATAAATTGTATAGTCTTTGATCAACTCAAACAAAAATCATTAACTAATTGACAAAAATTGGAATCAAAGATTCCATATTCCACAACACTGAAATATTTTCTTACAAAATTGACCATTTTAGATGAATTCGGAAACACTCACGAATTTTTTCAATAGAATTGAAACGTGCTGTCATAGTCAACGCATGCACTCACGTTAAACTTCGACAATACTTGATAGTAGTGACTACAATCAGAGAGTTAGCATAAGTAGGGGGAAGTCCTCTAGTACCGGACACCTAAGCGTTTCATAAAAATAAAACTATTTAAAAAAATATGACTTCATTTATGAATTAATTAACTCTACAATATATAACACCAAAATCAATTAACAAAAATACAATATTTTCATAAACTTTTTTTAAGTTCAATTTAGTTTTGGTGAAAAAATACTGCAATTTTGATATTTTTCCTAGTACCGAACAGTCTAAAACTTTTAATTTTTACTATCCATTTCTCATAGTGTAGAATTTAAATATTATATTATTAACTTCTAATAAGCTTTAATTCAATTTTCCAGCAAGAAACAATAAAAAAATTATCTTTTTTTACTTTATAAATCCAAAATATCTGACACATGTCCGACTATAGAAAAAATAAAAAAAATTCTCCGCCTACTGAAGCATTCGTTATTTTTCATTAAAATGATTATATTTTACTAAATACTTGAGTATTTGTAACAAGATTATATGTGACCAGGTCTGAGAAAAGGGACCCTACTTACCAAAAAATCGATTTTTTTATGATGGTTTCTTATAGTTTAAGATCCTAGAAATACAATGCAATCAGTCCCGATTGTTAAAAAAAAATTTTTTGCAATTGTTTAAACAAATTAAAAAAAAATTTTGCAAAAATTTTTTTTATGAAAATATAAGTAATTTTACGACAAAAATTACTCTTGTTTGTCTAAGTGTCAAGAATATTTCCCCTAAATCTTAAATTGAATGCCTAAATCATTTACAAAAAATTCGACTTAATTCCTCGAAGATGATCCCCAAGTATACCCGTCATCGGCAACCTGGTTGTGCAAGTCAAAAAATAACTATGGATTATTGTAGAGTTCAGAATTATTCATTATTGTATCAGTTCTGAACTTGCATAAAAAATTTCAGATCTCTAGGACATCCGGAAGACTTTTAAATTAATTTTGAAAATTCCATAATTTGCCTTTTGCAAAGTAAATTGTTTATAACAATTACAGGGTTGTTTGAACAATTATTTAACCATGAAAATCGGATTCAGCATAAAAAAAATACATATAGAACACTCATCATGTTAATTTAAAAATGTAAAATGTTTCAAGAAATCTAATTTATTTGGATAGAAAACTTTAAACGCGTTTTTCTCGAAAAGTTGATTTTGGTAAGTAGGTCCCTTTTCTCAGACCCGGTACATATGATTTTTATTCATGAAAGACTCCTTTGATCGATAATGAGCTTAAAAAACAAGTAGCTACTTGTCAATAATATAAGATCGTATCCTTAAGGTTATGTTATTCAATGGTCGCGTGACTTATAGTAAAGTATATAATGTATAGTATAGTAAAGTATAGTAAAGTATATGATGTATAGTAAAGTATATGATGTTAACATATTTCGAAGTCAGCTTATGTAACTAAAGTGACCATCTAAGAATATCTTGTTTAGCACAATTGTCAACTTTTTGAAATGTTAAAGTCAACTATTTAAATAGTTGAAATTAACTTTTTTGAAAAGTTAAAGTTATTTTGACTGGCATCATTGTGTCCTTATAATACAAAGATTGTATTTTTACAATACTGTTTGTATTAGGAAAACAATGATACCAGTCAAATTGAAGTCAACTATTTGAAAAGTTGAAGTTAACTATTGGAAAAGATAAAGTTAACTTTTACAAAAGTTAAGGTTAACTATTGAAAATGTTAAAGTTAACTATTTGAAAAGTTGAATTCAACTATTTGAAAAGTTAAAGTCAACTATTTGAAAAGTTGAAGTAGACTATTTAAAAAGTTAAAGTTATTTTGACTGGCATCATTGTGTCCTTATAATACAAAGATTGTATTTTTACTATACTGTTTGTATTAAGAAAACAATGATACCAGTCAAATTGAAGTCAACTATTTGAAAAGTTGAAGTTAACTATTGGAAAAGTTAAAGCTAACTTTTTGAAAAGTTGAAGTCAACTATTTGAAAAGTTGAAGTCAACTATTTGAAAAGTTAAAGTTAACTTTTTGAAAAGTTGAAGTTAACTATTGGAAAAGTTAAAGTTAACTTTTTGAAAAGTTAAAGTTAACTATTGGAAAAGTTAGAGTTAACTTTTACAAAAGTTAAAGTTAACTATTGAAAAAGTTAAAGTTAACTTTTATAAAAGTTAAGGTTAACTTTTATAAAAGTTAAGGTTAACTATTGAAAAAGTTAAATTTATTTTGACTGGTATCATTGTGTCCTTATAATACAAAGATTGTATTTTCACTATACTGTTGGTATTAAGAAAAAAATGATACCAGTCAAATTGAAGTTAACTTTTGGAAAAGTTAAAGTTAACTTTTAGAGAAGTTAAAGTTAACTTTTTGAAAAGTTTAAGTTAACTATTGGAAAAGTTAAAGTTAACTTTTACAAGAGTTAAGGTTAACTATTGAAAATGTTAAAGTTAACTATTGAAAATGTTAAAGTTAACTTTTTGAAAAGTTAAGGTCAACTATTGAAAATGTTAAAGTTAACTTTTTGAAAAGTTAAGGTCAACTATTGAAAACACTTAAAGTTAACTTTTAGAAAAGTTAATGATAACTATTGGAAAAGTTAACCATCTACCAAATCTATTAAATCCTCACAATGTCAATAAAACCATGTTATCAATTCACTGAGTTAGAATGCTAGAGTGTTAGGGCTGTAATCGTTTTTAATTAACTTAGTATAAGTATGATAACCTCAAAATGTACACTGAGAGACCTTTGGAACTGTAGCGGAACAACATATGTGACAGCGGCTCCACTACAGTTTTGGTGTGCTGCCGTACAATTTTGGGTGTGTGACTGTCCAAAATGTTGGTGAGCAGCTTACCAAAGTAGTGGGGATACCGCCATTGGTTTGCAGCTTAACAACTTTAGGACTGTCACGCGCCCAAAATTGTACCGCAGCAACCCAAAAGTATAGTCTTATAGCGTTCCACCAAAATAGTCAGTAGCAGCCTATCGAAAGTCTGCTGTTGACCCAAAGCTTTCTCAGTGTAGTATATATTTTACATGAATCCATATTTTTAAATATTTAAAAGAAATTCAATTTTTTCAGTTTAAATTTATTAACTGGTAATTTAAATTTCATATGTATCCTCACGAGGTAAAGGGAACCTTACGTCCAAAAAAAAATTAAGACTTAGTTATTAATACAATTCTATATAGTTTTTCAGTTGTTTTTTCATATACAAAAGTCAAAAATTGTTTTTACTTATACATTTTTTTATTCTTAACGATAAAACTTTTGTCAATTTGAAGTTTTTTATATGCAGATAGAAGGCGCTTTAAAAAATCGCTTTAAAATTTCTTATGAAAAACGCAAGGTCTTTTGTAGAATATACGAATAGGTTATGTTGTGCTTTATACAGGCAAGTTGACACTGAAAGAAATTATTCGTGATAACTGTGATAATTCTGGCTAATACAACCATATTGCCATTCCATTTTGTTTGTTTCAAATACGTCTGCGCACAACGCTTTTAACGAACGCATCTAACATCCTGTTTCACTCACGAAAGCTGGGTTCTTAATACTGACATTCAGTATGGTTGAATTAAACAGAAAACGGAATAGACAAAACTAATATAAAAATTGTAGTAAAACAATGAGACAAATCACAGAGTTACATTTAAATATGATTGACATTGTCATTTATATAAATGACATAAATAAATTTTTGAAATAGAATTATAATATAATAAATGTTTCCTCTGAAAAACTTTGTCAGCCAAAGTAGTACTTATGTTTTTCAAAATTGTGTTTATTGTTATTATGATGAGTTTCGCTAAAATAAAAGAACCTTATTTTCAAGTTACTGAAAATTTCCTAACCAAACTTTTATTGTTGATAATGTCAAAGCATTTCTTTCAGTGTAGTGTTTCCAACAAGCTGGTTTGGGTGTAGCACAAATTAATCTGTAATAGCACCAAGAAATCCTACAGTTCGTCTGTTGCAGTTTGTGAAACACACACACACAGTTTGGTTTGTGTATTCTCCAAACTCAACCGTTTGTGGATACAACAACCGTGGCTCATAGATGGCTCAGGAAATCCTGTAAATTTCACAAGAATTTTTTTCCGTGTATATATATGATGTTTACAAGGAATTCTCTCTGCTCCTTCACACTGAGAAAACTGGATAGCCAAAGTTAGAGGGTTAGGTTTTAAGTGTTAGCCTGATTCTCTAGATAGATAACTTTTTCCTCCGAGATAGTCAACTTGATCATCAAAGTATCTATTTATCCCTCCGAGATGGTTACAAAACATTTAACCTTAAATATAGTCTGTTTGTCCCTCCAGATAGTCTGTTGAATACTCCATTTTTCTCTGTGCATTATTGAAAAAGTTAAGATTAACTTTTAGGAAGTTAAAGTTAACTACTGGAAAAGTTAAAGTTAACATTTATAAAAGTTAAAGCTAACATTTGGAAAAGTTTAAACTAACATTTGAAGAAGTTAACCATTTATCAAATCTAGTAAAGCCTTACAATGTGGCTGAAATCATGTGATCAATTCACTGAGTCAGAATGCCAGACTGCTAGTGCAGAAGCTTATGACTGTAACCGTTTTTAAAGAATTCTGTATAAGCATGAACTGTAGATGCAAATGTGTCATTAGTCAATTTCTTTCCAACAACTCATATAGAAGATTTTAGATGGCAACTGTCACATTAGTAGACAGAGCATTAAAGTTAACATTGGGAAAAGTTGAATTTACTTTGTAGAAAATTCAAATCAACTTTAAGAAACGTTATATATATATAACTTTTTTACATTAATATTTTTAAACTTAATAAGATGTATTCTTGTGACAGTGGAAGTCTTCATGCAAATATTCACTGATCTTTACGTGAATAATGACGTTGCCTGAGGAATCAACTTCATATTGCCTTGTTATACATGATCGTGTAGTATAGGACGAACCAATCATTAGGATTATTAAGAAGTTATAAGAAGTGGAGAGGGAAACAAAGTGGTGTGGAGGATGAAGTGGAGACGTATGTAAGACAAATTTCTGAAGCAGATACTCATTTCTATTCTAAAATGGAGTTCATAGTAGACGTTCAAGGTTTTAAAAAACCCTGCAATGAGTTTATTTTCAAAGAGTTGGCTATAGTGCCTCTGGAGTCAGATGCTCAACCAAGAGTTTACCTTTTTGAACCACCTTGTGCTTGGAATTCACTACCAGGACGTTATAAAAGTAAGAACCTGTGGTTGACGAATAATTATCATTTAATACCTTGGATGGCTGGAGATGTGTGCTACGATGAAGTTCGAACCATTTTACAAGATGCTTTACGAGGAGCAAAAACTATCTACGTTAAAGGTTGTGAAAAAAAGCAGTGGTTAAAAAAGTATTTAATGAATGTACACAATTTAGAAAAATTGACTGTCCAGCGTTTAAGAATATTAAAACTGAATTATTACCACTTATATGTACACATCATATTGCACAAACTGAAAATTGTGCAGTAAACAATGTATTTAAGCTTCGAAATTGGTTTTTGAATGTTACAAGTGAATTGAGAAACTTTTCATATGGTATCGATGAAGTGGATGATGTGAATACTAATTTAAAATCATATTATGAAAATTATGAAACACTATTGTAATAAGTTTTAATTTTCTATATACATATGAATAAATGAAATTTATAATTTTAAAAATGTTGGTTATCTTTCTTGATATACCTACTCCTTTAATATTATATACTTTAAATTTTTTTTTCCTTTAACTTTAATAAAAATTTACTTATACAATTTTATACAAAATTCAATTAATTTAAAAATTATTTGAAATATGAAGGTGAGATAATAAAAGAATTCATTTAAAAGTAATTTTTTTATTATTTAAAACCTTTAAATATTTACATAATTTTTTACAATATAACCTTAGAATATATATTTTATTCAAATTCAATAACATTAAATTTGCCACCAATATATTTTAATCGCAACTTTTCCGATTGCACGGCTTCTTCCATCATTGTGAAGGAGGTAGGGTCAGCTTCAAATAGTTTTGCGAACCTTGCCGGCAGAAAAGTGGTAAATGCAGCATCCAGGTCTACTACAATCCTAGAACCATATTTCGTCTGCACCTTGTTTATTTTAGTTACATTGTATGACTCGTTAACAGTCAACTCAGAAAGTGGCTTCGTTGGTAGAAAGCTCTCCATACGACCAATGGCGTTGACTTTTTGGAACTCCATTGTTTTAATATCTGTAAGCAAAGAAAAAAAGATGGACTTTTTAATATTAAATTTGAAAAAGAAAAAACAATTTGGAATATAAAATGTTTTAATTAAAGAAATGAAATTTACCTACCAAATGAGTAAATGATGCTGTAGTTGTTAAAGCTGCTAGTACTGCTAATGTTGATGTAGATGCTGAAGCTGCTGGTACTGCTAAAGCTGCAAGAAATTTTAACAGAAGTTTCGAATCGTTGATTCCAACCTACCTTATATCCCGTAAACCCCACTCTTCTTCAACTCCCACTCTTTTACCCCCACTTTAATGACTGCGCACGCAACTACCTCAAAAGAAGAGTCATTTAGAAGACGTGTTCAAACTCGCATGAAAATGACGTCACTAAAAGGTTTCTTAAGGAATGTCTTTGTTATTATCTACAGGCATGTTAAAACCTGTCTGAAGGTTTTTTAGACAATGTCTTTATTCTATTCAAGGTGCAGGTTGAAACATGCTTTAAAATTTTCAAACAATACTATTGTTATCTTGAAAAAAGGCAAGTTGAAACTTGCTTACATATTTTTGGACAATACATTTATCCCCATGGTGCTGTAGTACCAGTGAAGCATGCTGCAAGAGTCAGGTAGACAGGTCTGACGCATGAAACTTTCACTCACTCAACGCGGTAACCGTACGCGCACTTTTGCTGCGCACTGGGCCTTACCACCACCCACCACCACCCACTCCCACTACCCACAACGCCTGCGCGGTATCTCGCGAACGCTTAATCCCTCGCGCTTCTCTATACGATTTTTGAAATTTCTGGTTTATACTAAGTGGGTGGTGGTGGTGGGTGGTAATATTGGAAATATATATATAAAGGAAAAAAGTGGGTGGGAGGGAGGGGGGGTTGTTAACTAAGAGCAATAGAAGAGGGTGGGTGGTATTTGCATATTCTATATCCAAAAGGGTGGAGAGTGGGTGGAATTTGCATAAACTAAAAGGGTTAACAATGAAAGTTAAATAATAAACAATAGAAAACGTATGCAAATTAAAAGGGTTAACTAATTTACATATGCAAATCAGGTACCCCACCAAAGCTCTGTAACTTTTCTATATATTTAAATATATGCAAATTAAAAGGGTTAACTAATTTAAATATATGCAAATCAGGTACCCTACCAACGTATAGTAACTTTACCACATATTTAAATATATACAAATTAAAAGGGTTAACTAATTTGAATATATGCAAATCAAGTATCCCCACTAACGTCAATTAATAGGGTTAACTAATTTAAATATATGCAAATTAGATACCCCACTAACGTCGATTAAAAAGGGTTAACTAATTAAAATATATGCAAATGAGGTACCCCACCAACGGCCGGTAAATTACCCACATATACCCCACCAACGGTCGGTAACTTACCCTCTCGGTCGGTAAGTAGGAATCTACATTACCGATTTTATCCAGAACCGGCCTAGCTATACTACTAATTCAATCTTTTCAATACTTTCTAATGCAAGCCTTTTTACCGAGTGAGCTCAAAATTTATAAGAATTCACTAAAAATTTACTTCTCGCTTCGGGGGGAAAAATTGACCTTTTCTTAACATATCCTCCTTTTTAAATAAAAGTCATTAATTAAAATGATAGAGAAATTTCCTAAAATTTTCAAGTTTATAAATAAAAGTCTTTAATGGTTATCTCATCCAATAATACATGACAAAAGTAGGTAAACATAAAAATATTAAATAAATAAAATAATTTTTCCTTTCATTTTTTGTTTATATCAAAGCGTGGATTATGCACTACTCAGTAAAACTTAAAATTAAAAAATATAATAAAAAATAACAATATAGCAATATATAATAATAGCCATCTTCCCCGAACTTACCCTATTTTATTTTTGCTGACACTGTAAAAAATTTCTGAATTTTATCCGATAATATAAACGGTAATTTTTCCGAAATTAGGGGGAAATCAGTTTTTCCGATTATTGAATAGGAAATATTTCCGAAAGTAGGTGGAAAAATACTAGTCCCATAAAAACCGGAAATTATTCCTTTATTTTAGGCAAAGTATCCGAAGATCGCCGATTTTTTACCAGTTTTACTATAACAATTTCCAAAGTTAAATGGAAAAATAATTTTTCTGGCAAAAGTCGGAAATTATTCCATACTTTTTTGTAAAGTTTCCAAAGATAGTGGATTTTTTACCAGTATTATTATGAAATATTTCTGAAGCGAAGTAAAAGAACAGTTCTCCCAATACTTAATTGGAAGTATTTCCGAAGTTAAGAGGAAATACAGATTTTCCGAATATTTAGTAGGAAATATTTCTTCTTTCCTAATCTGAATTAGTAAAAGATTCAACTTTGAAAGCAAAAATCAGTAAAAATTGTGTATTAACTAATTATCGAAATTTGACTTTTTTAACCATTTGTTAAGTATATCAATAAATTATTTTTTTCACATTTAATTTATAATTATTAGTCAACGTTTTTTTCACTAATTACTAGAGAAAAAAATCCGATATGTGTATTTATATACTACTCTTTAAATCTAAAAAAGTGAAAATTGACTTAGAATACATTTAAAGTATTCCACGTAAGATAAATATATATATATATTTATTTAATATATTTAAAAATAAATATTTTAAAATAAATTAGTTTATTTTTACTGTTTTAAATTTAAAAACTGTTAAATTAGAAAAATTATTTTTCTATAAAAATGTGTCTGTGTATGCAGTAAATAGTTCTCAAATATTCCTCAAAAATCTAAATATATATATATATCCTAAATTTAACGGAAATGTGAAAAAAATGTTAACAATACTATGAATCGGTTGGTCAACAGTTTTAAAGAGATTGAATCTTTCGAAATTCCATAGAAGTTAGAAAGAACAGATTTTACTCCACATGTTTCTTAAAACTGATACTTTGCAGCAGATTCTCATAGCCTCCCTTGGTCGAGCGCGTCTAGGCGCGCTCCCAATGGTTGAAGGCTCCATTAAAAAAACCCTACGTACTGACAGCACTATAAGGCTGAGAGTTCAAATCGTGGCAGATAGATAAATATATATACTTCCGTGAAAATGTAAATAATAATTTTTTTTTAATAAATTTACATTTATTTTAATGTATCAGAATACAATATAAACAGTTTTGATTTTTTACATAAATATCCAAATGATTTAAGTAGAATTTCCGAATAAATAGTAGGAAATATTTCCGAAATTCATGGAAGATAATTCCTTTTATTTATCGGAAAAATTTCCACCGTTTGGGGATCCGTGCTGTCCGTATTTTTTCGGAAAAAATTCCGAAAAATTTTTTACAGTGAAGGTTTAATTCAATCTAATGATTTCTCTTTCTTACATTTAGTGGATGAAATTTGCAAAATTAGGTTATTTTACAGGTAAACTTTAAATTTATTTTTTATTTAATATTTCTTATCAATAAAAGTTTCTATCAATTTACAATAATAAATTAAATCAATCTTAATAAATTCCAATTTTTGTGTTACTTTTACATCTAAATTATGTATTTTCTTAAATATTTGTTATAGATTTTTAGGACATTATATACTTTATATGCTTATTTTACAATTAATATAAAAAATATTTGAAAATTTCTTTTTCTTCAGTGATCCAAATACCTTTAAAATCATTTCTGCAAAATATTATAATTAATTATAACTAATAAGTTATTAATAATTATCAATTAGTTATTAAGTGCTAGATAGTAGATTTTAAAACATTAATTGAGATATCAAAAACGTCATTTTCAGAAGAATCACCCTTCAAAATGCGTAAAAACTATTATTGCTGTTTTTTTGTAATATATAATAAATCACTTACAGCAGTCTTACATAATTGTTCTTGCCATAGTTATGTAACTGTGACACGTATGTTACGACATTTCATCACGGAGAAAAATAAATAGTAATAATTATACTATTTTCGATGAAAAATTACTACTTTCAAGTAGTAATTTTGAAACTGCTCAAGAAATAGTAACTTTTGCTTCGTTTTCAAACGATTTTTACTTTTTTAAAAAAGTATAATTTACTTCAAGGCATCTAAATTTTACTAAAGGCCGAGTAATATTTAAAATGTCCCGAGCAATTATTACTCTGCGTGAAGCAACTTTTATTACGAATCAGAGCAATTATTACTATTTAGTAATATTTACAACATATAGAATGTAAAAAGTAATACAAAATTTAATAAAATTTACAATGACGATGTAAAAATTAAAATTCTTAAAGCAATTTTTAAAAGTGACTAATGTAATAATTACTATTAGTAATTTTTACTACCAGAAATAGTAATATTTACTTCATGAGAAGTACATTTTACTATGAATAGTAATTTTTAATATAAAAGTAGAATTATTACTATTCCATAGGAAATTTTACTAGAAACTCAGCACCATTTTTCTCCGTGATGTCACACGTTCTTCACCAGTGATATATCTGTGGTTTTATGTGACATAACCATTATATAACAATGTTTGCTGGGAATGTTGTAATAATTTTGCTACAAATGTAATTACCCATTACGCAACTGGAACTTTATGATGCCATACGTATTTGTAGGTTTGCAATAGTAGATATTTAGGCGAAGGGGGCGAGTGGTTAAGACCATTACACAATATATGTATATATATGTAAGCTTAAGCAATGAGTTTGGGGAAGTAATAAGTTAGGTTAACGTCGCGTTCATCACGTTTGTAACTCAGAAAGCTCACAAGGTGTTTGGCAAAAGCGAAGAGTTAAGGGTTTGTAGAGAAAGTGATGGGGAGAGACAGGATTTGATAGTGTTTTGAGGGAGAGAAGAGAAGGGGTAAAACCGACACAGCGGGTTAACTCCTAGCAGAGAATACAGTTTGGTTCCGAGCGGGACTCAAACTAAACTTTGTTTGTCACCGACGCCATCCTGTTGTCGTCTCTCTACTTTATCTCATCTCCCCAACTCTCTCTCTCTCTCTCTCTCTCTCTCTCTCTCTCTCTCGGTTATTCCATTATCGTCGCGACGTCTTGAGACGTGTCGGGATACAGCTATGACGAATGCCTCGACAGAAGGTGTGAGTAGGTCGCGCTCGTCACCTGAAATCCGGAGTACCAATCTACCTAACTCTTCCATTCTTTAGAACGAAACTTTACTCTTTCCTCCTCATTCCGTTTGTTTCTTCATTTTATTTTCCTTGCGAACCACAGGAGTCTTTTCTTTCTTCGAACTCTCCTCTCGTACCACCATGCCGAGTTGTCGAAACGGAATGCCCAAGTTGCAGAAGAGAAACTTTTACCGTATTGGAATACAAATAGCGTTGCGAAAGGGTCCAGCGAACTGCATTAACAGGAAACAAGGCAAACTCTATGTTTAATTCCCATCCGCGGCTTGTGTAAGTTGTTAAGCTTAATGTACTGGAATTTTACTTCGTCCTTTCTCTATTTTTGATGCTAATGCGAAAATGTATTTATTGGAGAGTCATGCTGTTTCTAATTAAGAATGGACAAAGTTCCGTCAAACTTTAACGAGCAACTTTTAATTTCTCTTGTTCATTTTAATAATGTAACTAAATATCTCTAAATTCCACGTTGGTGAAGTTCACAACGTTTATAGTCAACGATTTCAGAAGAAAAATATTTTTTAAAGCAACTTTTTATAAATTTTTGTAAAGAAAATAGTACGATTAATTTAATGAATAATGATTTACAAAAAAAATATTTGTGAACAAAAAATGTTATTCTTTTTGATAGAAAAATAGTTTTTTTTCTTTCAATCGTTGATCATAAACGTTGCGAACTTCACCGACGTTAAATTCCTGGCTCTTTATCTCTTCCCTTAAAGGCAGATAAATATTTCAAATTATTAGGTGATATTTACAGAAATATTATATATTGTACTACGCCTAGGTTTAATAAGATTTTTCTCCTTTTAATTAAAAGAAACATTCAAAATGCTTCAACAGAAATGGTGAAAATTTTGATACTCGGATAGAGGATGAGAAAAATTCTTCTGTTCACTTTCCACGACCTCATTCTTAAACTTAAGTCTTTCTGCTTTATCGAAATACCTGCCAATACAGTGTGTGCTTTAAGTTACTGGTTGGTCAAGCTACTCTATAGATGCCACAAGAGGAGTGTCGGATTGAGATAGGACTAAAATCTACTTCAGCGACAAAATATACTTGTAACCAGTTAAGAAAAATCTTCAACAGTCAGAACCTATGCCCTGGTAAGTTCTAAGAGAAGCTTTATTAAGGCTTTGTAAAAGCTCCTCATCAATAACCTTCATTTATCGATTTCATCTTCTTAAAAATCATTATAAAAACCGTAAATTAATAAATATGGTACTCTAATAAATTATGTTCAAAAGATGAGGAATTTTTAACCACTTGCAATACAAAAATTTAAAAAAGCTATATAATCGCTGTTACTATTGAATAAGTGGAAAAAAATGTCGGAAACTATAATTGTGAATATTTCTTTTTGATTTGGTTAATCAATAAATTTAATTGTTTGAGTTTAAAAATATTTATAGAGAAGAAAAGGAAGATCATTTAAACATTTACTTTGAAACAACGTTCCTCGAGACACTCAATGCTTTCGTGCAAGTGACTCGTCCTTGAATAATTTATTGCACTACGAAGGTGAGATTAAGGTCACAGCAGAGACAGGTTAAATTTTACGAATTGATTTACCTTCACGTAACAATCCTCTTTTAACCTTTCTTACAATTTAGGAACATGAGAAGTATTTCTTTAAAGACTATCTCTACATTCACTTCCAATTTCATCAGTTTCTTTTTCAACATAAAAACTATTATTTTTTCTCAACATTTCTGAAAATCACACTGAATTAGGTTCGAAATCTTTAATAAGTTAAAGATTTTATATAAGTAATAAATTTTTTAATAGGTTGATAAAAAGACAAATTTCAATTAATATCTTGTAAAACATTTCGACAATAAATGTAGTTTTGATTTTATGAACGATATAAAATGAGAAATATAATTATTAATTAAGATATCTGTAAAAATCTCCACTGTTTAAATCTGCAAATGAAAAGATTAGAGAAATTCTATAACATTTCGTAATTTGTACGAGAATAATGACAAGTTCTAGAACTGTTCCTGGAACAGTTTCTGGAACTCGTAACGCGATCAACATCACGTAGAACACGTGGTAGACTATTGGAGGAAGAGCGTAACTAGCCCTCCTTTATAAGCCTTATCTTCAAACAAGGATATCTACGTGCCCACAATGCGCGACTGCCGGATTAACGCATTACGGAAGTTCCGCGAGAGCTAATCTAACCTAAAAGCTGAGACTGGAATGAACGGGCCAACATACTAGTTGAGTCTTGAGATTTCTCTGACGCTCTTCACATACACATGCACCAATTATGGTCCTGGTATCTCATCTTAACTACTCTGGAGATGATTAGACAAATCATTTCTCATCATCTTAAGATATAAACTTTCATTCATTTGAAGCATAAATTAAAAAAAATTATCTAAAAGGCTACGAAAAAAAGTAAAATGCAAAGAACTTCTTTAAAATAATAGACGCAGATATTGTTTTTGAAAATAATAAAGAATTGTTATTAATTTTCCTATAACTCACATTTAACAACCCACATAACATTAACCTTGACAAAACATGATAAAAAACCTAACACTATCTACATAACAGTAAAAACCTAAAAAAAAAAAACACTTAACGTGTCTCCAACATGAAGTTTATTATTTACAGTAATTTTTTTATTTATATTCTGTGAAGTGGGAATTTTTTGAAAAATTTATTTATAATCCACGAAGATTTATCTATCTTTACATTATCTTCTAAAGCTTATAGGGAGCGTTCACAAATGATGTCACGCAATTTTTGGAGATTTTCAACCCCCCCCACCCCCTGTCACGCAATTTTTGCAATTTCGCATGAGAAAAATACATTATGTCACGTTTAGTATGACCCCCCCTACCCCCAAAAGCATTTGTGAGCGCTCCCATATTTAAACCTCCTTCTAGTTAAAAAACATATTGAATTTTCTCTTCAAGTTTTGATTAAATGTCATGTATATTTTATAATTATATTTTAACGTAATTAAATAATTTACACATATTTATAATATATGTGACAGGAAAAGTTAAAAGAGACCTACGGTTCGAAAAAATCAATTTTTTATTATTTAGTGATTCTGATAGAGAATAAATCTAACGTTTATTTTTCACTTATATCTGTTTAAAACATAATAAGATAAAAGAGTTATTGAGATTATTAATTAAAATAGTATTATCAATGCGAATAAAAATTCAAATTTATCTCCGAAGCCAAGTTTTGTAAATAATAACATATTTTTTAACGTTTTAAACATAATATGCAATGTCTTTATTTACTGCTGTAGGGTGAGTAAATCCTACTGTTTAAAAAAATGCCTCATTGTCAGTCGGATTTCTAAATCTGAATTAATATTCATTCGGACCATTTAATAAATATTTCATCGTTACTTTTGATTTTGAACTTAATTTAGGCAGTGGCCCACAATTCACCAACACTATTAAAAATCATAAAAATGCATTTTTTTGTGAAACTGAAATTTATTTTAGGTAAGTGATAATTTTAAAAAGAAAAAGTGTGGCCCACAATAGCCCAATCTCCCTTATGTTAATAAAAGTTTTAATATTTACTTGTAATTTTCTACAATAAAGATTACTTAAGCGTCAAATACAGTAGTTCAATTGAAAGTAAAGTTTAGAAGAAAATATATGTTATTTTTCTAACGGTAAATGTTATTTTCGAGTAAATTAGCAATGCCCTATCCAATCGTCTGTTTGCCTTGTAAACCATGTGGGTTACTCGATAATCTAAACAAGACATAGCTCCTAGTTTGACTTTATGCGATATACTCTGTTTGGGTGACTTCAGCTTATACACTATAGTGGCAAGTATTTCGTTGCAAGAAGGTTACGCTAATGTTTGAGTTCTGTTCGGATGTTGCTTTACTTGATGCTCAGAGTCCGTCTCATTCAATGCACTGAGTTTACTGAAATCCTTGGCCAGGGATGTAGTCCTCACAAAACTTTTGTCCACAATCCGAAACGTATCGACAAATCCCCAACGCGATTTAATTAGGAGTTTCATCTGATTTTCCACGAGATAGACGTAACTACACTTGAAAACGTTGCAATCATATTGTTCTTAATCTTTTATTGTAAATATTTTATTTTAACAAAATATGTGCTCTTAAAGCTATTAAATTATTGAAATTATTTGTAAAATTGTTATAATTAATTTGAGAAGCATTTCTTGAGGTAAATCCTGTCCGACGATTCACCCATGTCAGAGTTGTTCGCAGAACCGTTAGTATCCGCGAGTTACGTAATGGTCAGAGCTCGTAACTCGTCAGGGAAACACATTATCGACTCCTTCAAAACATATTATCACAGCGAATTGTAGTCGCATTTCACATCAGCCTTTGCACCTTCCAAACTTGTCTAAAATCAGGTTAAAGTAACTTTATAATGAAAGCACTTTCTTTTATGAATTTAATATCCAAAAATGAAATTAAAATTTGAAGGAAAATTACAATAGAACTATTATGAAATAAATTTATAATCAACTAATTTGAAAATCTGAAAAGAAAATATTGGATCTTTCATTAAATGGGACATTAGGCGATGGAAGTTTCCAGTTTTTCTTACTTTAATCCAGGAGAAAGTTCACCTTAAGTATGAGATCAGTAATAAAGGTCTCCGCGGATTCAAAGTCCGGCACATAATGTTTCCTCTCATGATGCGATGTAGACGCAATTCCATTTAACAAAGTTCAGAAACTACCATTATAGACAACCAGCTCGTTAACATATTCTGTTTTATTCATAGAAACAGAAATCGCAAGCAGTGGCCTGTTCATACATGAAGCACCACTATAACGGATAAACAAACTCAAACTCCCTAAGCACTGTTAAATTTTACAGAGGAATTAAAATTTAGATCTGATTATATAATTGTCTTAGAACATGAGGTGCAAAATTTCATTATAGAAATATAACAAAAACAAATTCATCCCTTAAGAATGTACTCATTTTCGAGGTTGTTTTGGAGGTTTATTTCAGAATTTTTTTATACAATATAAAATAAAATCATATAAACTATTTTTTATATCGTTTTATTTATGTTATGAAATATAGAATAAAATTTTTGCAACTATTTTTAATGACCTATATAGTTTTCCCAACATATCAAGCCAATCCCAAGACTTTTAATTTTTGGCTGGGACATTTGAGAAATAATGCCCCATATATAGAGGAGTGTATCTACCCGTGCAGAAATTTTGACCGGGGCCAGGTCGGGGCCAGATCAAAACAAACCGGGCCCCGATCTGGCAACCCGACCTGGCCCCGGCCTGGTTGATACACTAAAACCGACCGGGGCCATGGCACTTTGCCCGATCTGGCCGCCCTGTCGGGACCCGGTCGGGGCCATGGGATTTCCCCGGTCTTTTCGCTACCCAGGTAGAAATCTAATACTGACTGCATTTTATTATATTAAAGCTCGTTATTTGATTATTAAAGCATGGGGAGTATTTACTTCAATATTAATAATTATTATTAATATTTTTGTAGTAAATAAAATTTTATGAGTGTCATTAAAAATGTAAATAATTATTACAATTTCTTTTATTGAACTAAGTGTTACGTCCGAAGATATAACATAGTAAAAAAATAGTTAATAATAATTATTAACTAGATATTTGAACCTAGACTCTAAAGTCCAATAGTTCGGGAAACTTTTAGTCTAAACCTTGATTAATTAAATTATCTTAAATTTGAGTATATAAAAAAAGGAAGTTTAAAAGAAAGAAGAAAAGAAGCTAACGGAAGAGAATTGAAAATGTATAGCCTACGCGCTTAATAAAATAAGGTTAGCAACTATACATATCAATACCGCGCGTTTTCCCTATTCAAAAATTCAAGTGTCATCATGAAACTCGGTTGTACAAGTTTCTATTTCAGACAAAAAAAATGTAAAGAGTAGAAGAAAGTAAACTTGTGAAAAAAAAAGAAAATGAATGAATGTAAACGAATTAATTAATTTTATAACATTTATTCATTAAACTTACTTTTATTCTTGTAATTTAAATATTTCGGCAAACAGAATAGGCAGCAATATATTTCGTCGTTCAATCTTTGATAATTTCTCCTCAAGATTTTTTTTTGTAGATTGTAGAAATTTTTAAAGTATTTTTGACTTTGTAAAATTTGTCAAAACTTGTTTAACTTTTTTTTTTAACTTGTTGAACTTTGAAAAACTTGTTGAAAACTTTTTAAAACTTGTTGAACTTGTAGAAAACTTGTTTGACTTTTTAAAACTTGTCAAAAACTTGTCATGTAAAAATGACTTTTTAAAATTTGTAAAACTTTGAACAACTTGTTAAAACTTGTCAAAAACTTGTTTGACTTTTTAAAATTTGTAAAACTTTGAAAAACTTGTTAAAACTTGTCAAAAACTTGTTTGACTTTTTAAAATTTGTAAAACTTTGAAAAACTTGTTAAAACTTGTCAAAAACTTGTCTGACTTGGGTCAAACCATTTTATTTCGCCTAATGTATTTTTGACATTTATAAAAAATTTCAATACTTCGGGAAAATATTCTTACATGTTTTGGGATTACGAAATGCACAATGATTTGTAAAAAATAATTTTATTTCATACAAAAAAAGATATTATAAATTGAGAGTACATGAAAAAAGGTTACATTGACAGGCATTACAAAATATTTAAAAAAGGAGTAATCTCTTTAAGAAATATGAAAAGAGCTATTAATATTTATTTTTAAAGACTGAATTTGTGATTTGAACTTGATAAAAGTATCAAATAATTTATAATAAACTGTAAAATATGTTATTTAAGTTTCTGTATGAAATGTCAAAAATCGATCATATTTAACAATTTTTTTTGACAAAGTAATTTAATTTTAGTAAATCAGAATTATTTAAATAATAAGTATTTTAAATACACTTTAATATTATTTAAATACTTTTTTGATTATCAACTGAGAAATATATAAAAATTTACCTTAAATATTAACCATTCTTCATTTTATCGTGATTTTGAATGTTAGTAACTTCGTTGGAGAAAAACCGATTCATGCCAAATTTTTGGAGCATGTAGATTGAAGCAATATTTTCCTGCTGCTAAAATTTCGCGATGGGTTTTGCACTAGTTTTCAAAAGAAATTGATTTAAAAAAATTGTTTATTTTGAAGGTTACAGACAAGTATTATAACTAACTTGAAGTTGGTTTCTTACTTGCAATAAAAGTCAAATTCAAAATAAAACGATTTTTTTAAAGTCAGTTTAAAACAAGCCAACTTCAAGTCAGCTATAATACTTGTCAATAACCTTCAAAATAAACACTTTTTATTAAATTAATTTTTTTTTAAAACTAGTGCAAAACCCATCGCGAAATTTTACCAGCAGGAAGATATTGCTTCAATCAACATGCTCCAAAAATTTGGCATGAATCGGTTTTTCTCCAACGAAGTTACAAACATTCAAAATCCCGATAAAATAAAGAATGGTTAATATTTAAGGTAAATTTTTATATATTTCTCAGTTGATAATCAAAAAAGTATTTCAATATTAAAGTGTATTTAAAATACTTATTATTTAAATAATTCTGATTTACTAAAATTTAATTACTTTGTCAAAAA
Source organism: Leptopilina heterotoma (assembly GCF_015476425.1). Taxonomy (NCBI): domain Eukaryota; kingdom Metazoa; phylum Arthropoda; class Insecta; order Hymenoptera; family Figitidae; genus Leptopilina; species Leptopilina heterotoma. Next base: position 2,725,823 of record NW_025110946.1, on the reverse strand, counting down.
AAATTGTTAAATATGATCGATTTTTGACATTTCATACAGAAACTTAAATAACATATTTTACAGTTTATTATAAATTATTTGATACTTTTATCAAGTTCAAATCACAAATTCAGTCTTTAAAAATAAATATTAATAGCTCTTTTCATATTTCTTAAAGAGATTACTCCTTTTTTAAATATTTTGTAATGCCTGTCAATGTAACCTTTTTTCATGTACTCTCAATTTATAATATCTTTTTTTATATGAAATAAAATTATTTTTTACAAATCATTGTGCATTTCGTAATCCCAAAACATGTAAGAATATTTTCCCGAAGTATTGAAATTTTTTATAAATGTCAAAAATACATTAGGCGAAATAAAATGGTTTGACCCACTTTTTAAAACTTGGTATTAGAAGAAATGAGAGTAGTTATTCTTAAAAATTCAAAGTTGAGTGTGTTGTTGTGTTGATGAGTAGTAAAAAAGAAGTTATTGTAGTTGTAATTGGTAAAAAGAAAAGTGTGTAGAGTGTAAAAAAAAGTAGTGTGTAAATTGAAAAAGAAATGAAGAAGAAGAAGAATGAAGAAGTGTGTAAGAGAGTGAGTCCTTTTCCAAGAGTTCAAATTTTTATAGTCTTGTCCCCTCTAAAGTTTTCCAAATTGGGGGTTAAATTTTCTAGTGGAAGAGTATGGGCATGGCAAAATTCGGTTTTGTCGAATAGAAAAAGAAAGAGGCGTAAAATCTCATTATCGAGGGTCTTATGATTGGGACCCTTAGTTTCGTCCCTCCGATAGTTGCCAAAATTTACGTGGGCGTTTGAATTTGGAAATCTTTAGAGTGGGATAAAACTTTAGAGTTTTTTCAAAAGATGGAGACACTGTTAGGTTTTCCGTAAAATTCAAAGTTTTAAAATTCAACCTTTTTGAAAAATTATCAAAGATTTTACGATTACATCGAATAAAAATCTTATATAAAAATTAGTACAATTTTTAACAAACAATTTAAAATTAGTTAACTTAAATTATTTACAGTAAGCCTTAAAATATACAGTAATTTCTTATTTTGATTACAATTAGTATTTATTATTAAAAATGATCGAATATTTGTATATTACTAATTTTAGTAACTAAATTTGATATTTTGTGAATTATTAGAACTAATTTAATTTCATCATTTTAAATTAAAATTGTTTAAATCTTAATTTTGTAGAGTATTAGTATTAAACATTTTATTTTTACAAAATTTAGTAAATTAGCATTTATCATTAATTTAAACAATTTTATTATTTTGCCATGTTGAAATTTGTCAAAGGATTATTAAAGTTCTAAATTTTTAATAATATATTATTTAAACAATTAAATAATTGAATTTTACTAATTAGTAATTTCTAATTTATTTTAGAATTTATTTTACACACGAATAGAAATCATGAATAGAATTAATATTTTATTGAATATATTTATTAAAGGTAACGATTGTTTAATCAAATTTTAAACTTTATTGTTAATAAAGAAAGAAATTTCAATTATTTAAATGTTTATAAATTTAATTGATCGTTTGGTACTTATGAGTAAGAGAGAGAAAGATAAATTAAAAGAAAATTCAAATCCTATTAAATAAATGAAATCACATAAAGAGTAAATAATAAAAAAATTGGTTTAAAAATTAATATTTTCCTTATGCAATAAATTAATAATTGTTGCAAAAACAAGAAAAACACAAAATTCATTTTTAACATAATTTTTACAAAAATAAGAGAAAGTCATTAAACAGGCGAATTTTGGGTTTTTCCCGCTTTGCCGTCAACCGATCATTATCTTGCGCCGGGATCTGTCCACGCAAATTTAGACTGAAGGGTCCAGATTTTTCTACTATGAGATCGCTCTATGGTTTCCAAATAAGTAACGCATTTTTAAATCTATTTGCTAACAAATATTGATTTTTCTCGTTGAAAATCTTAATATGATATTTGACAAAAATTCTTTCTTCGAGAGAAATCAATATTTGTTATTTTCAGAAACAAATTTTAAACTCTCTAAACTTTTTTTCAAGTTTATCAAACGAGAAAGAGAAATTAAAATAATGAGAAAAAAAAATTTAGGAGGAAGAAAATTAATTCTGACGTCACAAAGTTTTTAAAAAAATATTTTTCTTATTTTCTTTCATTAATTTAGACAGACTATCTTATTTAAATTAATGCCTAATTTATTATTATTATTGTTAATAATTATTTAAACCTATACTTTATGTAACATTATTAAGAATTATACACAAAACACTTAAAACTAAGACGGAAAAATATCGCACACGCACGGGGGATCGAACCCTAAACCTCGAGGACGCAAGTCGAATACACATACCACATATAGCCACGCAAGCTTGGAAGCGACCTCGCTTAAACTTTCTTTTAAATCATGGGACCGTTATATACAGTGCTATCATAATAAATTGACTGTATCATATTTATTTATAGAAAAATTATTAAAAATGTATGTTATATATATATATAAATTAATATGTTTATCATAATAATATGGTAAAAATTATTAATTTAATTATTTATTCTCTATTATTTATAATTTAACTATTTTTTAAAATAATAAAAATTTTTTTATTATTAATAATTCACAATAATACTAAAAATTATTAATTAATAGTAATTTATTTTTTTGCCTTAAACATGGAATTTCAATTTAAGGGTGAAAAATAATTAAGAGTTTTTAAGAGTTATAAATGTCAAAAATAATATGTTAATATTATAACCACAAATAAATTAAACATTTTAGGCAATATTTTTGGTTATCTTCATGATAACATCGACAAATGGCTCACCCTCGACAATTGGTGCGTTTGCCCTATTGTTTTAAATTAAAGGAGAATAAATTCTTAAGACATCCCTCGATGCCAATTTTTGAGTTTTTAATTGTTTATAATTTTTATTATCAAATTTCAATCAAAGTTAACAAATTAACACAATTTTTTAAAAACGGACGTTTATTTTCTTATTCCGTTACTGTACATGCTTTAAATCAGTTCAAACTAATCCAATATTACCAGCAGACAATTAAAAATCCATAAAGTAATATATTTCAATTATTATAAACAACATTAATTAACAAATAGTTAACTTATGATCCTGTCCAACAAAAAATTTTTGTTACAAATTTTCTTTTTTACTTAGGTTCATTTAAAGAATATATGTTTTTTTTGCTTATAATATAACTTATATTTAAATATTTAATATTATATATCCGTGGTCTTTTAACATTATCTAAATAAAAAAGTAAACGTGAAAAAAAAATTTTTGTGGAAAGGAACAAAAATGAACTATTTGTTAATTAATATTATTTGTAACAATTTAAATAAGTTATTTTTTAAACAAAAAGGACACATATTTTTAAAATTAACTTAAATTAAAAAGTAGACGTGAAAAAAAATTTTTTTGGTGGACAGGAACATAAGTTACATAATTATTTGTTATTTAATATTGTTTATAACAATTTAAATAAGTTATTTTTTGATCAAAGAGGACAAATATTCTTTAAATGGACTTAAATTAAAAAGAAAATGTGAAAAAAAATTTTTTAGTGGAAAAGGAATCAATGTTAACTATTTGTTAATTAATATTGTTTATAAAAATTTAAATAACTTATTTTATAATCAAAAAGGACAAATATTCTTTAAATGAACTTAAATTAAAAAGAAAAGGTGAAAAAAAACATTTTTTAGTGGAGAGAAATCAAAGTTAACTATTTGTTAATTAATATTGTTTATAACAGTTGATATAAATTGATTTCTGTTTTATTGATTGTGTGGTGGTCATATTGTATTAATTTGAACTGATTCAGATCATATGCAGCAACGGAATAAGAAAATAAGCCTCTTTTTTAAAAAAATTGTATTAATTTGTTAACTTTGATTAAAAATAAAAATTATAAACAATTAAGAACTAAAAAATTGGCCTTGAGGGATGTCTTAAGAATTTATTCGCCTTTAATTTAAAATAAAGAATACTGAAACCGGTTAAGAATTGTAGGCTGTAGACAGTTTTGAACAGTAAATTGTAAAAAAAATCCCATTGTTCGCTGTTTGTAGATCCTTGGGCAAGCCCGGCCTGGTCCTGGTCGGGGCCACGAAGTCGGGGCCAGATCATGAAAACCCGACCGGGGCCAGGGCGGTAATCGGGAACAAAAGTGGCGATTTCTGCACGGGTAGGTATGAGACGGATTTTGTTTTTGACCCATAAATTGTAAATGAGTAAACGAAACCTTTATAAATAAGATCAGACTTTTGTCTGTACATTGCATAGAAATGGAAAATTCATATTTAGTTTTTATATTCAAGTAGTAAGAATTCCAAAAATGCCAATAAAAAAAATTATGTACACTCCCGCTCAATAACTTTTGCCCACCATACAGCGATTGAAGGTTTTACAAAAAGTTTTGTATTTTTCTTATTATTAAAGATAAAAAGCTCAAAAAGGTCTCTTTTTAAAGCTCTTTTCCTGAGTTTTAACACTGTATAAAACAAAAATTTAAAAAATTAATTTGTTAATGTTTAAAAAATGTTAATTGCAACATAAAATTTTTCGTTTTTTTTCGTTTTTTTTAAAGTGATACAGTTTCATGGGAAATGGTCGCACTTTAATCAAACACATATTTTCTGAAAGCTAGTTTTATCACCTTTAAAATGCATTTTTTAAAATTTTTATACGATAATTTTTAAGAAAAATATAATTTTTTGTTTAAAAAATTAGCCATTTTTTTCAATTGTTGATAATTCAAAAACGGTTACTTTAGGAAAAAATTTTTAGGAACATAAATTGTTCCTTTTTGTGTGCAGAATTAGAAAAAAAATATTAAAAATTTTTTTTTGAAAAAAATTTTTTTGAATTTTTTTGAAAAAAAATTTTTTTTTCATTTTTTATATTTTTATGTTTTAATTGTAGAAACTCGCTTTTTATACTCACTACAACAAGCAAGAAAATTTTTCACCGTATTTATTTAATTTTTTTCAATAATTTTAACTCACCAATCATTTAAATAACTTTTGATATAATACTTATTTATTATATTGTTTGTAAACGGATTAAAGGTTCTTAATTACTTTGACGATTGTCATCATAATGTCAGTCTTGTAACAATTGTCACAAGTGAGTGTAAAAAGCGAGTTTCTACAATTGAGGGGCTGGATGCTATAATGTGTTACGCGTGAACACACGGCCAGTCAGTTGGGTTATGGAGAGAAAATTTTGAAGTTGTTCAAAATGAATTTAAAATTATTGTTTCTTGTTTAGAATTTCAAGGCGAAACTTTTTTTCTAATAAAATTTTTTTATATAATTGTTTGTTTTTAAGTAAATTGAGAAAAGCGTGATTTTCTAACCTAAGAAATTTTAATGAATTTTTGACTTCAACTCGTGATTACTTCGTTAAATATTAATATTTTTCCACGAAATTTACACACAATATTCTTCAAACTAGTTCAAAAGTGAAACAATATTTAGTAATTTTTCAAAAAATTCTATGTCTAAGTAAATAATTATTTAAATAAATGTGCCGGAAAAATGATGCAGCTATTTTCAATTGAAAAAGTTGAGTGACGAATTTTCGTTTTCGGAAAACTTCCAGTGACAAAAATATTCATCAATATGTTAGGAAGTTTTTTTGAAAATTTTTCGTCATTTGATAGTAAATTAAAGAAAATAGAGCAATTTTAACAGCGTCGTGCTCTGCTGTAAACGTAAACATTGACTCACTGTATACATTGGTCTTGTAATGGCGGCCATTCCACACGTGCGCGGCCACGCCGTAATTTTACAGCAGAGCGCGACACTGTTAAAATTGCTCTATTTTCTTTAATTTATTATCAAATGACGAAAAATTTTCCAAAAAACTTCCTAACATATTGATGAACATTTTAGTCACTGGAAGTTTTCCGAAAACGAAAATTCGTCACTCAACTTTTCCAATTGAAAATAGGATAATCATTTTTCCGGCAAAATTATTTAAATAATTATTTACTTAGACATAGAATTTTTTGAAAAATTATTAAATATTGTTTCACTTTTGAACTAGTTTGAAGAATATTGTGTGTAAATTTCGTGGAAAAATATTAATATTTAACGAAGTAATCACGAGTTGAAGTCAAAAATTCATTAAAATTTTTTAGGTTAAAAAATCACGCTTTTCTCAATTTACTTAAAAACAAAAAATTATATAAAAAAATTTTATTAGAAAAAAAGTTTCGCCTTGACATTCTGAACAAGAAACAATAATTTTAAATTTATTTTGAACAACTTCAAAATTTTCTCTCCATGACCCAACTGACTGGCCGTGTGTTCACGCGTAACACATTATAGCATCCAGCCCCTCAATTAAAACATAAAAATATAAAAAATGAAAAAAAAAATTTTTTTCAAAAAAATTCAAAAAAATTTTTTTCAAAAAAAAATTTTTAATATTTTTTTTCTAATTCTGCACACAAAAAGGACCAATTTATGTTCTTAAAATTTTTTTCCTAAATTAACCGTTTTTGAATTATCAACAATTGAAAAAAATGGCTAATTTTTTAAACAAAAAATTATATTAATTGATGATAATTTTATTTTACAAGACCTTTTCCGAAAATAGAATTTTTCTGAAAAAATTGAATCTCCGAACTCTCATGGTGGGAGTCGAACACCACATCCACTCATTTCCGGTGAGGTGCTCTAACCAATTGAGCTACACGGGAGACAGAAATTCAATTTAATCAGAAACCTCTTGAAAGAAAGCGACATTGTATCTGTCGATAATTTTACATTCGGATTATATTATTTGATGATAATTTTATTTTACAAGACCTTTTCCGAAAATAGAATTTTTCTGAAAAAATTGAATCTCCGAACTCTCATGGTGGGAGTCGAACACCACATCCACTCATTTCCGGTGAGGTGCTCTAACCAATTGAGCTACACGGGAGACAGAAATTCAATTTAATCAGAAACCTCTTGAAAGAAAGCGACATTGTATCGCCATCTGTTGTTATTTTTGGTCAGCTATTTAATTGATTGATTATCTGTCGATAATTTTACATTCGGATTATATTATTTGATGATAATTTTATTTTACAAGACCTTTTCCGAAAATAGAATTTTTCTGAAAAAATTGAATCTCCGAACTCTCATGGTGGGAGTCGAACACCACATCCAAAAAAAAAAAAAAAAAAAAAAAAACAAAAATAACAACAGATGGCGATACAATGTCGCTTTCTTTCAAGAGGTTTCTGATTAAATTGAATTTCTGTCTCCCGTGTAGCTCAATTGGTTAGAGCACCTCACCGGAAATGAGTGGATGTGGTGTTCGACTCCCACCATGAGAGTTCGGAGATTCAATTTTTTCAGAAAAATTCTATTTTCGGAAAAGGTCTTGTAAAATAAAATTATCATCAAATAATATAATCCGAATGTAAAATTATCGACAGATAATCAATCAATTAAATAGCTGACCAAAAATAACAACAGATGGCGATACAATGTCGCTTTCTTTCAAGAGGTTTCTGATTAAATTGAATTTCTGTCTCCCGTGTAGCTCAATTGGT